>NC_086115.1:5642032-6300846 GCF_963921235.1 Mobula hypostoma
AAACTTAAAGCACACGGTGTTGGGGGTAAGGTATTGATGTGGATGGAGAATTGGTTAGCAGACAGGAAGCAAAGAGTGGGAATAAATGGGACCTTTTCAGAATGGCAGGCGGTGACTAGTGGGGTACCGCAAGGCTCAGTGCTGGGACCCCAGTTGTTTACAATATATATTAATGACTTGGATGAGGGAATTAAATGCAGCATCTCCAAGTTTGCGGATGACACGAAGCTGGGCGGCAGTGTTAGCTGTGAGGAGGATGCTAAGAGGATGCAGAGTGACTTGGATAGGTTGGGTGAGTGGGCAATTTCATGGCAGATGCAATTTAATGTGGATAAATGTGAAGTTATCCACTTTGGTGGCAAAAACAGGAAAACAGATTATTATCTGAATGGTGGTTGATTAGGAAAAGGGGAGGTGCAACGAAACCTGGGTGTCATTTGTTACGAGAATACACATAAAATTAAGATGTTTGCTGGCCTGGGCTAGCATCAGTGGCATCAGCAGTTGGTCTGCCACCTGCCCTCAGGGGAAGGAGAGATAAGGAACAATGGAGCAGCGTCTGGAGATGTGTAATGAAGGGATGTGGGAGGAAGAGCTGTCTGGAGCGGCTCCCCCCTTTGAACCCTGAACTGTTTGAAGTGATGGACAGGCGATACCCCAGCAGGGGGATAAAAAGGGACAGGTTCGCTAAGACAGACACACACGCCACCCGAGGTAACGAGACCCTGGAAGCGGTGCGCTTCTCACGAGTGGGTGAGAAGTCCCAGACAACGACAAGGGTGGAAAGGTACGATCAGCGGGAACCCGGTGTGTGTCCGCCCTTGCCTGGGTGCCGGGTTCACTGCAGAGGATCGACCGCATCTGGAGGAGGGGTCACAGTCGGTGACCTCAGGTGACATCACCAAGGACCTGCCCAAAAGCTGGTTGTGAGCCATCCCGCTGGTCTGTGAGTGAAGCTGTGCTGAATGATGAGTTGTTCTCTCCGTCTCTCTTCCCCCACCTTGTCCATCGCCATGGCAACGATTACTGCGACCTGAACTTTGAGTCATTTTGAAATTGGTCATTTACCCCTAGACAACGATAGAGCTTGATTGATGCTGTTATCTTAATTCTGTGCACATGTGTGGTTATCATTGTTGAATTGTTGCATTTATTATCCTTTCGATTACTGTGTTACTTGTTTCTTTAATAAAACTTTCTTAGTTCTAGTACTCCAGACTCCAACTGAGTGATCCATTTCTGCTGGTTTGGCAACCCAGTTACGGGGTACGTAACACATTATACACCAGTCATTGAAAATGCGGATGCAGGTACAGCAGGCGGTGAAAAAGGCGAATGGTATGCTGGCATTTATAGCGAGAGGATTCGAGTACAGGAGCAGGGAGGTACTACTGCAGTTGTACAAGGCCTTGGTGAGACCACACCTGGGGTATTGTGTGTAGTTTTGGTCCCCTAATCTGAGGAAAGACATCCTTTCCATAGAGGGAATACAAAGACGGTTCACCAGATTGATTCCTGGGATGGCAGGACTTTCATTTGAAGAAAGACTGGACGAACTGGGCTTGTACTCGTTGGAATTTTTAAGATTGAGGGGGGATCTGATTGAAACGTATAAAATCCTAAAGGGATTGGACAGGCTAGATGCAGGAAGATTGTTCCTGATGTTGCGGAAGTCCAGAACGAGGGGCCACAGTTTGAGGATAGAGGGGAAGCCTTTTAGGACCAAGATTAGGAAAAACTTCTTCACACGGAGAGTGGTGAATCTGTGGAATTCTCTGCCGCAGGAAACAGTTGAGGCCAGTTCATTGGCTATATTTAAGAGGGAGTTAGATATGGCCCTTGTAGCTACGGGGATCAGGGGGTATGGAGGGAAGGCTGGGGCGGGGTTCTGAGTTGGATGATCAGCCATGATCATAATAAATGGCGGTGCAGGCTCAAAGGGCCGAATGGCCTACTCCTGCACCTATTTTCTATGTTTCTATGTTTCTATGTAACTTCAAACAGAACTGCTGCTCCTCTGCTCCTCTCCTACCTTGGCCAATCAGCTCCATCAGTTTTATTGCTGGTTTGGAAAAGACAATCAAATTCTATCTCTTCTCACTTCCTCTGATCCCGATATGCCCAGGCCCTACCTCCCCCCGCCTTTCACAGCCCCTTCAATGTCATCAACCAGCCCCATTCACCTTTTTAACCCTCTTCCATCTCTTGCCCCCTCCCTCTGTCCCAACCTATACTTTCTGTGAAGCAAGATGTTTGCAAACTGTTTGAAAAACAGATCATTAGGAAAACTGCAGACCCTCATGAGGCAGGTTTTCACAAATAAAAGGCGTGAAGTGTTTTACTTTTAAGAAGAACCATAACAACTTATTTATTGGCTGCTAAGCACTGAACATGAAAAGTCTGGTAACAGAACTTCACATAATACAAAATCATGTTAGACCATCTTTTAAAGTGAATCCCAACTCAATGTTTGGTGGTTGTGAATTATGTTTGTTTCCATCTATTACATTACCCTACCTAGAGTGTCTCACTTGATACTCTAAGGCACTGTGAGTAACACCTGTCTCCACTGAGATATATATCACTTTCCTGCAATTATATAGGTTTCCATATTGTTTTAAAGTTCCTAAAATCATTCTGGTTCCCAAGATCACTAAATTTAATGATTATAGGTTAGTAGCTCTAACTCCAATAGTGATGAAAACCTTTGAATGTCCGATGTTATCCATTACTGATCCTCTTCTTGACGTGCCACAGTTTGCTCATAGAGCAAATCACTCTGTTGAAGACTTCATTGTGCCTCGTGCCTTCATTACGTTCTTCATTACTTGGACTCCCCCAGCATCTGTGTGAAGATCTTGATTGTGTATCTTAGCTCCACCTTCAACACTATTGTTCCAGAGTTGCTCCACAGCAAGCTAACCCAGCTAGTTGTGCCCTATAGAATCTGTCAGTTGATTAACTTCCTGATGGAAAGGAGGCAGTATGTAAGGCTGGACTCCTACTTGTATAATCCAATGTCTATAAGCACAGGCTCTTCCCAGAGCTGTGTGCTTCCTTCTTCTTCTTCTTCTTCTATTTCTGGCAGTTTAGACGCACCTAGGCATATCACTGCCCTCCGCAGGATGTATAATTAATTATAGAATTTCAAGGAACTCAAATTCTCGAATATAACCTAGTCTCACATATAAACTGTCACGTGGGTTCCAAATAATTGCATTGCCTCAAATCACATTAATTTCATTTGAATTATTTGTTAAACTAGAAGTTCTTGTTTGAGAATATTCATTATCACATGCTTAACATTTAAAATTGCTGTTTTCCAAGTCTATCTGCTATTTCCAAGTTTTCCTTTTCTTGAATCAAAGCCTGTAGTTGTTTATTGAGATCTTGAAGTTCTTCCTCAGTTGTTTCCATGTTTCCATTTTATAATCCGAATGTAGATCATTCACTTTGCAACAAATTCCTTTTTCCTTTTGTAACTTTGGAATAAGTTCCTCCATTTTTAATCTGTTTTTCATGTCACTGAATTTTTGACAACAAGCATCTTTTTCAGAAACTGTCTCCTTTAAATGCAGTACTGTTTCATCCAATCTCTTTCCAGCTCACAGTTGTTCTTATTGAGTACTTCTATTTGTTGATGGAGTTCTGTACATTTACCCTGGGTTTCAACCATATTTCTTGTAAACCTAAAATCTGAGGTTTTTTCCTTAAATTCTGATACATACTTCATAAATTCTTGATCATTTGCGATAAGACTCCTTGCATTCCTTTGTGATATATATATATATATACAGCCATTAATTTCCCACCTTTCCTGCCTGTGAACTGTTTGATCCTCCATTCAGCATGTCTTTGACTGCTTCTCACCTAAGCCCTGTAATACCAAGATATTTTTCTGCAGACTTGACTATAATTTTAATTTTTTCGGTTCTTTTGTCTGTTTGCGCTGAACAGTTAATTGCATCTACCATAAACAGTACGAAATCCTTCTTACTCATAATTAGTGTATCCTTATTTATCATATTACAGCCCTCACAATTCATCGGTTTATTATTCCCTGTACTTGTTTGCTTGATAGCCTTCTCTTTTCCAGCAAATGCTTTCACTGCCTCTACGTAACTGATCCCTTGAGTTACTTTTACATATTGTATCTCAGCTTCTTTCTTCTAATAATGCACCCTCAATAAGCTGCTCCATGTTCCTCACCACAATTGCGGCATTTCAGCCTAGCTCCCGCCTCACATTTCCCGTATTCATGTTCTCCAGTGCATCTTCCATATCTTTGTTTCCCTCTGCAGATCACCACAATATGCCCGAATTTCTGACATTTAAAGCATCTCAAAGGCGGTTCTGACCTCATAACACATATACCCTAAATAACCTTTAGTCGGTAATCTCTCTTCATCAAAGTTAATCATAACCGATAAATTACCACACTTCTTCCCGTTTCTTGTAGCTTTCAAACGTTTGGCCTCAATAATTTTTGCTCCTTGTATGTTCTGTTTAATCTCATCCATAGTAACTTTTGTTGGTATCCCTGAAATAACTCCTCCAGTCCACATTCTATTGTTCAATTGAGTATTGTATTTTTTTGCCATTTATTTTACTTAATCTTCTCACTTTGCCTTGTTGAGCACTATCCCGACAAATCACTAATAGTGATCCATTTTGTAAAATCTTTGCACTTTTGACTTCACTTATAAGTTTGTTGATTATCTTGGTCAAATGAATCGGGTTCCATTCACCAAAAGACGCTCCGTCTTCGCTCAGTTTTATAATTGCTTTAATCTCATCTTCTTTCTGTTGTTTTGCTATCCTATTTTGTTTGTCCCCTGACTCCTCAGAGTTTGACATCTCGTACCTCTGTTTTCTCTTCTTACTCTTTCCACCTCATTGCTCTTTCTCGCCAACGTCCACCTCTAACTCACTTCCATTATCTGTCGATCAGCTGTTTATCCTGCAGGATATTCTCTTTATCAATTCAGCAGATGTGGCCTCCCTACTAGTCTCCTCTTCAGCAGTTCCGGTCTGGATCGAATCATTGATGAAACAAGCGACATTGTTGCCCTCCGTTCCTCACTGTCTGCAACGTGCAGGCTCAGTACTCCACAATTCGGCTCTATTAATTCAATTCGCCTCTCATTTCCCAACTAACACCCAATCTCAATGTTACATCCTTGCTTTTATATTCAAGTCCTCTTGAAATGAGAGCTAGCATTGCCTTCCTTACCTACATACTTATCTAGATGATTTTTAAATGTTGTAATCTAATACTTGGAGCAATTTGGCATTACTTTGTGTCTTCATGTAATGATCCACCTGGTGTTGCAGGAAAGTCCAATTAAGGAAATTATTAGATTCAACGATTCAAAGATTCAAAAAACTTTATTGTCATTCTAACCGTACATCAGCTCTGCAGGGCAGAATGAAACAGCGTTTCTCAGGGGCAGTGCAATCATAACATAACAAACGCAACACTAAATAATAAACATAATAATAAATAGTAAAACACAACAGCCACATGTCAGTTAAAATCAGTTATAAGTGTCCAGTGCAAGTTAAGAGTGTCCAAAGCAGAGTCAGGTGGAGCAGTTATTTAGCAGTCTGACTGCCTGTGGGAGGAAGCTGTTTAATAGCATTGTGGTTTTAGTTTTGATGCTCCTGTAACGTTTGCCTGATGGCAGAAGAACGAACAGTTCATGGAGAGGGTGTGAGGGATCTTTAATGATGTACCATGTCTTCTGGAGGCATCGACTCTGAAAGAGGTCTTGGACAGAAAGTAGGGAGACCCCAATAACCTTCTCTGCTCCCCTAACTAGCCTCTGCAAGGCTTTTTTGTCGACAGCACTGCAGCTGGAGTACCAGGTTGTGATGCAAAATGTCAGCACACTCTCAACCACGCCTCTATAGCATGTAGTTAAGATGTTAGTGGGGAGTGATGCTTGTTTAAGCTTCCTCAGAAAGTGCAATCTCTGCTGGGCCCGTTTCACAATCCCAGTGGTGTACCTGGACCAGGTGAGATTGTCCGAGATCTGCACCCCAAGGAACTTGATGTTTTCCACTCTCTCCACTGTGGATCCACTGATGCTGAGGGATGTGTGCTCAGGCTGAGACCGTCTGAAATCGACGATCAACTCCTTGGTATTGGTGACATTGAGCATCAAGTTGTTATCCCTGCACCAGCTCTCTAGGTGTTTGACCTCCTCCCTGTACATTGTTTCATCACTTTTGCTGATGAGCCCCACCACTGTGGTATCATCAGCAAATTTAATGATCAGGTTCTCCTTGAATCAGGCTGCACAGTCATGTGTTAGCAGTGTAAACAGCAATGGGCTAAGCACACAGCCTGGTGGGGATCCAGTGCTCAGTGTGATGGAGTCAGAGATGTTCCTGCCAACACGGACTGACTGTGGTCTCTCTATCAAGAAATCCAGAATCCAGCGACACATGGCAATGCTAAGGCCAAGCAGCGACAGTTTCTCCATTAATCTCTGCGGGATGATGGCAAAGTACATTGCAGGCAGACAATAAGGTACAAGGTAGATTGTGATCATAGATGCCATCAACAATTTGAGCAGAAGATCCTTTTCCTGTGCAATACAACTCTAACTATGATGCAAGTTTGTCTGACTTCCTTCAAGTCACATGTGATTTTCGATTTAGATTTAGATTCAACTTTATTGTCATTGTGCCGAGTACAGATACAAAGCCAATGAAATGCATTTAGCATCTGACCAGAAACGCAAAGAATAGTGTTATTTACAAAATAACTGTGAATAAAAAAAGTGCTACAGCACACAAATATAAAAGTACTGAGACAGTACAATATGGGTGCAATACTGCTTAGCGCTGTGATGAGAGGTTCAGCAGTGTCACAGCCTCAGGGAGAAAGCTCTTCCTGTGCCTGCTGGTGCGGGAGCGGAGGCTCCTGTAGCGTCTACCGGATGGGAGGAGAATAAGAAGTTCATGGTTAGGGTGAGATGCATCCTTGATAATGTTTTTCACCCTGCCCAGGCAGCGTTTATGGTAGATGTACTCAATGGTGGGCAATTGGGTGCCGATAATCCACTGGGCAGTTTTCACCACACGCTGGAATGCTTTGCAGTCTGTTATGGGACAATTGCCACACCATACTGAGATGCAGTTCGTGAGTATGCTCTCAATGGTACAGCGGTAAAATGTGATGAAGGTGAAAGAATCAAAAAAGGGGCAGAAAGTTGAGAAATCTCCTCAGTTATGCAACATTTACCAGCCACTTCAATGCCAAAAAGGACTTCTACCACCAGTCACCATACGTACAGCATATTTACTTAGTTCCTCTGACATTCACTCTTTAGATACTGGAAGTTAATTGGTTATTTAAACTCTATTTGTGGAGAACTTACTTTGTCCACAGCAAAATTTCCTATTGGGCTTCCACAGAGACAGACAGTTTACCAAGCTTAGACCGTAAAACCGTAAGACAAAGGAGCAAAATTGGGGCTTTCAGCCCATCAAGTCTGCTCTGTCATTTTATCATGGCTCATTTATTATCCCTCTCAACGCCATCCTCTACCATCTCCCCGTAACTTAGATGCCTTTACTAATCAGGAATCTCGCCAACTCCACATGAAATATACCCAATGACTTGGCTTCCACAGTTATCTATGGCAATGAATAGTGGAAGCAGATACAATTATGACATTTAAAAGGCATTTGGACAAACACCATAGAAAGAAGTAGAGAGATATGGGCATAATGTGGGAATGTGAAATTAACATAAATTGACAAATAGATTTATTATTGGCACATGTACCGAAGACAGTGAAAAATTTTGTTTTGCCTGACATTCATACAGTCTGTTACATTACAGCAGTGTATTGAGATAGTACAAGGGAAGGCAGTAACAGAATGTGGAACCAAGTGCTGCAGTTGTCTGGTGAATTCCACAAAAGAAGTTCCTCCTCACCTTTGTTCTAAAGGCAGATTCTTCTATTCTGAGGATGTGCCCTTCCGGTCCTCGATTCCTCTGCTATTGAAAACATCCTTTCAACACCTGCTCTATCTAGGCCTTACAATATTTGATAGGTTTCAATCAGATCTCCCTTCAATCTTCCAAACACCAATGAGTACAGGCCCAGAGACATCAGATGCTCCTCATACATTAACCCTTTCATTCCCTGCATCATTCTTGAACTTCTATAAGGAATAAAGCAGCAAAACATATAGAGCTGTATATTACATTATTAAAGGGCTCATAACCAGCACTGTATAAGCTACGCATGTTGGGCTTCAGCTGTGGACATCTTGTCCAGCTGTCCCTACACGCTTGTCTCTCTATTGCAACCTGAGTCTGTATTTTAAACTCTTGGAATTCTCCACTATATTCTTACAGCTCATGACTTTTTCATCCCACTTTTCCACATATCCCTGTCACATTTTCCTCTTCCTGCTCCTGACCCGTATCCTTCCACACCATGTTTGTTCACAGAATGGTACACATGCAGATTTACTACTTTGCCTTGTCATTAACCAAATCTGAGATCACAACATGGCAGATGCCAGGAAAGACAAGATTAATGAAGCTCTTGCCCTTAGGAGCAGGCATAAATTAAAATGTAATCATTCATCTAAGCATACGTCAAACCCAGATCATAATCAGATATATCTCAGTGTGTGGTTCTCACACACGCTGAGACCGTGCAACAACACTTGCTTAGCAACTTGGGATAATGTTTATAACCTTTAAAAAATGTAAGTTAAAAATCTGAATCTAATTTAATAATAAACATAGGAGATTCTGCAGATACTGGAAATTCAGCATCGGCAGATTTTCTCTTGTTTTTAACACACACAGACTGGATGAAGGGCCTCAGCCTGAATGTCAACTCTTTATTCCTTTCCATGGATGCTACCTGACCTGCTGAATTCCTGCAGCATTTTGTGTGTGTGTGTTACTCTGAATCTAACTTCATGTTTTGGTATCTTCTCCAAAGCATTAATTGTGATAAATACGCAATGTTGTGTTTGACATGCTGTAGTTGGTTGTAATCCAAATTGGTGCAATTTGGGATTACTTTGCATTTTCACTTAATGATCCACCTGGTATATGTTACTAGGTGTTGCAGAAAAGCCCAATTAAGGAAATTATTAGGAAAGAATCTCATTAAGGCAGGTCAAGCTAATTGGTCCAGAAGTTCTCATGGTATCTAGAGAAGACATCAGACGTTTTTGTCAGAGTTGCGAAGGTAGGCTATCTTCTTCTCTGCCCTTTCTTTGCAATGCCTTTATGAGTTGGCTCACTCTATAATACTCATGGATTGTCTCTGAAATTCTACCAGTTCAGCACCTGATTTTATCTTTGCTATTTTCTTAGATTTTATATTTTGATTAATCCAGCAATTACATCACTTTTCTCTCAATGGAGGAAACAGCCAAAGTTGTCTGGAAGATCTGGATGACATCTACTGAGAACATACAGAGAAAAAAACACTGCAGATGTTGAAAACCTGAAATTTAAAAAAAGCAGAGAACAACAATGAGAACAAATGATTGTGGATACCAGAACCTGAACATTGGAGATGATAAACTATGAGGGTCCCCTGCATTATAACCTGATATTTACCCAACCCTGCACATCCTGTTTATCTACCATACCCAAGGTTCATAAACAGGACTGCACTGGTAATGGCCATTGTCTCTGCCAGTTCATGACACTGAGTTTATCTCTAAACAAGAAAGATCCAACTTCTTCAACTGTTCATGATAGGATGGATCCCTCATCCCAGTAACTAGACAAGGGTATCTCTTTTAGTCGTGATGAAGTGACGTGCCCTGAAATGTTGACTCTTTATTCCTTTCCATAGGTGCCTCCTGTCCTGCTGAGTTCCTACAGCATCTTGTGTGTGGTACTCTTGATTTCCAGTATCTGCACAGTATCTTGTGTTTATCGTTTAGTCGTCTCCCATGCAAGTACATCCTTTCACAAGCAAGTACTAAGCATAATACTCCAGATGATCTTGAAAGACCTGTACAACTGTAACAATACTTGCAAATATCTATATTCCAACCTTCTTGCAAAAAGGGTCATTTGCATTAGTTGTTTGCTACACAGTCCTGATAAGCTTTTATTAAAAACAACCAGATCTCCCTGTACTCCACTTATTCACAAACTTATTTTTTTTTCATTTTGATAAAGCATGTCTTTAGATTTCTCACACTGATGTGTATGACCTCACACTTTCCCAAATGAAACCCTGTTTGCCAAGTTATCACCCGGTGACTCACCCATTGATATCCTGTTGCAGAATCCAAAAATCGTCATCACAATATGCTCTCCCATCTATTTTGGCAAACTTACATTAGTGCATTCTTCAAGTCAGTAATTTACTTAATAAATAACTAGAGCCACCAACTGACCCTTAGGGCAATCCCTAGATCTGGAAAGATCAAAAGACTGAAAAAGTTAGCTGCAGTCATCAGCAAAGTGACCACTAATAGATACTTGCCTATGGCGGACGGCTGATTAGTCAAATATGACATTGATGATGTTGTTTATGCTGAAAGTTCTGCGATAAGAACATCAAGATTCTTCATTCAAAACAATTTGGAAATTCATTTTGATCCTTTGTGGTTCAATGAGGTAATGGGGCAGCCTGGTAACATATTAGTTTGCGAGATGCTATTACAACTCAGGGCATCAGAGATTGGAGTTCAATTCTGGCATATTCTGTAAGGAGTCTTTGTATGTCCTCTCCATGGAATATGTAGGTTTTCTGTGGGAGCTCGGGTTTCTCCCCACGGTCCAAAGACATACCAAGTGGGTTAATTGGTCATTGTAAATTGCCCCATGATTAAGTTAGGGTTGTTGGGGGTTGCTAGGGTGGTGCAGCTCAAAAGGCTTTAAGAGCCTATTCTGTGCTGCATCGCTAAATAAATCAATCAGTAAATAAATAAATAGTCATTCATTCACCATCCCGTAATACACTGCCATGAATGCGGTGAACTTTTTGCTTGTGTCTCGGCCTTTTACTTTGTCAAATGCCTTCTGGCAATCCAAATACATTGCATGTACAAGTTCCCTCTGTCAAATCTGTCTGTTAAATGTTTGAGGAACTCTTGCAAACTTGTGAGTATGATTTACTTTTCCTGTTGACTTGGAGTGATTACTTCTGTTTTTCTAAATTATGAGTTATTTCTTCCTTAATTATAGTTGGCGTCTTTCCAACTACAGACGGTAGGGAAGAGGTTATAGGTCCCCACATTTTGTCTCCTTCCCAGCTTAAACAAGGGAGTCTCGTTTATGGCCTTGTTACCTGCCCAGAACTCAATGAGTTTTGAAATCATTAGTCACTAGCTCTGCAGCACTTTATGTAAACCCCATGAGTGCAACTTGTCTGTCTTCTGTCCCATGAAAGGAGCTATTACATTCAATTTGAAACAAGCTCATCTGTTATCATTAGAATATTTTAAATGTCCTCTACAGTGAATACTGAAGTAAAGTATTCCTTGAGCTTGTCTGCCATGGCTGCATTTCCACTTATTACATTCCCTTCTCTCTCTCAGGAAGTGCCATGCTTATTCCATTTTATATCTTGCTGTTTGCCTTTGTTATTCCTTGCCAGTTTTCTCTCATAATCAGTTTTCTTCCTCCTTATTAGATTCTTAGTCTCTTGTTGCTGGTTCCCGAAAGAAAATTCTCAAGTCTATCACTAGCTGTTGTCATTGGCAAGCTCAAAATTTTGATTTAAAATTTTCCTTTGTTTCCTTTGCTAAGAGCAGATGGGCCATCTTTTTTGTGGAATCTGCTTGGTATTTCTGTTGGTTTATTGTTGTTGCAAGTTCAAAGTTCACAGTCAATTTATCATTGAAGTGCATATATGTATGTCACCATATACAACCCTGAGATTTATTTTCTTGCAGGCATACTCAATAAATCATAGAATGATAACCATATCTGAAACAGTGAAAGCCTGCACCTACTCGGGCATTCAGCCAGTGTGCAAAAGACAACAAATACAAAAAGAAATATATCATAATAAATAAGCAATAAATGTTGAGAACATGAGATGAAAAGTCCTTGAAAGTGAGACCATTAGTTGTGGGAACACTTCAGTTACGGGCAAGTGAAGTTGAGTGAAGTTATCCCCTGTGGTTCAAGAGCTTGATGATTGAGGGGTAATAACTGCTCCTGAACCTGTTGGTGTGAGCCCTGAGGTTCCAGTACCACCTTCCTGAAGGCAGCAGTGAGAGGAGAGCATAACCTGGGTGGTGGAGGTTACTGATGATGGATGCTGCTTTCCTGCAACAACATATCGTGTAGGTGTGCTCAACCATGGGGAGGGCTTTACCCGTGATAGATTGTGCTGCATCCACTACTTTCTGTAAGGATTTTCCATTCAAGGGCATTCAAAGCTCCAGAGAGTAGAACAACGAAGAGGTGGTCACAGGAGACAGAGAAACGGCTACCAAGAAAAGTATGCCTTGCATACTGCTCATGCAGATCAAATCATTGCGCAGTGCCATGAAGAAGAACAAGGTAAAACAATAGCAATCCAGAATAAAGTGTAAAAGCTTCAGAGAACTGGGATAGACTTCTGCTGGGTATCATGAACAATTTGCTAAAATAATTGCCACTGCTCAAAGTTCAAAGTAAATTTATTATCAAATTACGTGTACATCACGGTATGCTACCCTGAGATTCTTTTTCTTACAGGCATTCACAGTAGAACAGAGGAATATAATACAATCAGTGAAAGGCTACACACAAAGACTGACAAGCAACCAATGTGACAAACTGCAAATAAAAACATATAAATAAATAATACTGCCAACATGAGTTGTAGAGTCCTTGAGAGTGAGTCTGTAGGTTGTGGAATTAGTTCAGAGTTGAGGTGAGTGAAGTTATCGATACTGGTTCAGGAAGCTGCTGGTTTTGGGTTTATAACTGTTCTTGAATGTGGTGGTATGGGACCTAAGGGTCCACCTGTACCTCCTTCTGCATGGCCGCAGTGAGAAGATAGAATGGCCTGAACGTTGGGGGCCCTTGCTGATGGATACTGCTTTCTTGTGACAGGATTCCTTGTAAATGTACTCAATGGTTGCTTTGCGTGTGATCTGATGACCAATCCCTTAGTCCATTAACCCAGGCCACACGAGACAATTCTACCATTCAATCTTTGTAATTGCCTTTATTTAATTTAGTGATGCTGACTTTGGATCCGGTAACTTCACCCTCAAGCTGAATCTGGAATTCTACCATATTGTCATCAGTGGATCGTGAATCACAGATCTATTATTAATCGTACCTTGTTGCAAATATCTAAGTCTCCTGGGTTTCAAGGAATGTTCTGAGAAACAATTCTTAGTCAAACAGCAAACTAAATTTATTATCAAAATACGTATATGTTACCATATATCACCTTGAAATTCATTTTCTTGCAGGCATTTACAGAAAATATAAATACAATTGAATCTATGAAAACCATAAGCCATTTTGGTATACTCCAATTCCTCTTCAATATTCCCTTTATTAGTTTGATTAGCACAGTCAATGCTAAGATTAAAATAATTCTTTCTAATTGCAGTCCCCTTCAGAAACACCTTTGTTATTTGTTCATTTATGCTTTGTCTAATGTGAAAGTCTTACCTTCATCTGCATCTTCTTTTGTCTGCAATTCATTATTTCCACCCAAAATGATGCAATCATCATCCACTGACACTATCATTAGTCATGCTGCATTGAAACCTTCCTCAATGAACAATATCCTCCCCTTTTCTGCCTACTCTTTATGAACATTGTATTGCAGAGTCCCCAGTCCTGGTCACCCTTTAACATTGTCTCTGTAACAGCAACTAGTTTGTACTTATTTGTTATTGATTATGCCACCAACTTAACTATCTTGTTACCAGTGCTGTGCATTCAGATTAAAAGCTTTAAGTGTTGACATTTTTTATCTTCTACTTACTGTGGCTTCACCATCTGCTGTATTCTGTTGCTTATATTTTCTGCCCCTTCCTATCACTTTGATTTTCCATCTTCCTTTACTACCTTGTGCCACTGCTTTCTCGGCACTGTTTTGATTTAAAGCAATTAGCTTTATTTGTCACTGAAATATCAAAACCTACAATGAAATACATCGCTTACATCAACAACCAGCACGGTCCAAGGATTACCTTCAGTTTAAGATGGTACTACTGAAGATGGACGACAGCTTACTGGTGGTTCATAAAGCAAGAAGTACAACTAATTACTTTACTAATAGCAATTTTTCAGTCCCCACAAACAATGAAGGGGCGAGCCAAGGTGAGGCTGACTCGAGTGTCAAGGCGTGTGGACATGATGCAATGTCAGATCGAGGTTGAGACATGGTCGAGGAGTAGTCGGAGCGACGTTGAGGCATGTTCGAGATAGAGTCAGAGCTGGAGCAAGTGGAGTGCCATAAGTTCAGAGCCCATCCATCTTAACCGAAAGTAAGATTGGATCGATCGAAGCACTGGGACCAATTTGGAAAGGTCGGGGTCAGGCCGGAACGTAGTGGCGCGGTCCAGGCCCAGAATGCATCAATGCGACAGGGTTTGTGTCGTGGTGTGGGGGACGACCTGGTGTTTGGACAATTTATACGCCGGGCCAGAGGGACTGATAAAGGCAAGGTGATGAGACCGGAGGTGAGGGCTGGGCCTTTTGCTGTCTCATGACACTTAGTTTGCTCTCTGCAAGCAGTGTTGATGAGGCCAAGGCTATGTCCTGCTACAGCTGCTACGGGCTTTGTGTCTGCGAGATTCGCTACGATTAGCCCCACTGTGTGATGAACTGAGGCTGAAGCTAGGGGCCTGTTCTGGCTGCTCCAGGCTACGTACTCACTTTAATTCAGAATGCTGTTGCTTGCTCTTATTGCTTGAATGACGTGTGTGTTTCTTTCTGTCTCTGCACATAGATCTTTATTTTAATTGGGTGCTTTCAGGTTTCTTGTTTTATGGCTGCCTGTAAGCAGACAAATCTCAAGGTTGGATAATTTATACCTACTTCAATAATAAATGTACTTTGAACTTTGGATTACACTGAAGCCAGCCCTCAAGTGTTGCCATGGTTCCAGCACTAACATAGCATGCCCACACTGACTGAACCTAACCCTAACCCACACGACTTTTGAATGTGGTGGGGATCTGGAGCACCTAGAGTCAACCGATACAGTCATGGGAAGAACATACAGTGGGACATGAGCCCCAGTTGGTGATCACTAACACTATAAACCATTGTGGTATCCGATATGCTACCGTGCCATCCATTTTTATTTTTCATGTCTGATTTATTAAATATTACAATACTGAGACCCCCCCCATACCCCTTCTAATTAGTGTAAAGTCCTTTTGGCAAGCCGGTGAAAAACATTCACCCTAGTACTTATTCTAGCACAGTGCAGATGAAATCTACCTGCATGGCCCATAAATCAGAGCCTAATTTTCCCAGACTAAACTTTGAGCTACATACTTACCTCTCAAACTTCATTTACCCTCTGTTAATTTGTATGTGTCTCAGGTAATCCAGAGATGATCGCCCATGTGGTTCTGGTTTCCATTTCTGCTTCAGGCTGCTCTTAATCTATTTGAAGAACCTCCTTCCTCGTCTTGGATCCTCTACTTCCCTCTCCAAGTTCTTCTCCAGACCAGGGAAGATGATATTAACTCTGGCTCTGGGAAAACAATTCAGTCTGACCAATGCGTTATAAAGCCTTAACATTACATCTTCGTTTTTATATTCTAGTTGTCTTGAAATGGGAGTGCTATACACCATTCCATTTGGTATTTATTCCTACAAATCCACATCATCCAAAACGGAAGACTGCTCATCTAACTTGAAGTTTGTTTCTCTGGGCACAAGTCTGGCACCCACTCATTTACCCGACAATGATTGTTCCTCCAAAGTCCTCCATTACTGCGATGTCTCATAACATTATATAAGTTTGTTCCTTCTCAGACACAGGGACCACCTGTGGGTCTCCTACAACTTGGAAAATAAATATGTGTTGCTTTGGACATATTTCAAAGTAAATTTTATCATCAAAATATCATTTTCTTGTGGGCATACTCAATAAATCCATAGAATAGTAACTATAACAGGATCAATGAAAGATCAACCAGAGTGCAGAAGACAACAAACCGTGCAAATGCAAATATAAATAAATAACAATATATAATGAGAACATGAGATAAAGAGTCCTTAAAGTGAGATAATTGGTTGTAAGAGCATTTCAATAATGGGACAAGAGAGTATAATTATCCCCTTTTATTCAAGAGCCTGATGGTTGAGGGGGTTGTAACTGTAGTTGAACTTATTGGTGCAAGTCCTAAGGCTCTTGTACCTTATCCCTGTTGGCAGCAGCAAGAAAAGAGCATGACTTGGGTGGTAGAGATCTCTGATAATGGATGCTGCTTTCCAATGACAGTTTCATGTAGATGTGCTCAAAAGTTGGGAAGGATTTACCTGTGATGTTCTGGACCAAATCCATACCTTCTGTAGGATTTTCTGTGGAGAGGCATAGGTGTTTCCATACTAGGCTGTGATGCAGCCACTCAATACACTCTCTACTATACATCTACTGTATAGAAGTTTGTCAAAGTTTTAGAAGTCATGCCAAATCTTTGCAGGCTCTTAAGGAAGTAGATTCGCAAATACACTTATGTGCTGGGTCCAGGACAGGTCCTCTGAACTAGTAACAACTTGGAATTTAAGACCTTAAGACCACAGACACAGGAGCAGAATTAGGCTATTCAGCCCATCAAGTCTGCTCCACCATTCCATCATGGCTGATCCCGGATCCCACTTAACCCCATACACCAGCCCTCTCGCCATATCCTTTCAATCAGGAAACTATTAATTTCCATTTTAAATATACCATGGACTTGGCCTCCACCACGGTCTGTGGCAGAGCATTCCACAGGTTCACCACTTTCTAGCTAAAAAAATTCCTCCTCCCTCTGGTCTAAAATGTCGCCCCTCAATTTTGAGGCTGTTCCCTCTAGTTCTGGATAGCCCCACCACAGGAAACATCCTCTACACATCCACCTTATCTCGTCCCTTCGATGTTCGGTATGTTTCAATGAGATCCCCCGGTATTCTTCTAAATTCCAGTGAGTACAGGCCCAAAGCTGCCAAACGCTCCTCATGTGTTCACCCCTTCGTTCCTGGAATCATCCTTGTGAACTTCCTCTGGACTCCTTCCAATGACAACACATCCTGTCTGAGATATAGGGCCCAAAACTGTTGACAATACTCCAAGTGCGGCCTGACTAGTGTATTATTAGGGCTCAGCATTATCTCATTGCTGAAGTTGCTAACCCCCTTTACCTCTGATCCTCTGATGAGGACTGGCTGATGGACCTTTGGTTTCCCTTGCTTGAATTTATACTTTGATGAAGAAATAGTAATTGAACATCTATATTGAGGGGGAAACTTTAATTCAAAAGTGATGAACAATATTGACCAGTAAACTGTTGGAAAATACTGTGCATTTGATGTTAAACATAATTAATCAGAGTTTTAAAGAAATAAACACAGAAAGACTGATATAAAAAGTAATAATAGGAAACTCAGAACTGTAAAAATACCAATAATGAATCTGCTTCTGAAAATCTGAAGGAACATTCCTTGAGCTTTCAGTCACCAACGTGAAATGTTATCTCTATTTCGCTCTGTCGAGACACTGACTGACCCTGATGAGTATTCTCTTCTTATATTTGAAATTTCCAGAATCTACAGAACGTTGTTTTCTCTTTGTTATGCCAGCTGTGTCAGACTGTTGTGGACTTAAGCTTCACTTCACAACAGGTATCTACAATTCCATTCCATGAAATACCAAGACTAAGAGATACCGCAATAAATTGAATTTGTGCCTGTTCTGGTCTTCTAGGTGAAAGCAAACATCCTACAATAGTTTGTATTAGAGGAGCAAGGGATTTACCTCTTGAATCTTGTTCAATATTCAACCATCAACCAACGCAATTAGAAATATTAGATTAATGCTGCTGTCATCGGCGACTTCAACTTCCCTGATATAAACTGGGATCTTCTTAGTGCAAATGGTTTAAATGAGACAGAATTTGTTAGGTGCATCCAAGAGAATTTCTTAAATCAATAAGTTGATAGTCCAACAAGAGGAGGGAGGGGCTATGTTGGGTAATTTCTTTGGTGAGACAGCGGGAGAATTTAAAAAGCAAGCAGATTGAGAAGGGGCAGTCATTTCTTTGGCAGTTTGAACAGGACATGACTGTGCAAGTGCATGAAAGTTGGCCTATGAGATGGTTGGAGAATTTAAAAAGCGAACAGATTAATGGAGCGGGTGTCATCAGAGCGGACGACAGAGTAATGGGAGACAGAGTAGGAAGGCTTTGGCTCGAGAGGCTTTGGTGAGCAGAGGCTGAGGACGAGCTTGCTCCCAGTGAGGTAAGGCCAGGTAAGCTCCTTTAGTTAATCTAATTAACTTAGAAGTAGGTAATAGAAGCAGCAGTTAGGGCAGTTGAGTGCTCCGTTTGCAGGATGTGGGAAGTCAGGGCGAGCACAATTGTCCCTGATGACTACACCTGCGAAAGGTGCATCCAGCTGCAGCTCCTGACAAACCGAGTTAGGGAACTGGAGCTGGAGCTGGATGAACTTCAGATCATTCGTGAGGCAGAGGCAGAAATAGACAGGAGTTTCAGGGAGATAGTCACCCCTAAGAGTCAGGAGACAGGTAGCTGGGTGATGGTCAGGAGAGGGAAGGGGAATGGACAGAATGAGCAGAGCACCCTTGTGGCCATTCCCATCAATAATAAGTACACCATTTTGGATACTGTTGGTGGGATGACCTACCAGGGACTAGTTGCAGTGGTTGCGTCTCTGGCACTGAGACGGGACCCTCAGCTCAGAAGGGAAGGAGGGGAAAGAGGAGAGCAGTACTGATAGGGGATTTGATAGTTAAGGGGACAGATAAGAGGTCCTGTGGAAGAGATCGAGAATCCCAGATGGTCTGTTCCCTCCTTGGTGCCAGGATCGGCGATATTTCTGATCGAGTTCTCAGTATTCTCGAGAGGGAGGGTGAGCAGCCAGATGTAGGGACCAATGATGTTCATAACAAGAAGGAAGAGGTCCTGCAAAGAGAATTTAGGGAGTTAGGTGCAAAGTTGAAGTTCAGGGCCTCCAGGGTTGCAATCTTAGGACTGCTACCCATGCTATGTGCTAGTGAGGCTAGAAATAGGAAGATAATGCAGCTAAATACGTGGCTAAGGAGTTGGTGCAGGAGGGAGGGCTTCATGTTTCTGGACAATTGTTCCAGGAAAGGTGGGACGTGTCCCAATGGGAGGGGTTGCACCTGAACTGGAGGGGGACTAACATACTTGCGGGAATGTTTGCTGGTGCTGCTCCGGGGGGTTTAATCTAGATTTGCAGGGGGAGGGGAATCAGAATGTTAGAGCAGATAGTGAGGTGGAGGAGGATAAAGGTCATGTGGGAACTGCAAGTATAGTACATGGAGTAAAGCCAGATCTAAAATATAAAGAGGCTTTGAGGAAAGAGAAGCAGAATAAAGGGTGTAATTGTAGGAAGGCAGAAGGGCTAAAGTGTGTGTACTTCAATGCAAGAAGCATCAGGAACAAAGGTAATGAACTGAGAGCTTGGATATATACATGGAATTATGATGTAGTGGCCATTACAGAGACTTGGCTGGCACCAGGGCAGGAATGGATTCTCAAGATTCCTGGATTTCAGTGCTTTAAAAGGGATAGAAAGGCGGGGAAAGGGGAGGAGGGGTGGCATTACTGGTCAGAGATACTATTACAGCTACAGAAAAGGTGAGTAATGTAGCAGGATCCTCTTTTGAGTCAGCATGGGTGTAAGTCAGGAACAGGAAGGGAGCAGTTACTCTATTGGGAGTATTCTATAGGCCCCCTAATAGCAGCAGAGATACTGAGGAGCAGATTGGGAGGCAGATTTTGGAAAGTTGCAAAAATAACAGGGTTGTTATCATGGGTGACTTTAAATTCCCTAATACTGATTGGCACCTGTTTCATTCCAATGCTTTAGACGGGGCAGAGTTTGTTAGGTGTGTCTAGGACAGATTCCTGTCACAGTATGTTGACAGGCCGACGAGGAGGAGAACCATATAGATCTACGTTTGTAGTACTAGGTAACGAACCGAGACAGGTCACAGACCTTTCAGTGGGTGAGCATCTGGGGGACAGTGACCACCACTCCCTGGCCTTTAACATTATCATGGAAAAGGATAGAATCAGAGAGGACAGGAACATTTTTAATTGGGGAGGGGCAAATTATGAGGCTGTAAGGCTAGGACTTGCGGATGTGAATTGGGATGACGTTTTTGCACGGAAATGTACTATGGACATGTGGTCGGTGTTTAGGGATCTCTTGCAGGATGTTAGGGATTAATTTGTCCCAGTGAAAAAGATAAAGAATGGTAGGGTGAAGGAACCATGGGTGACAAGTGAGGTGGAAAATCTAGTCAGGTGGAAGAAGGCAGCATACATGAGGTTTAGGAAGCAAGGATCAGATGGGTCTATTGAGGATTATAGGGTAGCAAGAAAGGAGCTTAAGAAGGGGCTGAGGAGAGCAAGAAGGGGGCATGAGAAGGCTTTGGCAAGTAGGGTAAAGGAAAACTCCAAGGCATTCTTCAATTATGTGAAGAACAAAAGGATGACAGGAGTGAAGATAGGACCAATTAGAGTTAGAGGTGGGAAGATGTGCCTGGAGGCTGTGGAAGTGAGCGAGGTCCTCAATGAATACTTCTTTTCGATATTCACCAATGAAAGGGAACTTGATGATGGTGAGGACAATATGAGTGAGGTTGATGTTCTGGAGCATGTTGATATTAAGGGAGAGGGGGTGTTGGAGTTGTTAAAATACATTAGGATGGGTAAGTCCCTGGGGCCTGACGGAATATTCCCCAGGCTGCTCCATAAGACGAGGGAAGAGATTGCTGAGCCTCTGGCTAGGACCTTTATGTCCTCGTTGTCCACGGGAATGGTACCGGAGAATTGGAGGGAGGCAAATGTTGTCCTCTTGTTCAAAAAAGGTAGTAGGGAATCATGGTCTGATCAGGGACAGTCAGCATGGCTTTGTGAAGGGCAGATCGTGTCTAACAAGCCTGACAGAGTTCTTTGAGGAGGTGACCAGGCATCTAGATGAGAGTAGTGTAGTGGATGTGATCTACATGGATTTTAGTAAGGCATTTGACAAGGTTCCACAATGTAGGCTTATTCAGTAAGTCAGAAGGCATGGGATCCAGGGAAGTTTGGCCAGGTGGATTCAGAATTGGCTTGCCTGCAGAGAGCAGATGGTTGTGGTGGAGGGAATATGTTTGGATTGGAGGGTTGTGTCTAGTTGTGTTCCACAGGGATTGGTTCTGGGACCTCTACTTTTCATGATTTTTATTAATGACCTGGATGTGGGAGTAGAAGGGTGGGTTGGCAAGTTTGCAGATGACACAAAAGTTGGTGCT
Source organism: Mobula hypostoma (assembly GCF_963921235.1). NCBI lineage: Eukaryota > Metazoa > Chordata > Chondrichthyes > Myliobatiformes > Myliobatidae > Mobula > Mobula hypostoma. The sequence goes on from NC_086115.1 coordinate 5,663,503, forward strand.
GCGGATAGTGTAGAGGATTGTCACAGATTGCAGAGAGAGATGCAGAAGTGGGCTGAGAAGTGGCAGATTGAGTTCAACCTGGAGAAGTGTGAGGTGGTACACTTTGGAAGGACAAACTCCAAGGCAAAGTAAATGGCAGGATACTTGGTAGTGTGGAGAAGCAGAGGGATCTGGGGGTACATGTACACAGATCCCTGAAAGTTGCCTCACAGGTAGATAGGGTAGTTAAGAAAGCTTATGGAGTGTTAGTCTTCATAAGTCGAGGGATAGAGTTTAAGAGTCGCGATGTAATGATGCAGCTCTATAAAACTCTGGTTAGGCCACACTTGGAGTACTGTGTCCAGTTCTGGTCGCTTCACTATAGGAAGGATATGGAAGCATTGGAAAGGGTATAGAGGAGATTTACCAGGATGCTGCCTGGTTTAAAGAGTATGCATTATGATCAGAGATTAAGGGAGCTAGGGCTTTGCTCTCTGGAGAGAAGGTGAATGACAGGAGATATGATAGAGGTATACAAGATATTAAGAGGAATAGATAGAGTGGACAACCAGTGCCTCTTCCCCAGGGCACCATTGCTCAATACAAGAGGACATGGCTTTAAGGTAAGGGGTGGGAAGTTCAAGGGGGGTATTAGAGGAAGGTTCTTAACTCAGAGAGTGGTTGGTGCGTGGAATGCACTGCCTGAGTCAGTGGTGGAGGCAGATACACTAGTGAAGTTTAAGAGACTACTAGACAGGTATATGGAGGAATCTAAGGTGGGGGCTTATGTGGGAGGCAGGGTTTGAGGGTCGGCACAACATTGTGGGCCGAAAGGCCTGTGCTGTGCTGTGCTGTACTGTTATATGTAATGAGCTTGGTTGAGTGGTCAACCATTCAGTGGGCAAGTAGTTAGGGAACAGTGATCACAACTCCTTAAGTTTTATGATAGCTATAGATAAGAATAAGCATCGATGATGCTGGAAAATATTAAATCGGATCAGGGCAATTTGTCAGAACATTAAGCAGGAACTAGAGAGAGTAATTGGATTATTTTGGGTTAGTCCACAGCTGACATGTGGAGGGTGTTCAAAAACCAGCCACACAGAGTACGGGGCAGGTATTATGTTCCAGCTAGAATGGAGGGCAAGGATGGCTAGATAAGAGGAGCTTGGATGTTGAGCGAGGTGATGAATTTAATCACCTCTCTCAACATCCAAAGGAAAGGAAAAGTATAAAAAGTTTAGGAATCTAGAATCAAATAGAGCCCTGGAGGATTTTAAAGAAGCCAGAAAAGTACTCAAGAAGTGAATTAGGAAAGCCAGGAGGGGCCATGAAAAGTCCTTGGCAAGTAGGATTAAGGTAAATCCCAAGACATTCTATGTGTATATCAAGGGCAAGAGGACAACTAGGGAGAGGGTGGGACCACTCAAGGATAAAGGGGAGAACATATGCTTGGATGCAAAGGATGTGGATAAGGTCCTTAATGAGTACTTTACCTTTATATTTACCAAGTAGAATGATGTGGAGGATCGGGAGACCAGTGCCATAAGTATTTGAAGTAAAGGAGGAGATAGAGTTGGGTCTCTTAAGGAGTATTAAGTTGGATAGGTCCCCAAGGCCTGAAGGGATATACCACAATATATACCACAGGCTACTGAGGGAGGCAAGTGGGGTGATAGAGATTGCTGGAGCCTAGACCAACATCTTTGGGCCCTCTCTAGTTACAGGTGAGGTCCCAGAGGATTGGTGAGTAGATAATGCTGTTCCATTATTTAAGAAGGGAACCAGGGATAATCCTTGAAACTGTAGACCAGTGAGTCTCACGTCAGAGGTAGGGAAGGTACTGGAGAGACTACCTAGGGATAGGATTTATGAGCAATTGGAAAAGAGTGGCCTATTTTGGGAGAACCAGTGGCATAGTGTGGGACAAGTTATGTCTTACTAACTTGATTGAGTTTTTTGATGAGGTGACAAGAGTGATTCATGAAGGTAGAGCAGTGCACGTTTCTGTATGGATTTTTGTAATGGGAGGCTCATTCAGGAGATTGAGATGCATGTGATCCATGGTGAATTGGCTCTTTGGATTCAGAACTGTCTTGCCACACACAATTGTATTCAAAGCAGGGGCGGCACTAAGGTGGTGCTAGCTGGGGCTATAGTCCCAGCAGAAATTGCAATAGCACCAGCGTAGCACCACCAAGAAATTAACTGCAGCTGCTTTGCTTTCTCTGTATAGTTTTGAATACAGCTTTTTTCCCCAGTTGATCTAGTGAAACAGCGCCCCCAATTATCATAGGACCCACGCAGCAATAAAGTTATAAACTCTGTCAGATCCACTCTACACTTCTGCTTCTTCGTTCGTTGTCAATGTCTTGCCGTTGCTGTCCTCCGATCAGTTAAGCTGATCTAAGATCAATTAAAGTGGCGATGTCACTCACTCTCACTGACACGAGAGATTGATTGTATACATCCAGGCGCAGATCCGTGGTTTCGCGATACTAACGGATGCCACACACACACACACACACACACACACACACACACAGTGCTTTTACAAGCCAGCGTGGGCCTGGCACGTGCATTATTTTGACCGGCGTGAAAAATGGATGGATTTTTAGTGAGAAAACAGCCTAATCCAGGGGAATCAGTGTTGTCTCAGCCTGAGCTTGTCTTAATTGAAAGTGACATGCAGAAAGAAGTAAGTGGGGATGCGGACGACAGCAGTTCATCGAAGGAGTGTTACGGCGAAGTACAGGAACAAGAAATGGGGCGGGATTCAGAAGAGAACGCGGATGAAGCTGCTCTTGGTGCGAGTGGGAATACTGTTAGCGATGTTAGCCAGCAGCCTGAGGAAGGACCCCGTCGGCCAGCATTGAAAAAGTACCCTTCGCTGCTCGCAACAGTTTGGCAATTAAAAGAGTAAAGTAAAGGCATCCATTAGTGTTGCGAGACCATGGATCTGCACCTGGAAAGTCTTCACTCTCCAGGGCGCAGGCCTGGGCAAGGCTGTATGGAAGACCAGCAGTTGCCCATGCTGCAAGTCTCCCCTCTCCATGACACCAATGTTGTCCAAGTGAAGGGCATTAGGACCCATACAGCTTGGCACCAGTGTCGTCGCAGAGCAATGTGTGATTAAGTGCCTTGCTCAAGGACACAACACATTCCCTCAGCTGGGGCTCGAACTCACGACTTTCAGGTAGCTAGTCCAATGCCTTAACCACTTGGCCACGTGCCCACAATTAGCAAAGGAGTTTTATTCGTGGCTGGTTTGACTGACTGGAATATTCGATCACCAAAGATACTACGTTCTGCTTCGCATGCAGGCATTTCCTGTGTGGAGGACATGGGTTCCATTCTGAGTCTACCTTCACTGTCACCGGTTACTGCAACTGGCGGAAAGCTACAACAGCTTTCAAAACCCACCATGTAAGTGCAGCTCCTAAGTTTGCTATGGAGGCATGGGCCGAATTCAGATTGAGAAAACAAGACGGTTCAAGATTGGGAAATATGCTTGACAAAGGACATGCAAAGATTGTCCAAGAAAATCGTGAGTATATGAGAACAGTGGTTGAGTCTCTAGCAAGGACGGACAATGAATGATACAGCGGAATATCTAGCTCTAATGAGATCCTACCGCGATGCATTTATAGATTTATACAAATTAATCTGCATATCACTGACTCTACCTGTGACATCTGCCTCCTGTTACTGTTGATGGTGAGACATGGATGCGGTGCATGTGGATGACAGACTGTAGTGGAGCATCAACACACGGGTTGTGTACAAGAAGGTCCAGAGTTGCCTCTACTTCCTGAGGAGACTGAGGTCCTTTGGAGTATGTAGGCATCTCCTTCACACGTTCAACCAGTCTGTTGTCACCAGTACAATCTTTTATGCAGTGGTGTTCTGGGGTAATGACATCAACACTGCTGATGCCAACAGGCCCAATAAACCGATTAGAAAGGCTGGCTCTGTTACAGGAGTCAAACTGGACACACTGGAGGCTGTGGTAGAACAAAGAATCCTACGGAAAATCCTGGCAATTCTAGGCAATGTTTCTGACCCTCTGCATGCCATCTTGGCTGAATAGGGAAGCATTTTCAGTAATAGACTATGACAACTGTGTTGCTCCAAAGAGCACAATATGAGCAACACACACAAAATGCTGGAGGAACTCAGAAGGCCAGGCAGCATCTATGGAAAAGAGTTCAGTCGATGTTTCAGGTTGAAACCCTTCAGCTGCTCAGTTTTTCCAGCATTTTGTGTGTGTTGCTCAGATCTCCAGCATCTGCAGAATTTCACTTGTGAATGCTATATGAGGTCATTCTTACCCTTGACCATCAGGCTCTATAATGAGTCAACCTATAGCCAGGGAAGTGATGACTCCCTCATGTTAGACTGTTTGAGGTAACTTATTTTTTATTCTTTCCCCTTCTCTTCTAATACCTGTGCACTTGTAATGCCACTGTGACACTGTAATCTCGTTCGGGATCAGTGCAGTATTTATCTATCTACCTAGGGAAGGAGAAATGACAGAAGGAGGTTAACCCAGCAAAATGTGAAGTGTTGCACCTTGGCAAGACCCTTAACAATGTTGATGAACTGAGGGATCATGGTGTCCAAGTTCATATCTTCCTGAAAGTGGCTACACAGATTGATAGGGTGGTTTAGAAGGCATATGGCTTGCTTGCCTTTATTAGTCAGGGCACTGAGTTCAAAAGTCAGAAAGTTATGTTGCAGCTTCATAAAACTCCGGTTAGGCTGCATTTGGAATATTGCATAGAGTTCTGGATACCCCGTTATAGGAAGGATGCTGAGGCTTTGGAGAGGGTGCAGAAGAGATTTGCCAAGATGCTGTCTGGATTAGAGCGCTTGTGCTATAATGAGAAGTTGTTTTCTCTGGAGTGGCGGAGGCTGACGGGAGATCTGATAATTGGTTCATGAGATTATGAGAGACATAAACAGAGTAGACAGACAGTATTTTTTTTCCAGGGTTGAAATGCCTAATACAAGAGGACATGCATTTAATGTGAGAGGTGGTAAATTCAAAAGAGATGTAAGAGGCAAGTCCTTTCCATGGAGATTGGTGGGTACCTGGAATGCGCTGCTTGGAGTGGAGGTAGAGGCAGATACATTAGGGACTTTTAAGAGATGTTTAGATAGGCACATGACTGTGAGGAAAGTGAAGGGATATGGACATTGTATAGGCATAAGGGAATAGTTTATCTGGCTACTTGATTACTAATGTAATTGGTTCAGCATAACATGGTGGGCTGAAGGGCCTGTTCCTGTGCTGTATTGTGTGAGGTTAGTTTGACACAACCTGAGAGAGTAGCACATTGGCTGTATTGAACTTTAGGACATGCTGAAATGGAGTGGAGAGGCAATACATTAATACAAGCTGTTTTGATTATAATGTTTAAATGGTAACTATGGTAGACACATCCCAAGTGACCTCCTAAAATATTATTTGAAGCTTCATCAGATATAAAAGTATTCTAGTTAAAAAAGAATGATCAACATTACCAGGCAATGGAATATCAGATACAGTGGATACAATAGGACATTTCTATCAAAATGTCATTAAAGGTTTCATGTTGCAATGTTACTGCTGCTGGAGCGTGCTGAGTCTTTCAAAGCTACTCACTGCCGATTCCCTCATTACTATTATAATCTCTTTTAACTCTAAATTCAATGACTCTAAAAATTACCAATAACATTCTTCACACTTTATTCTGCATCTTATTAGTGCGTTCCTTTGTAGCACCTCAATGCACTGTTGTAATGAAATAATCTGTACCAGTGGCAGGCAAAGATTTTTTTCTCAGTACTGTACCTCGGTTCATGTGATAATAATAGACTAATTGGCTAATTTACACCGGATGAGGTCCCTGAAATAATTGCATCAGGTGTGTCGCACCAGAGAAGATAAAGTCCATTTGGTGAACGCAGGTAAGTCAATGAAGAGAAGGCACCTGCTTTGAAATGATGACTTTCTATTGGAACCAAATGGTGAAAAGCTCTAACAGGAAATCAAAGAAAACAATGCAGATATTGGAAATTTGAAATAGAAAACAAAAATGCTGGAAACACTCAGTAAGTCAGGCAACATCTGTGAAAAGAAAAATTGGGTTAATATTTCAGGCACAGAACTCCTCATCAGAACTGGGAAGGAGAGAAAATAAATCAGTTTTAATTATCAGGAATGCTAGGGGAGAGATGGGCTAAATGAATTTCTTTCTTTCCAATTTCTGATGGAGGATCCTGGACCTGAAATGTTAGCTCCATAACACACACAAAATGCTGGAGGAACTCAACATGTCAGGCAGCATCTATGGAGGGAAATAAATGGTCAACATTTCAGGCAAGATTGGAAAAGAAGGGGGCAGAAGCAAGAAGACGAAGGTGGGTTGAGTGGGAGGAGTACAAGCTGGCAGGTGAGGGGTGAGTCCAGCTGATGGGGAAAGGTGGGTGGGTAGGGAAGGGGTGACCGAAAGGGAATGATAAGAGAAGTCAGGAGGTGATAAGTGGAAGAGGTAAAGGGCCAAGTAAGAATGAATCTGATAGGAGACAACAATGGACCATGGAATAAAGTGAATGAGCTGGGGATCCAGAGAGATATAATGGGAAGATTATGAGGGGAAGCAATGGAGACTAAGGGGTGAGGCAGCTATCAGAATGAGGGAAAACAAAGAGGGGGGAAGAAAATAGAGACGGCTACCTACCGAAAGATCGAGAAATTGGTGTTTGTACCATCAGTTTGAAGACTAACCATATAGATCGTGAGGTGTTGCTCTTCCAACCTGCATTTGGCCTTGTTGTGGAATCTCCTGTTTTCTCCATTTCTGTTTCACAGACACTGCCTGACCTTCTGAGAGTTTCCAGCATTTTCTCTTATCTGGGAAACCCTATTTGGATTCTGTTCCTGTCTAATGCCGCAAGAAGAGGGGTGATACTATTTCAATAGCAAACTAGCTTAGTTTGCCACAATTTAGGACATTTGAGAGTTGATATTGTAAGGGGTTTCTTCCTTTATGTTACTGCGAAGGCTAACAAAATGTCTTCTTTGTTATATTATAATTAAAATGGCTTTTCTGCAATAATAATTGCGATGAAAGGAGTTCTCTCTCTCTGCTTGTTTGGGTTATATTATTGATAAGAGAAAGAATGAACCAATTGGAATAGATGTTTTTCTTTCCTGCGTGTCTGTAAGCTACTGTTTTTTGTGGGTGTTGAGGCAGAGAAGGTGCAATGGGGGCAGAGAGAGGAGACGTGATGCTGTAAGCTGGGCGGCGGGACGGACCCCAAGCAGGAGTCCAAGGCCCAGGGTCTTCAGTGAGGAGAGGAGACGAAGACAGACTCGTGTGGAGCGTCTGGTCGACCACCGTGGTTGGTCCCAGGTGGTGGGTCGAGTGGGTAGGAGGGGATCGAATGGTGGAAAGAAGACTCCGTAAATTGAGCTCCAACTGTTGTGCACGAAGTGGTTGAACTTTGATAAGTTTGGCGCCTTTTATTTTCCTTTTATATTTTATCTCTATTAATTACACAGTTCCAGTAAGCTCTATAAAGTGTAAGCATTTAATCACATATGGTGTATTATCTGTTATTTGGCGCGGTGGGGTACATCACACAGCATCCACACAAACTTGATTACCCAGTCTGGTGGGGCTGAAGGCTGCTCCCCCTAGACGACAGCGAGCTGAGCGAGCCTGAGGCTTACCAGGGGGCTACAACATGTACTTAACTAAAAGTGCACAAGGAAGTCATGTCCAGTCAGGTCAGAATCAGGTTTATTATCACTGCCGAATGTTATGAAATTTTGTGGTAACGTAGTGGTTAGCACAACACTATTACTGCTCAGGGTGTCGGAGTTGGGATGCAATTCCAGCATTCTCTGTAAGGAAGTTTGTATGTTCATCCCTTGTGCGCATGGGTTTCCTCACACAGTCCGAAGTAAATAGTATAAAAAGAAAGCAAAGTGGTGAGGTAGTGTTCATGGGACAAGATTATAATATTAAGAAGAGTTTGAAGGCATGCTCGACGCTTTATGCTTCCACTCCCATTCGGCAACTTTGTTTTTTTGTGAAGTTACTATTAAAGCAGTGGATGTTTGTGTTCCTGCTGTTATTTACAAGATATGATTCCTCCAGATTTACTTTACTATGGAATAATGGGCACCCACACCAAATGTTAACAGGATGTGCTCTCCAGTTGGGTTCAAGCTTCTGAGCGTGTATTCAGGAACCAAAATGCGAAGAAGCCATACCCCTGTCAGTAATTAATCCCCCACTGTGCCTTAGTTATTCAAAGCAATTTTTAATGGCTTGCTTCGCATCAGGCAAGCAGACGAAAGAGTAATTCCTACTGGGAAGGAAAAAAATGCACATCACAGGTGGAGTTACATAAAAAATAATTTGCCTTCTGTAATGGAAGAAGGCACAAAATGTGAAGGACAGAATTTTTAGGGATGATTTCCATAAATTTAGTTCACCACCTGATTTCAAAGTTCAAAGTTCAAAGTAAATTTATTATCAAAGTACACATATATCATCAGATATAACACTAAGATTCATTTCATATGAGGAATATTCCATAAATCCATCATAGAATAATAACCATAATAGAATCAAAGACCACATCAACTTTGGTGTTCACCCAGTGTGCTCATGACAACACACTGTGCAAATACAAAGGAAAGAAATAATAATAAAAGGTTCAAAGGTTCACAGGTTTATTTATTATCAAAGCATGCATGCAGTATACCACGCTGAGATTCACCTTCCCTAGATAGCCATGAAACAAAGAGAACTATGGAAGTTGATCAAAGAAAAAGATCAAACCCACCCCACCAGCACAAAAAAGAATGGCAACACAATCATCAACCTCCAAGCCCCCCCCACATGAAAAACTAACAAAATGCGCCGAACAGCAACAAGAACGTCAATGCCCAAACTCCCTCCCCTCACACAAAAAAACTAACAGAACAAGAACATGAATACCCAAAACCCCTCCCCTCGCACTAAAAAACTAACAGAACAAGAACATGAATACCCAAAACCCCTCCCCTCGCACTAAAAAACTAACAGAACAAGAACATGAATACCCAAAACCCCTCCCCTCGCACTAAAAAATTAACAAAACAAAACAAGAACATTAATTCCAAAATTCCCTTCCCTCGCACTAAAACCTAACAAAACGTAGCAAGTGGCAATGAGAAAAAATGGGTGTAAACACAGAATATAAAAACCATAAGGCTGGAAAAGTCCGCAGTTCATAATCCAATCCATTAAACGCAGGGTCTTGGTAACATCCAAGGAGAGGGGAGGAGAAGATGGCGGTGCGACGCAGCACACGCGGCCGCTCCAAATTGATATCGTATTTGTGAAGTAGGATGCCGTGCACAATCCTGATTTGAGGAAGACAGCCGTGAAAAGCATGGAGGAACATCTGGAGAAACTTCTGAAATGCCTGCTTCGCTGCTGCTGCTACTGTGCGATCGAGAATCCCCAGAGGGGAAGGCCCCAAATCCTTGGCTTTGCCTATTGCCTGTTGCCGGGGCCAGGGTCGAAGCGCTCGGCAGAGATGGTGCTCGGTGCTCGGTGTCGGAGAGCTAGTCGGAGGCTCGAAGTTTTCGGACAGACTTGGAGTCGGACTGTGGTCAGGTGTTTCCAGGATGCTGCATCGACAAGGTTGCGGTGCTGGAAGCTCATGGCGGGAAGAGTTTTCTTCCTTCAACCGTTTGCATGAGATGATGGGACTTTTGAAAGACTTTGAGACTTTCTTTACCGTGCCCATGGTCTGTTCTTCTATCAAATTATGGTATTGCTTGCACTGTTGTAACTATATGTTATAATTATGTGGTTTTTGTCAATTTTTTTTAGTCTTGGTTTGTCTTGTGTTTCTGTAATATTCTGGAGGAACAAATTGTATCATTTCTTAATGCATACATTACTAAATGACAATAAAAGAGGACTGCGTGTCCTCATAATCTAATCTAATCCTCCAAAAGCCTAGAGAGAGAGAGATACCATTCGAATGCAGAGGCCTACCCTCCAGCCACAATGATCAAGAGGCCACCACATGGACTCCTTCTCTGGCAGCAGAGAGACCTATCCCACCAACGATCAAAAGGCAGGCAGAAGGCACTGAACGCCTGCTCACCTTCTGCAATCTCCTTGATGTTTCAATCATCCTCGATTCCTAGTTCAAGAAACTAGGTACTGTTAGAGCTTTAGAAAATTACAAGGGTACTAGGAAGGAGCTTAAGAATGAAATTAGAAGAGCTAGAAGGGGCCATGAGAAGGCTTTGGCAAGCAGAATTAAGGAAAACCCCAAGGTATTCTCCAAGTATGTGAAGAGCAAGAGGATGAGTCGTGTGAGAATAGGACCAATTAGGAGCAAGAATGGAAACGTGCATGGAGCCGGAGGAGGTAGCAGAGGTACTTGATGGACACTTTGCTTCAGTATTCACCAGGGAAAGGGCTTTTGTGGGGATGACTTACAGCAGACTGAAATACTTGAGTGTATAGACATTAAGAAAGAGGATGTGATTTTGAAAGGTATTAAGTTAGGTAAGTTGCCGGGACCGGACGAGGTATACCCCAGGCTACGTGGGAAGCAAGGGAGGAGATTACTGAGCCTCTGGTGATGATCTTTGCATTAACAATAGGAGCGGGGGAAGTAACAGAGGATTGGAATGTTGCAAACGTTGTTCCGTTGTTCAAGAAAGGGAGTAGAGATAACCCAGGAAATTATAGACCAGTGAGTCTTTCTTCAGTGGTGGGCAAGTTGTTGGAGAAGATCCTGAGCGGCAGGACTTATGAGCATTTGGAGAGACACAATCTGATTAGGGATAGTCAGCATGGCTTTGTCAAGGGCAGGTCATGCCTTACGAATCTGATTGAATTCTTTGAGGATGTAAAAAAACATATTGATGAAGGTAGAGCAGTGGATGTAGTGTCTGGATTTCAGTGAGGTATTTGAGAAGGTTCCCCATGCGAGGGTCGTTCAGAAAGTAATGAGGCATGGGATCCTAGGAGACCTTGCTTTGTGGATCCAGAACTGGCTTGCCCACAGAAGGCAAAGGGTGCTAGTAGATGGTTTGTATTCTACATGGAGGTCAGTGACCAGTGGTGTTCCACAGGATCTGTTCTGGGACCCCTCCTCTTTGTGAGTTTTATAAATGACCTGGATGAGGAAGTAGAAAGGAGGGTTAGTAAGATAATACATAAGTAAGACCATAATATATAGGAGTAGAATTAGGCCCTTTGACCCATCGAGTCTGCTCCGCCATTCAATCATGATTGATCCTTTTTTTTCCTCCTCCTCAACCCCATTTCCCGGCCTTCTCCCCGTAACCTTTTGATGCTGTGTCCAATCAAGAATCTATCATTCTCTGTCTTAAATACACCCAAAGACCTGGCCTCCACAGTTGCATGTGGAAACAAATTCCACAAATTCACCACCCTCTGGCTAAAGAAATTTTTCTGCATCTCTGTTTTGAATGGATGCCCCTTTATCCTGAGGCTGTGCCCTCTTGTCCTAGAGTCTCCCACCATGGGAAACATCCCACATCTACTCTGTCTAGTCCTTTCAATATTTCAAATGTTTCAATGAGATCACCCCCTTATCCTTCTAAATTCCAGTGAGTACAGACCCAGAGCCATCAAACATTCCTCATATGATAACCCTTTCATTCCTGGAATCATCCTTGTGAATCTTCTCTGGACCCTCTCCAATGCCAGCACATCTCTTCTAAGAGGAGGAGCCCAAAACTGTTCACAATACTCAAGGTGAAGCTTCCCCAGTGCCTTTTGAAGTTTGCTGATGACACAAAGGTTGGGGGTGTTGTGAATAGCCTGGAGGGTTGTCAGAGGTTACAGCAGGACATCGATAGGATGCAGAACTGTGCTGAGAAGTGGCAGATGGAGTTCAACACAGATAAGTGTGAATTGGTTGATTTCAGTAGGTCAAATTTGAAGACAGAATATAATATTAATGCTAAGACTCTTGGCAGTGTGGAGGATCAGCGAGATCTTGGGGTCTGTGTCCATAGGACACTCAAAGCTGCTGTGCAGGTTGACAGTGTTGTTAAGAAGGTGTATGGTGTGTTTAACCATGGGATTGAGTTCAAGAGCTGTAAGGTAATGCTACAGCTATATAAGACCTTAGTTAGGCCCCACTTGGAGTGCTATGTTCAGTTCTGGTCACCGCACTACAGGAAGAATGTGGATACTATATAGAGAGAATGCAAAGGAGGTTTACAAGGATGGTGCCTGGATTGGAGAATATGCCTTCTGAAAATACGATGAGTGAACTTGGCCTTTCTCCTGGGAGGGACGGAGGATGAGAGGTGACCTGATGGAGATGTTATAAGATGATTGGAGGCACTGATCATGTGGATAGTCAGGAGCTTTTTTCCGAGGGTTGAAATGGCTAACATGAGGGGTCATAGTTATAAGGTACTTGGAAGTATGTACAAGGGGTATGTCAAGGGTAAGTTTTTCACACAGAGAGTGGTGGGTGCATGGGATGCACTGCCAGTGACAGTGGTAGAGGTGGATACAATAGGGTCTTCTAAGAGACTCTTAGATAGGTACATGGAGCTTAGAAAAATAGAGGGCTATGCAGTAGGGAAATACCAGACAGTTTCTAGAGTAGGTTACGTGGTGGGCACAACATTGTGGGCTGAAGGGCCTGTAATGTGCTGTAGATTTCTATGTTTCTAGGTTTAATTGTCGATTATTGGATGCCTTAATTGGGGAAATTCAGTCAATCATCAGCTCGCATTCCATCTCTAAGCTTCTTCACCTCAAGGCCGCTCGAGCTCGCACTCACTTCCTGGAATCTTCTCGGAGACAGCAAGGCACTAGATCACTCAATTGCTCACCAAAATGTGAATTGCAGGCTCTAACAGTTCCAGAGACACATTTAAGGTGGAAAACTGATGTAAAAGAGGTGAAATATACATGATGGACTGGCCCGCATCCACTAATTTTGTAGGATTTTCTGTTTGAGGGCATTGATGTTTCCATACCAGACTGTGAGGCAGCCAGTCAATATACTTTCCACTACACAGCTCCAGAATTGATTGATTGATTGACTGATTTATTTATTTATTTATTTATTTATTGAGCTGTAGCACAGAATAGATCCTTTTGGCCCTTCGAGCAGCACTGCCCAGCAATCCACCGATTTAATCTGAGCCTAAGAACATAAGAAGTAGGAGCAGGAGTCAGCCATCTGGCCTGTAGCGCCTGCTCTGCCATTCTATAAGATCATGGCTGATCTGGACATGGGCGCATCTCCTTCTACCTGCCTTTTCCCAATAACCCTTAATTCCCCTACTGTGCAAAACTCTATCCAACCTTGTCTTAAATATATTTACTGAGGTAGCCTCCGGTGCTGCATTGGGCAGAGAATTCCACAGGTTTGCCATTCTCTGAGAAAAGCAGTTCCTCCTCATCTCTGTCCTAAATCTACTTCCCCGAATCTTGAGGCTATGTCCCCGAGTTCTGTCTCACCTACCAGTGGAAATAACTTTCCTGCCTCTATCTTAATCTATCCCTTTCATAATTTTATATGTTTCTATGAGACCTCCTCTCATTTCTAATCAAAGAACAATTTACAATAACGAATTATCTTATCAGCCGGCATATCTTTGGATTGTGGAAAGAAACTGGGAGCACCTGAAGGAAGCCTACACAGTGGTGGGAATTGAACCCAGGTCATCTGTACTGCAAAGCATTGTGCTCATCACATGGTACCACAGTAGCATAGTGGTTCGTGGTTGTAAAATTTTTAGATGTCATGCCAGATCTTTGCAAACTTCAAAGGAAGTCGAGGCGTAGACAAGCTTTCTTCATAATTGCCTCTGAAATAATAACTCCGAGGAATTTAAAGTTGCTGCCCCTCTCCACCTCTGATGCTCCAGTGAGGACTGCCACATGGACCTCTGCTTTCCTTCTCTTGAAGTCAACAATCAGCTCCTTTGTCTTGCTGGCATTGAGTAAGAGGCTGTTGTTATGTTACACTCAACCAGATTTTCAATCTTCCTTCCAGATGCTGATTCATCACCATGTTTGATTCAGCTAATGATTGTGGTGTCTTCAGCAAACCTTAATATAAAATTGAAGATGTGCTTAGACACACAGTCAGAAGTGTAAAGTGAATAGAGCAGGGAACTAGGCACATAGGCTTGTGGTGTACATGTGCTGATGGAAATTGTGGAGGACAGGTTGTTACCAATCCGAACTGACTGGGGTCTTCAAGTGAGGAAATTGAGGATCCAGTTGCATAAAGAGGTATTGAGAAACACACACAAAGTTCTGGAGGAACTCAGCAGGTCAGGCAGTCTCTATGGAAAAGAGTAAACAGTCGATGTTTCAGGCCAAGACCCTTCTTCAGGACTGAGAGGAAAGGTGAAGATGCTAGAATAAAAAGGCGGGGTGAGTGGAAAGAGGATAGCTGGAAGATGATAGGTGAAGCCAGGTGGATGGAGAAGGTTAAGGGCTGGAAATGAAAGAATCTGAAGAGAGTAGATAGTAGGAGAAAGGGAAAGAGATGACCTGGGGGAAGTACTTGGCAGGTGAGAAGAAGTAAAAGGTCTGAGTGGGGAATAGAGGAAGCGGAGGTGGGATTGAAATTGCTCCTGGAAGGAGAAATCAATATTCAAGCTTTCAGGTTGGAAGGTATCCAGGCGGAATGTAAGGTGCAGCTCCTCCACTCTGAGGGTGGCCGCAAGAAGAGGCCATGGATTGACACATCAGAACAGGAATGGGAATTGGCATTAATATGTTTGCCCACTGGGAAGGAAGTGCTCGACGAAGCGGTCCTCCAATTTACAATGGGACTCACATTATAATGTTGAGGAGGCCACATCAGGGGCACAGGACATAATAGATGGCCCCAGCAGATTCACAGACGAAGTGTTGCCTCACCTGGAAGGACTGTTTGGAGCCCTGAATGGAGGTGAAAGAAGAGGTGTATGGGCAGGTGTGGTACTTTGGCCACTTGCAGGGGTAAGTGCCTGGAGAGAAAATAGTGGAGAGGGACAAATGGACAAGGAAATTACGGAGAGAGTGAACCCTGCGGAAAGCAGACGAGGGGAGATAAAGATATGCTTAGTGGTAGGATCCCTTTCGAGATAGTGGAAGTTGCAAAGGATAATGTGTTGGATGTGGAGGCTGATGGGGTGGTAGGTAAGGACAAGAGGTACTCTATCACTATTACAGTGGCAGGAAGATGGGGTGGGTCTGGATGTATGGGAAATGGAGGAGATATGGGTGTGATGTTGAATCAGGTTCACGGGTTGGGTGAGTGAGACAGAAAACACTGACTGCGAGTAAGTATATTAATCATTTATTTTAAAATACTCAAATTCAACCAAACATTCACATTCCCCAAGTTACAGAAACTACAAAGCTGAATATTCAACAAACATAATTAGTTAAAAGCACGCACAGAGCATACCTTCACAAAGGTTATGTGCACCACTTGCCTTAAACAAAGGGAGCGAGAGTAGGCCCCATCCACGTGCTACTTTGCACCAGGGACATTTGAAACTGGACAGCAGGCAGCTAACCAGTGGAAAAAGCAGCTGCAATTTCTAAGCTAAGCATCATGATGGAAGCAGCTCTCGATGAGCAGGATATACTGTACCACCTCTCGAAAGTTGTGACGGTGATGATCCAACCCCCAGACTAGTATGACTCCTGTGAACTCTGAACCAAGTTACATATAAAACACAAGTACAATACCTAGTATACTACAGTAGTCCACCAGCACCACCGTGCACCAAAGGGCCACCCCCCCACACACACACCAGAGTGTAATAGCTAATGAGCTCCTCCCCTACTTAATCTCATACAGCGGCCCTCAGATTTGATCAACCAGGTGAGTGATGCTCCCCAACCTGTCGGGAATATAGGTGCAATATTGTTAAACAATAATAATACAAGTGCCACCTTCCTTTGTGTGCAGGTAATTGAAGGTCATCAGACTCAGTTCCCAATTCAGTCTGGCCGCACGATGCCAAGAAAGGCCATCATTCAAAACCTTCCTTACTTTATAATTGCCCTCTTACCAACCAGCATGGGGAAGGTACTGATCCAGGGTACTGGGCTGGCATGCATACGGCACCACATATCGACCACACAACCCTGTGGGAACAACAGGTATGCCTGTGAACTGAATATCCAGTAAGTGCCATTCAGCATCCAGGAAGTGTCCACCTTCTCAACACCATTCAGCACAGACTCAGCCATCCCTGGATATTTTTCCTGCACACACTTACCATCCACCTTGCACCTTGAACCTGTGCTCAACATCCCACCCACACCAACACTCTGTCAGGTGGGGAAAACACTTCCAAAGTCAGGATCTTCCTATTAAACAAATGGTACATAGTGAAATACCAGCCATTAATGTACTTACTCCACGGGGGTTATTAGGCTTCATGTCTCTTAAGTGATAATACTCTAGGTGGAGTTTGGCCAGAATACACTACTTCCCCAAAACAGAATGCCCTTTGTCATCAAATGGATCAATACTAGTGGCACGCCTTCCATAACGTAGTAAGGAGTCCTCATACAAATTCAGGAAACTGATCCATTGGTCCCATGTGCAAATTCAAATACCATCCTTAGGAATGTATCACAGGATCTCCCAGCACTTGGCCATTATGTAATGTAGGGAGATACAAATGCATCTGTTTCTAATTAGTCACTAGATATTTAGAAAACACTTATCAGTCCTACTGGAATTGTTCCCCCAAATGCTTATGACCCTCTCTAACAAGGACATCTCATATCCAGAATAAAGTTGCCCAAATTTCTACCCTATCAACTGAAATTTTACATGGCTAGTATGAAATATGAGTCATCTTAAACCAATTGCATGGGAAACAATAAATAAATCAACAGATTAAGACACAATAAACACATAACAGATCAAGAAAACAAGAAACTAAGTAACTGATTAGAACACAAAACACAAAACCCAGGCTGTACTCCTCTTCTTTAAAGTTTTTGTATGGAACCACAAAAAGTAAAACAGTTAAATTATTTGAGAACTGAGAAGGTAAAACCACTGGGTGGGGCCCAACACATTCACAGAATCTCTTAAAGGCAAAGTACACACACACACACACACACACACACACACAAGCAAACTAATGGCCACACCTTACATATTTCTCCACGTTCAAAACATTCACACTCTATTTATAGGGAAGAAGGATGCAGCTCAAATAACCCCCTCCCTATGAGAATGAGGAACAAAAATGTTAACCACCCCATCCCCCCCCCCCCCCCCCCGATTCCTTCTGCTGCCAAATATTAGCTACAGCCCTTCGTAGGGAATCCTGATTGGAATGCAAGGAATCTGACAGAGGACAAACAGAGCCTTTATCAGGAAAGGACAAAGAATAACCCTTCTCCCTCAACAGCCTCCTCTTCTTGCTTCCCCAGATAGTACTTCCTCCACATTGCATAGAGGGTGGGTGTGGGAACCCCATTTACCTGCTCCTCCAGCTCCCCTCCTTTAAGCAACACTAAAAACATTATGGGACATGAAGGATCTCCCACTCCTTATCACTTATACAACTTCCATACCTGGCTACACACACCCTCTTCCACATACTGTAAACCTTGTAATAATTGAATCGCCATACTTATAGAGTGACCAACAGCTGGTGCTATTAAAGACAGCACTACCCCTTTTATTTGGGAACCCGCTGTCATAACCACATGTCCCATCATTCCAGGAATCAATTCAACATCCTCTGGTGGGTAACCACTATTGCAGTATAATTCTAAGATAAGAGCACACTGGAGTAGAACTTTAGTACCCCCCTCTGCTGTGCTCCATTCCCCTTGGGGTGTTAAATTCCACTCAGTAATAGAATGTTACCTAAATTTAACCACTGGCATGACTCGATTCCTCACTGATACATTATGCTCAGGGGAAGCAAGCAGTGCTCTCAGGGCATTATTGATCACAAGATGGGATGATAGGCTCCCTAAAGCATCTATCTCTCTGTTAAGTAGGCGCACTCTGGTACCTCCCTCATCCCATATCCTCAATAACCACATGGCCAGAGACTCCCCAGGCTTTTATCTGTACCTATTCCCTAAACTCATTCATTCCTTAGTGGAAAATTCCCTGATCTCTGTTGTCTCGAAGGGGCCCATTGTACCATGCCCTACACATTCCTGATCCTCCAACCCCTCCCCCTCCTGAGAGGAAGAAGCCACAGACAATGCCCCTCATAGCAGGTGTGGGTGGATATGAACACTGGCCTGGTCCATATTGTTTCGGATACACAGGGGAGAGGGCGATCATTTTGAGGATTAAACCGAGAGGTCCATGCTACTCTCTCCCTCATTTTCTTGATCCAACCAGAGGTCCCCAATCCCATATTGAGATCATCACCCCTCCTCATTATGGCATCAATGGTTATGGGGCGAAGGCCAGGGAATGGGGTTGAAGAGGGAAAAAAGGATCAGCCATGATTGAATGGCAGAGCAGACTCAATGGGCCAAATGGCCTTATGCAGGTCCTATGTCTTATGGTCTTATGGTCTTATGATAACTCTTCCATGTTTTGAAGCTCAAAGTGAGCATAGAAGACATTGAGCTTATCTTGAAGCGAAACCCTGTTGTCGCCTATGTCACTTGATTTAACTTTATAAAACCATAAGATCATTAGAGCATAGGAGCAGAATTCGGCTATCTGGCCCATCAGATCTGCTCCACCATTTCATCATGGTTAATCTATTTCCCTCTCAGCCCTGACTTCCTGCTTCCATAGTGAAGACTGATGCAAAACTCTTATTTAGTTTGTCTGCCATTTCTTTGTCTCCCTTTACTTCCTCTTCAGCATCATTTCCCAGTGGTCCGATATCTATTCTCATCTCTCTTTTACACTTCATATATCTGATTAAACTTTTCATATCCTCTTTATTAGTTAGACTACCTTTATATTCCATCTTTTCCTTCTTTATGACCTTTTTAGTTGTCTTCTGTTGGTTATTAAAAGCTTCCCAATTCTCTAACTTCGTGCTAATTTTTGCTGTATTATATGCCCTCTCTTTGGCTTTTATTTTGACTTTTACTTCTCCTGTTAGTCACAGTTGCATCATCCTGCCTTTGGAATCCTTCCTCTTTGGGAAGTATATCCTGTGCCTTCCTAATTGCTCCAACCACTGCTGCTTTGCCACCATCTCTGCTGGTGTTCCCTTCCAATCAATTTTGGCCAACTCCTCTCTCATGCCTCTGTAATTCCCTTTACTCCACTGTAACACTGATACATCGTACCTTAGCTTCTCCCTCTCAAATTGCAGGTTGAATTCTATCATATGATCATTTCTTCCTAAAGGTTCCTGTACTTTAAGCTCTCCAATCAATCCTGGTGCGTGGCACAACACCCAATCCAAAATATCTGATTCCCTAGTGGGCTCTACCATGAGGCGCTGTAAAAAGCCGTCTCATAGGCATACTAATCCCCCCCTTGGGATCCAGAACTAGCCTGATATTCCCTATCTACCTGTATATCGAAATCCCCCATGACGATCAGAATATTTTGTTTTTTACATGCATTTTCTGTCTCTTGTTGTATAATTTGTAAACCACATCTTTTCTACTGTTTGGAGGTCTGTATTTAACTCCATCAGTGTCTTTTTACCTTTGCAGTTTGTTAGCTTAACCTACACCAAGTCAGAGGATTCAACCTATGCCACAACTGTCGAGTAGCTTCTCAAGCAATGCACATTTCTCATTGGCTGGGGGAGAGGACTTGCTTCCATCAACATGGAATGGAATTGTGGGAAGTAGGATGGCCTTAACTTGTACAGTAAAGATGATCTCTTGAACTCACAATCTACCCTGTGACAGCCTCCTTTGACCCTGTGCATTGGAGCCTCTATCCTTGAAGGCGATGCAACCATTCGGAATGCACCCCGCTGTATATGTGTAGTACTGAGGGGCAGACAAAGAGAAAATAAAGTGAGAGGCAGGTGGAATGAGCTGGGAGAGGGGAGGGTGAATGTTGAAGACAGCTGCTGGTGGGGGAGTACATCAGTATTTTACCACAATCTACAAACAGGACATCTTTCACCCCTCCTCAGGCCATTAATCTCCTCTCAGGCTCCTGTCGCACCACTATCATTCCCCCTCTCCTCTTTAGAATGGCCATCTCCCCTGTCCACACTCAGTCCTGATGCGGGGTTACAACCTGAAATGTCAACAATTCTTCCTCATAAACCCCCACCACCGCCAGGTCTCCCATCGATCTGCTGAGCGTATTATTCTCAGTGCTTTTGTTGTTTTTGGCCAGTAGGCATTCCGATCCCCAGGATCTCTTAACTAAATTTTCTTTTTATTTACCGTAAAGACAAAGTTAGTAATTTCTTTGTATAATTTCTGTATATAAGATGATGAGGGGCATTCATTGTGTGGACTGCCATAGGCTTTTTCTCAGGGCTGAAATGGCTAACACAAGGGCATATCGGTTTAAAGTGCTTAGAAATAGGTACCGAGGGGATGTCAGGGGTAAACATTTTACGCAGAGAGTGGTGGGTGCATGGAATGCACTGCCAGAGACAGTGGTAGAGGCAGATACAATAGGGCCTTTTAAGAGCTTTTTGGATAGGTACATGGAGCTTAGAAAAATAGAGGTTTATACGTTAGGGAAATTCTAGGTAGTTTCTAGAGTAGGTTACATGGTTGGTACAACTTTGTGGGCCGAAGGGCCTGTAATGTGCTGTAGATTTCCATGTTCTATGCTTTATAAATGCAAAAATAATGTATGGATAGGGCCAAGAGGAAGTTCCATATTAGCAGCAGCGATCAGTGGGTTGTCTGGCTCTTTGTACTTGGAAAAATTTCCTCCCTGGCACATTCAGTGCAGTAATTTCCTGACCCAGGGACTTGCTCTATCAGGCAGCTCTCATCAAGGCCACAGCCCTGTTGAATTCATCCTGCGAATTGCATTAAGGAAACAAATTTTGCCAAAGGGTAGTCAGAGTGTGCAATGAGCTGACAGCAGAGGTGGTGGATGCAGACCTGATTTCAGCATTAAAAATGTTTGGGTATGTACATGGATGGGAGGTGTCTGGGGTGGTGGTGTTATGTCTAGGTGTGAGCCAATGGGACTAGGCAGAATAACAGGCCAGCACAGTCTAGATAGGGCTTGTTTCAATACTGGTGCTCTGTGATTCTATGACTCTAACATGGGACTGCAGCCTCATCTGTGACCTGACTCGGGAGCCAGGAGATTTGTGACCTGTATCGCCGCTCATGGAAAATGAAAGCTAACAGAAATACACAAACATGGTCCTGATTAAATGGCTGCTGTATTGAAATCTGGCGTTGGCCATGAGTCTGCACTCACACACCAGCATACAGCTTCAAAGGAAAGGTCATATGTATAATACATATACAGCGATCCAGCTCTGCGTAGTTTGCATTCTATAATCAACTCTCAGCGGCACATGGACCCAGTACACCCATGGAGACAAGCATGCAATGTCAAATTCTCACACTCTAATTGGGAAAGGATACTCAGAGATCTACTCACTCAGAAACAGTGCCATGAATATAATCCTACAGATAAACACTCAAGCTACCTACACAGCTGGAGTTTTAAAGTGCACAGTGGATTAGTTACCTTTTTGTTCTTAATTAATTATCCATCATTTAGAAATAATCAGAAATTTAAAGTATTTTGATGCATTTTGACAAAAAGAAACAGTGGGATCTTGACTACATATCTTTCTCATTTATTTAAATGTGATTCGTTCCTTCCCTTTTCCATGTGGAACTTTTTTTCTTCCTCATAGTTGAAGCACTTTGTGATTATATCAGTGATGGTCAGCTCAACATCTCAGTGGATATCTTGTGTGAAGTAAGCTGACTGCAAAATATAATTTTGTGTGTGTGTGTGTGTGTGTGTGTGTGTGTGTGTGTGTGTGTTTGTCTGTCTGCATTTGTATGTGTGTTTCTATCTGTACATGCGTCTGTGTGTTTATGAATTTGAAAGAGGTGGGAATGAGAGAGTAAATAAAAGAGGGGGGAGATGGAGAAGGAGAAGGTAGAGTGGGAGTGATGACAGGGTTTGTGAGGGAGAAAAGGGTAGAGAGGAAGTGGGAGGGAGGGTGAGAAGGAGGAAAAGAGGGCAGGGGAGAGGGAGAACGGGGAAGTGAGTGTGGAAGAGGAAAAGAGGGTCGTGGGAGACTGTAAGAGGGTGGGGAGAGGGGAACAGTGGGAAAGAGGGATATAGGATAGATAACAAGGTGGAGGAGAGAGGGTGTAAGTCAGAAAAACAGAGGGAGAGAAAAACATGAGAGAGAGATGGAAATATTTTGGTTTTCTGACAGAGAAATACAAAAGATTAGTGGAAGGCCCGGGAGTATGCACAATCCAATTCAGTTACATCACTGCTGGCAAAAGACTTAATTATTCAGAACCTAACCAAAAAGGCTTCTGGAATTAGAAAAGTGACATGGAAAAAATGTACTATTTGTAGAAGAAAATGTGCAAAACATATTACAAGTCTGTTTTTTTTAAAATTCAAATGTATGAAGTAGCCTTGTCTACATTCTCTGCCAAGCAACCAACTCCAGCTACTATTAAATATACTGACAAATAACAGTTCATAGGTTTGCTTCCCCAATTGACTTTCCCCTCTCTTGTCACCAGTGCAAGTTGCAGGAAAAGAATCAGGGTGGATCGCATTGAAACCTATCGAATATTGAAAGGCCTTCATGGAGAGTCCACAATGATGAGGGAGTCTATGACCAGAGGGCACAGGCTCAGGGTACAAGGACATTACTTTAGAACAGGGATAATAAGGAATCTGGTAAATTCATTGCTACAGTTGCTGTGGAGGTCAAATCATTGGGTATACTTAAAATGGATGTTGATTGGCTCTTGATTAGTAAGGGTGTCAAAGCTTACCTGGAGAAGGCAGGAGAAAGGAGTTGAGAGGGATAATAAATCAGCCATGATGGAATGGTGGAGCAGACTGGATGGGCTGAATGGCCTATTTATGTCTTAGGTCCATAGGAGCAGAATTATGGTATTATGGAAACAGGAACACTCAATGGATTCCCAAGTAGTCACAGAGGGAACGCAATTCCACACATGTAGCACCCAAGGTAGCATTTAAAGCTCAGCCCTTGAAGGTGTGAGGCTGCAACGCTCACTGCGGAGCCACTGTGCCACCTCTGGAAGGAAAGTTGGAGAAGTACCTTTTGATGTCCTCCTACTCTGAACTCCAGCACTTATTTCCTGAGGAGACTGAGGTCCTTTAACATCTGCCGGACGATGCTGAGGATGTTCTACGAGTCTGTGATGGCCAGTGCGATCATGTTTGCTGTTGTGTGCTGGGGCAGCAGGCTGAGGGTAGCAGATACCAACAGAATCAACAAACTCATTCGTAAGGCTAGTGATGTTGTGGGGATAGAACTGGACTCTCTCACGGTGGTGTCTGAAAAGAGGATGCTGTCTAAGTTGCAAGCCATCTTGGACAATGTCTCCCATCCACTACATAATGTACTGGTTGGGCACAGGAGTACGTTCAGCCAGAGACTCATTCCACCGAGATGCAGCACAGAGCGTCATAGGAAGTCATTCCTGCCTGTGGCCATCAAACTTTACAACTCCTCCCTTGGAGGGTCAGACACCCTGAGCCAATAGGCTGGTTCTGGACTTATTTCATAATTTACTGGCATAATTTACATATTACTATTTAACTATTTATGGTTCTATTACTATTTATTATTTATGGTGCAACTGTAATGAAAACCAATTTCCCCCGGGATCAATAAAGTATGACTATGACTACTACTACTACTACTTATTATTGACAAACACACTGCCCCAACCTTACAACTCTATTGCATCACCTTAATAAAGGTACAGCTGGACACATCCATCACCAGACAAGGAAATCCAACAAGAAAGTAAGCACGTGACAGCTGGGGCGGAAGGAGAGTTGTAGAAGATAGTGGATTATCCCAGGCTTCTGTTCTGACCTTGTCTTCTTCCTCCGCTTCATTACTCGTCTGGGACATGTCAGCAATTGTGAGGGAAGGTGTTTTCTGCTGACAAACCAGAGCAGTTAATCTCCAACCTGAAAGAAAAGTTACTGTGATGGATAAGAATAATCAGAGAGGAAATTACACAATTTTCAACACTTTACGGAAACCCCCAGTGCTCCAACTCTTCAAGCAAGCTTGTCTACTAACAGACTCAACCAAATGTCTGCCTGGCCTTGAGGGTTGTGAATGTCCTCACATTGCTGGAAGGTTTAAACAAGAAAAATAGACATTCCAGAAGTGAATTATTTCTGGAGGTTTAACCTAGAGAGGTAAGATGGCCAGGGTCCAAACCCAAATGTTTTGTTATTCAACTGGGCATTGCCAAGGAAGCAAAAGTGAATTATGGGAACGTAATTTTTAATAATACACTGCAATGTTCTTTCTGAATTTCCAGAGAGCTTAAAATCAATTAAAACAACATGAATGAGGTAAATCAAATTTAAATACTACTTGAATCACCTCTTTCCTAAACCCAATAGTTTGAGGATAATCTTCTGTTCACATTTTCCTCTATCGACCAGCAACTACAACAGCAAAAGAGGGACAAAAGGAAAATCCAGACTATAAATCGCTAAGGAGGTGCTTCACACAATTCCAGACTAGGTCAGAGGTTTCACACAGAATTCTGGGAGGCGACAGAGACTGCATAAACATGAGAAAGTCTGCAGATGCTGGAAATCCACAGCGACACACACACAAAATGCTGCAGGAACTCAGCAGGCCAGGCAGCATCTATGAATATGAATAAACAGTCAATGTTTTGGGCCAAGGCGCTTCTTCAGGACTGAGAAGGAAAGGGGAAGATGCCAGAATAAATAGGTGTGGGGAGGGGAAGGGGACTCTATAAATCCACACCCTCTGAGAATTATGGATCTTAGGCACTGAATATATCTTGCCTGCTCCTTCACTTTCTAGCTCCCAAGGAAATTCCCAACGACAACGACAAAATTCCCGCAAGTTTCAGGGGGCATTCAGTGTGTGCCAGAGATAAATAACTTGCTCTGGGCATTCTTAAAAGTAGGATTTATTCCTTATGCAACTAATTTGGACCTTATTAATTGAGAGATTGATTTAGGACCTAAACCAGACTGTCCAGCATTTGTTATGTTGGGTATACAGACACTGGAGGCAGGCAAAAAGAGATAAGAAATTCATCAGGTTAATAACTGGGAAGACGTCTGTCTTCTTACAAGTGACTTAAGACAGTGGATCTATATTCTTTGGAATTTAGAAGGAATTGTGTGTGTGTGTGTGTGTGTGTGTGTTTGCTGATGATACGAAGATAGGTGGAGGGGCCGGTAGTGCTGAGGAAACAGAGTCTGCAGAGAGACTTGGATAGATTGGAAGAATGGGCAAAGAAGTGGCAAATGAAATACAATGTTGGAAAGTGTATGGTTATGCACTTTGGCAGAAGAAATAAACGGGGCAGACTATTATTTAAATGGGCAGAGAATTCACAGTTCTGAGATGCAACGGGACTTGGGTGTCCTTGTGCAGGATACACTTAAGGTTAACCTCCAGGTTCAGTCAGTGGTAAAGAAGGCGAATGCAATGTTGGCATTCATTTCTAGAGGAATAGAGTATAGGAGCAGGGATGTGATGTTGAGACCTCCCTTGGAGTACTGTGGGCAGTTTTGGTCTCCTTATCTAAGAAAGGATGTGCTGACGTTTTAGAGGGTGCAGAGAAGATTCACTAGAATGATTCCAGGAATGAGAGGGTTAACATATGAGGAACGTTTGTCCGCTCTTGGACTGTACTCCTTGGAGTTTAGAAGAATGACGGGGGACCTCATAGAAACATTTTGAATGTTGAAAGGCATGGACAGAGTGGATGTGGCAAAATTGTTTCCCATGGTGGGGGAGTCTAGTACAAGAGGGCATGAATAAGGATTGAAGGGCACCCATTCAGAACAGAGATGCGAAGAAATTTTTTTAGCCAGAGGGTGGTGAATCTATGGAATTTGTTGCCATGGGCGGCAGTGGAGCCCAAGTCATTGGGTGTATTTAAGGCAGAGATTGAGAGGTATCTGAGTAGCCAGGGTATCAAAGGTTATGGTGAGAAGGCAGGGGAGTGGGACTAAATGGGAGAATGGATCAGCTCATGATAAAATGGCCAAATGGCTGACCTGCTCCTTTGTCTTATGGTCTTATATCAGAGGTGGCTGGCATAAGGAAGTCCTGCCAATGGCTGGAAATGGCTTGGGTTGAGGGACAGCACAGAGGCATTGCCCATGGCTGCACAAGAACAGCGCTCTGCACCAGAGCAATAGAAGCAGGTGTCTAGCACACCAGACAACACCCAAGATACAGACTGTGCAAGGAACTCTCCATTTGGACAACACAAACACCTATGTCAGGATGCTGTTCATCGACTATAGCTCAACATTTAATACCATCATTCCCACAATCCTGATTGAGAAGTTGCAGAACCTGGGCCTCTGTACGTCTCTCTGCAATTGGATCCTCGACTTCCTAACTGGAAGACCACAATCTGTGGGGATTGGTGATAACATATTCTCCTCGCTGACGATCAACACTGGCGCACCTCAGGTGTGTGTGCTTAGCCCACTGCTCTACTCTCTATATACACATGATTGTGCGGCTAGGCATAGCTCAAATACCATCTATAAATTTGCTGATAATACAACCATTGCTGGTAGAATCTCAGGTGGTGACGAGAGGGCGTACAGGAGTGAGATATGCCAACTAGTGGAGTGGTGCCACAGCAACAACATTGCACTCAACATCAGTAAGATGAAAGAGCTGATTGTGGACTTCAGGAAGGGTGAGATGAAGGAGCACATACCAATCCTCATAGAGGGATCAGAAGTGGAGAGAGTGAGCATTTTCAAGTTCCTGGGTGTCAAGATCTCTGAGGACCTAACCTGGTCCCAACATATTGATGCAGTTATAAAGATGGAAAGACAGCAACTATACTTCATTAGGAGTTTGAAGACATTTTGTATGCCAACAAATACACTCAAAAGCATCTATAGATGCACCATGGAGAGCATTCTGACAGGCTGCATCACTGTCTGGTATGGGGGTGGGGGCTACTGCACAGGACCGAAAGAAGCTGCAGAGTAAGTTGTAAACCTAGTCCGCTCCATCATGGGTACTAGCCTACAAAGGACATCTTCAGGGAGTGGTGTATCAGTGTATCCACTATTAAGGACCTCCAGCACCCAGGGCATGCCCTTTTCTCACTGTTGCCATCAGGTAGGAGGTACAGAAACCTGAAGGCATACACTCAGCAATTCAGGAACAACTTATTCCCCTCTGCCATTTAATTCCTAAATGGACATTAAACCCTTGGACACTACCTCACTTTTTTTAATATACAGTATTTCTGTTTTTGCATGTTTTCAATCTATTCAATATATGTATACTGTAATTGATTAACTTATTGATATTTTATTTATTTATTTTTTCTTCTGTATTATTTATTGCATTGAACTGCTGCTGCTAAGATAACAAATTTCACGTCACATGCCAGTGATAATAAACCTGATTCTGATTCTGATTCTGAATGCGCTGAAATCATCCAGCACATAGTAGCAGGTGCCAGATGCAGGCAGGGACAGACTACACTGAACAGCACAACCAGTTTGCAGGAATTGTGTAGAGAAACATTTACATTAGTATGGATTGGACATTCCCAAATCCAAATGGGAAACACCCGAAAAAGGTCGTGGAGATTGACAGAACTAAGATCCTAAGGGACTTCCAAATACAGACTGGTAAGCAGGTACTGACCAACCAGACAGTAGCATTGGACAAGGAAAAGGAAAAAGCGATAGTAATAGATGTGGCAATCCCAAATGACAGCAACATCAGGAAGAAAGAATATGAGAAGCTATGAAATACCAGGGCTTGAAAAAGCAGATGGAAAGGATATGGAAGGTTAAAGCCAGAATAATCCCGGAGGTGATAGGAGCATTCGGAGCTGTGACACCTGGACTGGGAGAATGTCTCCAACAAATCCCGTGAACAACATCTGAGATCTCGGTCCAGAAGACACGCTACCAGGAACAGCAAGGATACTGCACTGAAGCCTCAAGTTGCCAAAGAAGGTGATGGAATCCAATGCAATGACTAAACTTAAGAAATATTTAGAAATGCAGGGCATGGAAGAATCAGAGCTGGTCTAGCAGACATGTGGAGCTGCTGGAAGGCATGTACAAAGTTGGCTGAATGGGTCCATTTCTCTGCTGTGTAGCTCTGTTGTTGTAAGGTGGTGATGAACCAAGCACTGTATTCCTTCAGGTGAGAGTACTCACTAATCCATCCACACCTGTCAATGCTCTTCCCCTCCCGGAACACCTCAGTGACTTGTGATGCATCTGTCCAAGCAGCAGGTTGCCTTGTTTTCTCCCCTCTAGTGTCCTTCCTCCCTCTTACTCAGCAGCAGTGACCCAGCTGAACGTAAGTGCCACACTAAAATTCTGCTTGTTTTCTTCAAGATTCCCCTCCCTGCTGCACTCTTGGAAAGAGCAGCACATTGCCAAATCAAAGTCACACTAAACATTTCACAAGAGAGAACAATCCAGGCCTTTGACCTAGGCCTTAATATATATCTATTCTGTTCCCCAAACTGCTGCATCGTCTCTGTAGATGGAGGTACATATCTCTGGATTGAAATTTTGTGCCTTCCTTCAACACTAAAGGAAGCTATTTGACACATCGAGTTCATGCCAACTCACAGAACAGTCTCATTATGGCTAAAGGATGCATGTCTCTGGGAGCTGAACGTCCAAGGATACACGGTGTATCGGAAGGATAGGAAGGTAGGCAGAGGGGGAGGCGTGGCTTTATTGGTAAGAAATGATATTAAATCGTTAGAAGGAGGTGATATAGGATCGGAAAGAGCAGAATCTTTATGGGTTGAGCTAAGGAATAGCAGGGGGGGCCTCCAAACAGCTGCAGGGATGTGGACTACAAATTACAACTGGAAATAGAAAAGACTTGTCAGAAGGGCAGTGTTATGATAATTGTGGGGGATTTTAACATGCGAGTAGATTGGAAAAATCAGGTCGGCACTGGATCTCAAGAGAGAGAATTTGTAGAATGTCTGCGAGATGGCTTTTTAGAACAGCTTGTTGTTGAGCCCACTAGGCGATTGGCTGTACTGGATTGGGTATTGTGTAATGAACCGGAGGTGATTGGAGAGATTGAGGTGAAGGAACCCTTAGGAGGCAGTGATCATAACATGATTGAGTTCACTGTGAAATTAGAAAAAGAGAAGCCAAAATCTGATGTATCAGTGTTTCAGTGGAGTAAAGGAAATTATAGTGGCATGAGAGAGGAACTGGCCAAAGTTGACTGCAAAGAGACACTGGCGGGAAAGACAGCAGAGCAGCAGTGGCTGGAGTTTATGCGAAAAATTAGGAATTTGCAAGACAGGTATATTCCAAAAAAGAAGAAATTTTCGAGTGGAAAAAGGATGCAACCGTGGTTGACAAGAGAAGTCAAAGCCAAAGTTAAAGCTAAGGAGAGGGCATACAAGGAAGCAAAAATTAGTGGGAAGACAGAGGATTGGGAAGTTTTTAAAACCTTACTAAAGGAAACCAAGAAGGTCATTAAGAGAGAAAAGATTAACTATGAAAGGAAACTAGTAAATAATATCAAAGAGGATACTAAAAGCTTTTTCAAGTACATAAAGAGTAAAAGACAGGTGAGAGTAGATATAGGACCGATAGAAAATGATACTGGAGAAATTGTAATGGGAGATGAGGAGATGGCAGAGGAACTGAACAAGTATTTTGCATCAGTCTTCACTGAGGAAGACAGCAGGATACCGGACACTCAAGGGTGGCAGGGAAGAGAAGTGTGCGCAGTCACAATTACGACAGAGAAAGTACTCAGGAAGCTGAATAGGCTAAAGGTCAATAAATCTCCTGGACCAGATGGAATGCACCCTCGTGTTCTGAAGGAAGTAGCTGTGGAGATTGCGGAGGCATTAACGATGATCTTTCAAAAGTCGATAGATTCTGGCATGGTTCCGGAAGACTGGAAGATTGCAAATGTCACTCCGCTATTTAAGAAGGGGGCAAGGAAGCAAAAAGGAAATTATAGACCTGTTAGCTTGACGTCGGTGGTTGGGAAGTTGTTGGAGTCGATTGTCAAGGATGAGGTTACAGAGTACCTGGAGGCATATGACAAGATAGGCAGAACTCAGCATGGATTCCTTAAAGGAAAATCCTGCCTGACAAACCTATTACAATTTTTTGAGGAAATTACCAGTAGGCTAGACAAGGGAGATGCAGTGGATGTTGTATATTTGGATTTTCAGAAGGCGTTTGACAAGGTGCCACACATGAGGCTACTTAACAAGATAAGAGCTCATGGAATTACGGGAAAGTTACATACGTGGATAGAGCGTTGGCTGATTGGCAGGAAACGGAGAGTGGGAATAAAGGGATCCTATTCTGGCTGGCTGCCGGTTACCAGTGGTGTTCCACAGGGATCAGTGTTGGGGCCGCTTCTTTTTACATTGTACATCAATGATCTGGATTATGGAATAGATAGCTTTGTGGCTAAGTTTGCTGACGATACGAAGATAGGTGGAGGGGCTGGTAGTGCTGAGGAAACGGAGAGTCTGCAGAGAGACTTGGATAGATTGGAAGAATGGGCAGAGAAGTGGCAAATGAAGTACAATGTTGGAAAGTGTATGGTTATGCACTTTGGCAGAAAAAATAAACGGGCAGACTATTATTTAAATGGGGAAAGAATTCAAAGTTCTGAGATGCAACGGGACTTGGGAGTCCTCGTACAGGATTCCCTTAAAGTTAACCTCCAGGTTGAGTCAGTAGTGAAGAAGGCAAATGCAATGTTGGCATTCATTTCTAGAGGAATAGAGTATAGGAGCAGGGATGTGATGTTGAGGTTCTATAAGGTACTGGTAAGACCTCACTTGGAGTACTGTGGGCAGTTTTGGTCTCCTTATTTAAGAAAGGATGTGCTGACATTGGAGAGGGTACAGAGAAGATTCACGAGAATGATTCCGGGAATGAGAGGGTTAACATATGAGGAACGTTTGTCCGGTCTTGGACTGTATTCTTTGGAGTTTAGAAGAATGAGGGGAGACCTCATAGAAACATTTCGAATGTTGAAAGGCATGGACAGAGTGGATGTGGCAAAGTTGTTTCCCATGATGGGGGAGTCTAGTACGAGAGGGCATGACTTCAGGATTGAAGGGCGCCCTTTCAGAACAGAAATGCGAAGAAATTTTTTTAGTCAGAGGGTGGTGAATCTATGGAATTTGTTGCCACGGGCAGCAGTGGAGGCCAAGTCATTGGGCGTATTTAAGGCAGAGATTGCTAGGTATCTGAGTAGCCAGGGCATCAAAGGTTATGGTGAGAAGGCGGGGCAGTGGGACTAAACAGGATAAAATGGATCAGCTCATGATAAAATGGCGGAGCAGACTCGATGGGCCGAATTGCCTACTTCTGCTCCTTTGTCTTATGGTCTTATGTTCTAAGATTATCCCGCTAATTTACCCATTAACCTATTCACCTTATAGTCTCATTGCATGCTACCTCCTAAACTTCCCCAGATTCTGCCACTCAAGTAGACATCAGGAGCAACTTACTGAACCAAAGTACCATTTAAGCTGCATGTTCTTGTGATGTAGGAGGAAACCAAAGCCCTCAGGAAACACGCCTCGATATAACTTCATACGGATAGCACCAGAGTTCAGGACTGGATCATTTAACCTAAACCATGATCGATCTAACCCTTCCCTCCTACACAGCCCAAAACCCGCCATATCTTTTCATCCATGTGCCTGCCTAAGAATCTCTTAAATGTCCTCAAAGTATCTGCCTTCACCACCACCCCCAGTAATGCATTCCAGGCACCTACCACTCTTTGTGTAAAAACCCACCTATGACGACGCTCCTAAACTTTCGTCCAGTCACCTTAAAAGGGTGTCAGCTCGTATTGGTCTGTGCTTTGCTTTGCTATTGCTCACATGGTGTGTGTGATGAAGCTCTGAGGCGGGGGGGGTGGTGCTGATACTTTCTGCTGGAACAAGTGGAGGGAGGGTTGATGCTTTGCTGCTGCTTGTGCATGGAAGGGGGGAGAGGGGGCTTTCAGGTTCAAACGTTTTCCTGTCATTCATTCTTTGTTTTTTTCTTCTGTTTCATGGATGCCTGTGAAGAGTACGAATTTCAGGTTGTATACTGTCTTTATTCTCTGATATTAAATGGAACCATTGAACTATAGAACCATTGCTGTCCTGGGATAAAGCCACTGGCTGTCCACTCTAAGTATGCTTCTTATCATCTTGTACACCTTTATCAAGTCACCTTGTATCTTCCTTTGCTCCAAAGAGAGAGAAAAACCCCAGCTTGCTCAACCTTTCTTCATAAGACATGTTCTCGAATCCAGGCAGCATCCTGATACATTTCTGCACCCTCTCTAAGTCGTTCCTTTCTGTAATGAGGTGTCCAAATCTGAACACAGTACAGTACTCCAAAAACCCAGACCACTGGAGCAGCCAGGCATCATCTCTACCAGCCATGCTACTGCCCCCTTTTTAGCTTAGACAAAAAACTGTCTCCGATTCTGGGTTTATCTCTTGGTTGATGAGACCTATAAGGCTGATCTTTTCCACAGCTAACTTTTATTTCCTTTTAATTGTGTTTTTTGCCATTGTTCTGGTTTTGAGTTCTAATCTTACTTGATCATTTAATAGTTTTCAATCTGATCATCAGTCCAGCAATGGCTTTATCAGCCACCAATGACTTTGCAGTTCATTTTGCTTTGCATGATTCAGTTGTGTTTGCTAATTCATGTTTGGGTGAATGCCAGCAGTTTCAGTCCCTTAAATCATCATAGTGATTAATATATTGTCCTACGTTAGTTACCAATACTGAGGGGAGACCTGATAAAGTTTTTAAAACTATGAGAGGCATTTAAGGAGATGTGCAGGGCAAGTTTTTTTTACACAGAGAGTGGTGGATAGCTGAAATGCACTGTCAGGTGTGTTGGTGGAAGCAGATGCGATAGAGGCATTTAAGAGACTGTTCTGTGGGCACACAAATATGCAGAGAATAGAAGAGTATGGGCCATGTGCAGGCACAAGGAATTTGTGGCGTTAGGCATCATTAGATCAATCAGTTCAGCACAAGTTCCTGAGCAGAAGAGTTGATCCTGTACTATACATTTCCATGTATACTCTGAAGTGCTGAAAAATTAAATGTACCAGCGGCAATACTTCATTAGGAGATTGAGGAGATGTATTACATCACCGAAGACTCTATTGATATACAGAGGAGAGCACTCTGACCAGTTGGATCATTGCCAGGTAGGGAGGCTCCAATGCAGAGGATCACGAGAGGCTGCAGAGCTTTGTAAATTCATCCTGCTCCATCATGGCACAATCATCCCCACCACTGAGGAAATCTGTAAAAAAGCAGCACCTCAAGGAGGCATCCATCATTATCCAGGACACTACTACTTTCACGGAGGAGGTAGAGGAGCCTGAAGATGTAATTCAAAATTTTAGGAACAGCTTTTTCCCCTCTGCTTTCAAATTTCTGAACAGTCCATGAACTCATGAGCCCGACTTCATTATTTATCTTTGCACTATTTAGTGATTTTATTTTTTTTTGTTGTAACTTATGGTAACTTTTTATGTCTGCTGCTACAAGACAACAAATTTCATGACATATATCAATGATAATAAACCTGATTCTGATTCTTCAGCTGGACAGACCAGAAAAATGGGCCATTGCATCAGGATAGCACTTCAGTTTTGAGATGAGGAGAAATTCCTTCACCTGGAGGACTATGAAGCTTTGCAGTTCTTTGCCTTGGAGGGCAATGAATGTTCAGGTGTTCAGTTCATTCAGAGTTGGGATCAATAAAGTTTTACACATCAAGGGAATTATAGTAGGTAGAAGTCAGGCAGATCAGTTATAACTTATTGAATAGCGGAGAAGTCCCAAAGGAGTCCAAAATCTCTTGCTTCTATTTCTTGTTTCCTCCAACTACCCTGCAGAGGGATGCAGAGAAATATTGACTTTAAACCAAAGGAATAAAAAATAGACCAAACCAAAATGTCTAAAAGAAAAGGCACGATGTTAGGATTTACTAACTTCATCAATGGAAGAGTATTTCACGGAAAGTGCACATGGCTGACCTCTCTAGTCCAACAAACCTGTGCCACCCAATTATTCAGAGATACAGCATGATAACAGGCCCTTCTGGCCCACAGGCCCATGCTGACCAATTACACTCATGTGACCAATTAATGTACTAACCTGTACTTCTTTGGGATGTGGGTAGAAACCGGTGCACCCGGAAAAAACCCACACAGTCATGAGGAAAGCATACAAACTCCTTACAGACAATTGTGGCACCCCACCCTACCCCCAAAATGTAAAGGGTACTGAAGAAAAAATTAAAAGGGACACAAAGTAACACCATGTGGCAAGATTAGGGCAAATCCCAGCGCATTCTCAGAATGAGAGTGTTATAAGGGAGAGCCCAGTAGGGACCAAAGTGGCTATCTGTGGATGGACTAAATGAACAATGAATAAAGGCTTCTCATTTGTATAGACAATGGACAGGCATTGTAAATGGAAAATACAGGAACATAGGCGGTGGAATTCAAGAAAAAAATGCCATTGTAACTGAGGAGGTGTTAGATTCTTCATGCAGACAGGTCCTCAGGGCCTGATGAATTGTTTCTCAGGCTGTTGTGGGAGACAAAAGAGGAGATTAATGGGATTCTGACAGAAATGTCCACATCTTTTCTGATCACCAAAGAGGTGTAAAATGACTGAAGGGCAGTCAATGTGGTCCTTTTACTCAAAAGAGGCAGCAGGGAGAAGCCAATTAATTACATGTCAGTGAGTCTAACCTCAACGGAGGGAAATTATTGCAAAATGTTGTGAGGAAGAGGATTAATTTGTACTAGAAAGGCAGGGATTAGCCAAAGGTAGTCAGTGAAGAATGTTGTTTGGAATGGAGCATTTCAGTTTTACGGAGAGATTGGCTAGGTTTGTTTTCCTAGGAATGGAGGTGGGACAGGGGGACCTGACAGGTGTACGAAGATGTGAAGGATATGGAAAGGTGAGTGACTGGAGAGTTCTGAAAGGCAGAGAGATCTCAGTGATCAACTCATAAACTATCTGACTGATTTGTCGAAGTCTGGTATGTAAGCACAGAAAATAATTAAGAATGCTGACGGGATGTTAATGTTCATTGAAAGTGAAATTGAGATTGTGCTTCATTTCTGTAGACCTCTGGTGACTTTGTTTGGTGTACCTTTGACCTTACAATCTGCCTTGGTATGGCATCGTACCTTTTTGTCAGCCTGCACTATATTTTCTTTGTAACTAACATAACGCCCTGGTTAAGATTTTTACGGCTATGCTGCAGGTATTTCATCTTAGCAGTTTTGTAAGAAGCAGTCTGTTCTGCTTTGGGTTTGAGGTGAGATAAGGAACTTTGTTGTTCCAGTTAGGAATGTGCTGTCAGCCAATCAGGAAAGTGGAATTGGGAGAACGCTGGGCAGAGAGGTTTTTGGAGGGACACTAGTGTGGGTCCAGGTCTATTTTGGCAGGAGCTGGGAGAAGACAGGAGGAAAGATGGCTGAGGATGCTGTCCCTGTTGCACGTGGTGCTTTGTGCAGGTGAAAGACCAATACTCCCATGGGAGACCATCTGCGGGATGGATTTCCAGCGACATTCGGAAGATGGTGTGTGGTTTCACGCAGACCGAGGGTCCAGCGCGTGAGTTAGACAATTTCAAGATGAGCTCCAACCTATGTGCACATTTGACTGTTTAGTTATGATGTGCCTCTTTGTTTTTTTTTCTAATAACTGGTTAAGTTATTAAATATACTTTCTTTATAATTGTATACAGTGTGCGGTCGGTATTACTTGCTGGCGGCGATTAAAGGGGGCAGTAAATCACACAGCATTCAGACAAACTGGGGTTTTGTCTCCCACCCTCACGGACCTGGCAGGACCAAAGTCGAATACCAGAGTCGAATACACTCTAGATGTATGGAGCCAGAAGAAAGGTGGGTTTGCTGCCGCGGAGACCAGGGGTTGTTATCAAGAGACTAACGAGCAGCCTTTCAAGAGAAGCCCAGTAAAAGAGGGTTTCGTTGTGGGGCCTATCGACCTGGACTGAATTTGTTGGAACGCTGTGTGATTTCACTCAGAATTGATTAAGTGGTTTTGTGTTTAAATCTGTGTGAAACTTGTCCGGGAAAGTGATTAAGATGCGCGGTTATTGACGCCGCAGGGATTAAACATTGGTGCGATTCAAAGGGATTACCCGTAACTGCTTGTGTTCCGAGCGGAATGGATATCTGCGGCCCAGATGCATTGTTGACTAGGGTTTCAGGGAAAGTTAGGATCATAGAGCCGCAGTTTGGCCAAATGGCGGACACTGATGTGGTTTTAGTTCAGACTAACGATGACATTGGATCTGTCTGTTACCATTGGGGCTCCTGGAAAGGCAGGCCCATGCCCATCCATACTGTCAGAGAAGAGGGGAGTGTAGGCGAGGGTGCCAAGGTGAAAGTCGAGTTTCCCGTAGCTGAGGGAGGAAAATTGAAAGGCAAGTTGCTCTCGTTTCTGCAGAGTGAGGAGAAGGTGTGATAGGTCCAATGAGTCCTTCAGCTGTTGATTGAAATCCTGAGCTCGTTTTGGCTATTACATCACTGGTTGATAAATGCAGAAGTATACCTGTGGAGAGCCAAAGTTATTGTAGACTGAGAGAGTTCCCTGGCGTCAAATCCACACCTGATAGGGATGGAGAATATGAGGCTTGAGCTGAACAGGCTTCTCAAATACTGGATGTGATAGTCCAGTGGTCAGATAATATGAAAAAACTGAGATTTAAAGGGGCCGGCGGCTGATACAGTGAGGTTCCTCAAGGCATAAAACTGCAGTAGCCACGTCATCTGCAAGCTTTGGGAGATGCTTTTGGCACTGCTGGAAG
The DNA here is from genome assembly GCF_963921235.1 of Mobula hypostoma. Taxonomy (NCBI): domain Eukaryota; kingdom Metazoa; phylum Chordata; class Chondrichthyes; order Myliobatiformes; family Myliobatidae; genus Mobula; species Mobula hypostoma. The sequence continues at coordinate 5,700,548 of NC_086115.1, forward strand.
TGTAGCTGACCTTGGGATGAAGTTTAGGCACACATTTCAGGAGGATGGAGAGAAGTTGTCTGCCTACATTTTCAGGTTGGAGAAACTGTTGCATCATTTGTGCCACAAAGGGGGATTTCAGCTGCCTAATTGCTTGAGGATGGAGCAAGTTGTGAAGGGTGCGCTGTCACATGACGTGATTGCTCTACATATTCGAATGACCCACAAGATGTGCCGTCCTCTCTCTCTTACAGAATTACTCAAAGAAGTTAGAGAGGAGGAAAATGCGATGGAGGAGCGGGAGGCCTCCGTCAGCAGAGCGAAGTCCTCGGTAGTAACCTCTGTTGCTAAGGCAACCCCTGGTGCCACACAAGTGAGGCCTTTGCAGGATTTTGTGAAAGATCTGAGTGCCAAGGTATTTTGGATGATATCAGGTGGTGCTGCCACCAAGCATGACAAGGCTAATAGGAAATCGGACCCACCAGTATGGGTCATACCAAAGTGAGGGATACTACTGCATGGGGTCTCTTGACCAGAGAAGTGGCTGGTATTTTCTGTTACGACTGGGAGAAGATGGGTATTTCTAGTGGGAGTGTGAAGGACAGGAAAATATTCCCAAAGTAAATCAGTTAATCAAACAGAGAAGGAAAGGGGTACATAATTCACCCGGACCAGATGAACTGCACCCTAGGGTTCTGAAAGAGGTAGCGTTAGAGATTGTGTTGACATTAGAAATGATCTTCCAAAGTCATTGGACTCTAGCATGGTGCCAGAGGACTGGGAAATTGCAAATGTCACCCTACTCTTTAAGAAAGGAGGAAGGCAGCAGAAAGGAAATTACAGACCAGTTAGCCTGACCTCAGTGGTTGGAGAATGTTGGAGTCAATTGTTAAGGATGAGGTGATGGAGTATTTGGTTTCACAGGACAAGATAGGACAAAGTCAGCATGGTTACCTTCAGGGCAAATCCTGCCTGACAAACCTATTGGAATTCTTTGAGGAGATTACAAGTAGGATAGATAAAGGGGATGCAGTGGATGCTGATTAATCTCATCATTAAATGGGAGAGCAGGCTCAAAGGCCCAAACAACCTGAGTTATACAGTAGGTTCTTATGAAGTGACCTACATGCTTGCATAAGGAATGGTTTCAGAGGCATGACGAGAGTTTCAGAACCAGGTGGACAGTTATTAGTCCAGAGATACTCTCAGGAGATCAAGATAAGACAAAGTCAGCATGGTTTCTGATAGGATAAAGTCAGCCAAGTTTGCAGATGCTACAAAGATTGGTGGAGGGGCAGGTAGTGTTGAGGAAACAGGTAGGCTGCAGAAGGACTTGGACAGATTAGGAGAATGGGCACAAGAGTGGTAAATGAAATACAATGTTGCAAAATGCACAGTCAAGCACTCTGGTAGAAGAAATAAATGTGCAGACTATTTTCTAAATGGGGAGAAAATCCAAAAATCTGAGATGCAACGGGACTTGGGAGTCCTCGTGCAGAACACCGTAAATGTTAACTTGCAGGTGGAGTCATTCATGAGGAAAGCAGATGCAATGTTAAAATTCATTTCAAGTGATAGAACATAGAATAGTACAGCATAGGACAGGCCCTTCGACCCACAGTGTTGTTCCGACCCTCAAACCCTGCCTCCCATGTAACCCCCCACCTTAAATTCCTTCATATACCTGTCTAGTAGTCTCTTAAACTTCACTAGTGTATCTGCCTCCACCACTGACTCAGGCAGTGCATTCCACACACCAACCACTCTCTGAGTAAAAAACCTTCCTCTAATATCCCCCTTGAACTTCCCACCCTTACCTTAAAGCCATGTCCTCTTGTATTGAGCAGTGGTGCCCTGAGGAAGAGGCGCTGACTGTCCACTCTATCTATTCCTCTTAATGTCTTGTATACCTCTATCATGTCTCCTCTCATCCTCCTTCTCTCCGAAAAGTAAAGCCCTAGCTCCCTTAATCTCTGATCATAATGCATACTCTCTAAACCAGGCAGCATCCTGGTAAATCTCCTCTGTACCCTTTCCAATGCTTCCACATCCTTCCTATAGTGAGGAGACCAGAACTGGACACAGTACTCCAAGTGTGGCCTAACCAGAGTTTTATAGAGCTGTATTATTACCTCGTGACTCTTAAATCTATCCCTTGTGACGAGAATACACATAGATTAAGATGTTAACTGTCCTGTGCTGGCACCAGTGGGATCAGCAGTTGGTCTGCCACCTGTCTTCAGGAGAAAGAGAGATGAGGAAAACAATGGAGCAGCATTTGGAGATGTTAATGAAGGGACGGGAGAGAGTAACGGAAGGAGAGCTGTCAAGATCGGCTCCCCCTTTGAACCCTGAACTGTTTGAAGTGATGGACAGGCGATACCCCAGCAGGGGGATAAAAAGGGACAGGTTCACTAAGGCAGGACACACACACAACACCCGAGGTAACGAGACCCTGGAAGCGGTGCGTCTCTCACAAGTCGGTGGGCAGTTTTGGAAGGCCGGTTGCGGGACCAGGCCATAGACGCAAAGGGTGGAAAAGCACGATCGGCGGGAACCTGGTGTGTGTCCACCCTTGCCTGGGTGCCGGGTTCACCACAGAGAAACGATCGTATCTGGAAACGGAGGGGGTCACGGTCGTGACCTCAGATGACATCACAAAGGGCTCGCCCGAAAGCTGACTGTGAAGGTCTGTGTGGAAGCCGTTTTTGAATATTCATTCGTTTTGCTCTCTCTCCTCCCCCCCCCACTGTCCATCGCCACGGCAGCGATTACTGCGAACTGAACTGAACTAAATTGAACTGAACTTTGCGTCACTTTGAAACTGGTCATTTACCCCTAGACAACGATAGAGCTTGATTGATCCTGTTATCTTAATTCTGTGTACATGTATGTTTATCATTGCTGAACTGTTGCATTCATTATTCTTTTGTTTAGAGTACTGTGTTGCTTGTTTCTTTAATAAAACTTTCTTAGTTCTAGTAATCCAGACTCCAACTGAGTGATCCATTTCTGCTGGTTTGGTAACCCAGTTACAGGGTACGTAACATAAGTGGGGTTCTCGTCCGCAATTTTGAACGCTAAATTTGGGACGGAGTAAATTGATTGGGTCAAAATTCCCGAAAGAAAGAAAAGACAAACAGCAGAAATGGAGGCTGAGGAATTTATAAAGGCGCCGACATTGGAGGCATTAGAGGATGCCAGGAAATCGGAATTGGTAGCTGTGGCCAAACGGTTGAATCTTGCTAAGGGGAAGTCGACAATGAGGAGAGAGGAGATACACAGAGCTATCGTAGAGCACTATGTATCTAAAGGTGTGTTTCCCCAAGGCAAGCTGGAGGTGGTGTCTATTGAAAAACCTGCTGGAGACGCGGTACAGGTGCAGCTTGAAAAACTGAGACTCGAGCACGAGTTCCGGGTACGGCAGTTAGAACATGAAGAGAAGCAGTTAGAAAGGCGGGAGAAAGAGAGTTAGAAAGGCACGAGAGAGAGAGAGAGAAACAGCTGGAGAGAGAAGAGAAAGAGAGGCAATGGGAGCGAGAAGAGAGAGAGAGAGGCAGAGGGAAAGGGAATTTGAGCTGGAGAAGTTAAAGATAAGGGCTGAGCAGGGGCTCGTGCCGAACCAAGGTGGAAGGTTCCGGGCGACGCAAGAGGTTAGGCTGGTTCATTTGACGATACGGACGTGGATCGGTACTTTCTCCATTTTGAAAAAGTTGCTACAAGTCAGGACTGGCTGAGGGATAAGTGGGCTGTTTTGCTTCAGAGTGTACTGAAAGGGAAAGCCCAACAAGCTTACTCAGCTTTGTCCGCAGAAGATGCCCAGAGGTACGAGGTGGTGAAAGAGGCCATCCTCAGGATTTATGAGTTGGTCCCGGAGGCATACCGGCAGAGGTTCCGGAATGCGAGGAAGCAGTGGGACCGCACGTATTTAGAGTTTGCCCGTGAGATGTAGACGTATTGTGAGCGTTGGTGCGCCTCGAAGGGGGTAGAGGGGGATTATGACAGACTGCTACAGCTGATCCTGATTGAGCAGTTTAAAGGTTATGTCCCTGAGTGTATGAGACCCTACCTAGATGAGAAAGAGGCAGCCACGTTAGCCGTAACTGCTAAGTTAGCGGATGAGTATGCGTTGACACATAAAATAAAGTTTGCCCCGAGTAAAGGCTACCAGAAGGGTAGTCAGGACGGCGGGGAGAGTCCGCCAGAAAAGTCAGAAAGTAAGCCGGGGACTAGTGAGAAGGATAAGGTAGACCGGGAGCAGTCTGGTAGGAAGTCTCCTGGGGTCGTCTGTTATAATTGTGGGAAAGTCTGGCACTTTGCGTCCAGGTGCTTTGCCCCAAAGAAGGAGACGGGAAAAGGAAAAACGGTGATCTTGACTGGCTGTATCGAGCTGGTAAACGAACCGCTAGGACAGGACAGGTCTGCCAAAGTCAGAAAGGGCGCGAGAGGTTTATCTCGGCCAGATTGGTGTCGGTGAAGGAGGGGTTAAAACCAGTTCCAGTGCGGATCTGGAGAGACACGGGAGCGTGTCAGTCACTAATACTGAAGAGTGTATTAGAGTTTAGCTCAGAGACCCAGACTGGGGAGGTCAAGGTCAAAGGTATTGGGGAAGGGACAGAGGCCGTCCCTTTGCACCAGATACACTTACAAAGCAACCTGGTCTCTGGACTAGTCACGATCGGGGTGAGGTCCGAATTACCGATGAAAGGCGTGGAAATCTTGCTCGGTAATGACCTCGCCGGGGGAATCGTGTTCCCAGCAGTGAGATTGACAGGTCAGCCTGCCAGCTTTGAGGCCCCACCCATGGACTCAGGTTCATCACGGGACTGCGGTAGTAAATTTAGCTGAGACATTTCTGCCAGCCTTGTACGAGAAGGGGGTAGAAAGTGAAAAGAAGGAGTGTAGTGAAACAAGAGGTAGTGAGGGAGCTGAGACAGACTTAGCATTAGCCAGGAAAGAATTTGTGCAGGCGCAAGAGCGAGACGAGGAGCTGATGGTTTTGGCAGAGACAGCTCTCTCTGACACAGAATTAACAAGGGAACCAGTAGGCTATTGTGTGGAGGAGGAAGTGCTAAGGAAAAAAGGGAAACCAAGTACCGTGCCCGCAGATGAGGAATGGGAGGTGGTGCAAAAGAGTTATGGGGAGGAGATTTTTAACCTGGCCCACAAGGTACCCCCCGGTGGACATTTTGCGGTGCTGGAGGAAACAGTTGGCGGAATCATGAAAGAGGTTTACCGGCTGCCCAGGAGGAAGGATGTTATTGATTATGACCAACGCGAACTGAGACGGTCACAGGCTTTTGATATGCTAACAAACCTAGTCGGTGTTAGCGCGGAAATCAATGAAGCTAGGGTCCCCCTGATAAGAGAAAAAAACCATTTTGAAAAGATGAGTATGGTATCGACCAGATGGGAGAAGGCTATTGTTTTGGCCAGCTCTGCTGATAAGGTCTCTCCCTTAATCCCTGAACAAAGTGACTCTTTAGGAGAAGTAATTAAATGACTCGCACACGTGTGTTTGATTGTCCCGAGGCGATGCAAAGAACTGGGACGTTGGGTGGTGTTTGTAACACTAGGTCAGCCTAGCGAGCATAACCCTATAGAATGAGTAATTCAGTGACTAAAGGGCTGACGAACACAGAGGTGTGTATTGGCGATGTAATACGGCTGTCTGAAGCCAGCTTGATAGCAAACCTTGAAAAAAATTAGTTTGGCCACATGAAGGTCACTTACCTGGGAATTGTGGTGACACAGGGGCAGCTGGCAGCGATGCAAGCTAAAGTGCGGGCTATTGCTGACATCCCAACCCCGACAGACAAGAGGGCCCTCAGAAGGCTCTTGGACATGGTGGGGTACTGTAGGAAGTTTTGCAATAACTCCGCGGTTACTACCCCTCCCCCTCCTACTAAGCCCTTGCGAGAGAAAACTAAGTCAGAATGGGACGACCCTTGTTATTCTGGTCCGGGACGAAACCCAATGAGAGGTTACATTGATCGCAATTCATCAGTGTTTTTGGCCGCTATGAAGTTTGCTAAGTTGGAGCCTGGTCTAAGGGATTATTAATAGCACATATAAAAGGAACAGGAAATGTGATGGCTGACTGTCTGTCAGGTGTTGACAACTTCAAATTCGCTGTATTAGCCAAATAGCTGATAAAGACGTGTATTTGTGTGTATCAAATAATGTATTCATGTTTGTAATTTTTACCCCGGTAAAAATCCTTAAATGGGGGAAGTGTGACGAGAATACACATAGATTAAGATGTTAGCTGTCCTGTGCTGGCACCAGTGGGATCAGCAGTTGGTCTTCCACCTGTCTTCAGGAGAGAGAGAGATAAGGAAAACAATGGAGCAGCAATTGGAGATGTTAATGAAGGGACGGGAGAGAGTAACGGAAGGAGAGCTGTCAAGATCGGCTCACACTTTGAACCCTGAACTGTTTGAAGTGATGGACAGGCGATACCCCAGCAGGGGGATAAAAAGGGACAGGTTCGCTAAGGCAGGACACACACACGACACCCGAGGTAACGAGACCCTGGAAGCGGTGCGTCTCCCACAAGTCGGTGGGCAGTTTTGGAAGGCCGGTTGCGGGACCAGGCCATAGACGCACAGGGTGGAAAGGCACGATCGGCGGGAACCTAGTGTGTGTCCATCCTTGCCTGGGTGCCGGGTTCACCACAGAGAAACGATCGTATCTGGAAACGGAGGGGGTCACGGTCGGTGACCTCAGATGACATCACAAAGGACGCGCCCAAAAGCTGACTGCGAAGGTCTGTGTGGAAGCCGTTTTTGAATATTCATTCGTTTTGCTCTCTCTCTCCTTTCCCCCACTGTCCATCACCACGGCAGCGATTACTGCGAACTGAACTGAACTAAATTGAACTGAACTTTGCGTCACTTTGAAACTGGTCATTTACCCCTAGAGAACGATAGAGCTTGATTAATCCTGTTATCTTAATTCTGTGTACTTGTATGTTTATCATTGCTGAACTGTTGCATTCATTATCCTTTTGTTTAGAGTACTGTGTTGCTTGTTTCTTTAATAAAACTTTCTTAGTTCTAGTAATCCAGACTCCAACTGAGTGATCCATTTCTGCTGGTTTGGCAACCCAGTTACGGGGTACGTAACACCCTCAACTTATGAAAGCTAACGCCCCATAAGCTTTCTTAACTACCCTATCTACCCGTGATGCAACTTTCAGGGATCTGTGGACATGTATCCCCAGATCCCTCTGCTCCTCCACACTACCAAGTATCCTGCCATTTACTTTGTACTGTGCCTTGGAGTTTGTCCTTCCAAAGTGTACCAACTCACGCTTCTCCGGGTTGAAATCTATCTGCCACTTCTCAGCCCACTTCTGCATCCTATCAATGTCTCTCTGCAATCTTTGACAATCTTCTCAACTATCTACAACACCACCAACCTTTGTGTCATCTGCAAACTTGCCAACCGAGCCTTCTACCCCCACATCCAGGTCATTAATAAAAATCACCAAAAGTAGAGGTCCCAGATCTGATCCTTGTGGGACACCACTCGTCACAACCCTCCAATCTGAATGTACTCCCTCTACCATGACCCTTTGCTTTCTCCAGGCAAGCCAATTCTGAATCCACCTGGCTAAACTTCCCTGGATCCCATGCTTTCTGACTTTCTGAATAAGCCTGCCATGTGGAACCTTGTCAAACGCCTTACTAAAATCCATGTAGATCACATCCACTGCACTACCCTCATATATATGCCTGGTCACCTCCTCAAAGAACTCTATGATGCTTGTTAGGTACGTCTGCCCTTCACAAAGCCATGTTGACTGTCCCTGATCAGACCATGATTCTTTAAATGCCCATAGATCCTACCTCTAAGAATCTTTTCCAACAGCTTCCTCACTACAGACGCAAGGCTTACTGGTCGATAATTACCCGGACTATCCCTACTACCATTTTTGAACAAGGGGACAACCTTCGCCTCCCTCCATTCCTCCGGTACCATTCCTGTGGACAATGAGGACATAAAGTTCCTAGCCAGAGGCTCAGCAGTCTCTTCCCTCACCTCGTGGAGCAGCCTGGGGAATACTCCATCAGGCCCCGGGGTCTTATCCATTCTAAGATATTTTAACAACTCCAACACCTCCTCTCCTTTAATATCAACATGCTCCAGAACATCAACCTCACTCATATTGTCCTCACCGTCATCAAGTTCCCTCTCATTGGTGAATACTGAAGAGAAGTATTCATTGAGGACCTCGCTCACTTCCACAGCCTCCAGGCACATCTTCCCACCTTTATCTCTAATCGGTCCTACCTTCACTCCTGTCATCCTTTTGTTCTTCACATAATTGAAGAATACCTTGGGGTTTTCCTTTACCCTACTCACCAAGGCCTTCTCATGCCCTCTTCTTGTTCTTCTTAGCCCCTTCTTAAACTCCTTTCTCGCTACCCTATATTCCTCAATCGACCCATCTGATCCTTGCTACCTAAACCTCATGTATGCTGCCTTCTTCCACCTGACTAGATTTTCCACCTCACTTGTCACCCATGGTTCCTTCACCCTACCATTCTTTATCTTCCTCACTGGGACAAATTTATCCCTAACATCCTGCAAGAGATCTCTAAACATCGACCACATGTCCATCGTACATTTCCCTGCAAAAACTTCATCCCAATTCACACCTGCAAGTTCTAGCCTTATAGCCTCATAATTTGCCCTTCCCCAATTAAAAATTTTCTTGTCCTCTCTGATTCTATCCTTTTCCATGATAATGCTAAAGGCCAGGGAGCGGTGGTCACTGTCCCCCAGATGCTCACCCGCTGAGAGATCTGTGACCTGACCCCGTTCGTTACCTAGTACTAGATCTAGTATGACATTCCCCCTAGTCAGCCTGTCAACATACTGTGACAGGAATCCGTCCTGGACACACTTAACAAACTCTTCCCCGTCTAAACTCTTGGATCTAATCAGGTGCCAACTAACATTAGGGATGTTAAAGTCACCCATGATAACAACCCTGTTATTTTTGCACCTTTCCAAAATCTGTCTTCCAATCTGCTCCTCTGTATCTCTGCTGCAAACAGGGGGCCTATAGAATACTCCCAATCGAGTAACTGCTCCCTTCCTGTTCCTGACTTCCACCCATACTGACTCAAAAGAGGATCCTGCTACATTATCCACCCTTTCTGTAGCTGTAATAGTATCCCTGACCAGTAATGCCACCCCTCCTCCCCTTTCCCCCCTTCTCTATCTCTTTTAAAGCGCTGAAATCCAGGAATATTGAGAATCCATTCCTGCCCTGGTGCCAGCCAAGTCTCTGTAATGGCCACTACATCATAATTCCATGTATGTATCCAAGCTCTCAGTTCATCACCTTTGTTCCTGATGCTTCTTGCATTGAGGTACACGCACTTTAGCCCTTCTACCTTATTACCTTTACACCCTTTATTCTGTTCCTCTTTCCTCAAAGCCTCTCTATATGTTAGATCTGGCTTTACACCATGCACTTCTTTCACTGCTCTTTCGCTCTGGGTCCCAACCCCCTTGCAAATTAGCTTAAACCCTCCTGAACCATGCTAGCAAATCATACCTGCAAGGATATTGCTCTCCCTCGAGTTCAGGTGCAACCCATCCAATCTGTACAGGTCCCACCTTCCCCAGAAGAGATCCCAATGATCCAAAAATCTAAAACCCTGCCCCTGCACCAACTCCTCAGCCACACATTCAACTGCCATTTCCTCCAATTCTTACCATCACTATCATGTAGCACTAGCAGCAATCCTGAGAACGCCACCCTTGAGGTCCTGTTCTTCAGCCTTCTGCCTAGTTCCCGAAACTCACACTTCAGGACCTCATCCCTCTTCCTGCCTATGTCGTTGGTACCAACATGTATCACGAATTCTGGTTGCTTTCTCTCTCGTACCGGGATGTCGTGCACCCAGTCAGAGTCATCCCGGACCCTGGCACCCAGGAGGCAACAAACCATGCGGGTGTCCTTCTCACGTCCACAAAATCTCCTGTCTGCTCCCCTGACTATAGAGTCTCCAATGATGAAAGCTCTCCTCTTCTCCATCCCTCCCTTCTGCACCACCGGGTCAGACTCAGTGCCAGAGGCCCTGCCACTGTGTCTCACACCTGGTCGGTCGTCCCCGCCAACCGTATCCGGGACGGTAAACTTATTATTCAGGAGAATGGCTACAAGGATGCTCTGCACTACCTGTCTGCTCACCTTCGTTATCCCCCCTCTGACTGTTACCCAACAACCTGCTTCCGACAGCCTAGGTGTGACTACCTCCCTGTAGCTCTCATCTATGACTGCCTCATTCTCCCTTATGAGTCGAAGGTCATCCAGCTGCTGCTCCAGATTCCTTACACAGTCTTCCAGATTGCCCGGCCGCATGCACTTTTGGCAGATGTGACTCTGCGGGAGAGGGGCGTACCCCCAAGACTGCCACATCTCACATGAGAGGCACATCACTGTCTCAGGAGGCATTGTAAAGACTAACTGAGAACAAGTTCGTCCTCTGCCTCTTCTTGTCGAATCTCTCGAGTCAAAGCCTCAAAGCTCCACTCACTCACTGGTCGCTTTCCACAGGCCGCTGCGCTGGAGCTCTAATCGACTGCTTTCTTCTGAGCTATTCAAATCTTGATTGCACAGTCCAACTGCCAAAACTGCCAGAACCTCTCGAGTCAAAGCCTCAAAGCTCCACTCCTTCACTGGCCCACTCACTCACTGGTCGCTTTCCACAGGACGCTCTTTTTGAGCTACCTCTCCATTTATTTGTTTGAGTTTTTCAAACTGCTTGGTCACCTGACCTCGATTGCCCAGTCAGCTGCTTTCTGCTGAGTCTGAGCTATTCAAATCTTGATTGTCTAATCATCTGCTTACTGGAGTTGATGCGGCTACATTGTGAGTTACAAAGAAACAAAAGCAACTGTTTTAGAAAAAGCGAGTGGTGAGTCTGGAAGAGCCAAGAGAGAGGAACTAGTTGATGAAGGAGTTGAGACGAGCAGGCGAATTGAACGAATAGAGCCGAATTGTGGAGTACCGAGCCTGCACGTTGCGGGCAGCGAGGAACGGAGGGTGACAATGTCGCTTGTTTTCATCAACCATTCGAGCCAAACCGGAGTGCCGATTGTGGGCGGAACTGCTGAAGAGGAGACTAGTAGGGAGGCCACATCTCCTGAGTTGATAAAGAGAATATCCTGCAGGATGAACTGCTGATCGACGGATAATGGAAGTGAGTTAGAGGTGGACGTTGGCGAGAAAGAGGAATGGAGTGGAAAGAGTAAGAAGAGAAAACAGAGGTACGAGATGTCAACCTCTGAGGAGTCAGGGGACAAACAAAATAGGATAGCAAAACAACGGAAAGAAGATGAGATTAAAGCAGTTATAAAACTGAGCAAAGACGAAGTGTCTTTTGATGAATGGAACCCGATTCATTTGACCAAGATAATCAACAAACTTATAGGTGAAGACAAAAGAGCCAAGATTTTACGAAATGGATCGCTATTAGTGATTTGTCGGGATAGTGCTCAACAAGGCAAAGTGGTAAGATTAAATAAAACAACGGCAAAAAAGTACAATGTTCAATACCCAACAATAGAAAGTGGACTAGAGGAGTTATTTCGGGGATACCAACAAAAGTTACTATGGATGAGATTAAACAGAACATAAAAGGAGCAAAAATTATTGAGGCCAAACGTTTGAAAGCTACAAGAAACGGGAAGAAGTGTGATCGTTTATCAGTTATGATTAACTTTGATGAAGAGGGATTGCCGACTAAAGTTTATTTAGGGTATATGTGTTATGAGGTCAGAATATGTATACCACCACCTTTAAGTTGCTTTAAATGTCAGAAATTCAGGCATATTGCGGCAGTCTGCAGAGGGAAACAAAGATGTGGAGGGTGCGCTGGAGAACATGAATACGGGAAATGTGAGGTGGGAGCTAGGCTGAAATGCTGTAATTGTGGCGAGTAACACGGAGTAGCTTATCAAGGGTGCGTTATTAGCGAGAAAGAAGCTGAGATACAATATGTAAAAGTAACTCAAGGGATCAGTTATGTAGAGGCAGTGAAAGTATTTGCTGGAAAATAGAAGGCTATCAAGCAAACAAATACAGGGAATAATAAATCGGTAAACGGTGAGGGTTGTAATATGATAAATAAGGATACACTAATTATGAGTAAGAAGGATTCCATACTACTTATGGTAGATGCAATTCCAGTGCAAACAGACAAAAGAAACAAAAAAATTAAAATTATAGTCAAATCTGCAGAGAAATATCTTGGTATTACAGGGCTTAGGTGAGAAGCAGTCAAAGACATGCTGAATGGAGGATCAAACAGTTCACAGGCAAGAGAGGCGGGAAATTAATGGTTGTGTGTGTATATATATATCACAAAGAATGCAAGGAGTCTTATTGCAAACGATCAAGAATTTATGAAGTATGTATCAGAATTTAAGGAAAAAACCTCAGATTTTATGTTTTCAAGAAACATGGTTGAAACCCAGGATAAATGTGCAGAACTCCATCAACAAATAGATGTACTTAATAAGAACAACTGTGAGTTGGAAAGAGGTTGGACGAAACAGTACTGCATTTAAAGGAACATACATCAAAGTTGCTGGTGAACGCAGCAGGCCAGGCAGCATCTCTAGGAAGAGGTACAGTCGACGTTTCAGGCCGAGACCCTTCGTCAGGACTAACTGAAGGAAGAGTGAGTAAGGGATTTGAAGGCTGGAGGGGGAGGGGGAGATGCAAAATGATAGGAGAAGACAGGAGGGGGAGGGATAGAGCCGAGAGCTGGACAGGTGATAGGCAAAAGGGGATACGAGAGGATCATGGGACAGGAGGCCTAGGGAGAAGGAAAAGAGGGAGGGGGGGACCCAGAGGATGGGCAAGGGGTATATTCAGAGGGACAGAGGGAGAAAAAGGAGAGTGAGAGAAAGAATGTGTGCATAAAAATGAGCAACAGATGGGGTACGAGGGGGAGGTGGGGCCTTAGCGGAAGTTAGAGAAGTCGATGTTCATGCCATCAGGTTGGAGGCTACCCAGACGGAATATAAGGTGTTGTTCCTCCAACCTGAGTGTGGCTTCATCTTTACAGTAGAGGAGGCCGTGGATAGACATGTCAGAATGGGAATGGGATGTGGAATTAAAATGTGTGGCCACTGGGAGATCTTGCTTTCTCTGGCGGACAGAGCGTAGATGTTCAGCAAAGCGGTCTCCCAGTCAGCGTCGGGTCTCACCAATATATAAAAGGCCACATCGGGAGCACCGGACGCAGTATATCACCCCAGTCGACTCACAGGTGAAGTGATGCCTCACCTGGAAGGACTGTTTGGGGCCCTGAATGGTGGTAAGGGAGGAAGTGTAAGGGCATGTGTAGCACTTGTTCCCACATCCCATTCCCATTCTGACATGTCTATCCACGGCCTCCTCTACTGTAAAGATGAAGCCACACTCAGGTTGGAGGAACAACACCTTATATTCCGTCTGGGTAGCCTCCAACCTGATGGCATGAACATCGACTTCTCTAACTTCCGCTAAGGCCCCACCTCCCCCTCATACCCCATCTGTTGCTCATTTTTATGCACACATTCTTTCTCTCACTCTCCTTTTTCTCCCTCTGTCCCTCTGAATATACCTCTTGCCCATCCTCTGGGTCACCCCCCCCCGTCTTTCTTCCCGGACCTCCTGTCCCATGATCCTCTCGTATCCCCTTTTGCCTATCACCTGTCCAGCTCTCGGCTCTATCCCTCCCCCTCCTGTCTTCTCCTATCATTTTGCATCTCCCCCTCCCCCTCCAACTTTCAAATCCCTTACTCACTCTTCCTTCAGTTAGTTCTGACGAAGGGTTTCGGCCTGAAACGTCGACTGTACCTCTTCCTATAGATGCTGCCTGGCCTGCTGCGTTCACCAGCAACTTTGATGTATGTTGCTTGAATTTCCAGCATCTGCAGAATTCCTGTTGTTTGCATTTAAAGGAGACGGTTTCTGAAAAAGATGTTTGTTGTCAAAAATTCAGTGACATGGAAAACAGATTGAAAATGGAGGAACTTATTCCAAAGTTACAAAAAGGGAAAAGGAATTTGTTGCAGAGGGAATTATCTACATTTGAATTATAAAATGGAAACATGGAAACAACTGAGGAAGAACTTCAAGATCTCAATAAACAACTACAGGCTTTGATTCAAGAAGAGGAAAACTTGGAAATAGCAGATAGACTTGGAAAACAGCAATTTTAAATGTTAAGCCTGCGATAGTGAATATTCTCAAACAAGCTTTTAGTTTTGCAAATCATTCAAATGAAATTAATGTGATTTGAGGCAATGCAATTATTTGGAAACCACGTGACAGTTTATACGTGAGACTAGGTTATATTTGAGAATTTGAGTTCCTTGAAATTCTATAATTAATTATACATCCTGCGGAGGGCAGTGATACGCCTACGTGCGTCTAAACTGCTGGAAATAATAGAAGAAGAAGAAGAAGAACTGTTTTCTGCTGAGCTATTCAAATTTTGATTGCACAGTCCAACTACCAAAACTGCCAGTATCTCTCAAGTCAAAGCTTCAAAGCTCCACTCCTTCACTGGCCCACTCACTCACTGGCCGCTTTCCACAGCTAGAATACAGGAGAAGGGATGTGATGCTGAGGCTTTATAAGGCACAGGTGAGACCTCACCTTGAGTATTGTGAACAGTTTTGGGCTCCTTATTAAAGAAGAGGGTCCAGAGGAGATTTTTAAGGATGATTCTGGGAATGAAGGGGTTATCATACGAAGAATGTTTGATAGCTCTGGGTCTGTACTTGTTGGAATTTAGAAGGATGACGGGGGATCCCATTGAAACCTTTTGAATGTTGAAAGGCCTAGACAGAGTAGCTATAGAAAAGACGTTCCCTATGACGGGGGTGTCAATGACAAGAGGCCTCACTACAGACAGCCTTCCATTTAAAACAGATGTGGAGAAATTTCTTTAGCCAGAGGGTGGTGAATTTGTGGAATTTATTACCACAGGCAGCTGTGGAGGCCAGGTCGTTGGGGTTATTTAAGGCAGAGCTTAATAGGTTCTTGATCGGACACGGTATCAAAGTTTATGGGGAGAAGGCTGGGGAATGGGGCTGAGGAGGGCGATAAAAGGATCATCTGATTAAATGGTAGAGCAGACTTGATGGGCCAAATGGCCTAATTCTGCCCCTATGTCTTGTGGTCTATGGTCTAAGAGCATGGCGTGTCAGATTGATTTTCTTACCAGATTCAGATTTACATGTACTTTGAAACATACTGTGAAAGGTGAATCCTGTCAAAGGGTCTCAGCCTGAAACATTGACTGTACTCTTTTCCATAGACGTGGCCTGGCCTGCTGTGTTGCTTGGATTTTCAGCATCTGCAGATTTTCTCTTGTTTGTGAAAAGTGGTGTTTGTGGTAACAACCAACACAAACTAAAGGCAATCCACAAGTGTCACCACACGTACCGGTGCCAACATAACATGACAACAGTGTTCAGCAGAATATCACAACCATCAACAACAACAGCAACACAACCAAACAACAAAACAAACCCCTTTCCCATGGTCCCACCCACCCACTCACTCATGTAGACAGACAGACGCAGACACAGGCACTTATGACCGTCAACCATTAGACTCTTGAACAAGAGAAAATAACATGACTCAACTTCACTCACGCCATTACTCAACTGTTCCCACAACCTATGGATTCACTTTCAAGGACTCTCCATCTCATATGTGTTGCTTATTTATTATTATTATTTCTTTTCATATATGCAATTTGTTTTTGCAGATTGGCTGGGGGTGGTCTTTCATTAATTCTATTGTGGTTTTTGTACTTGCTGTGAATGCCTGCAAAAAAGGAAATCTCAGGGTTGTATATGGTGACATATCTGTACTTTGATCATTTTGCTTTGAACTTTGCAATGTGAAACAGGCAGCCTCTGGGCCTCCATCCTCCAGTGATCCCTCGCAGACACGTGGACATTGGGCCTAGACTTTCAATAGACCCTTGGGCTTTGATCCACAGTATCAACCTGAGGACTTGACACCTGGAATTCTGAAAAAAGTGCCTCTGTTTATGCTCCCACTCAGAGATGCAGCCAGAGCTGACACTGGGAAGGTATTGATATGGATGTTGGTTTATTATTGTCATGTGTATCGAGAGCTTGCCTTGGATACTGTTCATTCAGATCAAATCATTATGCAGTGCATTGAGCTTGAATAAGGTAAAACAATAACAATGCAGAATAAAGTGTAAAAGCTTCTGAGAGCACTGTGCTTTCAGGCTTTTGTATCATCATGCTTCAGCAAGATACCTCCATAAACTACACTCCCTTCCAATTATTCTCTACAAAGACACGATAGCACTGGAGTTGTCCTATGGCCTTCTCACTTACAAGAATACAAATTAGGAACAGATAAGATTAGCGTTATATGTCACACAGAACATCAAAACATACAGTGAAATGTGTTATTTGTGTCTGTGACTAACACAGACAGAGGATTGTGCTGGAGACGGTCTGCAAATGTCACCATGCTTCCAGCACCAACATAGCATGCCAACAACTCACTAACCCTAATCCTAACTGCATGTCTTTGGAACGAGGGAGGAAACTGGAGCTCCCTGAGAAACCCACATGGTCACAGGGAGAACATACAAATTCAGAACTGAACCCTGATTAGTGATAGGTAGCACTGTAAAGCGTAGGGCTAACCACTACACAGGGGTAGGCCATCCAGGTCTTTGGCTCCTCAAACCCAGTCTGCGTCTGAATTAGATTATAGTTGATATGATTGTAATCTCAATTCTTCATTTCCTTCGAAAGCTGAAATCTTTCTCTTCTGTAAAAAGAATCCATTTATCTTCATCTTAAAAATAGTTGAACACTCTATTTCCATGCTCTTTCAGAAAGAGAGTAGCAAATATTTCAATGGAGAAGAAAATTTGCCTGTCTGCCTTCCTGTGGCCTTAATTCTTGATCAAGCTCTTGAGCTCCAGGCAATCGTTTCCCACTAGCAAAGCATCCATTTTGAAAGCAGCATCACCCCCCACCCCCCATGGACTGGAAGAGTGTTGCTCACAAAGTGTACAAGTTCCTTTTATTAGCTGTCTGCCCAGCTTGTGAAGTCAAGTACCTGCAATGTCAGTGGGAGTGAAAGTAGTCCGATCACTCAAGTCAAGTATGATGTTCTCCTAAGGCAGGGGTTTCCAACCTGGGGTGCGTTTGCTTAATATTATTGATCCACAATGTTAAAGAAAAGTTTGAGAACCCTTTGTCCATAGAACCATAGAACCATAGAAACTACGCACAGAAACAGGCCTTTTGGCCCTTCTTGGCTGTGCTGAACCATTTTCTACCTAGTCCCACTGACCTGCACACGGACCATATCCCTCCATACACTTCCCATCCATGTATCTGTCCAATTTATTCTTAAATGTTAAAAAAGAACCCGCATTTACCACCTTGTCTGGCAGCTCATTCCATACTCCCACCACTCTCTGCGTGAAGAAGTCCCCCATAATGTTCCCTTTAAACTTTTCCCCCCTCACCCTTAACCCATGTCCTCTGGTTTTTTTCTCCCCTTGCCTCAGTGGAAAAATCCTGCTTGCATTCACTCTATCTATACCCATCATAATTTTATATACCTCTATCAAATCTTCTACGCTCCAGGGAATAAAGTCCTAACCTATTCAACCTTTCTCTGTAACTGAGTTTCTCAAGTCCTGGCAACATCCTTGTAAACCTTCTCTGCACTCTTTCAACCTTATTTATATCCTTCCTGTAATTTGGTGACCAAAACTGAACACAATACTCCAGATTCGGCCTCACCAATGCCTTATACAACCTCATCATAACATTCCAGCTCTTATACTCAATAGTTTGATTAATAAAGGCCAATGTACCAAAAGCTCTCTTTACCACCCTATCTACCTGTGACGCCACTTTTAGGGAATTCTGTATCTGTATTCCCAGATCCTAAGGGGTTGTTTATTGGTGAGTCCTCCAGTGGTTATAGAGACTGATCTGGGATCCACTTAACTCCAGGATGTTAGGGTGGATTCCCTTAATGGAAAATACCTGCGCATGACTTTGTTTTACATGCAGAGGCTGATGCATGGGAAGCCGTCACATGGTTCTTAGCAGATGAGAATCAGGGTCCAGTATGTTGACTGGGGACCCGTCTCTGCTGCAGTCTTCCTCTGACTTCACTGCCACTGTAGTGTGTCATCATCTTCTGCCAACTCCACAGTTCAGGTCTGGGTTGGATCACTCTTTCCCGTAGATGTTACCACCATGGGTGACCCTACCAAGAGCTGAGCTCTACTCGCCATCGCTCTCAGGATATCAGGCAGTCACAAGCCTCTCCACCACCACAAGGCTGTGATTCTCAGAAAGGGTCATCAATCCTTTACATTGGATCAATAAAACAGCTTAGGCTAAAACTGAAACAGCACCGTGTTACACATGACTAGGCAGTCCTGAGAGACTTACCATTGAAGATCATGATCTTTATGGGACATTCAAAAAGTGTGCAGGATGCCATTTTAATACTATTAAAAATTAATAGGCATATTTATGGGCTGATATAATAAAAACATTTCAGTGTGCAGTGTTAGATTTATTTTGCAGCGGTCACTGTTGTGGGGCATTAATTCAAACTGAATGCGAGATTGCCGATCATATAACCATCCAAGTAAATCCCTTGTATTTTAGAATATCATTGAAAATGTTCAGTTGGAATACGTTCGCTCGGCTGTTTAATATCCTGCTGTGCTGTGTAATATGATTCCCCATGGCAGGGCAGTATGCAGCGAGATTAATAATATGAAGATACCGAGTGCTATCAGAAAGGTTTCCTTAGTGGTGTTGCAGGCTTGGACAAATACAACAGCATGTGACAGCAAAGGAGAAGCAAGATGCAATATTTAACTCATGTGCCATAAGGAGAGATGGGACATATTTGGGTTGTTTTCCTGGAACAGCAGAGGTTGTCTTACAGAGGTTTATAAAATTATGAGAGGCATAGATAGAGTAGACAATTGGTATCTTTCTCCCAGGGTCAAAATACCTAATATTAGAAGGCATGCATTTAAAGTACAAGGGTTAAGTACAAAGGAAATACGTGACACGAGTGTTTTTTTTTACATACAGATTGGTGGGTGCCTGGAATGCACTGTCAGCAGTGGTAGTGGAGACAAATAAAATAGAGGTTCTTGGATAAATGCTTGAATCTGCATAGAATGGAGTAAAAAGGACCTTGTGTAGGCAGAAGGGATCAATTACTAGTTTAATTAGCTTGACACTGTATCATGTACCAAATGGTGTGTTCTTGCTCTAAGATTCAACTATTCCAACGCTCCACTTCCAATCTATGTAAATAAGCCCACTGAAAATTCCTTTGCCTGCATCCTATCTCCTATGAGTTCAGCTAACCCCATACTCACTGACCTATATAAACTACCAATCTGACACACTTTCAAGCTGCAAGTTTTTAGCTCCTGTTGCTCCAAACTGCCCCCAACAAATCTGGGAGATTGCATTATTCCTGTACATCTGCGATTAGTCGTATAGTGGAATTTTGATACCTTCACTGGAGGTCATGTCTTCAGCAGCCAAGGCCCTATGTCCTGGAATTTCTTCCCTAGATTATTCCACCTCATTACTTCTCCCTCCTCCTCCTCCTCAATAACAGGTTGAGTAAGTGAACAAAAATCAGAAAAATAGAACCTAATATTAGAAACTGAGAAGGGAATGAGCCAAAGTTTGACCATTGCTGGAGCAAACTTAGAGGCTATTCGATGCGACAGAACTGAGATAAAGTGAGCAGAGGTGATGCAAAATTGAATCAGCAGAGCCCAGGCTCGAAAGTGAGAAAAGACCCAAGGTTTGATCAATTTAAGAGTCAGGCCTGAGACTGTATCGAAACAGCAGGGCCCAGGTCTGAGAGTGAGGAATGACCCAAGGTTTGGACAATTTAAGCACAGAACCAAATTGGAAAGGTCAGGGTGTCAGGGCCAGAGGTAAGGAACTGACTGTTATCTCGCTGCTCCGCGATGTTTACTTGTCTCTGCGCTGAACTGGGGCTGTAGCCTACGCAACCATTGACTGGCTTCCTGGCTGTGAACTCATTTTCGAGAACATTAGTTCTGAATGTTATTTGCATTCTTTTATTGTTTGCATTACTTTTTTTTGTGCACATTGGATGCTTGATGGTCTTTTTTAATGGGTTTTATGGGGTTTCTTGCTTTGTGACTGCCGGTACGACGGATGTCAAAGTCGCATATGGTATGTATACTTTGATAATAAATGTACTTTGAACTTTGAATGATTGAGGTCAAGCTCTTCAGAAAGTGGAAGCTTTCAACATGGAGAAGTACAGCAGATGAGGCAGGTACAGAGCGATCTAGGTTTTCTCTGACACAAAACACAAAAAGTTAGTTAGGGAGATGCAGCAGATAGTTAGGATATCTAGCAACATTCTTTACTTCACTCCTCCCCCTCTCCCAGTTTCACTTATCAACTGCCACCTTGTATTTCTTCCTCCCCTCCCCTCAGCTTCTTCCTCTAGCCTCTCCCTTTCCTTTCCAGTCCTGATGAAGGATCTCGGCCCAAAATAGTGACAGTTTACTCTTTTCCATAGATGCTGCCTGGTCTGCTGAGTTCCTCCAGCATTTTGTGTGTATAACGAGATTTGGAATTTAGAATTAGGGAAGTATTGTTACAAATATACAGGTGCATAGGTGAAGCCACATCTGGAGAAGTGGGCAGTGATTTAGACCTGTTATTTAAGAAATGATTTGCTGGCATTGGAAACAGTTCAGAAGATATTCAAAAGGCTTAATGCTGTAGATTGCAAGATGCCCTGTAATGAGCAGCTGAAAAGAATTAAATCTATATATTTGTGATCTTGTTGAAATATGTAAGGCTTGAAGGGACATGACATTGTTGATGTGGACATGATTCCAATAATGGGAGAATCTCAGACAAGAGAACACAGTAACAAGGTGGTTGCATAAAACTGAGTTGCATCAGAACAATTTCTTGAAGCAGGTGATAAATTTTGAGAATTCATTGCACCCAAGTGGTATGGATCCTTGGCCTTTGCATACTGTTGAAGAAATGGTATTGAAATTAGCATATTATTGTCCCGTGCACGAGGTACAGTGAAAAGCTTGTCTTACAGACTGTTCATACAGATCCGAGCATTATACGGTGCATAGAGGTAAAACACGGTAAAACATTAACAGAGCAGAACAAAGCTACAGAGGAAGTGGAATGCAGGTGAACAGTAAGGTGCAAGGTGATAATGAGGTGGATTGTGAGGTCAAGAGTTTAATATATTGTACTAGGGAAATATTGGTCAGCTCCTTGCTATCACAAGATGCCCTTTGAATTGGACGGGATTTAAAGATGCAGAAGTTGCAGCAATCTGACTTGTTTTGTTTGGTGTTGTTGTTTTGTTCAGCACAATACTGCAGCAACTTACAGCCACAGGAACCTGGTTAAGTACAGGTGTTGCCCAGAAGGAGCTTGTACACATCCATATATCTCCTCAAGGTGCCTTGGTCCCAAAGAGGTGGAGGCAGGTTAATTAACACTATAACTTACCCTTCAGTGCATGACAGAAAGAGATAAGATAGGGATGTTAATGGGATTGTGTGAAATAAATCACTGATAGCCCGTGTTAGACCATAAGATATAGGAGCAGAATTAGGGCATTTGTCCAATCGAGTCTGCTCTGCCATTTCATCATGGTTGATCTATTTCCCTCTCAGCTCCAGTCTCCTGCCTTCTCCCCGTATCCGTTCATGCCCTGACTACTCAGGGTTCTGCCTTAAATATACCCAGTGACTTGGCCTCCACAGCAGCCTGTGGCAGTGAATTCTGCAGATTCACTACTCTCTGGCTAAAAAAAATTCTTCCCCATCTCTGTTCTAAATGAATGTCCCTCTATTCTGAAGCTGTGTCCTCCAGCCCTAGACTCCCCCACCATCAGAAAGATCCTCTTCACGTCCACTCTATCGAGGTCTTTAGGCATTTGTTAGGTTTCAATAAGATCCCCGACCCCACCACCACCACCTCTTTATAAACCCAAACGTGTACAGGTTATGAAGCCTGTACTCATTGTTACAACCATGTAGGTGCCACAGCCAAGATAGCACAGCAGAGCTATCAGGAGGCTAAAGAAGATTGACATGCCACTTCAGCTCTCATCACTGTAGAAAACATCTTATCTGGATGCATCATAGCTTAGAATGGCAGCGACTCCATTCACATCTGCTGGAAAATGCGGAGTTTTGGACACAGCTAAGCGTATCACAAAAAATAACCTCTGCTCCATGGATTTTCTGGGAGTCCAATCCAGTAAGGAGTGAGACAATTCACAGGTCCGTGAATGAGATCTAAAAAAGGAACTTTCATAGGCCTTTACCGTTTTTATGGTGGCCCAATCAAATCACAATGAATTAATAAGAATAAGGTGGCTATTGTCTGTGTGGACCAATGTTAGACTGGAGAGGCTTCAGCAAGAACAAGCTTGAGTGTGGTAAGTATCTGGTAAGTTTGTTCTTCATTCCTCATTCTTCACCTGTTAGTAGATAGTTGGAACAGTGAGAATGGCATCAGGGCGGTGTTGTGTTCTTTGTGTGTAATGTGGGAATTCTCGGAGAACTCCAGCCTCCCAGGTAGCCACATCTGCACCAAGTGCACTGAGCTACAACTCCTCAGAGAATGTGTTAAGGAACTGGAGCTGCAGCTCAATGTCATTTGGCTCATAACAATGACAATTGTATTTGGGAGCTGCATGTCCAAGGTTACACGTTGTATTGGAGCAACAGGAAGGCAGGCAGGGAGATGGCGTGGCTCTGCTGGTAATGAGAGGCATCAAATTAGTAGAAAGCTGTGACACAAGAGTGGAATTTGCTGGATCCTTATGGGTTGAGTTTAGAAACTGCAAGGGTAGAAAGACCCTTCTGATGGCCGTCATATACAGGCCTCCCAACAGTAGCTGTGATGTGGACCACAGATTACAATGGGAAATAGAAAAGGCATGTCTGAAGGGCTATGTTATGGTAGATCTTAACATGCAGGTCAAATGGGGAAAAATCAGGTTAGCAATGGATCGCAAGAGAGTGAGTTTGTTGAATGCCTATGAGATGGCTTTTTAGAGCAGTTTGTCGAGCCTACTAGGGAATCAGCTATACTGGATTGGGTGTTATGTAATGAACCGGAGGTGATTAGGGAGCTAAAGGTAAAAGAACCGTTAGGAGACAGTGATCTCAATAATATTGAGCTCAATTTGAAATTTGATAGGGAAAAAGTAAAGTCTGATGTTGCAGTATTTTAGTGGAGTAAAGGAAATTACAAAGATATGAGAGAGGAGTTGGCCAAAGTAATTTGAAAGGAGATACTGGCAGGGATGACAGCAGAGCAGCAACGGTGTGAGTTTCTGGGAATAATGAGGAAGATGCAGGATAGATGTATTCCAAAAACAAAGAAATGTTCAAATGGCAAAATAGTCATAGTCATAGTCATACATAGTCATAATTTATTGATCCTGGGGGAAATTGGTTTTCATTACAGTTGCACCATAAATAATAAATAGTAATAGAAACAGTAATAGTAATATTACTATTAGTAAATAGTAAATAGTCATGGAAATAATAAATAGTAATGGAAAAATAGTAATAGAAAATAGTAATAAATAGTTAAACAGTAATATCTAAATTATGCCAGTAAATTATAAAATAAGTCCAGGACCAACCTATTGGCTCAGGGTGTCTGACCCTCCAAGGGAGGAGTTGTAAAGTTTGATGGCCACAGGCAGGAATGACTTCCTATGACGCTCTGTGTTGCAACTCGGTGGAATGAGTCTCTGGCTGAATGTACTCCTGTGCCCACCCAGTACATTATGTAGAGGATGGGAGACATTGTCCAAGATGGCATGCAACTTGGACAGCATCCTCTTTTCAGACACCACCGTGAGAGAGTCCAGTTCCATCCCCACAACATCACTGGCCTTACAAATGAGTTTGTTGATCCTGTTGGTGTCTGCCACCCTCAGCCTGCTGCCCCAGCACACAACAGCAAACATGATAGCACTGGCCACCACAGACTCGTAGAACAACCTCAGCATCGTCTGGCAGATGTTAAAGGACCTCAGTCTCCTCAGGAAATAGAGACGGCTCTGACCCTTCTTGTAGACAGCCTCAGTGTTCTTTGACCAGTCCAGTTTATTGTCAATTCGTATCCCCAGGTATTTGTAATCCTCCACCATGCCCACACTGACCCCTTGGATGGAAACAGGGGTCACCGGTACCTTAGCTCTCCTCAGGTCTACCACCAGCTCCTTAGTCTTTTTCACATTAAGCTGCAGATAATTCTGCGCACACCATGTGACAAAGTTTCCTACCGTAGCCCTGTACTCAGCCTCATCTCCCTTGCTGATGCATCCAACTATGGCAGAGTCATCCGAAAACTTCTGAAGATGACAAGACTCTGTGCAGTAGTTGAAGTCAGAGGTGTAAATGGTGAAGAGAAAGGGAGACAAGACAGTCCCCTGTGGAGCCCCAGTGCTGCTGATCACTCTGTCAGACACACAGTGTTGCAAGCACACGTACTGTGGTCTGCCAGTCAGGTAATCAAGAATCCATGATACCAGGGAAGCATCCACCTGCATCGCTGTCAGCTTCTCCCCCAGCAGAGCAGGGCAGATGGTGTTGAACGCACTGGAGAAGTCAAAAATCAGGACCCTCACAGTGCTCGCTGGCTTGTCCAGGTGGGCGTAGACACAGTTCAGCAGGTAGACGATGACATCCTCAACTCCTAGTCGAGGCTGGCAGGCGAACTGGAGGAGATCTAAGTGTGGCCTGACCATAGGCCAGAGCAGCACCAGAACAAGTGTCTCCAGGGTCTTCATGATGTGGGAGGTCAATGCCACCGGTCTGTAGTCATTGAGGCCGCTGGGGCGTGACGTCTTCGGCGCAGGGACGAAGCAGGACGTCTTCAACAGTACTGGAATCCTCCGGAGCCTCAGGCTCATGTTGAATACATGACAAAGTACTCCACATAGCTGAGGGGCACAGGCTTTGAGCACCCTGGTACTGACACCATCCGGTCCTGCAGCCTTGCTTGGGTTGAGACGTTTCAGCTGTCTTCTCACCTGTTCAGCTGTGAAGCCCACCGTGGTGGTTTCGTGTGGGGGAGGGGTATAGTCATGAGAGCAGGGTGGGGGACTGTGAGGAGGGGTAGGAGGGGAGAGTGGAATGTGTGCTGGTTGGCAACTGCAGCTGACAAGGGAAGTCAAAGCTAATGTAACAGCAAAAAAGAGGCCATACAACAAGGCAAAAATTAGTGGGAAGACAGAGGATTGGGAAGATTTTAAAACAGCAACTAAAACATAGAAACACAGAAAATAGGCGCAGGAGTAGGCCATTCGGCCCTTCGAGCCTGCACCGCCATTTATTATGATCATGGCTGATCATCCAACTCAGAACCCTGTACCAGCCTTCCCTCCATACCCCCTGATCCCTTTAGCCACAAGGGCCATATCTAACTCCCTCTTAAATATAGCCAATGAACTGGCCTCAACTGTTTCCTGTGGCAGAGAATTCCACAGATTCACCACTCTCTGTGTGAAGAAGTTTTTCCTAATCTCGGTCCTAAAAGGCTTCCCCTTTATCCTCAAACTGTGACCCCTCGTTCTGGACTTCCCCAACTTTGGGAACAATCTTCCTGCATCTAGCCTGTCCAATCCCTTTAGGATTTTATACGTTTCAATGAGATCCCCCCTCAATCTTCTAAATTCCGACGAGTATAAGCCTAGTTCATCCAGTCTTTCATCATATGAAAGTCCTGCCATCCCAGGAATCAATCTGTTGAACCTTCTTTCTACTCCCTCTATGGCAAGGATGTCTTTCCTCAGATTAGGAGACCAAAACTGCACACAATATTCCAGGTGTGGTCTCACCAAGGCCCTGTACAACTGCAGTAGTACTTCCCTGCTCCTGTACTCGAATCCTCTTGCTATAAATGCCAGCATACCATTCGCCTTTTTCACCGCCTGCTGTACCTGCATGCCCACTTTCAATGACTGGTGTATAATGACACCCAGGTCTCGTTGCTCCTCCCCTTTTCCTAATCGGCCACCAGTCAGATAATAATCTGTTTTCCTGTTTTTGCCACCAAGGTGGATAACCTCACATTTATCCACATTAAATTGCATCTGCCATGAATTTGCCCACTCACCTAACCTATCCAAGTCACCCTGCATCCTCTTAGCATCCTCCTCACAGCTAACACTGCCGCCCAGCTTCGTGTCATACGCAAACTTGGAGATGCTGCATTTAATTCCCTCATCCAAGTCATTAATATATATTGTAAACAACTGGGGTCCCAGCACTGAGCCTTGCGGTACCCCACTAGTCACTGCCTGCCATTCTGAAAAGGTCCCGTTTATTCCCACTCTTTGCTTCCTGTCTGCCAGCCAATTCTCTATCCACATCAATACGTTACCCCCAATACCGTGTGCTTTCAGTTTGCACACTAATCTCCTGTGTGGGACCTTGTCAAAAGCCTTTTCAAAATTCAAATATACCACATCCACTGGTTCTCCCCTATCCACTCTACTAGTTACATCCTCAAAAAATTCTATGAGATTCGTCAGACATGATTTTCTTTTCACAAATCCATGTTGACTTTGTCCGATGATTTCACCGCTTTCTAAATGTGCTGCTATCACATCTTTGATAACTGACTCTAGCAGTTTCCCCACCACCAATGTCAGGCTAACCGGTCTATAATTCCTCGGTTTCTCTCTCCCTCCTTTTTTAAAAAGCAGGGTTCCATTAGCCACCCTCCAATCCTCAGGAACTAGTCCAGAATCTAAAGAGTTTTGAAAAATTATCACTAATGCATCCACTATTTCTTGGGCTACTTCCTTAAGCACTCTGGGATGCAGACCATCTGGCCCTAGGGATTTATCTGCCTTTAATCCCTTCAATTTATCTAACACCACTTCCCTACTAACATGTATTTCCCTCAGTTCCTCCATCTCACTGGACCCTCTGTCCCCTACTATTTCCGGAAGATTATTTATGTCCTCCTTAGTGAAGACAGAACCAAAGTAATTATTCAATTGGTCTGCCATGTCCTTGCTCCCCATAATCAATTCACCTGTTTCTGTCTGTAGGGGACCTACATTTGTCTTAACCAATCTTTTCCTTTTCACATATCTATAAAAGCTTTTACAGTCAGTTTTTATGTTCCCTGCCAGTTTTCTCTCATAATCTTTTATCCCCTTCCTAATTAAGCCCTTTGTCCTCCTCTGCTGAACTCTGAATTTCTCCCAGTCCTCAGGTGAGCCACTTTTTCTGGCTAATTTGTATGCTTCTTCTTTGGAATTAATACTATCCCTAATTTCCCTTGTCAACCACGGGTGCACTACCTTCCTTGATTTATTCTTTTGCCAAACTGGGATGAACAATTGTTGTAGTTCATCCATACGATCTTTAAATGCTTCCCATTGCATATCCACCGTCAACCCTTTAAGTGTCATTTGCCAGTCTATCTTAACTAATTCACGTGTAATACCTTCAAAGTTACCCTTCTTTAAGTTCAGAACCTTTGTTTCTGAATTAACTATGTCACTCTCCATCTCACTGAAGAATTCCACCATATTATGGTCACTCTTACCCAAGGGGCCTCTCATGACAAGATTGCTAGTTAACCCTTCCTCATTGCTCAAAACCCAGTCTAGAATAGCCTGCTCTCCAGTTGGCTCCTCGACATGTTGTTTCAAAAAACCATCCCGCATATATTCCAAGAAATCCTCTTCCTCAGCACCCTTATCAATTTGGTTCACCCAATCTACATGTAGATTGAAGTCACCCATTATAACTGCTGTTCCTTTATTGCACACATTTCTAATTTCCTGTTTAATACCATCTCCGACCTCACTACTACTGTTAGGTGGCCTGTACACAACTCCCACCAGCGTTTTCTGCCCCTTAGTGTTATGCAGCTCTACCCATATCGACTCCACATCCTCCCAGCTAATGTCCTTCCCTTCTATTGCATTAATTTCCTCTCTAACCAGCAATGCTACCCTACCTCCTTTTCTTTCACGTCTATCTCTCCTGAATATTGAATATCCCTGAATCTTGAGCTCCCATCCTTGGTCACCCTGGAGCCATGTCTCTGTGATTCCAACGATATCATATTCATTAATAACAATCCGCACTTTTAATACATCCACCTTGTTACAAATGCTCCTTGCATTGACACACAAAGCCTTCAGGCCCACTTTTACAACACTCTTAGCCCTTATACAATTATGTTGAAAAGTGACCCTTTTTGATTTTTGCCCTGGATTTGCCAGCCTGCCATTTTTACTTTTCACCTTACTACTTTTTGCTTCTACCCTCATTCTACACCCCTCTGTCTCTCTGCACTGGTTCCCATCCCCCTGTTGTGAACTAACCTCCTCTCTCCTCGTCTCTTAATTTGATTCCCACCCCCCAACCATTCTAGTTTAAAGTCACCTCAGTTGCCCTCGCAAATCTTCCCGCCAGGATGTTGGTCCCCCTAGAATTCAAGTGTAAGCTGTCCTTTTTGTACAGGTCACATCTGTACCAAAAGAGGTCCCAATGATCCAAAAACTTGATTCACTGCCCCCTGCTCCAATCCCTCAGCCACGCATTTATCCTCCACCTCATTGCATACCTACTCTCACTGTCACGTAGCACAGGCAGTAATCCCGAGATTACTACTTTTGCGGTCCTTTTTCTCAACTCCCTTCCTAACTCCCTATATTCTCCTTTCAGGACCTCTTCCCTTTTCCTACCTATGTCATTGGTACCTATATGTACCCCGACCTCTGGCTCCTCTCCCTCCCACTTCAGGATATCTTGGACACGATCAGAAATATCCCAGACCCTGGCACCAGGTAGGCAAACTACTATCTGGGTCTCTGGACTACGTCCACAGAATCGCCTATCTGACCCCCTTACTATCGGGTCCCCTATTACAACTGCCCTCCTCTTCCTTTCCCTACCCTTCTGAGCTACAGGGCCGGACTCTGTGCCAGAGGCACGGCCACTGTCGCTTCCCCCAGGTAAGCTGTCCCCCCCAACAGTACTCAAACAAAAGTACCTATTGTCAAGGGGCACAGCCACCGGGGTACTCTCTATTACCTGACTCTGCCCCTTCCCCCTCCTAACCGTGACCTACTTGTCTCCTCCCGTGGCCCCGGTGTGACCACCTGCCTATAACTCCTCTCTATCAACTCCTCACTCTTCCTGACCAGACGAAGGTCATCGAGCTGCAGCTCCAGTTCCCTAACGCAGTCCCTTAGGAGCTGCATCTCGGCGCACCTGGCGCAGATGTGGACATCCGGGAGGCTTGGAGCCTCCAGGGCCTCCCACATCCGGCACTGAGAACAACAAACTGCCCTCACACTCATACTGCCCCTCTCCTCAAATAACATCAAAAAATGAATACCAAACCTTCCTCGCCTCACCCGTCTCCGCCTAAGCCCGTTGAGCCGAAGCCCTTAAGCCTTCACTCTGCTCCCGGCTCACTCCGCAGCCCGCAAACGACGCTGCCCGCTGTATAAGGCTCTGTTCCTTTTAAATTTTCCATACTTCACTGCCCGACATCGCACACTTGTGCAGTCCCACCTCTCTGAACGCCGATGGAAAAAAAAACTGAAAAATTCAAAAATGGCTTCCTCCGAAATCCCACTCCGATTCTCAGACTTCCTTCATTAAGAGGGGAAAGATGCAATATGAAAGCAAACTAGCAAACAATATCAAAGTGAATAGTAAAAGTTTTATCAAATATGTAAAAAAATAATAAAACAGAGATGACTTTGGATATAGGACCACTAGAAAATGAGATTCGGGAGATAAACTATAGAACATAGAACATAGAACGTAGAATAGTACAGCACAGTACACCCTTCGGCCCACAATGTTGTGCCGACCCTCAAACCCTGCCTCCCATATAAGCCCCCACCTTAGATTCCTCCATATACCTGTCTAGTAGTCTCTTAAACTTCACTAGTGTATTTGCCTTTACCACTGACTCAGGCAGTGCATTCCACGCACCAACCACTCTCTGAGTAAAAAAACTTCCTCTAATATCCCCCTTGAACTTCCCACTCCTTACCTTAAAGCCATGTCCTCTTGTATTGAGCAGTGGTGCCCTGGGGAAGAGGTGCTGGCTATCCACTCTATCTATACCTCGTATTATCTTGTACACCTCTATCATGTCTCCTCTCATCCTCCTTCTCTCCAAAGAGTAAAGCCCTAGCTCCCTTAATCTCTGATCATATTGCATACTTTCTAAACCAGGCAGCATCCTGGTAAATCTCCTCTGTACCCTTTCCAATTCTTCCACATCCTTCCTATAGTGAGGTGACCAGAACTGGACACAATACTCCAAGTGTGGCCTAACCAGAGTTTTATAGAGCTGCATCATTACATCGCGACTCTTAAACTCTACCCCTCGACTTATGAAAGCTAACACCCCATAAGCTTTCTTAACTACCCTATACACCTGTGAGGCAACTTTCAGGGATCTGTGGACATGTACCCCGAGATCCCTCTGCTCCTCCACACTACCAAGTATCCTGCCATTTACTTTGTACTCTGCCTTGGAGTTTGTCTTTCCAAAGTGTACCACCTCACACTTCTCCGGGTTGAACTCCATCTGCCACTTCTCAGCCCACTTCTGCATCCTATCAATGTCTCTCTGCAATCTTTGACAATCCTCTACACTATCTACAACACCACCAACCTTTGTGTTGTCTGCAAACTTGCCAACCCACCCTTCTACCCCCACATCCAGGTTGTTAATAAAAATCACGAAAAGTAGAGGTCCCAGAACAGATCCTTGTGGGACACCACTAGTCACAATCCTCCAATCTGAATGTACTCCCTCCACTACCATGACCCTCTGCCTTCTGCAGGCAAGCCAATTCTGAATCCACCTGGCCAAACTTTCCTGGATCCCATGCCTTCTAACTTTCTGAATAAGCCTACCGTGTGGAACCTTGTCAAATGCCTTACTAAATTCCATATAGATCACATCCACTGCACTACCCTCATCTATATGCCTGGTCACCTCCTCAAAGAACTCTATCAGGCTTGTTAGACACGATCTGCCCTTCACAAAGCCATGCTGACTGTCCCTGATCAGACCATGATTCTCTAAATGCCTATAGATCCTATCTCTAAGAATCTTTTCCAACAGCTTTCCCACCACAGACATAAGGCTCACTGGTCTATAATTACCCGGACTATCCCTACTACCTTTTTTGAACAAGGGAACAACATTCGCCTCCCTCCAATCCTCCGGTACCATTCCCGTGGACAACGAGGACACAAAGATCCTAGCCAGAGGCTCAGCAATCTCTTCTCTCGCCTCGTGGAGCAGCCTGGGGAATATTCTGTCTGGCCCTGGGGACTTATCTGTCCTAATGTATTTTAACAACTCCAACACCTCCTCTCCCTTAATATCAGCATTCTCCAGAACATCAACCTCACTCATATTGTCCTCACCATCATCAAGTTCCCTCTCATTGGTGAATACCGAAGAGAAGTATTCATTGAGGACCTCGCTCACTTCCACAGCCTCCAGGCACATCTTCCCACCTTTATCTCTAATCGGTCATACCTTCACTCCTGTCATCCTTTTTTTCTTCACATAATTGAAGAATGCCTTGGGGTTTTCCTTTACCCTACTCGCCAAGGCCTTCTCATGTCCCCTTCTTGCTCTTCTCAGCCCCTTCTTAAGGTTCTTTCTTGCTTCCCTATATTCCTCAATAGACCCACCTGATCCTTGCTACCTAAACCTCATGTATGCTGCCTTCTTCCTCCTGACTAGATTTTCCACCTCACTTGTCACCCATGGTTCCTTCACCCTACCATTCTTTATCTTCCTCACCGGGACAAATTTATCCCTTACATCCCGCAAGATATCTCTAAACATCGACCACATGTCCATAGTACATTTCCCTGCAAAAACATCATCCCAATTCACACCCGCAAGTTCTAGCCTTATAGCCTCATAATTTGCCTTTCCTCAATTAAAAATGTTCCTGTCTTCTTTGATTCTATCCTTTTCCATGATAATTATAAAGGCCAGGGAGCGGTGGTCACTGTCCCCCAGATGCTCACCCACTGAGAGATCTGTGACCTGACCCGGTTCATTACCTAGTACTAGATTTAGTATGGCATTCCCCCTGGTCGGCCTGTCCACATACCGTGACAGGAATCCATCCTGCACACACTTAACAAATTCTGCCCCACCTAAACCCTTGGAACTAATCAGGTGCCAATCAATTGGAAGTTAAAGTCACCCATGATAACAACCCAAAACACATAAAAGTTGCTGGTGAACGCAGCAGGCCAGGCAGCATCTCTAGGAAGAGGTGCAGTCGATGTTTCAGGCCGAACCTTCCCCAAACAGTCCTTCCAGGTGAGGCAACACTTCACCTGTGAGTCGGCTGGGGTGATATACTGCGTCCGGTGCTCCCGATGTGGCCTTTTATATATTGGCGAGACCCGACGCAGACTGGGAGACCGCTTTGCTGAACATCTACGCTCTGTCCGCCAGAGAAAGCAGGATCTCCCAGTGACCACACATTTTAATTCCACATCCCATTCCCATTCTGACATGTCTATCCACGGCCTCCTCTACTGTAAAGATGAAGCCACACTCAGGTTGGAGGAACAACACCTTATATTCCATCTGGGTAGCCTCCAACCTGATGGCATGAACATCGACTTCTCTAACTTCCGCTAATGCCCCACCTCCCCCTGGTACCCCATCTGTTACTTATTTTTATACACACATTCTTTCTCTCACTCTCCTTTTTCTCCCTCTATTCCTCTGAATATACCCCTTGCCCATCCTCTGGGTCCCCCCCCCGCCTCCTTGTCTTTCTTCCCAGACCTCCTGTCCCATGATACTCTCATATCCCTTTTGCCTATCACCTGTCCAGCTCTTGGCTCCATCCCTCCCCCTCCTGTCTTCTCCTATCATTTTGGATCTCCCCCTCCCCCTCCAACTTTCAAATCCCTTACTCACTCTTCCTTCAGTTAGTCCTGACGAAGGGTCTCGGCCTGAAACGTCGACTGCACCTCTTCCTAGAGATGCTGCCAGACCTGCTGCGTTCACCAGCAACTTTTATGTGTGTTGCTTGAATTTCCAGCATCTGCAGAATTCCTGTTGTTTGCATAATAACAACCCTGTTATTTTTGCAACTTTCCAAAATCTGCCTCCCAATCTGCTCCTTTGTATCTCTGCTGCTACCAGGGGGCCTATAGAATACCCCCAGTAGAGTAACTGCTCCCTTCCTGTTCCTGACTTCCACCCATACTGACTCAAAAGAGGATCCTGCTACATTACCCACCCTTTCTGGAGCTGTAATAGTATCCCTGACCAGTAATGCCACCTCTCCTCCCCTTTTCCGCCCTCTCCATCCCTTTTAAAGCACTGAAATCTGGGAATATTGAGAATCTATTCCTGCCCTGGTGCCAGCCAAGTCTCTGTAATGGCCACTACATCATAATTCCATGTATGTATCCAGTTCACCACCTTTGTTCCTGATGCTTCTTGCATTGAGGTACACATATTTCAGCCCTTCTACCTTACTGTATTTACACCGTTTATTCTGCTTCTCTTTCCTCAAAGCCTCTCTGTATGTTAGATCTGGCTTTACTCCATGCACTTCTTTCACTGCTCTATCGCTCTGGGTCCTGCCCCCCTCGCAAATTAGTTTAAACCCTCCCGAACTGACTATTTTGCATCAGTCTTCACTGTGGAAGACCCAGCAGGTGTGCCAATGTTGAAGGGTGTGAGTGAAAAGAAGTCAGTACAGTTACTATTACAAGGAAGAAGGTGCACAAAAAGCTGAAAGACCTAAGGGTACATAAGTCACCCAGACCAGAGGAACTGCACCCTAGGGTTCTGAAAGAGGTAGTGGTCGAGATTGTGGAGGCATTAATCATGACCTTCAAAAATCATTGTACTCTGGCATGGAGCCAGAGGACTGGAAAATTGCAAATGTTACTCCAATCTTTAAGAAAGGAGGAAGGCAGCAGAAAGGAAATTATAGAGCAGTTAACCTGACTTCAGTGGTTGGAAAGATGTTGGAGTCAATTGTTAAGCATGAAACTATGAAGTCATCAATATATATTAATGACATGGATGTGGGAATTAAATGCAGCATCTCCAAGTTTGCGGATGACACGAAGCTGGGTGGCAGTGTTAGCTGTGAGGAGGATGCTAAGAGGATGCAGGGTGACTTGGATAGGTTGGGTGAGTGGGCAAATTCATGGCAGATGCAATTTAATGTGGATAAATGTGAAGTTATCCACTTTGGTGGCAAAAATAGGAAAACAGATTATTATCTGAATGGTGGCCGATTAGAAAAAGGGGAGGTGCAACGAGACCTGGGTGTCCTTATACACCAGTCATTGAAAGTGGGCATGCAGGTACAGCAGGCGGTGAAAAAGGCGAATGGTATGCTGGCATTTATAGCGAAAGGATTCGAGTACAGGAGCAGGGAGGTACTACTGCAGTTGTACAAGGCCTTGGTGAGACCACACCTGGAGTATTGTGTGCAGTTTTGGTCCCCTAATCTGAGGAAAGACATCCTTGCCATAGAGGGAGTACAAAGAAGGTTCACCAGATTGATTCCTGGGATGGCAGGACTTTCATATGAAGAAAGACTGGATGAACTGGGCTTGTACTCGTTGGAATTTAGAAGATTGAGGGGAGATCTGATTGAAACGTATAAGATCCTAAAGGGATTGGACAGATTAGATGCAGGAAGATTGTTCCCGATGTTGGGGAAGTCCAGGACGAGGGGCCACAGTTTGAAGATAGAGGGGAAGCCTTTTAGGACCGAGATTAGGAAAAACTTCTTCACACAGAGAGTGGTGAATCTGCGGAATTCTCTGCCACAGGAAACAGTTGAGGCCAGTTCATTGGCTATATTTAAGAGGGAGTTAGATATGGCCCTTGTGGCTATGGGGGTCAGGGGGTATGGAGGGAAGGCTGGGGCGGGGTTCTGAGTTGGATGATCAGCCATGATCATAATAAATGGCGGTGCAGGCTCGAAGGGCCGAATGGCCTACTCCTGCACCTATTTTCTATGTTTCTATGTTTCTATGTACCTGGTGACATAGGACAAGATAAGACAAAGTCAGCATGGTTTCCTTAATGGAAAATCCTGCCTGATGAACCTGTTGGAATTCTTTGAGGAGATTACAAGTAGGATAGATAAAGGGGATGCAGTGGATGTTGTATATTTGAACTTTCAGAAGGCCTTTGATATGGTACCACACATGAGGCTAGCAATATAGCAAAGTTACTAGCATGGTCAGAGCATTGGCTGATTGGTAGGAGGCAGCAAGTAGGAATAAAAGGATCCTCTTCTGATTGGCTGCTGGTGACCAGTTTTGTTCCGCAGGGGTCAGTGTGGGATTGCTTCTCTTTATGCTGTTTATCAATGATTTAGATGATGGAATATATGGCTTTGTTGCAAAGTTTGTAGATGACACAAAGATTGGTGGAGAGGCAGGTAGTGTTGAGGAAACGAATAGGCTGCAGAAGGCCTTTGACAGATTAGGAGAATGGGCGATAAAGTGGCAAATGAAATACAATGTTAGAAAATGCAAGGTCATGCACTTTGCTAGAAGAAATAACCGTGCAGACTATTTTCTAAATGAGGAGAAAATCCAAAAATCTGAGATACAAAGGGACTTGGGAGTCCTTATGCAGAACAAGCTAAAGGTTAACTTGTAGGTAGAGTCATTGGTGAGGAAAGTAAATGCAATGTTTTCATTCATTTCAAGTGGACTGGAATACAAGAGTAGGGTTGTGATGCTGAGGCTTTATAAGGCACAGGTAAGGCCTCACCTTGAGTATTGTGAGCAGTTTTGGGCTCCTTATCTAAGAAAAGATGTGCTGGCTTTGGAGAGAGTTCTGAGGAAATTCACAGGGATGATTCAGGGAATAAAAGGGTTATCATACAAAAAATGTTTGATAGCTCTGGGTTTGTGCTCACTGAAATTTAGAAAGATGAGGGAGCACCTCATTAAAACCTTTCAACTGTTGAAAGGCCTAGACAGAGTAGGTGTGGCAAGGATGCTTCCCATGGTGGGGGAGTCTAGGACAAGAGGGCACAGCCTCAGGATAGAGGAGTATCCATTTAAAACAGCTGTGGAGAAATTTCTTTAGCCGGAGGGAGGTGAATTTGTGGTAGTTGTTACCACAGGCAGCTGTGGAGGCCAGGTTGTTGGGTATATTTAAGGCAGAGATTGATAGGTTCTTGATTGGACACAGCATAGAAGGTTGGGGAGTGAGTCTGAGGATGGGGGAGAAAAGGATCGGACATGATTGAATGACAGAGCAGACTCAATGGGCCAAATGGCTTAATTCTGCTCCCATGTGTTATAGACTTGTAAGAGAAATGGATGCAGTGATAGACAAAAGCTACAGGATGGTGGTCACACCTCAGTTGAAGGATTACTGTTAAGGGAGAGGGAAATGAAATAGGCAGCCAGTAGAGCGTACCCCTGTGGACATTTTCCTCAATAATAAGTATATCTGTCTGGATACTGTTGCGGGGAGGGGTGGGAAACAAATAAATCAGGGGGAAGATGCAGCAACCAGATCTCTGGCTCCGTGGCTCAGAGGGAAGAGGTGAGAAGAGGACTGCTGTAGTGATAGGGAATTCCATAGTTAGAGGAGTAGAAACGAGATTCTGTTGACATGATAGAGTCTCCGAGAAGCCAGGATCAGGGATGTCTTGGATTGGGTCCACAGCATTCTAAAGAGCAAGCATAAGCAGCTGGTGTCGTGGTACATACTGGCACCAATAACATAGGTAGGAAAAGGGAGCAGGTCCTGAAGAGAGAAATTAGTGAACTAGGTAGGAAGCT
Organism: Mobula hypostoma; assembly: GCF_963921235.1. NCBI lineage: Eukaryota > Metazoa > Chordata > Chondrichthyes > Myliobatiformes > Myliobatidae > Mobula > Mobula hypostoma. The sequence goes on from NC_086115.1 coordinate 5,737,492, forward strand.
GAAAAGTAGAACTTCTAGGGCAGTAAGCTCTGGATTGCTGCCTGTGCCACGTGCCTGTGAGAGCAAGAATAGGATAATTTGGCAGATGAATGCATGACTGAGGAACTGGTGCAGGGGGCAGGGTTTCTGTTATCTGGATCATTGGGATCTCTTCTGGGGAAAGTATGACCTGTACAAAAGGTACGGGTTACATCTGAACCTGAGAGTTACCAATATCCTTGAGGGCAGGTTTGCTAGAACCGTTGGGGAAGGTTTAAACTAAGTTGAAAGGGGGATAGGAACCGAGATGATATGGCTGGGTCTGGGGTAGTTAGTTAGCAAACAGAGGCAGTGTGTAGTGAGACTATCCAGAAGGACAGGCAGATGACAGGGCAAGATTGCAGTCACGCGATAAGTTGCAGTGTAACAGAGGGAGAAAATCAGAAAACCTGATGATTACAGGACTGAAGGTGTTACATTTGAATGCGCACAGTATATGAAATAAGGTAGGTGATCTTGTAATTCATTTAGAGATTGGCAGGTATGACATTGTGGGCATCACTGAGTCGTGGCTGAAAGAAGATTATAGTTGGGAGCTGAACATACAAGGATACACATTGAATCAAAAAGACAGGCAGGTAGGCAGAGGATGTGGTGCGGCTCTGTAGGTAGAAAATGAAATGAAATCCTTAGAGGTAACAAAGATTCAAAAAGATGGAGAATCCTTGTGGGTAGAATTAAGGAACTTCAAGGCTAAAAAGACAGGAGTTATATATGGGCCTCCAAACAGTAGCCAGGATGTGGGCTACAAATTACAGTAGGAGATAGAAAATACATGTCAAAAGGGCAATGTTACAATAGTCATGGGGGATTTCAATATGCAGGTAGATTGGGAAAATCAGGTTAGTGCTGGACCCCAAGAGGAGGAACTTCTAGAATACCGACAAGATGGCTCATTAAAAGTGTGGTTGAGCACACTTGGGTTCGGCTATTCTGGACTGGGTGCTCTGTAATGAATCAGATTTAATTAGGGAGCTAAAGGTAAAGGAGCCCTTAGGAGACAGTGATCCTAATATGATAGAATTCAACCTGCAATTTGAGAGGGAGAAGTCAAAGCCAGATGTATCAGTATTACAGTGGAGTATAGTGAATTACAGAGGCATGAGAGAGGAGCTGGTCAAAGTTGATCGGAAAGGGACACCGGCAGTGATGACGGCAAGCAGCAATAGCTGGAGTTTCTGGTATCAATTTGGAAGGCACGGGATAGGTACATCTCAAAGATGAAGTACTCTAAAGGCTAGATGACACAACTGTAGCTCATAAAGCAAAAAATAGTGGGAAGATAGAGGATTGGGAAGCTTCTAAAAACCAACAGAAGGCACTTAAAAATACTCAGGAGGGAAAAGATGACATATGAATGTAAGATAGCCAGTAATGTCAAAGAGGATACCAAAGTATTATTTTCAGTGTATAAAGAATAAAAGAGGGAACTAGAAAATGACACTGGAGAGGTAGTAACGGGGGACAAAGAAATAAGCATTTGCATCAGTTATCATTGTGGAAGACACTGGCAGTATGCTGCAGCTCGAGAGTCTCAGGAAGCAGAAGTGAGTGTAGTTGCTATTACTAGGGAGAAGGTACGTGAGAAGCTGAAAGGTCCAAAGGTGAATAAGTTAACCTGGGCCACATGGAATATACCTCAGAGTTCTGAAGGAGGTAGTTAAAGACATTGTGGAGGCAGAAGAAAGGATATTATAGGTCAGTAAGCCTGACAGTGGTTGGGAAGGTGCTGGAGTAAGTTGTTTAGGATAAGGTATCAAGGTACTTGGAGAATAGAGGATTATAAGCAGAATAGACAAAGGAGAGTCAGTGGGTGTTGTGTACTTGGATTTTCAGAAGGCCTTTGCCAAAGAACCATACATGAGGCTGCTTAGCAAGATAAGAGCCCATGGTATTACAGAGAAATAGTTTATTTGTTTGTTGGTTTATTTGCACAATTTGTCAACTTGTTCTTCATTGTTTGTCAGTCTTTGTTTATGTAAAGTGTTTTTTCAAAATTTCTACTGTATTTCTTTGTTTTCCTAAGAATGCCTGCAAGAAAATGACTCTAAAACTGGTATTTGGTGACATATACTGTATTTTGCCTTTGACTTTGATTGATTGTTCACCTGGGAGCTAGTATGAACCTGATGGACCATCTGATTATGAGAAGGAGTATTACAAACATTACAGGTTGACAAACGAATGCTTTAATGAGGAAATGCACAATCTGGCAACTTAAAAAAAATGTATTGCAAAGATGCAAATGATAAGTCTCTTCAGGAAAAGGGAGAAAATTGATCCATCTTAAGTGCATTATCATTCGTTTTTCATCCACAACTGAATCAAACTTACTGCTGCTCCATCCACCTTCTTGATTACAGATTAAGTTTTTTTGTAGTTAAACATGATCAAAACTTGGTTAGCGTTCGGACAAGAATGGCTGATTGCTGAGTGTGAAAGAGCTCGCTGAACAGAACAAACTATGCAAATGTGAAATAATATTTCTAAAATTTATTGAAATCAGGAGCACCAAGAGAAAGGAAGGTCGAGGGTACAGTACGAAGACATTTTCTCTCCTCGTCACACAAGTGGCCTTGCACAGTTCATTTACATCTGATGAACCATTCTGGTGAAACCATCCCCATATCCGTCTATTTATTACCCCCGTCACTGCACTGCACTGTAACACCTTAAATCTCCTTTATACTGCTATTTGCATTGTAAGTACTGTAATGCTGATATTTATGTATTTATGCACATTTTATTCCATATCTGTACTTTAACCTCTAACTATATTCTTTAATAACTCTTTATTATTTATAATTGCTGAATTATGGTTTTTGTTGCCTGCCATTTCCTGACCAACATACCACAACTGAATGTAAATATATATGGCAAATAAAGTCAACCCTTAAGATTTTTGAAAATACTCTTGTGAATTCTAATGAGATGCATCAACTCCTCTGGCATCATTGCCTGGGCAGTTTTAACTGACCTGGATGTGCCACACTCTGAAATTCCCTCCTTCAGAGGCTTTCTGTCAAATGAATTTTGATACAAAATGACCGGGGAAATTTATTATCCTAAAGATGTGATTAATGTGCAAGTTTTTATAATTTACCTTTATGCAATGCAAAATCTAAATTTCAATCTCAGACATTTTTGGAATTATGGTCCAGCTGAAGTTTTATCATGACCACAATGCCTTCTTGTGCAATTTGATCCTGGATTTCTTCACTTGCAGACCCCAGTCAGTTTGGATTGGCAACAACATCTCCTCCACGATCTCCATCAGCGCAGGTGCACCACAAGGGTGTATGCTTGGTCCTCTACTCTACTGACTGTCTTACGTGTGTGCATCATAAAGAACTTCGGTTCCCGGTGTGTAATGCAGGTGGTTCACCCGGAACTGGAAGTGACATTGGTGAACTGGTATCGTACACTCAGCATGGCGCTGGATGCCATGTTCTGTAAATAAAGATGTGTTTATTTCTTCCCACACCAGGTTTGTCTTATCAAGAACAAACATAACATGGTGTCAGAAGTCGGCATGAGGTCTAAACACAGAGAACAAATGAATAGTGTGTGCGACTGAGAAAGGGATGCTAGTTCTGAGGGGGGAAAGAAAGATGCTACAAGTGAGGTCTGTGTCCTGCATGGCAACACAGCATATTGTCCCAAGTTCACCGGATTTATCAAGAGATTCAGGTGAGAGAAGCCCATAAATCCTGTCATGGATAAGCTAAGTTCTCCCGCAATGAGGCAGTTTACCAATAATTTAACTGATAACTGAAAATGCTTCAAACAGTAATTCAATATATATTTAGCAGCAAGCCCAATGAGAGGGGCTGAAGAAAAATTGAAAGCATCTATCTTTCTACATGTAATTGTTGCAGATACTTTGGACATCTATAACAGCTTTCAAATTGATGAGATAGCTTTTACATTGGCCACCCTGATGACAAAATTTGGGAAGTATTTTATTCCAAGTGAAAACATCACATATTCAAGATATAAGTTCTTTTCCTGTGACCAGAAACAAGACATTAGCTTTGACCAATATTCAGCTGAACTTCACACACTGAGTAAGTCCTGTGAGTTTTGAGATTTGAGAGACTCACTAGCTAGAGAGAAAAAGTTTGCAGAAACCCAGATAATGGACTTGGAGAAAGCCTGCTCCATGAAAGATATTTAAACTGGAAAAGGCTGTGAATATGTGTAGGGCAGCAGAGACTCCATGAGTACAAGCCAAGGTGCTGCACAGGGAAGAAACAACAGTGCATGTTGTGAAAACAGAGGGCAGAGCACAAGGCATTTCCCAAAGCAACAGCATAGCAAAGAGGTAGCTCAAACAGCAAATGTGAAGGCAAATTCCAAAGATGTGTCTTGCTTATGGAAATTCCTGCAATAATTGTGGGAAGAAGGATTATTTTGCATGGTGCTGCCAAGCTGAGGCTACCAGGAGAAAGGTGCACATGGTTGATGAGGAAATAGGGGAAATATTTATAGATTCTCTGCAGACTGCTGGTGATGATAAGAATGAATGGGTAGTTCCAGTGACTGTGAATGAGACAATAATTTCATATAAGTTTGACACTGGAGCCCAAATAGATCTGTTATCCATGGATGGTTAAAAGACTCTCAAAGTAAACAGCAGGATTTACTCAGTGAAGTTAAAAGTGACTGGCTGTACTGGAGAGAAGGCTCCAGTGAAAAGAGGTTGTATATTGACCTTCAAGCATAAGGGACAGCACCTGAAGCTTAACTACTGATGATTGGAAAGTGAGTACAGCCATAATTAGGTCTGAGTGCACATGAAAAGTTCAACCTGGTGAAAAAAGTTTTAGTAGTGGCTTCGCAGTCCAAGGAGGACCACACTTCACTTATGGAAGTGTACGTAGATGTCTTTGAGAGGCTCAGATGCTTACCTGGTGTATACAAAATTCATGCAGATGGGATAGTGGTTCTTGTTGTCCATGCATGCAGGAAAGTTCCATTTGCACTTAGAGACAAACTTAAACAAGAATTAGCATACATGAAATGGATGAATGTCATACAGAAAATTGAAGAGCCAGCAGACGGGGTGAACTCACTGGTCATTGTGCAAAAAAAACTGGAGCTTTGCTGATATGTCTAGACCCAAGGGATCTCAATAAAACCAAAAAAAAGAGAGAGCATTTTAAATTGCCAACACAGGAGGAGATAATGTCGCAGTTTGCAGGTGCCAAGTGATGTAGCAAGCTTGATGCATCGTCTGTGTTTTTAGCAGATGAAACTCAATGAAACAAGTTCGAGAGTATGTACTTTTAACATATCAGAGGGAGGATATCACTTTCTTCATTTACTGTATGGGATTCTGTCCACACCAGAAGTCTCCTATAAAATGATTCCATGATCTTTGAGGGCATACCTGGTGTCAAGACTATGATGGATGACATCATCAGTTGGGGGTCCACCAAGGAGGAACATGATGCATGACTGAAACAGGTGCTAGACATGACATGGAATGCCAATTTGAAATTAGGTAAAGAGAAATGTGAGTTTGGTGTTAAGACAATGACTTTCATAGGAAATGCCATCTGGTATGGCCCTGTGGCCTATGCATCAAAGGCGTTAACAAGTGTGGAAGCCAACTATGCACAGATAGAGAAAGAGCTTCGCACCAGCACATATGCGTGTGAAAGGTTCATCGGTACATCGGTGGACAAGCTTTTGAAGTGGAGACAGACATGTGAAGATGATCTACACGTCGGAAAAATACATGTTTGCTGTTGATGTGATCTCTCAAGCAGTCAACAAGAAAGAAAAGAATGACCAAGAAATGAAAGCAAGATATACAGGCCTATTTTGTCATGATTGTCACCTCCATTCCAGTATCTCCTGACAGAACAAGGAAGATTAGGACAGCAGCAGGGACAGATGAAACAATGAAAGTATCAAAAATACAATACAGAAATGATGCCCAGCAGCTAAGAATGACTGTCCAATGTGTATTTAGGATTATTGGGCAGGCAGAGCTGAATTGTCAGTGGTGGATGATATGGTCTTTGAAGGGAATAGTTTTATGATTCCTATGTTGTTACTCAAGGAAATGCTCCAGAAGATATATGAAAGACATCTTGGTGAGGAAAAATGCAAACGAAGAGCTCATGAAGTGACATACTGGACAAAATCGAATCAAGACATCAGCCAGATTGCTGCTTCATGTGAAACATGCCTTACCTACAGACCAAAGCAGCAAACAGAACCGCTTACACCACACCCTGTCCCAGACAGGCCATACTTCAAATTTGGAGTGGATTTGTTTGTTGATTGTAATGGGAAGAACCATATTGTTGTAACAGACTATTTTTCCAGTTACCCAGAGATTCCAACATTGCAATCAATATCCAGCACAGTGGTCATCACCTTCCTGAAAGCTGTGTTTGTGAGGTATGGAGTTCCATTTGAAGTGGTATCCGACAATGGTCCACAATTTTTGACCCGTAAACTTCAGTCCTTTTCTAATGATTGGGAGTTTTGACAAGTAAAATCTAATGGCCTGTCAGAGAGTTTGGTCAAGGTAGTTAAAAGGCTCATGAAGAAGGTACAAGATGAGTGAGAGGACTTCCACAGAAGTCTGATGATTTACAGAAATGCACCACTGCAGAATGAACTTTCACCAGCCCGGATGCTGAAAGGTCGATGCATACACACTAACCTTCCACTGCATGAAAACCTGTTGACACCTAAAGGAGCACACAAGGTCAAATTGGCTAAAGAAAGGGGAATGAAGAACAGAAACAGAAACATGTCTGTGAAAAGCCTACCCATTCTGAAGACTGGGGATCAAGAGCGAATCTGAGATCATGATTCTGGCACTTGGTCCATGTGAAGGTGTGTGCTGAAGGAAGTTGCTCCACATTCCTAGCAGTTCTAGATGCAGGGAGGAACACCCCTGAGAAGGAAGCATGTGGATCTACAACTACAAGCTCCAACCCATAGCTGTGACACGTCACCTGTCAGTTCACCAAAGGGGCCAGGAGATGTGAAAAATAAGCCAGTTGTTTGGAGTTTTCCAAAAGACACTAATATTAACACAGCAAGTGAAAGCAATACATCTGTGGAAACATAGAGCACACCAAATAGGATCATCAAATCATCTCAGAAACTGATTGAGAGTTGCTGAGTGAATTAGGAACTGTATTTGCTCATTACAATTGAAGTTAATACAAATATCTTTGTTGGAAACATTATTGTTCCTTGTATGTTTATGAGGACATAATATTGTGTTTGTTTTCTTTAAAGGGGGGAGATGAATTATTATGTATGTACATAATAAAGAATATTAGTTCCCAGTGTGAAATGCGGGTGGTTCACCCAGAATTGGAAGTGACATCAGTGAGCTGGTATTGAGCGCTCAGTGTGGAGCTAGAAGTCGTGTACTGTAACGAAATGTGTTAGTTTCACCCCTGCTAAGTTTGTCTTTTTTGAAGAACAAACATAACACTTGCTTTACACTTATGACTGTGTTGCTAAGAACAGCACTAATGCCGTATTCAAGTTTGCTGATGACACCACTGTTATAAGCCAAATCAAAGGTGGTGATGAACCAGCATATAGGGGGAGATTGAAAATCTGGCTAAGTGGTGTCGTAAAAACAACCTCTTACTCAATGTCAGCAAGACCAAGGAGATGATTATAGACTTCAGGAGAAGGGGACCAAAGTCAATGAGCCAGTCATCATTGGAGGATCAGAGGTGGAGAGGGTTAGGAACTTCATATTCCTGGGTGTTATTATTTTGGAGGATCTGTCCTAGACCCAGTACATAAATGCAGTTATGAAGAAAGCACAACAGTGCCTCTACTTCTGTTGGAGTTTGTGGAAATTGCATGACATCTGAAAATTTGACTACCTCTCAACCATCAGGCTCCTGAACCACAGGGGATAACTTCGCTCAACTTCACTTGCCAATTGTTCTCACAACCAATGGACTCACTTTCAAGGACTCTTCATCTCATGTTCTTAATATTTATTGTTTGTTTATTTATTATTACTATATTTTTCTTTTTGTCTTTGTTGTCTTTTGCACACTGGCTGAATGCCCGAGTAGGTGCAGTCTTTCATTGATTCACTTATGGTTATTAGTCTACAGATTTATTGAGTATGCCACAAGAAAATGAATCTCAGGATCGTATATGGTGACTAATATGTACTTTGATAATAAACTTACTTTGAACTTCGAAATTTATTAATCTAATTTATTAATCTAACATGTTTGACAAGGTTCCCTATAATAATGGATTCTGAAGGTCAGGAGGTATGGGATCCAGGAAATCATGGCTGTGTGGATTCAGGATTGTCTTGCCCACTGAAGGCAGTGGATGATAGTAGATGGAGCATATTCTGCATGGAGGTCAGGGGCAAATGATGTACCACAGGGATTTGTTCTGGGCCCGCTGCTCTTTGTAATTTTTACAAGTGAGGAAGTGAATGGCAGGTTAGTAAGTTAAAAAGTTAGCAGGTTAAAAAGAATGATGGTGCTATGGATAGTGTAGAATGTTGTTGTAGGCTACAACGAGGCATTGATAGGATGCAGAACTGGGCTGAGAAGCGGCAAATGGAGTTCAAGCCTGAAAAGTGTGAAGTGGTACACGTTGTGTATTTAATATTTCAGATATTACGTCACCATGCCATGCACACATGCCTTGCTTAAAGTAAAAATGAAACCATGACCTGTCTTCTAGCCTCCCATCTTTTTCCTTTCAATTAACATTATGTTTTTGAGTTACAAGACGTAATGGTGGTGACTAGCAAGTTAAAGAAAAACGAGATAATTACCTAGGTGTTGAAGCACTGTGAGATATTTGAATTTTTTAAAAGTGCAGCAGAAAACAGTCGAATAAGAAATTACAGCATGTATTCTTCGGGAAGGGAGAAGATGTTCAAGTTTTAAAACAGGTGGAAAACAGACAAATTCATGGGTTCATAAACATTGAGTACCCAGTAATAACAATCATAAAAAAAGAAGAAATGACAGGCTACATTGGAAAGATAGATGCATCTGCTTGTACAAGAAGTAACTGGAATATGTACACTGAGCTAATTGAGCAGAGTGTTAAAGGTTTTCAGTCTGAAACGTCGACCATACTTTTTTCCATAGATGTTGCCTGGCCTGTTGAGTTCCCCTAGCATTTTGTATGCGTTGCTTGGATTTCTAGCATCCGCAGATTTTCTCTTGTTAGTATTTTAAACAAAATGAAATAGCCAAAGAGAAGTGAGTGCCGGTTTTGCTGAATGCATTGGGTTTAAAGGCATACAGTTTGCTTAGAAATTTAACAATTCCAACCAAAATGAGCTTTGCTGCTATCATGAAAGTAATCAAGAACATTTAGAATTGCACCTATTGTTGATTGCAGAATGCTTTAGATTTCATAAGCAGAATCAAAAGGAAGGGGAGTGAGTCTATTTCAGCATACATGGCTGAATTAGAGAGTGTCAGTTCAGTAATGGGATTAATGATGCATAGAGAGATTATTTAGTTTGCGGAATTGTTAAAGGAAGCAGTCAAAAATGGCTCCTAACTGAAGTACATGTTACAATTAAAAGAGCAGTTGAAATAACTGTATCAATGGAAACAGCAGACAGAGACAATTGAATTACAATCAGGAATGAAAGTGAGCCTGAATAAAATTGTAAAGTCTAAATAGAAATTGGCCTAGCTAGATAAATTTTGTTACCATTGTGGTAGAGGTTCACATACACCAGACCAATGCAGGCTTAAAGGCAAAACTTGCAGAAAATCAACAAAGTAGGACCCATATCCAGAGCATGTTGGGCAGACAAAAATAAATGGACTGCACATGGAAGAGAATAAGCTAAAAAGTGAATTTGCAGTTTCAGAAAGAGCACTAAACTGTATGCTGTTGATGAAAAATATGATAATGATGAGAGTGACACATATCTACTATGTGAATATGACTTGCACCACAGGTAAACAGCAATTTAATTAAAATGGAATTAGGCATTGGTTCGTCTGTTGAAGACATTCCTTACAATAAGTTTGAGAAGCATTTCAAAGACAGGGAACTAAAGCCTGCAGATATCCAACTAAGAATTTATACTGGAGAAAAGATAACTCCTGAGAGAATGACATTTGTAACGGTGATATGCAACAACCAACAGGCCACATTGGGCTTGTACATAGTGAGAACAGAGGGCTCAAGTTGGTGTTGTCTTTCATTGATTCTGCTATGGTTATTATTCTATGGATTTGGTGAGTATGCCCAGCAAGTTAAAGTCAGTTGAAGCTGCATTGTGTGAAGTGACTCAAGCAGTGCAAGAGACACTTTCAGAATGTCAATCCCAGTCTAGACCAAAGTTTGCTGAGGAGAAAGTAAAGTAAGCTGAAGCTTGATTGGCTGACCTGTCTCACGAAGTTTCAGTGTGGTGAGCCCAGTGTCAGCTAGAAGTACAGTTATCAGTCCTCGCAGCAACAGTTTAGCACTCACTGCAGACAACCAGAACCTTGCAGTGATTATTACCTTTATGGCTATGCTTCAGCAGCTTACTACAAACAGCCACAATCAGGTGACAGCCACTACTACTTTCGCAACACAATTCAAAAGACTTTAGTTCCACTCCCAGCATTTCCCAGATCCTCCTCTTCAAAAGCCTCATCAAACTCGGACACTAATGCCCCGACTCCTATAACTGCACCCAGACCAGAAGCGCGTATTCCTCTTCCAGGCAGGTACTCCAGTGTCCTTAATGGCGGCAGGGATTTTACTTTCTAGCAAGAGCTGATTTTCCAAGCCCAGCCTGATTGGTTCAATGATGATGCACAAAAATTGGCGAACATAATGAATCTCTTAGACAGAACCCAATTAGCTTGTTCAACACTCAACGGGAACAAATATCCCTGACAGCCCAATCATTTTGCCAATTTGTTGAGTTCAACAGTGTTTTTGATCTATTAGTCCAGGGTCAGTAGTTGCCAGTGACTTCTGGACATGCACCAAGACAGAGGGTCAGTGAGGGACTATTCAGTAAATTTCTGCATACTTGTGGTGGTGATCCCTCATCACTAACTTCCAATGGGGACTGAATACAGTGGTTTGCCATGAGATCACAGTACATGACAGCCTGAATGACCTAATTAATCTGACCATTCAAGTTGACAACTAGGAAACAGAGTGATGCAGGGAAAATGTCCTGATCTTTGTACAGTTTGCATCACTGTTTATCTTCACCCTCACCCTCCTCACCCAGTACCCAATCTAGAGAGGGATTCTGTGCAGATAGAATGCAAAAGCCTATCTCAGGAGGAATGAGATCAGCGCAGAACAGGTTCCTGCCTCTACTGTGGTGATCCAGGACATTTTTGGGATTCATGCCCCAAAAGCCCAGTAAAAGAGGATACCCATCAGCAAGAAGCAGAGTTCTGATGAGTTGGTTCTCCCTGCAAGCATCTTCTCCTAACTGTGTGATGCTCCCAATTTCCTTATCATGATGGTCTCAGACCCATGAACCTCAGGCATCTATTGACTCCAGACGGCTGGGAATCTCATGGATGTCTCTCTGGTTCAAAAATGGAGAGTTCTGACTCAGCAACTGAGAGAAAGTATCATCAAGCTCTGGATAGTCAATCTCAGGGCACCAGCAAGATCCACCTTTCCACTTCTAACTTGTGCTAGAAGCGACCATTGGGAAAAGCTCTCACTCTATCTGGTTGATTTGCCTGAGCTGCTGCTGCTGGTGCTTAGCCTCCTCTGGTTATCTCATCACAACCTATGGACTGATTGGACCCTAAAGGTACTCCAAGAGTGGGGACCAGTTTGGGTTGACTTCAAGCTCCTGTCCATGCATCCCTTCCTTTGTTAACTTCTAGTTTTAACCTGTCTGGCATTCCAGTTTAATATGCTGACTTTCCTGAAGTCATCAGGAAAAAGAAGGCAATCTCTTTGACTCCATACTGGCTTTACAAATGCATCATTGACCTCTCCCCTGGTTCTAGTCCTCCCTGGGGCCCACTTTTTTGCCTTTATTGTCCTGAAACAGTGGCAATGGAAAAATACATCAATGAGGCATTGGCCTTAGGATTTATCTGTTAGTTAACCTCACAAGCAGAGATGTGCTTCTTTTCTATGAGCAAGAAGGATGGCAAGCTCCATTCCAATATTGATTATCAGCTTCTCAACAACAGTGCAGTGAAGAACTACTACCCTCTTCCCCTGCTTGCCTCCATGTTCAAATATCTCCAGGAAGCAACCATATTTTTCAAGATAGATCTGTGCAACACCTATAATCTTGTTCATATCTGAGAAGGGGACAGCATTCAACACCTCCACTGGCCACTATGAGTACCTCCTGAGGCACTGTTGTTGTTTTTCAGGCCCTGGTCAATGATGTGCTCAGGAACATCTTGAACCAGTTTGTTTTTATGTACAAACTGTATTTAGATGACACTCTGATCTATTCCTGTTCTCACCAGGAACATGTCCAGCATGTCCAGAAGGTGCTCAAGATGGTCTTTGGGAATAACCTTTATGCCAAGTCAGAGAAATTGTCATTTTTAAGCTATATTCTTATCCCTTCCAGTTTTCAAATGAGCCTGTGTAAGGTTCTGTCATGGTCCAGTCCGTGAAGTCTGCATTCCGGTTCACAGTCTGGTCCATCGACCCTTGCTCCAGGTTTTCCTGTCAACCCTGTTTCTGTTCCTGTTGAGCACTAATTGAGGCAGCTGATTCTTCTTGGGGCTGGCTGCATAAATACCTCCAGAGACCAGGGATTGTTCTTGTCCTTACTCTTTGTATCCCTTCCCCTGCCTTCTGTTTCCTTGCCTGAAGCCTTGCCTGGTCTTGCCAGTAACTCTTGCCTTGCCTCGCTTGAAGTCTTGTCTTGGAGCTACCCTGTATCCATGTCCCTTCCTGTCCCTTTCCTCCGTCGGGTAAGTCAGGCCAGATTGCCGTTACCCTGCGGTGGGTTCTGTCCCTTCCTGTCCCTTGCCTCCGTCGAGTGGAGATCCACGCCCTGCCCGGGAGGAGTTTCAAGATCCCAAGTCTCTGGTCTCCAGCCTCGCTTCAAGTCTCTAGCCAAGCTTCAAGACCCCAAGCCTCAAGTCTCTGGTCTCCAGCCTTGCCTCAAGTCTCTAGTCTCCAGCCTTGCCTCAAATCTAGCCAAGCCTCACCTCAAGTCTCTAGCCAGGCCTCGCCTCAAGTCTCTAGCTGAGCCTTGCCCCAAGCCAAGCTTCAAGACCTCAAGCCTCAAGTCTCTGGTCTCAAGCCTCGCCTCAAGTCCCCGGTCTCAAGCCTCGCCTCAAGTCCCCGGTCTCAAGCCTCGCCTCAAGTCTGTGGTCTCAAGCCTCGCCTCAAATCTCGCCTCAAGTCCCTGGTCTCAAGCCTCGCCTCAAGTCGCTGGTCTCAAGCCTTGCCTCAAGTCTCTAGTCTCCAGCCTTGCCTCAAATCTAGCCAAGCCTCACCTCAAGTCTCTAGCCAGGCCTCGCCTCAAGTCTCTAGCTGAGCCTTGCCCCAAGCCAAGCTTCAAGACCTCAAGCCTCAAGTCTCTGGTCTCAAGCCTCGCCTCAAGTCCCCGGTCTCAAGCCTCGCCTCAAGTCCCCGGTCTCAAGCCTCGCCTCAAGTCTGTGGTCTCAAGCCTCGCCTCAAATCTCGCCTCAAGTCCCTGGTCTCAAGCCTCGCCTCAAGTCTCTGGTCTCCAGCCTTGCCTCAAGTCTCTAGTCTCCAGCCTTGCCTCAAATCTAGCCAAGCCTCACCTCAAGTCTCTAGCCAGGCCTCGCCTCAAGTCTCTAGCTGAGCCTTGCCCCAAGCCAAGCTTCAAGACCTCAAGCCTCAAGTCTCTGGTCTCAAGCCTCGCCTCAAGTCGCTGGTCTCAAGCCTCGCCTCAAGTCCCCGGTCTCAAGCCTCGCCTCAAGTCTGTGGTCTCAAGCCTCGCCTCAAGTCTGTGGTCTCAAGCCTTGCCTCAAATCTCGCCTCAAGTCCCTGGTCTCAAGCCTCGCCTCAAGTCGCTGGTCTCAAGCCTCACCTCAAGTCTCTGGTTTCCAGCCTCGCCTCAAGCCCGAAGACTCCAGACTCGTCCTGCCTGCCAGCCAAGTCACGTCCTTGTCTAGTTCTGGGGTCCGAGCCAGAGGCAAGACCCAGGCTCTGAGTCCTTGTCCAGTCTCTGGCTCGGAATCCAAGCCTTGGCTCCTAGCTCTCTTGTCCAGTCCTGTTCCGGGTTCCCAGTTTTCGTGTCCATGCCCTGGCCCTCACCCTGTATCCTAGTCCTGTCCCTAGTACCTCAGTGTCTGTGTCTTGCACTTGGGTCCATTCTCAGCCACGTCCTTATGACAGTTCAGGCACTCACATAGTTGTCCATACCATCTATGGTCAAAAAGGTAAGGCACTTCATGGAGTTTGCAAACATTTATCGCAACTTCGTCGAAAACTTCAGTTCTATCACAGCCCACATAAGTGCACTGAACAAGAAGGCCTTTGCAGGATTCTATTGGATAAAGTATAAAGTTCAATGTAAATTTATTATCAAAGTACATACACGTCACCACATACTACTCTGAGATTCATTTTCCTGTGTGCATACTCAACAAATCCATAGAATAATAACCATAGCAGTGAAAGACCATGCCAACTTGGATGTTCAATCACTGTGCAAAAGACAGCAAACTATGCAAGTAAAAGAAGAACGGAATAATAATAATAATAATAATAATAATAAATAAATACACAGCGGGTATCGAGAATGATGGGGAGGGCTTTGCCCATGATGAATTGTGCCGTATCCTCTACTTTTTATCAGATTTTCCATTCAAGAGCATTGGTGTTTCCATCCCTGACTGTTATACAGCCAGTCAATATACTCTCCACTACACGTCTATAGAAGTTTGACAAAGTTTTAGATGTCTTGTCAAATCTTCACAAACCCCTAAGGAAGTAGAGACACTGCAGTGCTTTCTCATAATTGCACTTACATGCTGGGCTCAGGACAGGTCCTCCGAGATAATAAGACCTCGGAATGTAAATTGCTAACCCTCTCCTCCATTGAGGACTCTGGTGAATTAGGAGCCTGGAGTTAACCCTGCACTGCCTTGTCTCTTCCAACCCCATGTCCTAGAACTCCCAATTGGCCTGGGCAGAGATTGCCCACAATAACCTCCAGTCGTCCTCTATAGACACGTCCCTTTCTGAAGGCCAGAAGAGTTTCCAGTCACCATTCGTCCCTGAGCAGGAGATTGACATGGAAGTTCCTGCTGCTGAAAGTTGGTCCAATGCCACAAGCAGATGTGGATATTGGACAGGGCTTCTTTGCTATGCACTGAGAAACAATATGCCCGGCAGGCTGATCGACTCCACCAGCAGGTGAGGTCTCTCGTGCTAGGGCAGAAAGGCTAGATGGCATCTAGGGATCTTCCCTTGAAGTTCAAAAACCACGGGTTGGCCCCATGCTATGTGGGACCATTCATAATGGAGATGGCTATCAATCAGGTCTCATATAGGTTGCTCTTGTCATCATCAATGAAGATCCATGTTCCATGTTTTCTAGCCAAGATGGTGGCCACCTTCCCCTGGCTCCAGTCACTCTGCACGTCCCCTTCTCCCTGCTTGGTGGACGGTTCCGTAGTGTATACTGTGCGGCACCTCCTGGCATCTCATCTGGTGCAGAGCAGAGTCCAGTATCTCGTTGCTTGGGAGGGTCATGACCACAATGAATGTTCTTGTTTTCTAACCCATCACATCATGGACAAGTCTTTCATCTAAGGCTTCCAGCAGGCATGTGTCTCTGATGCCTCAGAATTTGCACCTAGGGAAGGGGCCACGGACTCTGCCATAGGGTCTATGTGGCCTTGTAGGTAGGCTGCAGAGTGGGTTTGACAATCCTGCTCGAGTATGTACGTTCCAGCCAATTAGTGTTTCTTTGTAGTGGTATTTAACTCTGTTCCTCTTGTCCCAGTCTTGTTGAGATTTAACCAAAAGCAGAGCAACATCGGTGTTCCCTTTTTACCATTGTCTTAATTCCAGTGTAGAAGACTACCATTTAGCCTGATGCTACTAAGGAGCAGAATTTATTTAGCATTAAGTTACTATGACTGAGAACCTATATATATTTATCTCTCTATTTCTCTCTTCCCCCCTTCTCCCCCTCCCTCTCTCCCTCCCCTCTCTCCCCGTCTCTCCCCTTCTCCCTCCCTTCCCTCCCCTTCTCTCCTTGCTCTCTCTCTCTCTCTCTCCTTTCCCCCAACTCTCTCCCCACCACTCCCTCTCCCTCTCCCTCTACACCACCCTCTCTACCCCCCCCTCACCCACTCTCTCCCCCACTCTCTCCCCACTCTCTCCCCCACTCTCTCCCTCCCACCCTCTATCCCTCCCCTTCTCTCCCCCCTTCCCTCTCCCCCCTCCACACACACACATCCTATCGCATCCCAGCTTCTGACTCTGTTCTTAACCTCATCTGCCAGATATCCTTTACCTCACCTGGATTCACTAATCACCTTCGGAGTCATATCCTAACATTGCCCTCCTCCTTTTTGTACTGGTTATCTCCACTTTTCCTTTCAAACCAGCTGCAGAGTCTCAACCCGAGCCATTGACTCTCCACTTCCTTCCACGGATGCTACCTGTCCTGCTGGGTTCCTCCAGTGCTGAGTGTATTATGTCTGAGTGAATGTTGCTTAACTGTTAAAGATACCTTGACAAAGTCTCCTGGATATCCTGGTGGTGTTTTCCAGGAGGTATCACAGTGCTACACTTGTCCCTCTATCTCCTCCCTCACTACTATTCAGGGCCCCAAACAGTCTTTCCAAACAGACCCTATGTGTCTGTTGGGGTCATCTACTGCATCAGGTGCTCCCAGTGTGGCCTCCTGTACATCAGTGAGACCACTTCGCCAAGCACCTACGCTCTGTCCGCCAAAAAAGTGGGATCTCCCAGGGACCACCCATTTTAATAGACAATAGGCAATAGACAATAGGTGCAGGAATAGGCCATTCGGCCCTTCGAGCCAACACCACCATTCACTGTGATCATGGCTGATCATTCACAATCAGTATCCAGTTCCTGCCTTATCCCCATAACTTTTGACTCCTTTTAATTCTATTCCTCATTCCCATTCCGTTGTGTCAGCCCACGGTCTCCTCTACTGCCGTGATGAGGCCACACTCAGGTTGGAGAAGCAACATCTTGTATTCCATCTGGGTAGCCTCTGCTGGTGGCATGAACATCAATTTCTCGAACCTCCGGTGTTGCTACCCCCGTCCTCTCCTTCATCATTTCCCCCTTTCACCTTATCTCCTTACCTGCCCATCACCTCCCTCTCCCTCTGGTGCTTCTCCCCTTTCCCTTTCTTCCTTCCCTCCTCTCCTATCAGATTCCCCCTTCTTCAGCCCTGTAACTCTTTCACCAATCGACTTCCCATCTCCTTACTTCACCCCTCCCCAACTCACACTTTCACCTATCACCTACTACCTGGTATTTCTTCCTCCCCAGCCCTCACCCTCTTACTCTGACCTCATTGTTTTTCTCCAGTCCTGATGAAGGGTCTCGGCCTGAAACGTCGCCAGTTTACTCTTTTCCATAGGTGCTGCCTGGCCTGCTGACTTCCTCCAGTATTTTGTGTGTGATGTTTACTAGGAGTCCAGCTGCAAGAACCATAAGATAGGGGACACATACAAATTGCTGGAGGAACTCAGCAGGTCAGGCAGCACCTATGCAGGGGAATAAACAGTCACCATTTTGGGCCAAAGCACTTCACCTGGGCTGAAACCAAAGGGAACCAGAGGGAAGGACCTCTCCTCCTTCCCTTTCTTCCATGGTCAACGGTCTTCTCCTATCAGATTCCTTTTCCTTCATCCCATTACCCTTTCACCCTATCACCTCCCAGTTTCTCATCCCATCCCCACTTCTTCATCCAGCTGCCATCCACCTACCTGGTCTCCTTTTTAACATCTGCCAACTTGTACTCCTTTCCTTCCCCCACCCTCTTATTTTGACTTCTGCCCCCTTCTATTCCAGGCCTGATGAAAGTTCTTAGCCTTAAAAGTCAGCTGTTTATTCCTCTCCATATGCAGCCTGACTTGCTGAGTTCCTCCAGCATTTTGTGTGTGTTACTCGTTTCATGTTTCTTAGCTGCACTCCTGTGTGTTGTTCAAGATTTTCAGCATCTGCAGATAGGAGATAGGAAACACTCCTTTAAAGAGTGCTTGAAAGCCACAGATTTGATGTCATCAATGTGGTTCTACACCCAGTCACCCTCTCAGTGTTACTGTATATGACATAGCTGTCTTACTCTGGCCCAGACTCCTGCTTCTCCACTGTAGTCTTGAAATAAACACAAGTTGAAACATCGTTCTAGTTAATAGTACCATCTTGGTCATCTTGGAATTCTCTTTACTGTCAGGAGTACTTGACAAAAGTTACCCAAGGGTCTGAATGAAGAAGTACAAATTAAACATAGAATCAAGTACAGAGGGTAAAACATAGACTAGTATAAAAAGTAAGACTGTGGCGACCCATTTTCTAGCACCCACGAACCGGCTCACGAAACAGCGCGCGCAGGCAGAGGGCCGGCCCCAAAAAGGGCGCCAGGCCATCTTCACCAGCAGGGGGAAAATCCCGCGCGCAGAAAGGGTCTGGGAATATGCATTCCCCACAGCAGTCCCGCCCCAGGGAGGATGGGAACGGGAAGGCTTTAAAGCAGGCCGCGAAGTTTGAATAAATCTCTTTATCGCAACTCCAACTCACCGACTCCGTGTGGTTATTCTAGCGCTGTGTGTAGCACACCGCTACATTTGGTGACCCCGACGGCCCAAACGATATTTGGGCCAGAGATGACTGACGCTGCATCTGTTCACACAGTTTCGTTAAAACTGCCAAGCTGTTGGCCGCTGAGAATCCGTCTGTGGTTGGAACAGGCAGAAGCACAATTCCACATTCAGCAGATAACCTCGGAGTCCACTCGCTACTATTACGTGCTGAGCTCCCTCGACCAAGAGACTGCTTATACAGTCGCCCCCGGAGGACGGCAAATACACAGCATTCAAAGCCCTGCTCATAAGGACTTTCGGACTCTCACGGCGCGAACCAGCACGCCGCTTAATGCACCTGGATGGTTTGGGAGACAGGCCGTTGCCGGCATTAATGAACGAGATGCTGGCCCTGGCTGAAGGACACAAACCCTGCCTCATGTTTGAGCAAGCGTTCCTGGAGCAACTGCCCGAGGACATACGCCTGCTGCTGTCCGACGCAGATTTCAGCGACCCCCAGGAGGTGGCGGCCCGAGCAGATGTGTTGTGGAATGCCAGGAAAGAGAGAGGGGCATCCGTCGCACAGATCACCAAGCCGCGTGCCCAACGACAGACCAGACCAGGCCTGGCAGCAGAGCCCAACGAACAATGGTGTTTCTACCACCAGCGGTGGGGCACGGAGGCCCGCCGCCGTAGACCACCCTGCAAATTCCCGGGAAACGCCAAGGCCCAGCTGCCGCCGATCGCTACGGCGGCTGGCCATCAGGACAGCCTCCTGTACGTCTGGGACAAGCAGTCGGGACGCCGATTTTTGGTTGACACAGGAGCAGAGATCAGCGTTTTACCTCCAACGAGTTACAACACCCACAGCAGAGAACCCGGACCCACCCTGAGGGCCGCAAATGGCAGCACAATACGAACCTACGGCACCCGCACGGTGCGGCTACAGTTCAGCTCCAGCCGGTTCACGTGGGACTTCACACTGGCCGCCGTGGCCCAACCACTCCTGGGGGCGGATTTTCTGTGAGCCTACAGCCTGCTGGTCGACCTGCAAGGGAAGCAATTAGTCCACGCCAAGACTTTTCAAACATTCTCCCTGGGTGAAGCAAAGTTGCCAGCCCCACACCTGGACTCCATCATGCTGTCTGACGAAGAATTCACCAGGGTCCGGGCGGATTTCCCATCAGTACTGACACCGCAGTTCATGGCAGCCATGCCCAGACACAGAGTACAGCACCACATCCTGACCCAGGGACCACCCCTTCACGCCCGTGCTCGAAGGCTTCCCCCGGACAAGCTCCAACTGGCAAAGGAGGAGTTCAAGAATATGGAGGAATTGGGGATCATACGACGGTCCGACAGCCCATGGGCCTCCCCCCTTCACATGGTGGCCAAGGCAACGGGGGGCTGGAAACCATGCGGTGACTACCGCAGACTGAACGAGGCTACAACGCCAGACCGCTACCCTGTGCCGCACATTCAAGACTTTGCAGCAAACCTACACGGCGCAAGGATCTTTTCCAAGGTAGACCTCGTCCGGGAATACCATCAAATCCCGGTACATCCGGACGACATCCCCAAAACAGCACTCATCACCCCGTTTGGACTTTTCGAATTCCTCCGAATGCCGTTTGGTCTAAAGAATGCCGCACAGACGTTCCAGCGGCTAATGGACGCGGTGAGATGCGGCCTGGACTTTGCATTCATCTATTTGGACGACATCCTCATAGCCAGCAGTAGTCGGCAGGAGCATCTGTCCCACCTCCGCCAGCTCTACTCCCACCTGAGTGAATTCGGCCTTACAATCAACCCGGCCAAATGTCAGTTCGGACTCGACACCATCGACTTCCTGGGCCACAATATTACTAAAGATGGGGCAACCCCGCTGCCCGCCAAGGTAGACGCGGTCCGCCACTTCCCCCGACCCAAAACAATCAAAGGCCTGCAGGAATTCGTGGGTATGGTGAATTTCTACCACTGTTTCCTCCCCTCAGCAGCCCGAACCATTGCGCTCCCTGTTCACCCTGATGTCGGGTAAGGGCAAGGACATTACCTGGAACGAAGAGGCCACAGCCGCTTTCGTTAAAACCAAAGAAGCCTTGGCAAATGCCGCGATGCTAGTGCACCCCAGAACGGACATTCCTACTGCCTTCACGGTGGACGCATCCAACACAGCAGTCGGTGGAGTGCTGGAACAACTCATCGAGGGTCGCTGGCAACCCCTGGTGTTCTTCAGCAAACACCTACGACCACCCGAACTCAAATACAGTGCTTTCGACTGGGAGCTATTGGCACTATACCTGGCAATCCGGCATTTCAGGTACTTCTTAGAAGGTAGGCCTTTCACCGCGTTCACAGACCACAAACCGCTTACCTTTGCGTTCACTAAGGTGTCCGACCCCTGGTCGTCCCGCCAGCAGCGACATCTGTCCTACATCTCCGAGTACACGACGGACATCCGGCATGTCTCTGGAAAGAACAATGTCGTGGCAGACGCACTTTCCAGACCTACCATACAGGCCCTGTCCCAGGGGGTGGACTATGCAGCGCTGGCAGAGGCACAGCAGGCAGACGCTGAGATCCCCAGTTACAGGACTGCAGTCTCCGGTTTGCAGCTCCAAGACCTCCCCGTAGGCCCAGGTGAGAGGACCCTACTATGTGATGTAGCTACCGGCCAACCCCGCCCCATCGTCCCAGCAGCCTGGCGCCGGCGGGTTTTCGAATCCATTCACAACTTAGCGCACCCCTCCATCAGGACAACTGTCCGGCTGGTCGCCAACAGGTTCGTGTGGCATGGACTTCGTAAACAGGTCAGGGAATGGGCCAAAACGTGTATGCAGTGCCAAACGGCCAAGGTGCAGCGGCACACCAAGGCTCCACCGCAGCGGTTCGAACCCACCCGCCGGAGGTTCGACCACATCCATGTGGATATCGTGGGGCCCCTGCCAGTGTCACGAGGAGCGCGGTACCTCCTAACTATGATAGACCGGTTCACCAGATGGCCAGAGGCAGTCCCGCTCAGCGACACCACCTCCGAATCCTGCACCCGAGCACTGATCGCAACCTGGGTAGCCCGCTTCGGGGTACCGGCCCACATTACCTCCGACAGGGGCGCCCAGTTCACCTCCAGCCTGTGGTCGGCTATGGCCAGCTTTTTAGGATCTCAGCTACACCACACAACTGCCTACCACCCACAGTCGAACGGACTAGTGGAGTGTTCCACCGTCACCTGAAATCAGCTCTCATGGCCCGCCTGGAGGGGCCTAACTGGGTGGACGAACTTCCCTGGGTCCTGCTTGGAATCCGCACGGCGCCCAAAGAGGATCTGCACACCTTGTCGGCCGAGTTGGTGTACGGCGGGCCCCTGGTCGTCCCAGGAGAGTTCATACCAGCCCCAAGGGGGCAAGAGGAAGAACCCACAGCAGTCCTGGACAGACTACGGGAGAGGCTCGGTAACCTGGCCCCCATTCCCACTTCACAGCACGGACAGAGCCCGACCTGCGTACCCAAAGACCTGCAGAACTGTAAGTTTCTTTTTGTACGACGGGGCGGACACCGGGCACTGCTACAGCGGCCCTACGAGGGGCCATTTAAGGTGATCAGGAACAACGGGTCCACGTTCGTGCTGGACATTGGGGGGAGAGAGGAGGTTTTCACAGTGGACCGACTCAAACCGGCCCATGTGGACTTGACGCAGCCGATCCAGATTCAGGCACCGCGGCGCAGGGGCAGACCTCCCAAACAGAGGCCGATCCAGACTGTGGACATTGGGGGAGGTATCGCCGGTTCTTGCGGGGGGGGGGGGTTATATGGCGACCCATTTTCTAGCACCCACGAACCGGCTCATGAAACAGCGCGCGCAGGCAGAGGGCCGGCCCCAAAAAGGGCGCCAGGCCATCTTAACCAGCAGGGGGAAAATTCCACGCGTGGAAAGGGTCTGGGAATATGCATTCCCCACAGCAGTCCCGCCCCAGGGAGGGCGGGAACGGGAAGGCTTTAAAGCAGGCCGCGAAGTTTGAATAAATCTCTTTATCGCAACTCCAACTCACCGACTCCGTGTGGTTATTCTAGCGCTGTGTGTAGCACACCACTACAAGACTATAATTAAAAGTACCAGAGAAAAAAGGAAAACTACCTAAAACTGCATTTTCTAAATTATCTCCAACATCAGCTTCCAAAGGAATTAAATTCATACCTGTAAGATTACAAGTTTATACCTGTTTTTAGGAAATATCACTGGTAATATATTACAGTTTTACTTGCTGCCAGTCTCAGAGCTGTTTGTGATCATGGCTGCTACTCTACCCCAGAAAACTGTCTTGCAATATCCCCAAATCCCTTGATTTCCCAAAGATTTAATAATCTTTTTATCTCTGCATGAGTGGACTTAGTGACTGAGTATCCACAACCCTCAGGGAGAGAGAATTCCAAATACTCATCTTTGTTTCTCCCCACTCCCCATCTTTTTCTTCAGATTGTAATCCTTAACCAGGAGAAACATCCACCCTGTAAGAATCCCACACATAAAATGCTGGAGGAACTCAATCACTCAGGCAACATTTATGCAAAGGAGTAAACAGTCATTGGTTCAGGCCAAAACATTTCATCAGGACTCTTCATCATCTGAAAAACTTCATGTTGGAGTTCTTCATCAGAGTTTCAATGATTTGTCCTCTCAGTCTTTAGATCTCTAGTGAAATACATACTGTACCTGGTCTGCTTAATCTCTTCTCAATCCACAAATTTTGACAATCTAGATTATAAGATTATAAGAGGTACATATCAAGTAGATAACTGGTATCTTTTTCCCAGTGTCGACATGTTGATATTTTCTTTGGCAGGGGAATCCTTCAAAGGAGCTGTGTGGGGCAAGTTTTTTTTACACAGAGAGTAGTGGGTGCTTGGAATAAACTGCCAGGAGTTGTGGAGGAGCCAAATGAAATAGAGAAACTAAAGAGGCTCTTGGAGAGTCAAATGAATGTATGGAGAATTGAGAGTCGCTGACATTATGTAGGTAGAAAGCATTAGTTTAGTCAGGGATTAATGTTTGGTACAACGTTGTGAGCTTAAAGACTCTCTTCAACAGTTTGTTCCGTCTTCTCACTATTAGCATGGGTCAGTTCACTCCTTGTCACATGACCCTGTACCCCTTATTCTCTTTGAGTTTTTAACCCTTCCCCATTTCCCCTCGCTTTTTACTTTTTTCTGTCTGGTTCTGAGTGGATTGAACAATAACACAGCTTCAGTCTGAATGACCATTTAAATATAATTGTTTCTGAAGTGTTCAAAGATAGTTGAAGCTGCCTTTCTGTGAGTGGCCAATGAATGCCACTTTTCAATCTAATGTGGTAGACATCTTGGTGGTGGTGAATTTTGTACTGAAATTATTTGGGACAGCTTCTTCTGCATTCAGTGTTAATAAACCTGATTCTGTTTCTGGTTCATGCTGGGTGGGGAGGGGGGAAACGTTGAGCATGAGAGGCCTGCGTCAGGCATTTTCATGCCTTACAAGCCGCAGATTGGAAAGTTCATACTGGAAAGGTAGTATTAGAGTACTAATTGCTCACCAACAATATATGGTAACATCAACAATAGGTGCTATATCATACGTAAAATAATTTCATTTCATTTTTATGTAGTTTTCGACAGTTCATCTGCTGGGAACACCACCTTCCCGAGTAGCTGGGGACATGGACATTGCTGTGGCATGGTCACTGCTGGGTACATGGTCACTGCTGGGTACATGGGCACTGCTGGGTACATGGCACTGCTGGGTACATGGTCACTGCTGGGTACATGGCACTGCTGGGTACATGGTCACTGCTGGGTACATGGCACTGCTGGGTACATGGTCACTGCTGGGTACATGGACATTGCTGTGACATGGTCACTGCTGGATACATGGTCACTGCTGGGTACATGGTCACTGCTGGGTACATGGCACTGCTGGGTACATGGTCACTGCTGGGTACATGGACATTGCTGTGACATGGTCACTACTGGGTACATGGTCACTGCTGGGTACATGGCACTGCTGGGTACATGGTCACTGCTGGGTACATGGACACTGCTGGGTACATGGTCACTACTGGGTACATGGACACTGCTGGGTACATGGTCACTGCTGGGTACATGGTCACTACTGGGTACATGGACACTGCTGGGTACATGGACACTGCTGGGTACATGGTCACTGCTGGGTACATGGACATTGCTGTGACATGGTCACTGCTGGGTACATGGCACTGCTGGGTACATGGACACTGCTGGGTACATGGCACTGCTGGGTACATGGTCACTGCTGGGTACATGGTCACTGCTGGGTACATGGACATTGCTGTGACATGGTCACTGCTGGGTACATGGTCACTGCTGGGTACATGGACATTGCTGTGACATGGTCACTGCTGGGTACATGGTCACTGCTGGATACATGGTCACTACTGGATACTTGGACATTGCTTCTAACGATTTATTTCCATCCCTTTTGAACTGCTTCCCTTTTTGTTGTGAATGTGTTCCCACAGTGCTGGTGTGTAGTATGCAGGGAACTTTTGACGTAGGACTGAAGATGCTGTAATGTTCTGCAGGGGTGCTGGTGTAGACAAATGTGATAGTGACATTCAACAGCTTCTTGTGTAGTTCCATAACTTGCAGAGGAAGGACAGAACTGAAGTAATTAGTAATACAAGAGATTCTGCAGATGCTGGAAATCCAGAGTAACGCACACAAAATGCTGGAGGAGCTCAGAAAGTCTGGCAGCATCTATGAAAAGGAATAAGTCTCAATGTTTGGGGCTGAGTCCAGATGAAGGATCTCGCCTGAAATGTTGACTATTTATTCCTTTCCATTTATGCTGCCAGACCTGTTGAGTTCCTCCAGCATTTTTTTTAGTAAAACACAGTGCAGAATAGGCCAATTCGGCCCTTGATCTGTTCCACCCAGCAATCCCCGATTTAACTCTAGCCTAATCATGTGACAAGCCACAATGACCAATTAACCTGCCAACCAGTAGGAATTTGGACTGTGGGAGGAAACAGGAGTACCCGGAGGAACCACTCGGAGAATGTATTAACTCCTTACAGAGAGCTGCGGGAATTGAACCCGGATTGCCCATACTGTAAAGCATTGCGCTAACCACTGCGCTACTGTGCTGCATTTCTGTGTGTTAGTGTAGTTAGTCCTTTAATTACTACTTTAACTAATACAGCACAACATTGTGAGCTGAATGGCCTGTTGCTGTGCAGTGTTGCTAAGTCGGGTCGGTGCTCGTCGCTCTAGTGGAATTATGATGTCATTGCAAATCTCTTTCTGCACTTGTACTGTGGTTTTACCAAGTCATCAAGTTGGACTTACTGTCCTTTGCACAAGAACACGTATATGCAATGTGCATCGAAAAACTTATTTGCAGCCGCAGCATACACACATAGCATGAGAGACTCAATATTCACAAGAAAGACGTACACTCAATGGCTACTTTATTAGGTGCCTCCTGTGCCTCATAAAGTGGCCACTGAGTGTGTGTTCATAGTATTCTGCTGTTGTAACAACCACTTCAATGTTCAAAGTGTTTTGCAACCACAGGTACTCTTCTGTACACCACTGTTGTAATGCATAGTTATTTGAGTCACTGTCACCTTCCCGTCAGCTTGAACCAGTCTGGACATTCCTCTCTGACCTCTCTCATTAACAAGGCATTATTGCCCTCAGAACTGTCACTCACCCACTGGATTATTTTTTTTTTTGCTTCTCGGACCATTCTCTGCAAACACTGAAGACCGTTGTGCATGAAAATCCTAGGAAACCGATCAGCAGTTTCTGAGATACTCAAACCACCCTGTCTGGCACCAATAGTCATTCCAACGTAAAAATCACTAGTTCACATTTCTTCCCCATTCTGAACATCAAATGAACCCGTTGACCATGTCTGCATGCTTTTGTGCATTGAGTTGCTACCACATGATTGGCTGATTAGATATTTTCATTAAAGAGGCGTACGTAATTAAGTAACTGCTAAGTGTAAATTATACAAAATTATATAAAAAAGAATACAGTTGGAAAGTCCATTGCAATGCTAGGTAATTGAAGTATTCATAGTGTTGCTATACTGAGATACCAATTAGAGTTGTGCAGATTGGTTTAAGAAGTAAACAGTAGAAGTTCTACCATTCTTGAACTTGGTGGTGTGGGACTTTAGGCTCCTGTACCTCCTGCCCAATAGCCACTGTGAGAAGATGGCATGGTTTGGAAGATGTGGATCTTTCATGACAGCTGTTGCCTTATTGAGGCAGTATCTCATATAGGTAGTGTCTCATGTTGTTAATTTATGTTATTCTTGTGACTATTGTGTATCTGATGCTATGTACCTATCATGCTGCTGTAAGCTTTTCTTGTACATAAACAGTGCCTGTAAAAAGTATTCACCCCCCTTGGAAGTTTTCATGTTTTATTGTTTAACTACAGTGGTTCCTAACCTCCGGGCCATGAAGCATGCAGGGGTGCAGCGGTAGCCGGAGCGCACCCAGCACATCTTTAAGAAAAAAGCCGAAATAAACAAGCTAATTAATTAGGTGCCGCCCGGCTCGTAAATATCGGCCCAGATCAGAGGCAGTTGCCAATTTCACTTACTCTATGTGATGTTCACTCCTCTTTCCAGGGCGCTGGAGCTGTTCCACTATTTGGTCAATTTAAACACCAGCCCAGACAGGCTGAAAAGACAGGGCTGTCAGGATCGAGGTGACATGTTGAATCTACACAAACTTCTAAAAAAGTATAGGCGCTGCCGTGCTTTCTTTGTAATGACAGTTATGTGCTGGTCCCAGGACAGATCCTCTGACACTTTTCAGAGAGAGAAACATCGATCCTTAATGCCGAAGAATTTAAAGTTATTGACCCCCTGCATCTGAGTTCCTCTAATGAAGACTGGCTTCTGGGCGGCACCTAATTAATTAGCTTGTTTATTTCGGCTTTTTTCTTAAAGATGTGCTGGGTGCGCTCCGGCTACCGCTGCACCCCTGCATGCTTTGCGGCCCGGTATTGGTCCGCGGCCCGGAGGTTGGGCACCACTGTTTTACAACACTGAATTACAGTGGATTTAGTTTGGCTTTTTTGGCACTGATCAGCAGAAAATGACTCTTTGGTGTCAAAGTGAAAACAGATCTGTAAAAAGTGATTTAAATTTATTACAAATATAAAACACAAAGTAATTGATTACGCAAGTATTCAACACCTCACCCCCCCTTTAATGTGACTTACCAAATCAACATTGGTGCAGCCAGTTGGTTTTAGAAGTCACATAATTAGTTAAATGTACATCTGCTTTTGGAGACCTGTGTGCAGCCAAAGTGCTTCAAATGATTGTAGTGAAAATACACCTGAATCTGGAAGGTCCAACTGCTGGTGAGTCAGTATCCTGGCAAAAACTACACCATGAAGGCAAAACAACACTCCAAGCAACTCCACGAAAAGGTTATTGAAAAGCACAAGTCAGGAGATGGATACAAGAAAATCTCCAGTTACTGAATATCCCTTGGAGTACAATTAAGTCAATCATCAAGAAATGGAAAGGACATGGCACAGCTGTAAATCTGCCTAGAGCAGGCCGTCCTCAAAAACTGAGTGAACGTGCAAAGGGGGACTAGTGACGGAGGCCACCAAGAGACCTATGACAGCACTGGAGGAGTTACAAGCTACAGTGGCTGAGATAGGAGAGACTGCGTGTATAAAAACCATTGCCCTGCTTCTTCACCGTACGTAGCTTATGGGAGAGTGGCAAAGAGAAAGCCACTATTGGAAAAAAAACTCACATGAAATCTCAACTAGAGTTTTCCAGAAGGTATATGAGAGACTCTGAAGTCAGCTGGAAGAAGGCTCTATTGTGTGCTAAAACCAAAATTGAGTTTTTTGGCCATCGGACTAAATGCTGTTTGGCGTAAATCAGACACGGCACATCATCAAAAACACACCATCCCTACCATGAAGCGTGGTGGACGTTACATCATGCTGTGGGAATGCTTCACTGAAGCAGGCCCTGGAAGGCTTGTGAAAGTAGATGGTAAAATGAATGCAGCAAAGTACAGGGAAATCCTGGAGGAAAACCTGATGCAGTCCACAAGAGAACTGCGACTTGGAGAAGATTTGTTTTGTATCAAGTAATGATTCCAAGCATAAAGCCAAAGTTACACAGGAATGGCTTAAAATCAATAAAGTTAATGTCCTGAAGTGGCCAAGTCAGAGTGCAGACTTGAAAAGAGCTGTTCACTCTTGATCCCCATGCAGTATGACGAGGCTTCAGCAGTTTTGTAAAGAAGAAAGAGGAAAAATTGCAGCGTCCAGATGGGCAAAGCTAATAGAGACCTATCCACACAGACTCAAGGCTGTAATTGCTGCCAAAGGTGCATCTACTAAATACTGACTTGAAGGGGGTGACTACTTATGTAATGAATTATTTTGTGCTTTATATTTGTAATTAATTTAGATCACTTTGTAGAGATCTGTTTACACTTTGACACGAAAGAGTCTTTTTTTGGTGATCAGCGTCAAAAAAGCCAAATTAATCCACTGTGATTCAATGTTGTAAAACAATAAAACATGAAAACTTCCAAGGGGGGAGGTGAATACTTTTTATACTTGTACACATACAAGTACGTATGTGTACTTGTGGTTATGACAATAAACCTGACTTTGGCTTTAAATATTCTTGATGGTGGGAAGGTTGTGCCTGTAATGTATTGGCTGAGGTGCACTGCTTTGTGACATAAAAATAAAGATTAATGATTAGCTTTATTTGTAACAGACATTGAAACATCAAAATGTACAGTGAATGCAGCATTTGAACAAACCAAATAGATCAGTGAGGTTTGTCCTGGGTGCAGCCCACAAGTGCTTCTGGCACCAACATCACATGCCCACAACACACTAACCCTAAACCTGCTTCTTAGGAATGTGGGGGGGAACTGAGACACTCGTAGGACACCCAGGGGGTCATGGGGTGAGTGTTAAACCTCCTTACAGTCAGTGGCAGGAATTGAACCCTGATCAGTGATTGATGGCATTGTGAAATGTTGCCTTAACTTTGCTATCATACCACCCATACAAAATCAGAATCAGGTTCATTGTTACTGAAATATGTAGTGAAAGTTGTTGTTTTGCAGCAACAATACAGTACAATATATAAACAAAGCAAATCACTATAAGAAACACGTATATATGTATACACTGCAACACACACAAAAATTGCTGGTGAACACAGCAGACCAGGCAGCATCTCTAGGAAGAGGTACAGACAACGTTTTGGGCCGAGACCCTTCGTCAGGACTCACCTGGCGAAGGGTCTCGGCCCGAAACGTCGACTGTACCTCTTCCTTCAGATGCTGACTAGCCTGCTGCGTTCACCAGCAACTTTTGTGTGTGTTGCTTGAAATTCCAGCATCAGCAGATTTCCTTGTGTTTGTGTATATGTATACACTGTATAGATTAAATTTAGTAAGTAGTGCAGAAAGAGAGCAAAAATAGTGCGGTAGTGTTCATAAGTTGGTTTATTGTCAGTTTAGAAATCTGATAGTGGGGGTGGGGGGGGGGGGGGAGGAAGCTCTTCCTAAAGCAATGTGTGTGTGCCTTCCGGCTCCTGTACTTCCTGCCTGATGGTATCAATGAGACGGTGGCATATCCTGGGTGGTGAGGGTTCTTAATGGTAGATGTTGCCTTTTTAAGTCACACTTTTTTAAGATATGAAAGAGATATATAAAATATACATATACAGGATATAAATATAAATATTTTATACGTAAGTCAGTGCTGTTGCATGGAAGACAGATATGAAGTTCAGGAGAAACACTACCAAAAGTGTCTATGATCGAACACTGTGGGTTTCTGGAACTGAGTGAAAATCAGTGGTCAGAAACATTCTCAGTTTAATCAGACAGCTGGAAAATGTCAGTTGTATCTGGTTGCTCTTTGGAAATGTGCCCTACTTTAAATCAGTTTTAGTGTGTTATACAGTGCTTGGAAATCTATTTCAATTCTCAACTAATTCATGTTGTATTGAAGCATGATCTTGCAAGGTTCTATAGAAGAGATTGGTGTAAACATCTCCGTTATGTATAAAACAAAATTAGTTCTGCACTATATTGCTTTGTCAACAGCTACAAGATCAGACGGCTAGGGCAACATCAATAGCATGTGATAAAAATCTGGAGTATGCAAGCAAATATTGAAAGCTGGTGCAAATGCAGTAAGAAAATTATCATAACAAAATTAATTCAGTGGCCAGCCTTGCCAGCATATAGCTTCCGTTTAACAGTAATGGGCCATCAAGGAATAGTTTGCTTCCAATGCCAGGTAATTAGTTTCATCACCTGAAGCTCACAGGCGCCTGGGCTTGAATGCAGCAGCTGAGGAGACAGACAGAATGAGCCAGAAGGTTGTAATACTCCATCGCCCAAGTAATATGTAACAGAACCAAAAGAAATTTAGTGTTCAAGTGCACAGTGTTTGTGAATGAGGTTGATGAAAGCAGAGCTTTTCTGTGTACTTCAGTGAGAAATGATCCTGGCCTTTGGATATGTCACAGTGAACTTCTGCCCTTGAAATCTCTCACATCTTACTGAGAAACTGAATCCATTGTCTTTCTTGAGAAAGGCTGGCTGGATAAACCGAGTGTGAAAGGAAAGTTTTTTGACTCAATTGGGAGCCATCCAGGAGCGATGGGTGATCAGGTCATCCTGACTGAATGAACAACGCAAGAAGTCATAAAAAATGTAAAATCCCATTGACATGCTAACTGAATCAGTTGTTATTTCCACCCACACCAAAGTTCAAAGTTCAATCATTCCATTTAATGTCAGAGAAATGTTTGCAATATATCTCCTGAAATTCTTGTTCTTTGTAGCCATCCATGAAAACAGAGAATTGCCCCAAAGAATGAATAACAGTTACAATATTAGAACCAAAAAACACCCCCCCCCACTCCCCACTACCATGCACAAGCAGCAGCAAAGCAACTGCACCCCACCCATTGCATCCAGAAAGCGTCATCATCCTCTACCCACCAAGCGTGTCACAACAAAGTCGTCATTAAAGACCATGATCTGCGGTACAACAAAAACTGATCATTCACCTGACAATTTGACATACTGCAGGCTCTCTCCCCCTAATAAAGGGAAAAAGAGGTGTCCCCTTTCACAGCGAGAGGGGGAGTCAGAACAAA
Organism: Mobula hypostoma; assembly: GCF_963921235.1. Classification (NCBI taxonomy): domain Eukaryota; kingdom Metazoa; phylum Chordata; class Chondrichthyes; order Myliobatiformes; family Myliobatidae; genus Mobula; species Mobula hypostoma. The sequence continues at coordinate 5,769,451 of NC_086115.1, forward strand.
ACAGCTCGCTGACTTACGGATTTAAAAGTCTGTTGTGCCTCATTTTTCCCAGAGTTCTCTGTCCAGAGAATCGGCAACAATCTCTCACTCACCAACGGGTGGGGGGGGGGGGAGAGAAAGAGAGACAGGTGAGGGGGGAGGAGAGAGAGAGTGTGAATGAATGAATGAATGACTTGCTGAGTACACAGCCTCTGACAGCTGACCTGCTGTTCCTAACGTTCTGTTCTCTCTCCAGACACTTCATTCAGCCGCACTGGCTTAAAATCAGCCCATCCACAGGGCCGCAAAACCTCGGAACCCCGAAGGCGTGCTTGTCTTCTGGGCTACATCCTTGAGATATCGAAAAGTGGCTGGTCATGAGCCGTTGGGTGTGGGTCCCACCACTGCAAAGAGCGGAAGTCCGAGCTCAACCCCAGGTCAGGGTCATCAACAGAACCTCATTCCACCCTGAAGGGAAAAGGAGAGACAACAAAGGTAGAAATTAAGCTGTTTCTGTAGATGAACAGGAAGGAGTCGCCATTGAGCGCCATCCGCCGAATTACATTTATTATCAAAGTATGTACACATTACACAACCTTGAGATTCATTTCCTTACAGGCACCCACAAAACAAATGAAACAAAAGAACCCTTTAAAAAAGGCTGTCGAGCACCCAGTATGCAGAGAAAAAAACTAATTGTGCAAGCAATAGAAGTAAGCAGATAGCATTCAGAACGAAAGCAAGCCCACAGACTGCCTGGAGCAGCGGGAGCAGGCCACAGGCTCGGCCTCAGTTCAGCACAGAGCCGAGCAAACGTCACAGAGCAGCAAGCAGAACCAGGGAGGAGATCAAAGGTTGTTAACAAAAAAGCTAGCTTAAAAAAAACCCATAGCCTGAAAATGTTAACAATTATTGATACAAACTCTTTATAAGAATCATGGTGGATTTTCAGACTGGATACAGTAAGCGCTTCAACTTAATTACTTGGATGCCTAGATACACATTCACTGTTCAAGTTAACTGTTCACTGATTAAGTTAAAGGCACTGTAGTTGTGACAGATGTGTTTTTGTCTCCTTCCAAAATTATTTCCTACGATTTCAATGCAATGAAAGCTAGTTTGTGAATTAGAGATTTCAAGAATCGATGAGACCAGAATTCATGGTCTAGTATTCAGTGATCAGTGTGCCCTGGAATTGATTCTGATGATCAAATCGGAAGCCCAGATGTCAAGGCCCGTTGGTGGAGCTGAGTCTGTGAAACACTGCATCCGCTGGGGATGGTGAAGCCTGGTGTCTGGTGGCCAGAGACCATGTCTACTGGAGGCTGGCTATAAGTTAGTGCTGGGGTAAAGGACTGTGTATGGGTAGGAGGAGGTTTTTGTTGTTGTTGTGCTCTATATTGTTTGCTAAGCATTGTTGGTTATGCTAAGTTGACGCCAGAATGAGAGGTGGACAATGTGGGATACCCCGGCACACTCTTAGGTGTGCTGGTTGCCAATATAAATGACCCCTTCTACTGTATGTTTTCTTGTATACGTGATAAATAAACTTGAACATCGAATTCCATACAGCAATATGGCATTCAGCACTAGTCTATCTGTATGAATTTCTAGGCAAGAGTGCTCCAAACAGAAGCAAAGCACTCTCCCTAGCCAATTCATGTTACAGAGCAGCTTTTTTTCACTCCTCTTCATTCTACCCCTCAGCATCTCCTTCTATTGGCCACATGATAGAGGTATTTAAACTCATGAGAAGCACTGATAGGGTAGGTACCCTGTCTATCTTTACTGTGGTAGGGATGTCTAAATCTAGAGGACACAGGCTTATGGCGGGAGGGAGGGGGTTTAAAGGTGATCCCAGTAGGAAATTATTCACATAAGGTAATTTGTACCTGGAATGAGCTGCCAGAGAAAGTAATGGAGGCAAGAACAACAGTAACATTTTAAAAGGCATCTTGGCTGGCGTGTGAACTGGGCATAGAAGGATATGGAATTAATGAACTGAATTGAATTGACTTTATTTCTTACATCCTTCACATACATGAGGAGTAAAAATCTTAATGTTACATCTCCATCTAAATGTGCAATCATAGTAATTTATAATAACTTATAATAAATAGAACAGTCAATGTAATATAGAGTGCACTCAAATCAGCCACTCTGATGGCCTGGTGGAAGAAGTTGTCCCAGAGCCTGTTGGTCCTGGCTTGTATGCTGCGGTACTGCTTCCCGGATGGTAGCAGCTGGAATAGATTGTTGTTGGGTTGGTTTGCATCCCCAATGATCCTTTGGGCCCTTTTTACACACCTGTCCTTGTAAATGTCCTGAATCATGGGAAGTGCACGTGAGTTGGATAAATGTGATGATGACCAGTATAAGGACAGGGACTGAGGGGCCACCTTCTAAATTGTACAATAACTTATCCTTCCTGGGCTTATCTAGCCTCCATTTTAATGTGTTTGTGCTACTCAGCTACTCCCTGAGCAAATGATCCTCATTCTAACCACTCAGATTGTCAGTCTTTTCCCACATTCTTTATTGATTAATGACTACCTTATAGATATGCCCTATCAATTGATTTGACCCATTAGTGGAGATGACTTTTCTATCTCTATCCAATCATTGCACTTTCTGTGACTTTTTTTGAATATTATTTCCTGAAAGAATGAATTTACAAGTGCTGTACATGAAAAAGAGAGATCAGCTCCATGTTTGGTAGGCTACAGATGCTCAGCCACTGAGGTCACTAAAAGCAAAGATGAAATCTCTTTGGATATTAAGGGACATGGTGACAGTGATGAAAACTAGTTCTAAAATAGATCAGCCATGACTTTGACGAATGGCAGAACAGGCTTGAGGAGCTAAATAGCCATCTCTTGTTTGTAATTCTCATGTTCTTAAAGAAATTTATGGAGCAGGGAACTAGCTTTATAGAGCCATAGAATTATGCCACATAGGGATGGACCTTGCATCTCATTAGCTGTAGTAATCCCATTTACTATCTATTCCCTAACAATTCAAGTGCAAGTAGTTATGTTATGGATCAGATCTGAATCCATGACTCCAGGGCTCCGAATCTATTAAGTCAGTACATAACCATGATGCTATTTTACTCCGCAGGTTTTGAGCCCAACCTATAATTATGTATCTGGATCCAGCCCTTGTTGAGTGTGTTGGGAGCGAGACTCAATGTAGCATCTCTAACTCTCAATGCGCCCAACTACTTTGAAAGTCAAGATTTTGCAATTTTCAGTTGTCTCTCCAGCTGACATTTTTTTCACATCAGAACGTATTCCATTTCTTTTCAGCCCTGGTGATCGCCAGCACTATGAGACATGGTCCTTCCTAAACGTCCTGCTAGCTGAGGTAAGATGAATCAAAGTGCATCAATATCTAGAGGTGCCAAAGAAATTATCAGTTTTCATATTCGCTTTCACACCTAATGCATATTCAACAACCTCCCAGCTTTCCACATTCATTAGCAGACCTGAAGTTAAAACTGATAAAGTTAGGACAATGACAACTTGAAGCGAATAGAACAGCAGAGTATCGACCCTTGGACCCACATTTTTGTGCTGACCTAGATGAACCCACTCCACAATCAATCTAACCCTTTCCTCCTACACACCCTCCATTTTAATAAACATCATCTACCTTTCTAAAAATGTTCCTCTGTTCCAGGCATTTGCCACTCTCTGTACAAAAGCCTACCTCTGACATCACCCCTAAGTATTCCTGCACCCACCTTAAAAGGATGCCTTCTGGTATTAAATCACAAACACAAGAAAATCTGCAAGTGCTGGAAATCCAAAGGACAGCTTCGTCGAGCATCTCCGCACCATCCGCCACAAGTAGGACTTCCTGGTGGCCAAACATTTTAACTCCGATTACCATCCCCTTTCTGATGTGTCTATCCATGTGCCAAGATGAGGTCACCTTTATATTTCATCTGGGTACCCTCTAACCTGATGGCATGAATATTCAATTTCTCCTTCCGGTAAACAAAGATTACTGCAACTCCCCCATTCCCCACTCTGACCTTTTACTTCATCTCACCTGCCTTTTACTTCCTCCCTGGGTCTCCTCCCACTTCCCTTTTCCCTATGGTTCCCTCTCTCCTCCTATCAGATTCTTTCTTCTCCAGCCCTCAACCTTTCCCACTCACCTAGGTTAACCTATCTGCTTTCCACTAGCTTCTTTCCCCTCCCCTACCCTCTAATCCTCTAATTCAGGCATCTTGTGCTATCCCTCTCAGTCCTGAAGAAGGGTTTGGGGCCAAAACATCAACTGTTTACTCTTTTCCATAGAATGCTACCTGACCTGCTGAGTTCCTCCAGCATTATGTGTGTGTTGCTATATCTTCCGGTATTGGCCACTGCACCCTGGGGAAAAAGACACTGAATGCCTACTCTGTCTATACCTCTCATAATCTTAAACACACCAAAGAGAAAAACCCTAGCTCATTTAACCTTTCCTCATAAGACATGTTCTCTAATCCAGGCAGCATCCTGGTATATCTCCTTTGCACTCTGTCCAATGTTACCGAGGACTAGAAAGTTTCACATAAATTTCAGACTATGTCTTTAAAAGGGAGCAAGTAAATAACTTCTTTAGTATGGCTTTTCTCTGGAAATCTCTCTCTAAAAGTCTGAGCACAGTAATGAGTGGAGGCCTGTACATACAAAAGAAAGAACTTACATTAAACTGTTTTTGTTCAAAGATTAGAACTATTAACATCAATGTATCTCCCCTTTGCCATCCTCCTAAAGTTAGGAGAGTAGTATACAGTATTAAGATTTGTGTATGATTGTCTGCTTAATGAGGGATGTCTTTCCATGTTTAACGGACTGATATAACATTGTAAATACAGATTTTTCAAGAGTCATAGTCATAGAAAAGTATGAAACAGGCCCTTCAGCCCATCTTGTCCATGCCAAACCATTTAAACTGCCCACTCCCATCGATCTGCACCCAGACCACAGCCTAACCAAGCTTCTCTTCTACGTTGAAATCAAAATCGCATTCACTACATGCACTGAAAGCTCATTCCACGCTCACGCAACCCTTTGCATGAAGAAGTTTCCCCTCATGTTCCCCTTAAATATTTCACCTTTCACCCTTAACCCATGACCTCTGGTTGTAGTCCCACCCAACCTCAGTAGAAAAATCTGCTTGTATTTACCCTATCTATATCCTTTTCTATGTACTCTTTCAATTTTATTTGCATTAAAATTAGCCCTGTCGGTAAGTGACCAAAACTGCACATAAGTTAAGCATCACTTAATAACATTGGTAAATTTACCCATTATTCACAATTTATTCTAAATTTTCAGTTAACCTTTGAAGGTATGAGACGTGAATTAGCTAAGATAGACTGGCAAATGACACTTAAAGGATTGATGGTGGATATGCAATGGCAAGCATTTAAAGGTTGCATGGATGAACTACAACAATTGTTCATCCCAGTTTGGCAAAAGAATAAATCCAGGAAGGTAGTGCACCCGTGGCTGACAAGAGAAATTAGGGATAGTATCAATTCCAAAGAAGAAGCATACAAATTAGCAAGAGAAAGTGGCTCACCTGAGGACTGGGAGAAATTCAGAGTTCAGCAGAGAAGGACAAAGGGCTTAATTAGGAAGGGGAAAAAAGATTATGAGAGAAAACTGGCAGGGAACATAAAAACGGATTGTAAAAGCTTTTATAGATATGTAAAAAGGAAAAGACTGGTAAAGAGAAATGTAGGTCCCCTGCAGACAGAAACAGGTGAATTGATTATGGGGAGCAAGGACATGGCAGACCAATTGAATAATTACTTTGGTTCTGTCTTCACTAAGGAGGACATAAATAATCTTCCAGAAATAGTAAGGGACAGAGGGTCCAGTGAGATGGAGGAACTGAGCAAAATACATGTTAGTAGGGAAGTGGTGTTAGGTAAATTGAAGGGATTGAAGGCAGATAAATCCCCAGGGCCAGATGGTCTGCATCCTAGAGTGCTTAAGGAAGTAGCCCAAGAAATAGTAGATGCATTTGTGATAATTTTTCAAAACTCGTTAGATTCTGGACTAGTTCCTGATGATTGGAGGGTGGCTAATGTAACTCCACTTTTTAAAAAAGGAGGGAGAGAGAAACCGGGGAATTATAGACCGGTTAGCCTAATGTCGGCGGTGGGGAAACTGCTGGAGTCAGTTATCAAGGATGTGATAACAGCACATTTGGAAAGCGGTGAAATGATCGGACAAAGTCAGCATGGATTTGTGAAAGGAAAATCATGTCTGACGAATCTCATAGAATTTTTTGAGGATGTAACCAGTAGAGTGGATAGGGGAGAACCAGTGGATGTGGTATATTTGGATTTTCAAAAGGCTTTTGACAAGGTCCCACACAGGAGATTAGTGTGCAAACTTAAAGCGCACGGTATTGGGGGTAAGGTATTGGTGTGGGTGGAGAATTGGTTAGCAGACAGGAAGCAAAGAGTGAGAATAAACGGGACCTTTTCAGAATGGCAGGTGGTGACTAGTGGGGTACCGCAAGGCTCAGTGCTGGGACCCCAATTGTTTACAATATATATTAATGACTTGGATGAGGGAATTAAATGCAGCATCTCCAAGTTTGCGGATGACACAAAGCTGAGTGGCAGTGTTAGCAGTGAGGAGGATGCTAAGAGGATGCAGGGTGACTTGGATAGGTTGGGTGAGTGGGCAAATTCATGGCAGATGCAATTTAATGTGGATAAATGTGAAGTTATCCACCTTGGTGGCAAAAATAGGAAAACAGATTATTATCTGAATGGTGGCCAATTAGGAAACGGGGAGGTGCAACGAGACCTGGGTGTCATTATACACCAGTCATTGAAAGTGGGCATGCAGGTACAGCAGGCGGTGAAAAAGGCAAATGGTATGCTGGCATTTATAGCGAGAGGATTCGAGTACAGGAGCAGGGAGGTACTACTGCAGTTGTACAAGGCCTTGGTGAGACCACACCTGGAGTATTGTGTGCAGTTTTGGTCCCCTAATCTGAGGAAAGACATCCTTGCCATAGAGGGAGTACAAAGAAGGTTCACCAGATTGATTCCTGGGATGGCAGGACTTTCATATGAAGAAAGACTGGATGAACTGGGCTTGTACTCGTTGGAATTTAGAAGATTGAGGGGAGATCTGATTGAAACGTGTAAGATCTTAAAGGGATTGGACAGGCTAGATGCAGGAAGATTGTTCCCGATGTTGGGGAAGTCCAGAACGAGGGGCCACAGTTTGAGGATAGAGGGGAAGCCTTTTAGGACCGAGATTAGGAAAAACTTCTTCACACAGAGAGTGGTGAATCTGTGGAATTCTCTGCCACAGGAAACTGTTGAGGCCAGTTCATTGGCTATATTTACGAGGGAGTTAGATATGTGGCTACGGGGGTCAGGGGGTATGGAGGGAAGGCTGGGGCGGGGTTCTGAGTTGGATGATCAGCCATGATCATAATAAATGGCGGTGCAGGCTCAAAGGGCCGAATGGCCTACTCCTGCACCTATTTTCTATGTTTCTATGTTTCTATATCTTTGAACAGGAGAAAAATAGCAGATACTGTGATGATGGAAGTTTGAGATAAAATACTTAGTACATCAAGTAGCATTTGGAGAGAAAGAAATTGGGTTAACTTAATAATCTAGGTCTTCACAGAAGCTATTCTTCCATCATCCAATGCATTCCATACGATACCAATTTATAGGATTTGCCTTGACTGTAGTTCTGAAAACTTGTTTTCCAAAACTAACCTAGCAGAGGACAGCAGGGGCTTAGGAGAACCATCACATCCTTGCCATGTTCCAGTGCACATACTATCCCAATTTGGACATGTACAGTATATCATCAATGGTTCAGTAGTGTTGGACTAAAATCATGGGATAACCTACCTAACAAGACTATGAGCGTACCATCGCTGCATGGACAGGAGTATTGTGAACAGTTTTGGGCCCCTTATCTAAGATAGGATTTGCTGGCATTGGAGAAGGCCCAGAGGAGGTTTATGAGAATGATCCGGGGAATGAAAGGGTTAATGTATGAAGTATGCTTTGTAGCTCTGGGTCTGTACTCACTTGAGTTTAGAAGAATGAGGGGGGTCTCATTAAAACCTATCAAATATTGAAAAGCCTAGATAGAGTGGATGTGCATAAGATGTCTCCTGTCTGTTGGAATTCTAGGACAAAGGACACAACCTCAGAATGCAAGGACGTCCATGTAGAAGAGAGATAAAGAGGAATTTCTTTAGCTGGCGGGTGATGAATCTGTGAATTTCATTGCCATGGATGGGAGTGGAGGGTGTCATTGGGTATATTTAAAGTAGAGTTTGTTCCGTTCTTAATTAAAAATGGCGTCAAAGGTTATGGGGAGAAGGCAGGAAAATGGAGTTGAAAGGGATAATAAAGTAGCCATGATGGAATGATGGAGAGTCTCAAGGGGATGAAAGGCCTAATTCTGCTCCTATGTCTTATATCTAATGAGATGACTCAGCACTATCATCTCCATGGTAGCAGAATGGACAAGGAACATTGGTCTTGTCAGTGATGCCCACAACTTGTAGCAGAATCAGTATATAGATATTTCTTTTGCAGTATAATTAACAAGCAGGAGGTAGGAACAAGGATAATTCAGGGATAGCTGAACATAAACAGGGACTGAGGCCATTGTAGGTTACAAATGGATGGGAAGGTGTGGAAAGGGATGATTGCAGACCCCTGCAGTGAGAAAATGGAAGAGTAAATTTGGAGGTGGCAATGTGTCCAATAAAGCAGAGAGGTCTACAAACCCCATTGAAGGTTGTGCACAATGGCCAAATTAAATTTCAGTTGCCATTTTGATGATGGAGAACAGCTACCCAGAAACAATGACCAGAGTTTGGCAATATAAGAGAGTTGCCAAGAATAAGAGATAAGCCATTTAAGACTGAGAGGAGAAGAAACAACTTCTTTCAGAGTAAAGATTACCCTAAAAAACTGTAGATGGCGTATCGTGAAATATAGTGGATTCTAGTTAACTGGGAGCACATCAGGACCAGTACATGTTGGTCCAAATAATCAGCTGCCCCAATTAGCCAAAGCTTCATGGAAATTGTTAAAAAAAAGGGTAGAAAGACAAAAAGAGTAATAAATTGTGCGCTGTATTTAAATAGATTACAGAACAACTTAGAACACTGCCAATACTGCTACGTCATTACATACAACATGTTGGAGGAATTCAGTAGGTCAGGCAGCATTTATGGAAATGAAGAAACAGTCAGCATTTTGGGCTAGACTCTTCCTCAGGACTGAGAAAGAAGGGGCAATACGCCAGAATAAAAAGATTGGGGGAGGTGAAGGAGGCTAGTTGGAAGGTGAAAGGTGAAGCCAGGTGGGTGGGAAAGGTCAAGTGCTGGAGAAGAAGGAATCTGATAGGAGAGGAGAGAAGACCACAGGAGAAATAGAAGGAAGGTGGGGTCGCAGGGGGAAGTAATAGGCAGGTGAGAAAAAGTAAAAGGTCGGTATGGGGAATGAAGGAAGAAGGGCAGGGGGAATGTGTTGACTGGAAGGAGAAATCGATATTCATTCCACTAGCATGGAATATAAGATGTTGCTCGTCAACCCTGAGGGTAGCCTCATCTTGACACAAGAGGAAGCCATAGACTAACAGGAGGAACAGGAATGGAAATGGAAATTGGAATTAAAATGCATGGGCACCAGGAAAGCCTGTGTGTGGTGAATGGTGTGGAGCGCTCAGACGTAGACAGTCCAGAAATCGGTGAGAGGTGAGTTTACTGAGTGACATATTTACCACATGCAGGTGGGTCTTTCAGTAGACTCTGCAATGGAACTGCTTGGTGATGCTACGATGTAGTAAAATTTGGTATTGTCTGCATTGATTTCTCACAGTGCAAACTGGGCTTCTGCCTGTGCAAACCACATAGCAGCATGCTGCTCCCAAAACTCAAAGTAACTGCTTTGGCTGACATGTCATTGAGTAACCCTGGGATTGTCTGAGACCACTGGTCTCACCAAGGTAGGAGTCTGTGAATTAAACACGTGAGAGTTGTTTTATGTGCTTAACAGAAGCCACAGCTTTTAACCTCTGTTATGAACAACCAAAAACAGTTGCCTCTCACTGACATTATTACAACAGACCCTGTCTGTTAAAGTGAACACTGCAATTCAACGATGGTAGTTGTGAATTAAGCAGAACAGTTTCTATTATGAACAATGTGTGTCATCTGTCACCCATTACATTACCCTACTGTGCTGTCCAGGTAGCAAACAACAGTGATCTTCAGGCAAATTCAAGGGACTGATTGCCCTTACGTCCAATGCTATAACAGCTGTACCTAACAGAATAAATCTATAGCAGCACTCTCCTGATCTACAGCCATGGGCTGTAAACCCATGGGTTGTAAATTGTTCTAAACATGAAAATGGGCCTCCCAGGAATTCTCTGGTATAAATTGTGGAAGGCAGTGTGGGGAATCTCATTGAACTGAATTAACAGGTTGCAGGTACAATCTTTTCCTGCACACTGTTGCACAAGTTCTACTCCCAGTGGCCACTTTATTAGGTACCTACTGTATCAGTGAGTGTATGTTCATGGTCTCCTGCTGCTGTTGTACATCCACTTGAAGGTTCAACGGGTTGTGCATTCACAGGCACTCTTCTGCACACCACTGTTGTAATGTGTGGTTGAGATACTGTTACCTACCCGTCAACTTTAATCAGTCTAGCCCTTCTCTGACTCCTCTCATCAACGAGGCAATTTTGCCCTAAACTGCCACTCCCAGAAAAAAATTATTATTTTTCACATCGTTTTCTGTAAACTCTAGAGACTGTTGTGTGTGAAAATCCCACGACATCAGTAGTTTCTGAGATATTTTCACCTGGCACAAACAATCATTCCAGGGTCAAAGTCACATAGATCACATTTTTTCCCCATTCTGTTGTTTGGGCTGAACAACAACTGAACCTTGCGACCATGTCTGCACGCTTTTTATGCATTGTGTTACTGTGATCTGATTGGCTGATTAGACATTTGCACTAACAAGCAGGTGTACAATTGTGTACCTAATAAAGTGCGACTGAGTGTACAGCTTGATCCTGATTTTTACCAAGAACCTTTGTAAGTCTTCATGTATCTCAGATCACCCTTTGCCTCTCTACATGATAAACCACAAATCAGAGTATTGCCTGCCTCTCTGATATAAAATCCTTTGTCACTCTCCTTGTCTGTTTCATTCAGGAGATTCCCAATTTATGGAGATAGTCCAGTTGTACGCTATTAAAACTATTGCTTATTAAGAATGATCACGAATTATATCTAACATTGCCATTTCACACAGAAAACACTGGAAATGCTCACCTCAACTACTGCAGTTCATAGAGTCAGAGTGGAACAGCAGAGAAATGGGCTCTTCAGTCTACAATGTCAATGATGGCTGCTTCACCCATCTAACACAAATCCTATTTACCAGTATTATAATTGGAATTGGACTCTATTGTCATATGTACCGAGGTACAGTGAAAAACTTAGCTTTGCATGCCATCCGTACAGATCATTTCAAAACATAAGTACATCAAAGTAATACAAAGGAAAAGGAATAACAGAATACAGAATAGACAGTGATGTTGCAGTTCAGAGAGAATGCAGTGTAGACAATGAGACACAATGGCCATAACAAGATAAATTGTGAGGTCAAGAGGCCACCTTATCGTGCAAGTGGTCTATTCAAGTCTTACAGCTGTGGGACAAAGGTTTCAAAGGTACTTTTAATATCAGAGAAATGTATACAATATACATCCTGAAATGCTTTTTCTTAGCAACCATCCACAAAAACAGAGCAGTGCCCCCAAAGAGTGAATGACAGTTAAATGTTAGAGCCCCAAAGTCACCCCCCAGCTCCCCTCCCTCCCATGCGTAAGCGGCAGCAAGAACAATCCCTTTTCCTTCCACCGTCAAAAAAAAGCATCAGCACCCGCCACCGTGCACTCAAGCGTGAGTGAAGCAACAGTAAAGACACAGACTTGCAGTACCCCAAAGACTACTTGTTCACCTGGTCTTCGACATACCACAGGCTCTCTCTCTCCCTAATAAGGGAGAAAAAGATGTCTCCGTTTCACAGCGAGAGGGGAGACATAACAAAAAAACTCGCTGGTTTATGATGTTAAAAGTCTGTTGCATCGCTTTTTCCGAGCTCTGTGCCCAAAGGTCTTGGCTCTCTGGGCATACAGCCGTAGATCTTCTGACTCCCCTGATGATACAGTGATCTCCTGCCGTGACACCGACCTTCAATCCTCCTGTCTCCAGGGCCACAAAATCTCGGTCCTCTGAAGGCGAGTGAAGCTCTTAGGCCAAGCACTTGGTGTGCCGAACAACAGCCAGTTATGAAACCCCTAGAGCGGGTCCCATTCCTGCAAAGAACTGTAGTCAGTGTGTAGCTCCAGGTCAGGATCTTCAAAAAAACCTTGAAAGGGAAAAATAGAGATATTGAAGATGGAAATAGAGCTGTTTCCAAAGATGCAAACAAAGGAGTCACCATTAGGTGCCATTAATCCTCCTAGCTATCTAGCCTGCTGCTACATGCATTCTGCTTTTTGTGCCTTTTTTGGTTGTTATCCTTTGCAAGGTCACCAATCTGAAACGTGGGCTGAATCCTACCAGCCTCTGACAGATCGGGCCAAAGTCAACCTATAGTATTTAGTGGCTTTGATATAGCTGAGTGTGCATCTGTACTGACTTGGCAAAGGATCAGACACCCCATTCTTCTCAATCAGGAACCACAAGAGCTGATGTTGGTTTAATACGTTTAATGATTTCTGGTATGACCTTTAATTTTCTTAATGTTTTAATCATTCACTTCAATGTTTTAAATGTCTCTGAATTTTAGTGTGATTTTGAAACTGTCAGGACGCATCAGATCTTTGACAGTTGTTAGTAATATTCTCTTAACATTGCCTCCTAGCCGGTTGTCAAGGGAGTCGGGGGGGGGGGCCTCGTACCTCACATCTACTCAGCAATGAAGATTCCTGGTGCGTGGGAAGACAGATAGATAAGCCAATCACATCTGGCTCAACGAAGAACAGATGAGTGACAGGGTAGGTCCTAGAGGATCACAGGAATATATGAATATGCAAATAGGAACAGGAGCAGGCTATTCAATTGGATAATGACTGATCTAATTGTAAACTCAACTCCACAATCCCATATATCACATTAAGATTTCAGCCCCTTAATTGCTTTTTATCTGTCAATCTTCGACTTAAAAATATTTACAGATTATACTTCCACTGGCTTTTGGGGAAGAAGGTTGCAAAAACTCAGCAAGAGATGAGTGTCATGGTATCACGGCAACAGTTTTACCTCAATGCCAATAAAAGAGCTAATCATTGACTTTAGAAAAGTGGATCATTGCACATGCTCCTGTCTGTATCACCGGTGTTGAGGCTGAGAGGATTGAGAGCTTTACTTTCCTAGATGTCAACGTCACCAATATCCCATCCAGTTACTATAAGAAAGCTCACCAATGCCTTCATTTCCTTAGGAGGCTAAAGATTATTCAGCATGTTCCCAGTGACTTTCACCATAGCAAGCATTCTCCCTGGATGCATAACTGCTTGGTCTGACAACTGCTCTTCACATGACTGCAAGGATCTGCAGAGTTGTCGATCCAGTTCAGCGCATCATGGAAAGCAGCCATGGACTCTGTCTACGCCTGGATGGGTGGGTTAGCAAGTTTGTGGATGATACCAAGATTGGTGGAGTTGTGGATAGTGTAGAAGACTGACAAAGAATACAGTGTGATACAGATCAGTTGCAGATATGGACAGAGATAAATGTGAGGTGTGACACCTTGGTAGGGCAAATGCAAGGAGACAATGCAAGACCCTTAACAGTGGTGCTGAGCAAAGAGACTTTGGGGGTCAAAGTTTATAGCTCCATGAAAGATCTCCATGCACACAAATCAATAGGATAGTTAAGAACGCTTGTGGAATGATTGATTTGATTAGTTGGGACATTGAGTTAAGCGTCAAGAGGTTGTGTTGCCACTTTATAAAACACTAGTTAGGCAACATCTGGAGTACTGCATACAGTTCTGGTTGCCCTACTATAGGAAGAATATTGAGGCTTTAGAGAGAGTGCAGAAGAAGGTTTCTAGGATGCTGCCTGGTTTAGAGGGCATGTGCTCTCACAAGAGGCTGGGTTGTTTTCTCTGGAGTGTCAGAGGCTGAGGGGAGATCTGATAGAGGTTTCCAGGATTATAAGAAACACAGATAGTGGATAGAGAGTATCTGTTTCCCAGGGTGGAAATATCTGATACCAGAGGGCATGCATTGAAGGTGGTGGGAGGTTGGTTCAAAGGGAATGTTTTTTACTTAGAGTGGTGGATGCCTGGAATCCACTGCCTGGTTTGGTGGTAAAGGCAAACATATCAGAGGCTTTAAGACTGTTTAGATGAGCACATGAATATGAGATTAGATATTCTCATGCATATGAGGGATATGGACATTGTGTAGGTAGAAGGGATTAGTTTTTTGGGGGTTTCTGATTTACTTTTTTGCTGGTTCAGCATGACATTGTGGGCCGAAGGGCCTGTTCTTTTGCTACACTGTTCTATGGCCTATGCACAATTTTCACTGTCTCAGTACAGCCGCTAGCATTGTCAAAGACCCCTCTCACACCACATGTCCTCTCCTCTCCCTTCTCCCACTGAGCAGATGATACAAAAGCCTGAAAGCTTCTATCACCAGGGTCAAAGACAGCTTCTATCCCACTGCTATCGGATGCTTGAACAGACCTCTTGTAATAAGGGTTTGGACCGTTGGCTTCACAATCTAGCTCGTCAGGATCTTGCACTCTATTGTTTACCTACACAGCACTTTTGTTCAGTAGCTTCAATACTTTATTCTGCATTGTTCCTGTTTTACCTATTCTAACTCAATACTCTGTGTAATGATTTAATCTAAATAAACAGTATGGAAGATAATCTTATCATTGTATCTTAGTACATGTAGCAATAATAAACCAATGCCAAAACCATTCTTCCAAGGGACAAACTTTGCCTCAGCTACATATTAAACACCTCTTTTTAAACAGTCACTGCAATTAGCCTCCCATGAGGGACTTTGTCAAACGCCTTACTGAAATCCATGTAGACAACATCCACTGCCCTACCCTCATTAATCTCTCTCATCACCTTGTCAAAATACTCAAGTTGGTAAGACATGACCTGTCCCGCACAAAGCCATGCTGGCTCTTCCTAATTAGGCCATGGGTTTCCAAATGCTCAGATATCCTATGTCTAAGAATCTTCTCCAGCAATTTTTCTACAACTGGCGTGAGACTCACCGGTCTATAGTTCTGTAGTTCCCAGGATTTTCCCTTGTTTCCTTCTTAAGTAGAGGAACAACATTAGCCAACTCGTCAGTCCTCTGGGACCTCGCCTGTGGCTAGAGAGGACACAAAGGTACGTGTCAGGGACCCAGTAATCTTGTCTTTTGCCTCCTTAAATAACCAGGGGTAAATCCCATCGGGCCCTGGGGACTTATCCACCTTAATACTCATTAGGAGGCCCAACACTTCCTCCTCCTTGACCTCTAAATGCCCTAACTTACTTATATTTTCAGCAGTGATCTCCTGTTCCTCCATGTCCTTTACCTTGGTAAATACTGAAGCAAAGCACTTATTAAGTGCTTCACTCACATTCTCTGTGAGAAAATGTCCCCCACTTCTGAAACTTTACATACTTTTTCTTTTTCTTCTTAACTAAATTCATCATCTCTCTGGACATCCAAGGTTCTCTTATCTTTCCATCCCTGTCCTTCCTTCCAACAGGAACGTACTTTTCCTGTACTCTGTGCAATTGATCTTTAGACACTCTTCACATGTCCGATGCGGACTGATGTGTTCCCAAATAATTCTTCTCAGTTCCTGCCTAATGCCCTTGTAATTTGCCCTACTCCAATTTAAAACTCTCCCGCAAGGACCACATCTATCCTTATCTACAGCTATCCTGAAGGTTAAGGAGTTGTGGTCACTGTTCCCTAACTGTTCTCCCACTGAAAGGTCAGTAACCTGGCCAGGTTCATTCAACACCAGGCCCAGAGCGTCCCCTCCTCTCACTGAGCCATTCACATATTGATTTAGAAACCTTCCTGGATACGCTTAAGGAATTCTGCCCCACCTTAAACCCTTACACTAAGGGGGTCCGAGTTTATATCAATGAAATCCCCCATGACAACAACCCCATTTCCTTAATCTGATTACATATCTGTTCCTCAGTGTCCCAGTGGCTATTAGGGGTGTCTGTAGTACAATCCCATCAGTGTGATTGCACCCTTCCTGTTCCTGAGGTCTACTTAAATGGACTCAGTGTCTGACTCCTCCATTATGTCTCCCCTGAATGCAGCTGTGATATTGTCCTTGACTTTTAGTGCAAATCCACCCCCCTTTACCTCCTTCACTATTTTTTTCTAAAACTTTGAAAATTTTGTACATTAATCACCCTCTTTCAATCAAGCTTCAGTAATACCTACAACATCATAGTTCTATGTGCTCATCCATGCTCTAAGTTCAGCACCCTTACACATAATATTCCTAGCATTAAAATATACACACTTCAAACTATCCAACCCATCATATCTATTATTTCAATTTTGCCTTTCAATACTTTCCCTGACAACTACCTTCTGGTCCAAACCTTCCCTTACTGACCTGGGGTTCCAGTTCCCAGGTCTGGATTAAACTCCCCTGAGCAACATCAACAAACCTCCGGGCCAGAATATTGGTTTCCTTCCAGTTCAGGGCGCAACCCATCCCTCTGGTACAGGTCTCTCCTTCCCCAGAAAAGGATCCTTGTCCCCTGCACCATCTTCTCATCCACTTGTCCATCCATGTTATCATCCCATTCCTACCTGCATTAGCTCGAGGCATAGGAAGTAATCTCGAGTTTACTGCCTTGGAGGTCCTTCTCTTCAGCCTCTTTCATTACCAACTATATATATTCACTGCGTAGAACCTCTTCCCCTTTTCTGCCTATGTCATTGGTGCCAATATGCACCATGACCTCTGGCTGTTCCCCTTCCCCCTTGAGAATATCCTGCAGCTGCTCCAATACATCCTGGACCTTAGCGGCATGAGGCAAGACACCATACTGGTCTCTCTTTTGAAGCCATATAATCTCCTTTCTACCCCCCTAACTATCGAGTCCCCTGTCATTACTGCACTGCCTGACTTTACGCTTCCCTGTCGAGCCTCAGCCGCTACAGTGTCACCGCCTGGTTGCTGCTGCTGTGATCTATTGGGTCATTATCCCACCCCCAGCAGTATCCAAAGAGGTTAATGTTGCAGAGGGGAATGGGACAGGGGAACCCTGCACTGACTTCTTAATCCCCTCACCTCATCTACAGTCCCACAGCCTGTACTCCAGGTGTGACCACCTCTTCAAAAGTCTCACCTATAATGCCACCAACATCCCAGCTGATCCTGACTACATCCAACTCCAGTTCCAGCTTCTTGACCTGGTCAGTCAAGCATAGGAATTGGGTGCACTTTCTGCAGATGTAGTCATTGGGAAAACTGTCAGATATCCTGAATTCCCACATCTGACAGGAGGAGCATTCCATCCTGACTAACTCTACACTAAAAAAAAGGCTTTCCGCTTCTTAACTGTGCCTTCACCTGTTCATGCCAAATTCTGCTAAGCCAAAGCCTTCCCACTTTATCACTAACACACTATGACAATCCTCTGCCTGGTACGGTGGTAGGGGCAAATACATTAGAGGCTTTTAAGAGACATTTGGATGGGCACATGGCCGTAAGGAAGATGGAGGGATATGGACATTGTGTAGGTAGAAGGGATTAGTAATTGGGTGTTTTTGATTTGCTTTTTATCAGGTTTGGAGCAACATTGTGGGCCGAGTGGCCTGTTCCTAGTACAGTTCTATGTTCTGTGTTCTATGGATCATAAATATTGCCATTGTCTTTTCTCATTCTCTTGAACTCCAGCAGACACAGTCCTTCCTTCATAAGACAACCTTCCCACTCCAGGTATTCACCGGGCAGTCCCCCTCTGGGCTCTCCCGACTTGGGTAAGTAAGTAGAGCGATGCAAACAGCCCATGAAAGAGAATTGCATTCTGTAGATTTTTGGGTAGAGATTTGTGAATTCCATAAAGACAAATTTCTATTACCCAAACTGCCATGACAGGAAAATACTTTTTACCAATATTCTATATAACCAAAATTAAGACATAGAATAGTACAACACAGTACAGGCCCTTCAGCCCATGATGTTATGCCTACCTCTGAACTCAACCTAATCCTTCCCTTCTACATACAGTAACTCTCCATTTTTCTTTCATCCATGTGCCTGTCCAGGAGTCTCTTCAATGCCCCTAATGTATCCACCACTACACCATCCCCAGCAGAGCGCTGCACACACCTACCTCTAACAGCCCGCCTATAGTTCCTACCCTCACCTTAAAATTAGTCAAAGTAAATCGTATAAAGCGTGTTACCATATACTATCTTTAGATTAATTTTCCTGCAGGGATTTACAGAAAAATAAGGAAATAAAGTAGAATTTATGAAAAAACATACATAATAAAGACTAACAACTAACATGCAAAATGAGACAATTAGTGCAAATAACAAAATTTTAAATACCGAGAACGTGAGTTGGAGAATATTTGAAACAGTCTGAAAGGTGTGGACTCAGTTCAGAGTTGCAGTGAGTGAAGTTATTCCTAGTGGTTCAGGAGCCTGATACTTATAGAATAATAATTGTTCCTGAACATGGTGGTTATGTCCACTCATATAAGTTATTTCCATCCTTGAAAAATGTCTCTGGCTGTCCACTCTATCTATGCTCTTATCATATTATACGGCTCCAACAAGTCACCTTTCATTCTGCTTCTCTCCAAAGTGGATGCTCAACTAATGCTGGTAACACACGCAAAATGCTGGAGGAACTCAGTAGGCTAGGCAGCATCTGTGGAAAGGAGTATAGTCAATGTTTCAAGCCGAGACCGACTGTACACTTTTCCATGGATGCTGCTTGGCCTGCTGAGTTCTTCCAGCATCTTGTGTGTGTTGCTTGGGTTTCCAGCATATGCAGACTTTCTCCTGTTTTTAATCCTGGTAAATCTTTGCATCCTCTCTAAAGCTTCCACATCCATCCTATAATAAGGCAACCGGAACAGAACACGATATTCTAAATGAGGTCTGACCAGAGTTCTGTAGAACTGCAGGATTACCTCATGGTTCTTGAAATCAACCCCCCATCTAATAAAGGCCAACACATCATACGCTTTCTTAACCAGTTTATCAATTTGCTTGGTAACGTACTTTAGTATTCAGTTTCCAAACAATGAATTATAGCGTTCTATTAGCTTCCCTAATTGCTTGTTGTACCTGCTTCTAGCCTTTTGTAAATCACTGTCTGGCCTGTTGGCTCTGTTTATGAATGCTGTCTGATCTACTGAGTATTTCTCATTTTGTTTTAAATGGTTCTTTTATTAGTTTCTGTCATTAGCCATTGTATGAATAATAGAAATCATTGTTTTTGTCAATACAGAGTAACATGGTCACTCCCTCATTCCTCTGCACCTTACGAAACCACAATGGACAATTGTCAGCTCTCCATACTCAGGAAAAAATTCCTCTCTGTATTTGCTGACTGCATTTTGGAAGGATTCACTGATATAGTGAAAGACTGTAGAAGAGATTCACTGAGATAAAACCAGGGATGAGAGGCTTTAGTTATGAAGTGGGGACTAAAGGAAATGAAAATCAGTTGGAACACAGATGTTGAGAAGTTATCAGGCAGTGGCTTTCAAAATAATGAAGAAATTGGGAAAAAAAAAGAATTTAGTCAATCATTCAATAACCTGAGGGCAAAATGTTGAAGATTATAATTGAAAGAAGAATGACAGAAAAGAAATTAACCTTCTATTGTAGAAAATGAACATGCAGTCGGGTGACATTGTATCATTAACTACTACATATACCACATACACTCAGTGGCCACTTTATTAGGAATTTCCTTTACCTTATAATGGTCACTGAGTGTACGTTTGTGGTCTTCCGCTGCGGTTCCCATCCACTTCAAGATTCAATGTGTTGTCCAGTCAGAGGTACTCTTCTGCACACCACTGTTGTAACACATGGTTATTTGAATTACTTTCACCTTCCTGTAAGCTTGAACCACTCTGGCCATTCTCTTCAACCCTCTCTTATTAATAAGGAGTTTTCACCCTCAGAACTGTCTGCTCACTGGATGTATTCTGTTTTCTGCATCATTTTTGAACATAGAACAACACAACACAGTCAGACCTTCCAGCCCATGATGTTGAGCCTACCTCTTAACCTACTCTAGGGTCAATCTAATCCTTCCTTTCGACATTGTTCCCCATTTTCCTTTCACCCATGTCTACCTAAGAGTGTCTTAATGTCTGTAATGCACCTACCTCTAGACCACCCATGGAAATGCATCGCATGCACTTACATCTCTCTGTAAAGAAATCTACCTCTGTTATCCCCCAATGCTTTCTTCCAATCACCTTAAAATTTGAGGGTCAAAGTAGATCATATAGAGTATATTACTATATACTACCTTTAGATTAAGTTTCTTGCAGGTATTTGGAGGAAAGTAAAGAAATAAAGCAGAATTTATGGAAAAAAAATATACAAAGACTGACAAACAACCAATATAAAAAAGAAGACAAACTGTGAAAATAAAAATAAATAATACTAAGAACATGAGTTGTAGAGCATTTGAAATTGAGTCTGTAGGTTATGGAATGAGTTCAGAGTTGCAGCTTCCATCCTGGTAAAATGTCTCTGGTTGTCCTCTTATCTATGTCTCTTATCTCATTTAACTCCATCAAGTCACTTCTTATTCATTTTCTCTCCAAACAGGAAACTTCTAGATTGCTCAACTAGTCCTGGGAAATCTTCTCTGCTCCCTATCTAAAACTTCCACACCCTTTCTATAATGGAACACAATATTCTGAGTGTGGTCTAACCAGAGTTCTGTAGAGCTGTAGCATTACCTCATGGTTCTTGACCTAACAACCCCCAACTAATAAAGGCCAACACACCATAAGTTTTCTTAACCACCTTATCAACTTGCTTGGCAACATACTTCAATATTCAGATCACCAACAATGAATTATTGTGAGGCAACACTGCACCTGCGAACCTGTTGGGGTAATCTATTGTGTCTTGTGCTCCCGATGCGGCCTTCTTTACATTGGTGAGACCCATTGTAATCTGGGGGACCGCTTCGTTCAGCACCCGTGCTCCATCTGCTATCCTCTTTCCCCTCCCCCTGCCTTTTTATTCAGCCCAAAGTGTCAACTGTTTATTCATTCCCATAGATGCTAATTGACCTGCTGAGTTCCTCAGCACTGTATGGGTATTGCTTTGGATTTCCGGCGTCTGCAGAATTTCTTGTGTTCATGAATTAAGGTATTCTGCTTGCTTCCCTCATTACTTGCTGTATGTCTTGCAAATCACTTTCTGGCCCGTTCACTCCGTCTGATCTGCTGAGTATTTCCTATAAAAGTTGCTGGTGAACGCAGCAGGCCAGGCAGCATCTCTAGGAAAGGGTACAGTCGACGTTTTGGGCCGAGACCCTTCGTCAGGACTAATTGAAGGAAGAGATAGTAAGAGATTTGGAAGTGGGAGGGGGAGGGGGAGATCCAAAATGATAGGAGAAGACAGGAGGGAGAGGGATGGAGCCAAGAGTTGGACAGTTGATTGGCAAAAGGGATATGAGGCTGGAGAAGGGAGAGGATCATGGGACGGGAGGCCTAGGGAGAAAGAAAGGGGGGGGTGAAGCCCAGAGGAAGGGCAAGGAGTTATAGTGAGAGGGACAGAGGGAGAAAAAGGAGAGAGAGAAAAAGAATGTGTGTATATAAATAAATAACGGATGGGGTACGAGGGGGAGGTGGGGCATTAGCAGAAGTTTGAGAAGTCAGTGTTCATGCCATCAGGCTGGAGGCTATCCAGACGGAATATGAGGTGTTGTTCCTCCAGCCTGAGTGTGGCTTCATCTTTACAGTAGAGGAGGCCATGGATAGACATATCAGAATGGGAATGGGACAAGGAATCAAAATGTGTGGCCACTGGGAGATCCTGCTTTCTCTGGCGGACAGAGCGTAGGTGTTCAGCGAAAAGGTCTCCCAGTCTGCGTCGGGTCTCACCAACATATAGAAGGCCACATCGGGAGCACCGGACGCAGTATATCACCCCAGCCAACTCACAGGTGAAGTGTCGCCTCACCTGGAAGGACCGTCTGGGGCCCTGAATGGTGGTAAGGGAGGAACTGTAAGGGCATGTGTAGCACTTGTTCCGCTTACAAGGATAAGTTCTGGGAGGGAAATTGGTGGGGGGAGATGGGGGGTACGAATGGACAAGGGAGTTGCATAGAGAGCGATCCCTGCGGAAAGCAGAGCGTGGGGAGGGAAAGATGTGCTTAGTGGTGGGATCCCGTTGGAGGTGGCGGAAGTTACGGAGAATTATATATTGGACCCGAAGGCTAGTGGGGTGGTAGGTGAGGACAAGGGGAACCCTATTCCTAGTGGGGTGGCGGGAGGATGGGGTAAGAGCAGATGTGCGTGAAATGGGAGAGATGCGTTTGAGAGCAGAGTTGATGGTGGAGGAAGGGAAGCCCCTTTCTTTAAAAAAGGAGGACATCTCCTTCGTCCTGGAATGAAAAGCCTTTCTTTCTCCCTAGGTCTCCTGTCCCATGATCCTCTCCTATCCCTTTTGCCAATCAACTGTCCAGCTCCTGGCTCTTTCCTCTTCTCACCCTGTCTCTTGCAAAAATGCCATCCCATTCTCACAATTCCTCCGTCTCTGCCGCATCTGCTCTCAGGATGAAGCTTTTCATTCCAGGAAGAGGAGATGTCCTCCTTTTTTAAAGAAAGGGGCTTCCCTTCCTCCACTATCAACTCTGCTCTCAAACGCATCTCCCCCATTTCACGCACATCTGCTCTCACTCCATCCTCCCACCACCCCACTAGGAATACAGTTCCCCTTGTCCTCACCTACCACCCACCAGCCTCTGGATCCAACATATAATTCTCCGTAACTTCCGCCACCTCCAACAGGATCCCACCGCTAAGCACATCTTTCCCTTCCCCCCCGCTCTGCTTTCCGCAGGGATCACTCCCTGCGCGACTCCCTTGTCCATTCGTCCCCCCACCACCCCGCCCTACCGATCTCCCTCCTGGCACTTATCCTTGTAAGCGGAACAAGTGCTACACATGCCCTTACACTTCCTCCCTTACCACTATTCAGGACCCCAGACAGTCCTTCCAGGTGAGGCAACACTTCACCTGTGAGTCGGCTGGGGTGATATACTGCGTCCGGTACTCCCGATGTGGCCTTTTATATATTGGTGAGACCCGACGCAGACTGGGAGACCGCTTTGCTGAACATCTACGCTCTGTCCGCCAGAGAAAGCAGGATCTCCCAGTGGCCACACATTTTAATTCCACATCCCATTCCCATTCTGACATGTCTGTCCACGGCCTCCTCTACTGTGGAGATGAAGCCACACTCAGGTTGGAGGAACAACACCTTATATTCCGTCTGGGTAGCCTCCAACCTGATGGCATGAACATCGACTTCTCTAACTTCCGCTAAGGCCCCACCTCCCCCTCGTACCCCATCTGTTATTTATTTATATATATATACACACATTCTTTTTCTCTCTCTCCTTTTTCTCCCTCTGTCCCTCTCACTATACCCCTTGCCCATCCTCTGGGTTTCCCCCCTCCCCCTTTTCTTTCTCCCTGGGCCTCCTGTCCCATGATCCTCTCATATCCCTTTTGCCAATCAACTGTCCAGCTCTTGGCTCCATTCCTCCCCCTCCTGTCTTCTCCTATCATTTTGGATCTCCCCCTCCCCCTCCCACTTTCGAATCTCTTACTAGCTCTTCTTTCAGTTAGTCCTGATGAAGGGTCTCGGCCCGAAACGTTGACTGTACCTCTTCCTGGAGATGCTGCCTGGCCTGCTGCATTCACCAGCAACTTTGATGTGTGTTGCTTGAATTTCCAGCATCTGCAGATTTCCTCGTGTTTGAGTATTTCTTATTTTCCTTAAATTTCCAGCATTCTTAGGATTTCTCTTCAACAAGAACACAAACTGAGTGCTGCTCATATTAATTTAAGTCATTAGCCAACATATGGAAAATAGAAATCATTATTTTCAGATACACATGGTCACTTCCTCCCTCCTCTGCACCTCAAGAAACCACAATGGACAATTGTCAGCTCTCCATACTCGGAAAGTCAGAAAATATTCCTCTCTGTATTTGCTGACTGTATTTTGGAAGGATTCACTGATATAGTGAAAGACTGCAGAAGAGATTCACTGAGATAAAACCAGGGATGAGAGGCTTTAGTTATGAAGTGGGGACTAAAGGAAATGAAAATCACTTTACTGGAACACAGAAGTTGAGAAGTTATCAGGCAGTGGCTTTCAAAATAATGAAGAAATTGGAAAAATAAAAGAATTTAGTAAATCATTCAATAACCTGAGGGCAAAATGTTGAAGATTATAATTGAAAGAAGAATGACAGAAAAGAAATTAACCTTCAGTTGTAGAAGGTGATCATGCAATCAGGTAACATAAATTCCTTAACTACAACATATACCACATATACTCAGTGGCCACTTTGTTAGGAACCTCCTGTACCTCATAAAGTGATCACTGATTGTATGTCCATGATCTGCTGCTGATCCCGTCCGCTTCAAAGTTCATTATGTTGTGCATCCAGAGATGTTTTTTTGCACACCTCTGCTACAATGCATGCTTATCTGAGCTACTGTCACCTTCCTGTTGCTTATTAACAAGGCAATATCACCCACAGAACTGCTGCTCACTGGATATTTTCTGTTTCTCACACCATTCTTTGTAAACTCTAGAGTCTATTGTGCATGAAATTCCCAGGAGATCAGCAGTTTCAGGGATACTCAAACCACCCCATCTGACAGCAGCTATTATTCCACTGTCAAAAGCATCTAGATCACATTTCATTGGCCTGAACAACAGTGGGACCTCTTGACCATGTCTGTCTGCTTTTATGCATTGTACTGCTGCCACATGATTGGCTAATTGAAGCCTTCCAGGGTTGACCATGGTTACTGCATCCTAACTTTCTACGTGATACGCCAGCCAGTGCAGTATGATATAGGGAGCAGGCTGTTCCCCATGAAGCCAGCTCTCCCTTTCCATATAGCTTAGTGAATCCAAAGGAACGGCTGAGACTAATACAATTTGGCACCAGTGGCATTGCAGGAGTTGCTAGTCAGCATTGAACACAACGTAGGACTGCCTTAGGGACTCCAGCTCCAGAACTTGCCTCGGGATTTACTCCCGAAGCCTTTCTCTGTGAGTGGCTATAGCTGCATGGCAGTGGAGGTTTGAGATCAAAGTTTTCCTTCTCTTAGTTGAGCTGCCTCCCAGGACTAATGAGTCCCATCTGCCTGAAGCAACTACCCATGGCACCAGTAGCCCACATTTGCCCTTTCTCCTGTTGGTACAAATAGTTTTGCCAGGCTTAGTACCTGAGCCACATGTGTCGTGGACTTGGTTGTTAGAGGCTGTTTGAGGTGCATGCTATTGGGAGCATTTAATATGTAGAGGGGAACTTAACCTCACTACCTCGCCTGGCTATGACAACCTTAAGGTTTGGCTGATTAGATATTTGCATTAACAAGGTGTACAAGTGTACCTAATAAAGTGGCCGCTAAGTGTAGATTTCAATCGGAGCAAGTATTGGAAGTGGTCCTCAAACCTCATACTTACTTGCTCCCCTCTGTTGACTCCATCCTGCTGCCTTGGGAAAGCAGCCAACATAGTTAAGGACCCCTCCAGCCTGGAGATACAACCTTCTCCCTCCTCCAATCAGGCAGAAAATACAACACCTACCACTAGCATCAAGGGCAGCTTCTGTCCCAATATTATAAGACTACTGAAAGGTTTTCCTATACGATAAGGCCATAAGATATAGGTGCAGAATTAGGCCATTTCGCCCTTTGAGTACATTCCACCATTCAATCGTCCTTTTTTCTCCTCCTCAGCCCCACTCCCCGGCCTTGTCCCTGTAAGTAAGACCACAAGACATAGGAGCAGAATTAAGCCAATTAGCCCATCACAAAGATGAGCGATTGATCTCTCAGTTAACTCATCAAGGCACTTCACTTTATCTGTAGTATTACGAGGCATTCTGTTGTCTTGTTTTTTTCCCCTTTTTGTACGACTTTAATGTGCTTTGGGGCAGCAGTGGAGGAGATATTAGCATAATGTAATTACAGTAAGTGATCCAGGTTCAATTCTACCACTGTCTATAGGGAGCTTATATGTTCTCCACATTACCACGTGGTATGCCTCCTGTGACGAAATCCTAAGGTTTACCCATTATGGACTGTGCCTTTAAGAACCCTGCCTATGGAAAGGAGAAAGCTGTACAGCACAAACAGCTTGTTACAGAGAGAAAGAGGGGCGAAGACTGCTCACAGTTTGTTTTGAATATACAAGGACACACAGACACATACAGTTAGAGTCAAGATGGATTCGGTCAATGGAAGACACCAGTGAGTCGGTCGCTGGTTTAAACTTTCAGTAGCTCAAAAGGGGTGAGCTTAGATCGATCCTGAGTATTGATAAATGACTCTCACAAGTTTTCTGCAACTAGAACAAGTTTGCAGGAAGAGAAGAGAGAAGAGATAGGTATGAAACAGAAGAAACCTCGTGACAAAGAGATCACTGTTTGGACTCTCTCTCTAAGTAGCCCATGAGGGTGAGTTTCTTTCCATTCGACTACAAAAGTGTGATTGTCACATAGTTAACCAACAGGAGTGGGCTGTCTGGTGAGGGGAAAACCTTTGTGAATACCACTTGTGTGTTACCCTTGTTTGGGTGTGGTAGTTCACTGAAGAAAGACACCCCTGTGGCAAATCACTGTTGGAGTTACTTTGTATGTCATGGAACTGGATAAGTGGCTATCACGTTGTGTGTTTGGGGTAAGCTTGTGGAATCTTGTCGAGTCTTGCCTGGGTGGTGGTTCCCTTGAAGAGGGTCACCTTTGTGATAAACTACTGTTGGTGATAATCCATACGTGGATTCTGGTGGAGTATCCTGTGGCCACCACTTTGAGATGTCCCATAGCTGAATTCAGGTGTGGTACCACTTGTGTTGAAAGGATATTCATTGAAGATCACTGTCAGTGATATTTTGCGTGTGGTGTGGAACAACTTCGGAGATAAAAGCTTTGGCAAAAAGTGGTTAAGTATTTACCACTGCTGCCGCTGCTACTGTGTGGTAACCGGAATCTCCAGAGCAGAAGGCCCCGAAATCCTCGGCTTTGCGTGTTTCAGCGGCTGGGGTGAGGTCGAAGGCGCTCGGCAGAGGATAGCGTGCGGGAGGCTGTTTCCGAGAGGCTGGTCGGAAGCTCGTAGTTTTCGGATGGATGGACTCAGTGTCGGCTGTGGTCAGCTGCTTCCAAGGCGTCGGCAAGTTGACGGTGCCTGGAGGTTTATGACAGGGAGTTTCTCCCTTTTGCCGCCTGGTATCGGGGACTCGGGAGTCGATCCACTTGGGGACTTTTGAGACTTTATTTACCATGCCCATGGTTTGTTCTTCATCAAATTATGGTATTGCTTTGCACTGCTGTAACTATATGTTATAATTATGTGGTTCTGTCAGTGTTAATATTTGGTTTGTCCTGTTTTCCGTGATATCGCTCCGGAGAAACATTGTACCATTTCTTAATGCATGTATGCATTTCTAAATGACAATAAAAGAGGACTGAGTGTTCTCATAATCTATTTGAATTTTTTTTTTAAAAAATTGGAAAAGATAGCCTAATTGGTAGAGGAAGTATTAGCGCAGGAGGAAGTGTCCGACAGGGTAAAATGCTGATTTTAATTTCACTGTATATTATCAGCTGGTGTGACGATCTGCAGGTTTGCTCACTGTTAATATAGAAAGTTGGGTTAGGCACTGTAAATCAGTATTGGTGTTGGTTTATTATTGTAACATGTACCAAGCTACTGTGAAAAGTTCATCTTTCCTACTGTTCATACAGATCCGAGTGTTGCACGGTGTTGAGGTAAAACAATTACAATGAGGAATAAAGTGTACAGGCTACAGAGAAAGTGCAGCGCAGGTAAACAATAAGCACCAAGATCATTACGAGGCCGATTGTGAGGTCAAGGAGATCATAGGGAGATCTGTTCAAAAGCCTGATAACAGTGGGGTAGAAGCTATTGTTCAGCCTGGTTGTACAAGCTTCTGAGTGATTTGTGAAGCGTAACTATTGGTTATATCATCACGAGGAACACCTAGAATTTTTTTATTGTGACACAGAATCTTCTACAGTGGCCTAAAAGCGTAGACAGTGCCTCGGTTTAACATCTTATCTAAAAGTGAAAGTCCAACGGTGTAACTGTCCCTGAGTACTGAGCTATAGGGTCACCCTCAGTTTTGTACACGTCCCTGGAGTCATTCCCCTGCAACATTGCAACAGATTGCCACCATTGTAAATCTTAACCCCACCATTTACAGTTATATCGGTCTTCTGCAAAGTGCTGCTTATATTCTATTCTCCAGCTATCCAATTTGTCATTTCATCCATGTTAACCTTCAAACAGAGAACTGGAAAGTGGGATTTGTCTCAACAGCACTTGGCAAGGTGGGACAAGTGATCTTCTTCTGTGATATAATTCAAAATGGCATTTTCTTTTTTCTGAGCTCTTTTAAATGTACATGCTTGCAAATGCCAGTTATCATAAACCTTCTACAGATAACTCCCCTAGTTGTCTTATGATAACATCATTTAGATTAACCATATTATTTCAGTCAAAGCAATAGACGACCATATTAGGAAGACCGAAACCCCTTTAATTCCAATGTAGTTTATCAACATATCACCCACTCAATCCCATTCCATCAAAGTGATGTTGTCATAGTCATAGTCATACTTTATTGATCCCGGGGGAAATTGGTTTTCGTTACAGTTGCACCATAAATAATAAATAGTAATAAAACCATAAATAGTTAAATAGTAATATGTAAATTATGCCAGTAAATTATGAAATAAGTCCAGGACCAGCCTACTGGCTCAGGGTGTCTGACCCTCCAAGGGAGGAGTTGTAAAGTTTGATGGCCACAGGCAGGAATGACTTCCTATGACGCTCTGTGTTGCATCTCGGTGGAATGAGTCTCTGGCTGAATGTACTCCTGTGCCCACCCAGTACATTATGTAGTGGATGGGAGACATTGTCCAAGATGGCATGCAACTTAGACAGCATCCTCTTTTCAGACACCACCGTCAGAGAGTCCAGTTCCATCCCCACAACATCACTGGCCTTACGAATGAGTTTGTTGATTCTGTTGGTGTCTGCTACCCTCAGCCTGCTGCCCCAGCACACAACAGCAAACATGATAGCACTGGCCACCACAGACTCGTAGAACATCCTCAGCATCGTCCGGCAGATATTAAAGGGCCTCAGTCTCCTCAGGAAATAGAGACGGCTCTGACCCTTCTTGTAGACAGCCTCAGTGTTCTTTGACCAGTCCAGTTTATTGTCAATTCGTATCCCCAGGTATTTCTAAACACCCACCATGTCCACACTGACCCCCTGGATGGAAACAGGGGTCACCAGCACCTTAGCTCTCCTCAGGTCTACCACCAGCTCCTTAGTCTTTTTTCACATTAAGCTGCAGATAATTCTGCTCACACCATGTGACAAAGTTTCCTACCATAGCCCTGTACTCAGCCTCATCTCCCTTGCTGATGCATCCAACTACGGCAGAGTCATCCGAAAACTTCTGAAGATGACAAGACTCTATGCAGTAGTTGAAGTCCAAGGTGTAAATGGTGAAGAGAAAGGGAGACAAGACAGTCCCCTGTGGAGCCCCAGTGCTGCTGATCACTCTGTCGGACACACAGTGTTGCAAGCACACGTACTGTGGTCTGCCAGTCAGGTAATCAAGAATCCATGATACCAGGGAAGCATCCACCTGCATCGCTGTCAGCTTCTCCCCCAGCAGAGCAGGGCTGATGGTGTTGAACGCACTGGAGAAGTCAAAAAACATGACCCTCACAGTGCTCGCTGGCTTGTCCAGGTGGGCGTAGTCACAGTTCAGCAGGTAGACGATGGCATCCTCAACTCTTAGTCGGGGCTGGTAGGCGAACTGTAGGGGATCTAAGTGTGGCCTGACCATAGGCCGGAGCAGCTCCAGAACAAGTCTCTCCAGGGTCTTCATGATGTGGGAGGTCAATGCCACCGGTCTGTAGTCATTGAGGCCGCTGGGACGTGGCATCTTCGGCACAGGGACGAGGCAGGACGTCTTCCACAGTACAGGAACCCTCCGGAGCCTCAGGCTCAGGTTGAATACATGGCAAAATACTCCACATAGCTGAGGGGCACAGGCTTTGAGCACCCTGGTACTGAAACCATCCGGTCCTGCAGCCTTACTTGGGTTGAGACGTTTCAGCTGTCTTCTCACCTGTTCAGCTGTGAAGCCCACTGTGGTGGTTTCGTGTGGGGGAGGGGTATAGTCATGAGAGCAGGGTGGGGGACTGTGAGGAGGGGTAGGAGGGGAGAGTGGAATATGTGTTGGTTGGGGGCCGACAACAGATGGCTCATGTGGGGGATGGGCAGGGGCCACAATGTCAAATCTGTGAAAGAACAGGTTAAGTTCATTGGCCCTGTCCACAAATGTCCACATTTCAACAGGCATAGAAAATTGAACATGACAAATAAAGAATAATACATCCCTTTAGCACATGATGTTGTGCTGACAGTTTAAGCTACTCCAAGATCAATTTAACCCTTCCCTCCCACATAGCTCTCCATTTTTCTTTCATCTATGAATTTTCTTACATCCCTCCAATTATGAGAAAGTTGTGGCCTCTTGTATTAACCATTTCCACCCTGGGAAAAAATCTCTGGCTGTCCACTCAATCTAGGCCTCATCATCTTGTGCATTTCTACCATCTGCCCTCATCCTCCTTCATTCAAGAGTGAATTCCCTATCTCATTCAGCCTCTCCTTACAATGCATATCCTCTAAACCAGGCAGCATCCTTCCTATAGTGAGGCAATCAGAACTGAACACAATACTCCAAGTGCATTCTAACCAGAGTTTTATAGAGCTGCAACATTACCTTGTGGCTCTTGAGCTCAATCCCTTTACTAATGAAAGCCAACATACCATACAGCATCTTGAGCACCCTATCATCACGCGCAGGAACTTTGAGGGTTCTATGGGCACAAACCCCAAGATCCTTCTGTTCCTCCACACTGCTAAGAATCCTGACCTTAACATTATACTCTGGATTTAAAAACACAAACAACAGGAATTCTGCAGATGCTGGAAATTCAAGCAACACACATAAAAGCTGCTGGTGAACGCAGCAGGCCAGGCAGCATCTCTAGGAAGAGGTACAGTCAACGTTTCAGGCCGAGACCCTTTGCCTGGCCTGCTGCATTCACCAGCAACTTTGATGTGTGGTGATTATACTCTGGATCTTAGGCATTCACTAGACTGAAGGATGTGTCTGAACGAGGGAATATTTGTAAGTTGATGATATTTCCATTCATTTCAAAAATTTTGCTGCCACAATGAGAGAGAGAGAGAGAGTGAGAGAGAGAGAGAGAGAGAGACAGAGAGAATGTGTGTGAGAGAGTGAGAGGAGAGAGAAAGAGAGAGAGAGAGTTATGTGAGATTCAAGGTGATAGGTGGAGGAGTCTGGAAAGAAGGAAAGTTGGAGAGGAAATGTGGGGTTGGAAGGTGGGTAAAATAGGGGAAAAGGGCCCAGTGGGAGTGTGTGGCTGATTGGGAGAGGAAATTAACTGGATTTCAGGGGGTGAGGGTAAGGCGGTTGGAAAATAATGGTGTATGAGATGTTGTGGTTAAGACCATAAGATAGAGGAGAAAAATTGGGCCATTCAGCCCATCAAATCTTCTCTGCCATTTCATCATGGCTGATCCTGGATCCCACTCAACCCCATACACCTGTCTTCTCGCCGTATCCTTTGAAGCTCTGACTGATCAGGAAACAATCAACTTTCACTTTAAATATACCCATGGACTTGGCCTCCACCGCAGTCCGTGGCAGAACATTCTATAGATTTACTACTCTCTGGCTAAAAAAAATTCCTCCTTACCTCTATTCTAAAAGGTTGCTCCTCAATTTTAAGGCTGTGCCCTCTAGTTCTGGATACACCCACTGTAGGAAACAACTTCTCCACATCCACCCTATCATTTCAACATTCGGTAGGTTTCAATGAGATCCCCCTGCATTCTTCTCAATTCCAGGGTAGATCAGAAAGGGAGGGAAATTATTGCCAGGATTGTAATTAAGCAGATTTGACTCATAAGGAACCAGATGATTCAGAGTAAATAGAAAATATCTGTATACACCCAGAGGATGCTATTGGTATCCCAGGTATTGGATGATGCATTTGATTGTTTTATCTGCATTGGCCAGACCACTTAAAGAGAAATGCCAAGCATTTGTTGGCATTATATGAGAGGGATTGTGTGTCACTTGATACAGTTGTTGTTCCACATGAGTAATCCAATATAAATGAGAAACAAACGGCAGATGATGGAACTCAGCAATAAAAACTAGAAATGTTAGAAATGATACTGGAGAGGTAGTAATAGAAGACAAAGAAATGGCGGACAAACTTAACAAGTATTTTGTGTCAGTGTTCATTGTGAAGACAGCAGCAGTGAGCCAGAAATTTGAAAGCGTTAGGTGGCATAAGTGAGTGTAGTTGCTATTATCAAGAAGGAGGTTCTTGGGAAGCTGGAAGGTCTCAAGGTACATAAGTCACCTGGATCAATTGGGCTACACCCCAGGGTTTTGAAAGGTGTAGCTGAAATAACATATGGAGGCATTAGTACTAACCTTCCAAGAATCACTAGAATCCAGAATAGTTTTGGAGGACTGGAACATTGCAAATGTCACTCCACACTAAGGAGCGAAGGAAGCAAAAAGAAGGAAACTATAGGCCTGTTACTTTGCCTTCAGTGGTTGGGAAGATGTTGGAGTCAATTATTAAAGATGAGGATTCAGGGTACTCAGAGGTACTTGATAAAGTAGGTCAAAGTCAGCATGGTTTTCTTAGGAAAGTCTTTGCTTCCATGTGTTGGAATTCTTTGAGGAAATAACAGTAGGATAGATAAAGGAGAGTCAGAAGGCCTTGGACAATGTGCTGCATGTGAGACTGCTAAACAAGTTAAGAGTCTATGGTATTACAGGAAAGATACTAGCATGAATAGAAGATTGGCTGGTGGCAAATTGTGGGACTAACGGGAGCCTTTCTAATTGGCTGCTGATGACTAGAGGGGTGTTCTGCAGGGATTGGTGTTGGGACTGCTTCTTTTCACGTTATCCGTCAGTGATTTGGATGATAGAACTGATAACTCTGTGTCCAAGTTGTGAACAATACGAAGATAGGTGGAGGGGTGGGTTGTGTTGAGCAAGCAGGGAGTCTGCTGAAGGACTTGAAGAGATTAGGAGAATGAGCAAATAAATGGCAGGTGGAATACAGTTTTGGCAGGTGTATGGTAGAAGGAATAAAGGTGTAGACTATTGTCTATACTGGCAGAAAATTCCGAAATCAGAGCTGCAAAAGGAGTCCTCATGCCGGATTCCCTGAAGGTTAACTTGCAAGTTGAGTAAGGAAGGCAAATGCAATGTTAGCATTCATTTCAAGAGAACTAGAATGCTAATATAAAGAGGACAAGGATGTAATGTGGAGGCTATATAAAGGATTGATCAGATCACACATAGAGTACTGAGAGCAGTTTTGAGTCCCTTATCTAAGAAGGGATGGCCTGATATTGGAGAGGTTCCACAGGTTGTTCACAAGAATGCTTCTGGCAATGAAAGGATAAGCACATGAGGAACGTTGGATGGCTATGGGCCTGTACCAGGATGAGAGGGGGTTGCACAGAAACATATTGAATATTGAAAGGCCTGGATAGAGTAGATGTGTTGAGGATGTTTCCTTTAGTGGAGGAGTCTGGGACTAGTGGGCACAGCCGCCTGATAGAGGGATGTCCACTTAGAACAGGATGGATTTTTTTAGCCAGATGGTAGTGAATCTTTGTAATTCATTGCCTTAGATGGCAGTGGATGCCAAGTCACTGGATACATTTAAAATGGAGGTTGATAGGTTCTTGATTAGTCAGGATGTCAAATGTTACCGGGAGAAGACTAGAGAATGGGGTTAAGAGGGATAATAAATCAGCCATAATGGAATGGCAGAGCAGAGCAGACTGGATAGGCCAAATGGCCTAATTCTGTCCCTATGTCTATGGTCTTAATTACGCAGCAGCTCGGGCAACATCTGCAAAGAGACAAACAAAATTAATGTCTCATGTTGACGACCTTGTATACCAGAAGGATTAACCCTGTTTCTCTAGTTCAGGAGCCCAGGGACAGCTTGGCAGTAGTCGGCTGCTACAGCATTCTCCAGGGCCATAAATTCACAGTGTTAACATGCGATATTGAACTAGGTGTCTGGCATTTCTATTCCACTGTAAAAGTGAGCAGGCACAGAGGAGACCAAAGAAATGCAGAGCCTGAAGTTAATTTTTCAGGACTTTAGATTCTATGTAACCAGAATTATATGGCGAGAAGGCAGGTGTATGGGGTTGAGTGGGATCTAGGATCAGCCATGATGAAATGGCAGTGCAGACCCAATAGGCTGAATGACCTAGTTCTGCTCCTGTGTCTTCCGGACTTACGGTCTAACGACCATTCTAATCCATTCCATCAGGCACTTCTGGAGAACTTCCCTGCTTTGTTTTCTATATTTCCTCTTTCTCACTTGCTCACTCCTTTCTGTCTCTTTATCATCCTTTTTCTCACTCCCTCTTTTCCTTTTTCCTCTCTAATCTCTTTCTTTCCTCCTCCTTTGCCTACTTCTCTCTCTCTCTCTCTCTCTCTCTCTGCTTTTGATTACACACAATCTTCACCCTTAGCACTACAGTATGCCTCAGTTTTGTCCTATTCTACTGTCTCTGTTTTTCCCAAATCTGTCCCTTCCCTGATGGACCCATTATTTTTCAATTTGCAGTCATGGCATTAAAACTCCAAGTTTACAAAAAAAAACCTGTTCAAACTTAATTCAGCCATAATTTTGCATGCATATTGGAAAGAAAGGTCAGAGATCAACAGATGAAATATCCATATTCCTTATATTACAGATTATATAATTCTAGTAAGAAGTTGTGGTGATACAGTTCTGGTTTTGTACTCACATAGAATTCAACTGGACTTAATCATCTTAATCATTATGCCATCTAGTGTGCACTTTTAATGCATTCACGAACTCCGGTACCATCTAAATGCAAATTCGTAGTCTGGACATAAATTTACAGTTAAACTTTCCCAAGAAATTCAAGCCCTTGGACAGGCTGGGTCTAATCACCTTTGTGTAAAAATAAATGTCGATAATAAATGGATGACTTGCTCTGAACTGGTGCACAGACTATAAATTGGTTGCTCTTATCTGCAGCTTGTGGGAAAGGTGATGCAAGAATGCTCAGTCCGCTCACAGATTATATTGAGTTTTATAACGTTTGCAATTTTTATCAGAGAGGTTGGAGAGCAGTTTCAGGCCAGGGGAGATGTATGATTAAATTAGGAAACTTTTAAG
The DNA here is from genome assembly GCF_963921235.1 of Mobula hypostoma. NCBI lineage: Eukaryota > Metazoa > Chordata > Chondrichthyes > Myliobatiformes > Myliobatidae > Mobula > Mobula hypostoma. The sequence continues at coordinate 5,805,123 of NC_086115.1, forward strand.
TTGTTGCTGGTGGTATTCCATTATATTTAGATTCATGAAAATGGTATATCCTTATCCTATAACCATAGAAATAAAATACAGGAACAAAATTAGACCATTTGGCCCATCAAGACTTTCCACTATTTGATCATGGCTGGTGTATTTTCCTTCTCAGACTCATTCTCCACCCTCCTCCTCCCAACCATTGACGCACTTACTAACCGGGAACCTATCAACCTCCACTTTAAAGATACCCAATGACTTGGCCTCTACAGCCATCTGCGGCCATGAATCCCACAGATTCACCATCCTCTGGCTAAAGAAATTTCTCATTGTCTCTTTTCCGTAGAGATGCCTTTCAATGTCTGTGCTCTCTGATCTTAGACTCTCCTACAATTGAAATCATCATTTCCATGTCCTCTCGAAACTTTCTGCCTTTTGATATTCAGTGGATTTCACTGAGAACTACCCCCTCCCTCATTCTTCTAAACTACCCCCCTCACCTTAAAGCTATGTCCTCTGATAATCAATACTGACGCATCTCAAGGATGTGCTTAGCCCACTGTTCTACTCTCTCTACACCCATGACAGTATGGCTAGGCACAGCTCAAATTCATCTATAAATTTGTTGATGTTACAACCATGGTTGACTGAATCTCAGGTGGTGACGAGAGGGCGTACAGGAGTGAGATATACCAGCTAGTTGAGTGGTGTCGCAGCAACAACATTGCACTCAACATCACTAAGGTCAAAGAACTGATTGTGGACTTCAGAAGGGGTAGGACGAGGGAACACACACCCCTCAGAGGGATCAGAAGGTGGGGGGGGCGTGGGGGAGTGAGCAGTTTCAAGTTCCTGGGTGTCAATATCTCAGAGGACCTAATCTGCACCCAACATATTGATGCAGCTGTAACGAAGGCAAGACAGCGGCTATACTTCATTCGGAGTTTGAGGAGATTTGGTTTGTCACCTAAAACACTCACAAATTTCTGCAGGTGTACTATGGAGAGAATTGTGACAAGCTGCATCACTGTCTAATATGGGTAGGACTACTGCACAGGATCAAAGTAAGCTGCAGAGAGTTGTAAAATTAGTCAGCTCCTTCATGGGCTCTGTAGTGTCCAAGATATCTTCAATTAATGATGCTTCAAATAGCCGGTGTCTATCATTGAGGAGCACCATTGCATAGAACATGCCCTCTTCTCATTGCTACCATCGGGAGGAGGTACAGAAGCCCGAAGGCACACACTCAATGATTCAGGAACTGCTTCTTCCCCTCTGCCATCTAAATAGATATTAAACCCATGAACACTACCGCACAACTTTTTTGTTTTTATTTTTTTTGTACTACTTATTAAATTTAACTAATTCACAGGTTTTATTCTCTATTATTATGTATTGCATTGTACTACTGCCACAAAGTCCAGAAAGTTAATAAATTTCACGACATATGCTAGTGATATTAAACCTGATTCTGATTCTAATATTTATACCCTGGGAAAAGAACTCTGAATGACCACCCTCTCTATGTATCTCAAAATTGTAAAAAATTCTATCAAGTTTAATCATGTCATAACACCAGAACACCCATAAGACAATGGAACAGAATAGGGCCATTCGGCCCATTGACACTGCTACACCATTCCATCCTGGTTGATTTATTCTCCCTCTCAATTCCATTCTCCTGCCTTTTCCACGTAACCGTTGATGCACTATCAGGCTCCACTTTAAATAGACCTAATGACTTGGCCTTCACAGTCGTCTGTGGCAATAAAGTATCTTGATGAGGTTACTGAACCTGTACAACAGATGTAAATCTTGCTTCGGTCTTGCCAATTCAAATCTAAGAACTGATTGAAAGGGTACCTCACTGATTAGCTCCCAGCCAGGCATGGGCAACCTCACTCAGACAGTAGGTTCATTGTAAGAATCCAACAGTTCTCAGGTTCACACCACATAGTGGTAACCCCTACTTCTCACCCAAGCTCATGATTCTTCACCAACTTTTGTCCTCATCCACCTGTCTTCCAACACCTGACCCACAGCCATTACTGAGGAGCAATCCACCATCCAACTAATGACTTTCTCCTGACAACCCTCACAACCCATCATCTCCCTCAGTCCATTCCCTGACTATTTTCCATCCAGCCCCTCTACTTCCCACCCAATCCATTAACGGCATCCCCTCCCATCCAAATCAATGGCTGGTCCCCAGCTCAATCTAATTCTGCACTCCACTAAATGCATCTTTACATTTCATTAAAAACCCATAAAGGGTCTTGACTTGTAATGACAACCGTCCATTCTATTCCTCCCACCACCAGCAACAGAATCTGCTAGGCTAATGAGACCAGCCGGAAGTTAGTTGTTGTTCCACATTCCAGCATCTGCAGTTTCTTGTGTCCTATTTATTCTCTCTCCTTTCAGTGAAATAACTAGTTTTCAACCCATGTTAACATACCTTCCCTAATAGTATGAGTTCCTGTCTTGTGCACCAGGCTGTTACATGACAGCATCAGAGAAGTCATAATGTACACATCTATAGGTTTCTCCATGAACTCTGCTTATTGTATCATTGAAGGACTCCAGAAAATTCTTAAAACAGGATTTACCTTCCACAAAGTCATCATGTTTCTTCAAGTAACTGGTTACTTGTTCCTTGGTTATACAGTACTGCTTAAGAGTCTTAGAAACATATATACAGCTATGGTGCCTAAGACTTTTGCACAGTACTGTAGTAATCTTATGTATTGCACTGAACTGCTGCCACATAAAAAAACAAAAATCATGACACTCGAACGATGACATGACATGAACGTCGACTCAGACCATGAGAGGCCTGTGTCGGGAATTTTCATGCCTTACAAGGCGCAGATTGGAAGTCTGGGTGGGGCGCCACTCCTCGCACAGACTAGAGCAATGTGTAATTAAGTGCCTTGCTCAAGGGCACAAACACGCTGCCTCAGCTGAGGCTTGAACTAGCGACCTTGAGATCACTGGACGAACGCCTTAACCACTTGGCCACGTGCCCAGCACAATGTGACATATGTGAGTGATGATAAACCTGATTCTGATATGGGTCTCTATTGTGGACTGAGAGTGGGAAGGGGGCAGGGAAAAGGGAATCATGGTTGGGAAAATGGGAAGGGAGAGGGGACGGAGTGGGAAAAACCAGAGGGACATTCAGTAATTATCAATAAACCAGTTGTTTAGAATCAAATGACTTTCCCTGGTGTCTCAGGGCTGGGTGTGTCTGCACCTGTGTCACCCCCAACCATCCTTCACACTCTTTCTCTCCAGTCCATGTTGACAAATACAGTACTGTGCAGAAGTCTTACACACCCTAGCTCTGTGTGTGTGTATATATAAAAAATATATACGTGTGGCCAAGTGGTTAAGGCGTCGGTCTAGTGATCTGAAGGTCGCTAGTTCGAGCCTCAGCTGAGGCAGCGTGTTGCGGCCTTGAGCAAGGCACTTAATCACACATTGCTCTGCGATGACACCGGTGCCAAGCTGTATCAGCTTTAGTGCCCTTCCCTTGGACAACATCAGTGGTGTGGAGAGGGGTGACTTGCAGCATGGGCAACTGCCAGTCTTCCATACAACCTTGCCCAGGCCTGCGCCCTGGAAACCTTCGAAAGCACAAATCCATGGTTTCATGAGACTAACGGATGCCTATATATGTATATATGTGTATATGTGTGTCTTGAACAAGGCAGTTGTATTTGTCTTTTTGGTACCTTTCCAAATTATTCAATGAGTTTCAAATAATTTCAACCAATAGGTCATAGTTCAAATGTCAAAGTTCAGATTTATTATCAAAGTATATATATCATTTACATCCTTGAGATTAACCTTCTTGCACTCATAAAACCAACAAAATCCACAAAAAAATGCAAAGACTAACAAATATCCAAAGTTCAAAAGAATACAAATCACGCAAATAGCAAAAAAAGTAAGCAAATCATACATAGAACATTGAGCTGCAGAAACTCAGTAAGTGAGTCCACAGCTGCAGAGTCAGTCCTGCGCTGAGGAGAGTGAAGCTGGTGTAGGGCAACAATCGCTACCAAATTTGGCAGTGTGGGACCAAAGACTCTCGACCTCCTACCTGATGGTAGCAGTGAGGGGAGAGGGAGATGGGTCAAATGCAAGTAGACTGCTCTACTATCTCTGCAGCTACTCCAAGAGGATGTATTTTCTGCCTTTGCTTCAGTTTCTTTTACTTCATGTTGTGAGGTTCTTTGTATCATGGCTTCAATGTAATGTCTCAGCTAAAGTTCAGCGCCTCTTGCAGTACAACGATTTCCCTCAACCCTTCTTTTCTGGGAGGCTCTATTAGGTCTTTATAAAAACCTGAGGCAAAAGATGCTGTATTGTTCTTGCTACAGTAAATAGGAGATCATCCTTATTTACTTTATGAGGCATACATATGAAGATATGATAGCATAAGTGAATGTGGCAAGCTGACTCAATATCCATCTACATTTCTAATTAGAAGTGTTGCTGTGATAAATCATGACACTGTTTCTTTGGATTTACTAATTTATATCTCCATATGTACTACAAACGATTACAGCAAAATTTATGTTCTTATCTGAACACTTGCTTTCCCTGCAGCCTATCTTTTATTTGTGTTATTAGCTATGATATTGTGTATGTAAGCCTAATTGATTTAGTTCCCAGTGTGTAGTATTTTAAGTCTGGAATGTTTGTAAGTACATCCATTCTGCACTATTGCAATTCCCATTAACCAAATCAATAAATAGGGGTGGCATGGTAGCATAGTGTTTAGAGAGTGTCAACGACCTGCAACCCATCACTGTCTGTCAGGAGTTTGTACCTTCTCCCTCTGACCGCATGGCTTTCGGTTTCCTCCCACAGTCCAAAGACACATTGGTCATATAGGCATATTCGGGCAGCAAGCGCTCATTGAGCTGGAAGGTCTTATTACCAGTCTGAATCTTCAAATAGTAAAGGGAAATAAATCTTTCTGAAAGGTGAGATGAAATAACAAGGGCAAAAATTTTGGGCAATAAGATATTTAAGGCAAAAACAGGTTAAGTAGATAACAATCAAATAATAATATTGTACCTCAATCAAATGGTAATGGTGTACCTCAATCAAATAGTAATAGTGTACATCAGTCAAATGGTAATGCTGTACCTCAATCAAATGGTAATGCTGTACCTCAAAGTGCTGGAGGAACTCAGCGGGTCGGGTAAAGTAGGGAAACGGACTGTTATGTTTCAGGATGAGACCGTTCATATGGGCTGTATGATAGAGAGGCGATTGTCAGTGTAAAGGGCTGAAGGCATGGGTGAGAGTAAGGGCTGGTTGATGATAAGTGAATTCAGCTGAGGAAGGTGTTGGGCAGCAGGGAGAATGGGAGTAGTGCCAGAAGCTGGGAGTGATACAGAGACGTGAAAAAGGATTGAGGATGATGGAACCTGATAAGAGAGAAAGGTGCAGTATGGAATAATGGGAGGGAGGTGGGCATTGGAACTGGTAGGAGGATAGTGTGGGTGGTGGGCAGATTGAGAAAGTGGGGGAGGGGTGTAATGGTACTGTGATGGGGGTCAGGCAGATCAGGAGGAGAGAGAAAAAACAGAAGTAGAAAAGGAACAGAGAGAGTGTGGGTCCTGAAAGTTTGAGGTTGGAGACAGCCCAGAGGGAATGTGTACTCTATCACAGCCCCACCCCTCCTCCTACATCCACCTTGCTCCACGCCTTATCTCTACATTTTTATGCTAACTATCTCCTCTCACTTTTTTCTGATTGTCTATGAGAACAGAGCGAGTGTGGTGAGAGTGGGTCCAGGGTTAGTGGTATGTTCTTCGTGTGAGATGTGGGAACTCTGGGAGACCGCTAGCCTCCCCTGATAAATACATCTGCATAAAAAGTGCACCAAGCTACAGCTCCTTAGAGGTCATGTTAAGGAAATGGAGGTGCAGCTCTCTGACCTTCGTCTCATATGGGAGAATGAGGAGGTGAGAGATAGAAGCTACAAGGAGGTCATCACGACTAATTTGCAGGAGCAGGTACTTGGGTGACTGTTAGGAGAGAGAAAGCGAATAATCAGCCAGTGTGGAGTACCCCTGAGGCCCTCAATATTATGTATACTGCTTTGGACACTGTATACTGTGGGGACGAGACCTACAGGAGGGAGCTGCAGCTACCGGGCCTCTGGTACTGAACTTATCTCTGTGGTTCAGAAGGCAGGGGTGGGAGAGACGAGGAGTGCAGTAGTGATAGGGAATTCCATAATTAGAAGAACAAACAGGAGATTCTGTGGATGTGAAAGAGACACCCAGATGGTATGTTGCCTCTGGGGTGCCAGGGTCAGGGAAGTCTCGGATGGGTTCATAGCATTCTAAATGAGGAGGGTGACCAGTTGGAAGTCATGGCATATATACGTACTAATGGCAGAGGTAGGAAAAGGTTTGAGGTCCTGAAGAAAGAATATAGGGTTCTAGGTAGAAAGCTGAAACACAAGACCTCCAGGGGAGTAATCACTGTACCTATGCTTCGCACCAGTGAGGGTAGAAATAGGATGATTTGGCAGATGAATGTGCAGCTTAAGAATTGGTGTAGAGAACAGGGTTTCAGATTTCTGGATCATTGGAATCTCTTCTGGGGAAAGCAAAATGTGTACTAAAAGGGCAAGTTAGACCTGAATCAGAGAGGGACCAATATCCTTATGGGCAGATTTGTCCAAGCTTTTGGGAAGGGTTTAAACAAATTTGGCAGAAGGTTGGGAACCAGAGTGATAGGGCTGAGGATGGGGCAGTTGGGCAACAAGAAGAGGCAGTGTACAGTGTCACGTACCCTGTGACGGGTTAACGAACCAGCAGAAATAGAAAACACTTTGGAATCTGGTATTGCTATTCACTAATACTATTTATTAGTAACTACGCAATACAATCATATAAGTTCAGATTTATTAAACAGGTTAGCTGAGATTATATATATATATATAAGTGTGGAAATATAGAAACCAAGCTTCTTCAAGCCTAGGGGTAAATGGATACAATCGTATAGTGATGAGTAAAGTTCAGTTCAGTTTGTGGTGTTGAGTCGAGTAGTGATGGAGAGAGAGAGAGGTTTGAGTCTTCAGGTGAGCTGATGCCGTTGATACTTCCTATTGTCCTCTGAAATCCTTTAGAAGTTACCGAATGTGACAACAAAGGGGACTGTTCTTCTGTGGTGGAATTATCAACCCAGGCGAGGGTTGGACATGAATAACTCCCCACCAGTCACACCTTTTCCACACTGTGAGAGCCACTGATCGATCCTCCTAAACCTACCTTTTCTGTTGGCACAACAAAGCTCATCCAGTGTCCAAAACCATGTTTCTGTGTGTCTACCAGCTGACCTATTTATCTCACCATGCTAAACACCAGCCATCCATCAAGTAGCTCCTCCCTTCTCTCTCTGTAAGAACACAGAAGCTGGTAGTGTCCTTGCAAAAGTGTAAACATGCTGCAGAGAAACCATAACAACATCTACAAGCAGTCTTCGCCTCTCTCTCTCTCTCTTAATAACAAGGTGCTTGTGTTGAACAACTCTATCTCTCTTTTTGAAGGTATAGTCCATAAAAATATGACCCCCTAAGGGTACATAACACCTTCCTCCTTTAGGAAAAATTTTGACAAAGGCAAAATTTTGGTCTAACAGTAGATTACAGAATATGAAGCAATACATATGTGATTATCATGTAGCACATTACAGAAGAGTATACAAATACTAGTTTCTATTTCACTTTTAAACTTAACATTCAAACAATCAATCTACCATGATATTGTCTTTACCTTTCACATGCTTTGTTACAAAAAAGTCAAATTTCTGCAAAACCAGATCCTGTTATATTCAAAATGGTGTTTGATCACCCATTGTCCCTTGTCCACTTCAAAACAGAATACTTAGTCATCACGTGATCAACTTGCTCATCAGCTCGAATAGATCCTTGCACAGGTGCCAGCTCATCACCAATGTTTTCTAAACTAAGCACATTCGTTAAAATTCCAAACAAGTCATTAATTTTATCTCCAAAATCTTTAGTTCCAAATGTTTCAATAATAACACCTGCAGATGGTCCCTTTTGGTCAAAACAACACTTCAGGTTTTGTCTCTCCACGCCACAAACTTGGACAACATCACATTGTTTATTTCTAAAATCTAAAATAATTTGTAGCAAATTAACATATACTGTCCCAGCATCTGAGAGAGCTGCTTCTCTCAGTAAGGTCAAAGATCCTGAAACCAATCCAGACTTCAAATTAACCTTATTCAAAGATTCAGAAACAACACTTTTCTCAATATCTTCAATAACATTCACTTCACCAACTTTCATCTCATCACTAACTTTTAGAACACTGCCTAATACAAGTGACTGAGAATCCTCAACTTCCACTGGTACCAAGGTTAACCCCTTATTCACTGAACCAAAACCATCTGACACAAAAGGACTGCATTCCTTTCCAACCGAGTCAGATACCTCAGACCTTAACTGAGCCTCAACACAAGGTTTAGTACCCTGTGAATCCACAAGTACTTCAACAACCTGAACACAGTCAATCGGGACAGCTGCCTCTTCTGAGCTTTCATCGCTTGTCCCAGTTTCAAATTCTAGGTTACCCAGATCCTCCCAGCTACTCTCTGGGAAACTCTCATCTGGAGTAAACTCAACTTCGTGGGTTAAAACAATCTTGTCTGCTATCTTAGCAGACCCCCGCAGGGTAGCGGCATCCTTTTCATCTAGGTATTCCCTTACATCATCAGGAACACAACTTTTATATTCTTCAATCAACACACGCTCTTTCGAGCTGTAAAAATCAGCAGGGTCCAACACTGGACCTCCCAGCTGCCACATCTCCCTCTCAAACTGTCTCTGCCTTTCTGCATCTTCTCTCTGTTTTGCCGCCTCTTCTCTCCATCTTGCTGCCTCTCTAGCCTCTCTCTCGAGCTGTTTTAATTTCAATTCATGCTCCATTCTTAATTTTTCCAACTGAAGCTGAAGCTCAGACTCAATAGGTTTACCTTCCACGAACATTTTCAACACATCCTCAGTAAATTGCTTCATTGAAATATAATATTCAACTATTTTTCTTTGAATTTCTATCTTAGTCATACCCTTCTTTACCTCAATTCTCATTTCTTTAGCAATGTCCCACACATCATCCATCATCACATCAATGTCCCAATCATCCTTTTTAGCTATCTTCAAAGTCATTGAGTCTGGCGATTTCCGAAAGTCCTTAACATCCATTTCTGCTGTTTTTCCTCCACACAACCAAATCAAAAGGGATTTTCCCCAATGAATTCAAACAAGCCCCCCACACAATTTGTTCCAATCCCAGACGCAGGCCCCAATTTTGTCACGTACCCCGTGCGGGTTAAAGAACCAGCAGAAATAGAAAACACTTTGGAGTCTGGTATTGCTATTCACTAGTACTATTTATTAGTAACTACGCAATACAGTTATATAAGTTCAGATATATTAAGCAGTTAGGCAACATTATATGTATATAAGTGTGGAAATATAGAAACCAAGCTTTTTCAAGCCTAGGGGTAAATGGATACAGTCTTACGGTGATGAGTAAATTTCAGTTCAGTTCGTGGTGTTGAGTCAAGTAGTGATGGAGAGAGAGAGAAAGGTTTGATTCTCCAGGTGAGCTGATGCTATTGTCACTGAATGTGACCACAAAAAAGACCGTCTTCTGTGGTGGAATTATCAACCCGGGCGAGGGTTGGACACAAATAACTCCCCACCGATCACACCTTTTCCACACTGTGAGAGCCACTGATCAATCTCCTGATCAATCCTCCAAAACCCACCTTTTCTGTGGGTATAACAAAGCTCATCCAGTGTCCAAAACCATGTGTCTGTGTGTCTATCAGCTGACCTTCTATTTATCTCACCATGCTGAACACCAGTTGTCCATCAAGTAGCTCCTCCCTTCTCTCTCTGTAAGAACACAGAAGCTGGCAGTATCTTTGCAAAAGTGTAAACATGTTGTAGAGAAACCATAGCATCATCTCCAAGCAGTCTTTGCCTTTCTCTCTCTTAATAATAAGGTGCTTGTGTTGAACAACTCTCTCTCTTTTTAAAGGTATAGTCCATAAAAATATGACCCTTAGGAGTTCATAACAGCAGTGAGACTGTGAAGAACAGGCAGATGATAGGGCAGAATTGCAGTCAATTGGATGATCTGGAGTCTAACATGGGATCAAAATTGAAAAGAGTGATGAATAAAGGACTGAAGGTGCTATAGTTGAATGCACACAGTAAATGGAATAAGGTAGATGATCATGTCATACATTTGGAGATTGCCAGGTATGACGTGACGGGCATCATGGCTGAAAGAAGATCATAGCTAAGAGCTTAAAAACCCAAGGATACACTTTGTATCGAAAGAATGGGAGGGGGGAGATGCTCTGTTGGTAAAAATAAATTAAGTCCTTAGAAAGAGGTGACATAGGATCAAAATGTAAATTCAATGTGAGTGTAATAGTGTAATGGTCCCGGAGGACAGAAAAATTGTACATTTCACTCCACTTTTTAAGAAAGTATGAAGGCAGTTGAAGTCAGTAGTTACAATAGGTTTCAATAGGCACATTTAATATCAGAGAAATGTATAAAATATACATTCTCAAATTCATTTTCTTTGCAAACATCCACAAAAACAGAGGAGTGCCCCAAAGAATGAATGACAGTTAAAACGTTAGAACCCCAACTCGCCCTCCCACACACAAGCAGCAGGAAGGCAATGACTCCTCCCCACAAGCAAAAAAGCATCAGAACCCTTCACTGAGCACTCAATTTGCAGCAAAGTATCATTAAAGACGCAGATTTGCAGTACCCCAAAAACTACTCATTCACCTGGTAATTCGACATACCATAGGCTCTCCCTCTCCTTAATAAGGGAAAAAGAGGCATCCCTGTTTCACAGCGAGAGGGGAGACACAACAAGAGGGGACGCCATCATCTTCCTGCTGAACCGTGTCTACGCCCACCTGGACAAGCCAGCGAGCACTGTGAGGGTCATGTTTTTTGACTTCTGCTCTGCTGGGGGAGAAGCTGACAGCGATGCAGGTGGATGCTCCCCTGGTATCATGGATTCTTGATTACCTGACTGGCAGACCACAGTACGTGTGCTTGCAACACTATGTGTCCGACAGAATGAGCAGCAGAACTGGGGCTCCACAGGGGACTGTCTTGTCTCCCTTTCTCTTCACCATTTACACCTCGGACTTCAACTACTGCACAAAGTCTTGTCATCTTCAGAAGTTTTTGGATGACTCTGCCATAGTTGGATGCTTCAGCAAGGGAGATGAGGCTGAGTACAGGGCTACGGTATGAAACTTTGTCACATGGTGTGAGCAGAATTATCTGCAGCTTAATGTGAAAAAGACTAAGGAGCTGGTGGTAGACTTGAGGAGAGCTAAGGTACTGGTGACTCTTGTTTCCGTCCAGGGGGTCAGTGTGGACATGGTGGAGGATTACAAATACCTGAGGATACAAACTGACAATAAACTGGACTGGTCAAAGAACACTGAGGCTGTCTACAAGAAGGGTCAGAGCCGTCTCTATTGCCTGAGGAGACTGAGGTCCTTTAACATCTGCCGGACGATGCTGAGGATGTTCTACGAGTCTGTGGTGGCCAGTGCTATCATGTTTGCTGTTGTGTGCTGGGGCAGCAGGCTGAGGGTAGCAGACACCAACAGAATCAACAAACTCATTTCGTAAGGCCAGTGATGTTGTGGGGATGGAACTGGACTCTCTGACAGTGGTGTCTGAAAAGAGGATGCTGTCTAAGTTGCATGCCATCTTGGTCAATGTCTCCCATCCACTACATAATGTACTGGGTGGGCACAGGAGTACATTCAGCCAGAGACTCATTCCACCGAGATGCAGCACTGAGCGTCATAGGAAGTCATTCCTGCCTGTGGCCATCAAACTTTACAACTCCTCCCTTGGAGGGTCAGACATCCTGAACCAATAGGCCGGTCCTGGACTTATTTCATAATTTACTGGCATAATTTACATATTACTATTTAACTATGTATAGTTCTATTACTATTTATTATTTATGGAGCAACTATAATGAAAACCAATTTCCCCCGGGATTAATAAAGTATGACTATGACTAAGACTATAACAAATAACTCACTGACTTACGATGTTAAAAGTCTGTGGTGTTGCTTTTTCCGAGCTCTGCACCAGAGAGTCGGTACCAAAAAGGAGCAGTTCTCCGGACACACAATCTCCGGCAGCTAACCCGCTGCTCCCAATGTTTCGTGTTCTCCTGCGATGCCTCAGTCATGGGCACTGGCCTAGAATCAGCACGTCTCCAGAGCCATGAAAATCCGGCACCCTGAAGGTGCGCTCAGCTTCCAGGCCGTGTCCGTGGGATATCAAAAAGTGGCTTGTCGTGAGGCCTTGAGAGCGGGTCCCATTCCCGCAAAGAACCAAAATCAGAGTGTAACTCCAGAGTGTCCTGACGAAGGTTCTCGGCCCGAAACATTGACTGTACCGTTTCCTAGAGATGCTGCCTGGCCTGCTGCGTTCACCAGCAACTTTGATGTGCGTTGCGTGCAAAGGTCAGGGTCTTTAAAAGAACGTTGGAAAGGAAATAAAAAGAATTGTCAAAGATAGAAATAGAGCTGTTTCTGAAGATGCAAGCAAAGAAGTCACCATTTGACACCATCTTGACTGTTCCGCCTCCAGTCATTTTTGGGAAGATGTTGGAGTCCATTATTCAGGATGAGGTTTCAGGGTACTTGATACATGATAAGATAGGTCAAAGTCAGCATAATTTCCTTCAGGGGAAATCTGTTGGAAATCTTTGAGGAAATAGGCAAGATATACAAAGCCCTTGTTAATACAGGAAAGAAACTACAGGAAAGAAAAGAGGGTAGCAGACACCAACAGAATCAACAAACTCATCCGTAAGGCCAGTGATGTTGTGGGGATGGAACTGGACTCTCTGACGGTGGTGTCTGAAAAGAGGATGCTGTCTAAGTTGCATGCCATCTTGGTCAATGTCTCCCATCCACTACATAATGTACTGGGTGGGCACAGGAGTACATTTCAGCCAGAGACTCATTCCACTGAGATGCAACACAGAGCGTTATAGGAAGTCATTCCTGCCTGTGGCCATCAAACTTTACAACTCCTCCCTTGGAGGGTCAGACACCCTGAGCCAATAGACTGGTCCTGGACTGATTTCCTGGCATAATTTACATATTACTATTTAACTATTTATGGTTCTATTATTACTTAATTATTTATGGTGAAACTGTAACAAAAACCAATTTCCCCCGGGATCAATAATGTATGAATATGACTATGACTATGACTAGCATGGATAGAAGATTGACTGATTTGCAGGAGGCAAAGAATGGGAATAGAGGTAGCCTTTTCTGGTTGGCTCCCAGTGACTAGAGGTGTTCTGCAGGAGTCGGTGTTGGGACCGTTTCTTCTCACATTATCAGTCAATGACTTGGGTAAGAAAATTGATCGCTTTGTGGCCAAGTTTGTGGGTGATCTGAAGATAGATGGATGGGCAGGTAGTGTTGAGGAAACAGGGAGTCTGCAGAAGGACTTAGACAGATTTGGAGAATGGACCAAAAAAATGACAAAATATAGTGTAGGGAACAGTATAATCATGCACTTTGGTTGAAGGAATAAAGGCATAGAGTATTTTCTAAACAGAGAAAATTCAAATATCAGGGATAGAAAGAAACTTGGGAATCTTCATGCAGGATTCCCTATAGGTTAACTTGTAAGTTGAGTTGCTGGTAAGGAAGACAAAAGCAATCTGGTGCTCCCGGTATGGCCTCCTGTACAGTATATCATTGAGACCCGATGTAGATTGGGAGACCATTTCACCGAGCACCTACACCCCATCTGCCAGAAGAAGTGGGATCTCCCAGTCGCCACCCATTTTAATTCCACTTCTCATTCTATTCCGATATGTCAATCCATGGCCTCCTCTACAGTCGCAATGAGGCCACACTCAAGTTGGAGGAACAACATCTTATATTCCATTTGGGTAGCCTCCAGCCTGATGGCATGAACATTGATTTGTCAATCTTCGGGTAATGACCCCCCCGCCCCATTCTTCACCAGTCCCCATCCCCTTTTCCCTCTCTCACCTTATCTCTTTGCCTGCCCCCTTTTTCTTTCTTCCTTGCCTTCTATCCTCATCTATCAGACCTCCCCCTCTCCAGCCCTGTATCTCTTTCACCAATCAACTTCCCGGCTATTTCGTTCATCACTTCCCCCTCCCACTTTCACCTATCACCTTGTGTTTCTCTCTCCCCTCCCCCACCTTTTGAAATCTACTCCTCATCTTTTTTTTCTCCAGTCCTGTTAAAGGGTCTCAACCCGAAACGATGATTGTACTTTTTCCCACAGATGCTGCCTGGCTGCTGAGTTCCTCCAGCATTTTGTTTGTGTTGCTTTGGATTTCCAGCATCTGCAGATTTTCTCTTGTTTGAAATGCAATGTTAGCATTATTTTTGAGAGGACTAGATCTGAAAGCAAGGATGTAATGCTGAAGTTATATAAAACATTGGTCAGACTGCACTTGGACTATTGTGAGCAGTTTTAGGCTCCTTGTCTAACAAAAGCTGTGCTGGCATTGGAGAGGGTCCAGAGTAGTTTCAGAAGAATAATTCCGGGAAATAAAGGGTTAACGTATAGGGAGAGTTTGATGGCTCTGGGCCTGTACTCATTGGAGTTCAGAAGAATGATGTGGGGGGATGGGGGGAAGAACTGATGTTCTTTTATAGGAAACAACAGGAATTCTGCAGATGCTGGAAATTCAAGCAACACACATAAAAGTTGCTGGTGAACGCAGCAGGCCAGGCAGCATCTCTAGGAAGAGGTGCAGGCCGAGACCCTTCGTCAGGACTAACTGAAGGAAGAGTGAGTAAGGGATTTGAAAGTTGGAGGGGGAGGGGGAGATCCCTCTTTTATCTTTTATAGGATGTGATTTAAGCAATAAGAACTCTGTGTTGCATTTCATTGTTACCAGAGAAACACTCCATCTTGTGCAGGTTCTGACAGATTGTTCAAAGCTCAGCCATTTACCAGGGTAAAGTCAGCTCCAGTCCATTCTTCTCAAGGACGTAAAGCATTGGCTGTACTAGTCCAGAATTTATCGCGATGTATAATCAGTTTGTCACCACAACTACTCATCTACAAAAGGTTGCATGATCTCATCTCAATTGATTTTGAACTAAATTAATTCTGTGGTACAAATTGGAAATGTGTTTATAAATATACCAAATCATTTTGAATCCCCTAAGTGATACAATCAAATTAAAAATACCCTTGAGGTGATTATCAGGTAAATCTAGAGCTGACAACTCTCTAGGTTTGTAGTGAAACATGGAAAATAGGAGCAGGTGTAGGCTATTCAGCCCTTCACCCACTATACTGTTCAACATAATCATGGCTGCTTGTCTGCTTCCATACCTTCTTCCTATCTATTCCCCATACCCTTAGATTCATTCAGCGCCTTCTTATTGGATATACACTATTTAATAGCTTGCACCACTACTTTAATAAGGTTTAATAAGGTATCAAGCATCTTATGTTTCTCCTTAATTCCTGGATGCTCCACTGCAGAAGGAGTTTTGTATGCTCTCCCCATGACTGTGTGGGTTCAAAGGTTTCAAAGGTACATTTAATGTCAGAGAAATGTATACGATATACATCCTGAAATGCTTTTTCTTCACAACCATCCACGACAACAGAGTGCCCCAAAGAATGAATGACAGTTAAATGTTAGAACCCCAATGTCCTCCCCAGCTCCCCTCCCTCCCTTGCATAAGTAGCAGCAAGCAACAATTTCCCCTCTCCCCACCAGGAAAAAAAAAAGCATCAGCTCCCGCCACCGAGCACTCAAGCATGAGCAAGGCACCAGCAAAGACACAGACTTGCAGTACTCCAAAGACTACATTGTTCACCTGGGATTCAACATACCACAGGCTCTCTCTCTCTCTCTCTCTCTCTCCCTAATAAGGGAGAAAGAGGTGTCCCCGTTTCACAGCAAGCGGGGAGACATAACAAACAACTCACTGGTTTACGATGTTAAAAGTCCACTACGTCACTTTTTTCGAGCTCTGTGCCCAAAGAGCTCAAGTCTCTGGGCAAATAGCCATAGATATTCCGACTCCCCCAATGACACAT
The DNA here is from genome assembly GCF_963921235.1 of Mobula hypostoma. Lineage (NCBI taxonomy): Eukaryota > Metazoa > Chordata > Chondrichthyes > Myliobatiformes > Myliobatidae > Mobula > Mobula hypostoma. The sequence goes on from NC_086115.1 coordinate 5,821,306, forward strand.
GGGTCTCCTGCCATGACACCGACCTTCAGTCCGTCGTCTCCAGTGCCCTGAGATCCTAGGCCTCCAAAGCCAAGCTGAACTTTTAGGCTGAATCCTTGGCGTGCCAAACAACGGCCAGTTATGAAACTCTGAGAGCGGGTTGCATTCCTGCAAAAAACCGAAGTCAGTGTGTAACTCCAGGTCAGGGTCTTCAAAAGAACCCTGAAAGGGAAAAATAAAGATATTGAAGATGGTGCTTTGGTTTCCTCCCACAATCCAAAACATACGGGTTAGTAGCTAATTGATCATTGTAAATTGTCCCCTGATTAGGCTGGGATTAAATCGAAGGGTTGCTGAGCAGCATGGCTTGAAGGGCCGGAAAGGCCTCCTCCCTGCTGTATCTCAATCAATCAACCAATCAATAAATAAACATACTTCTCTGGTCAAGAACTCTGAAGATAAAAGATTCAAAATGAGCTTTATTTGTCACATGTACATCTAGACATAAGTGTCGTCTGCATCAAATTTAATCAGTGAGGACGTGCTTGGAACAGCCTGCAAATGTTCCCATGATTCCAGCTACAACGTAGCACGTCCACAAACTTACTAACCTCACCCTATCCCATGACCCATATTTGTTAGGAATGTGGGTGGAAACTGGAGCTCCTGGAGGAAACCCATGCAGCTACAGGGAATCCATACGGACTCTTTACAGACAGCGGCAGGAATCGAACACTGATTAGTGATTACTGGCACAGTAAAGGCGTTGTGCTACCCTCATTCCATAGGTTTATCTCCCTCCATACTGGAGCATTCAGGAATTCAGCAAAAACTTAAAATGCATGATACTTGACTCAGGACATGGAAAAGTTACAAGATTATTAAAACATTATTAAAAAAATTCTCCAATCCTGAGAGCTAATTGGCAGTGGATGTGAGGATATGGGGATGTGGGAATTTGCAGTGAATATGGGGATGTGGGAGAAACAGGCATTTTACAAAACAGTTAAGAACCATTCGATCAGTGTGGAGACAGCAAGTTGGGACTCACTCAGCTATCAAAGGTAAAACTGTAGGATCCAGGCAATTTGAGGCTGGTGGTTAATTCTTGGTGTATACCCTCTTCCTTCATCAGAATTTAAATTAGCTTTCCTCTGAAATGTTAAAGGAAATTGAACAACGTAAAGTCAAGATACAGCGCCACATTTTTCTCCTCCTATGTGGCATTGGCTTCCTCAGTAAAATTTCCAGATTACTTTATATTTATATTTCCAAAATCCATGAAAGTTCTTCAGAATCTGCATTGACTAAAGTTATTGTACTTCATTCCCCAAAATTAGGATAGCATTTTAATGTATCCACATTCTTTGATAAAATATACCATTCAGCATTAAGTCAGTTGAATTACATCCTACCTGAATATTTTTTGAGAAGTGCTGTTTGATCCAAAAGAGATTCACATTGTTTTAACTCTTGGGAGACTTTGGTAAACTATTCTGTGTTTCTTCTTAGCTTCTGTGTGGTTGTCAAGGTGAAATAGAGCTGCCTAGTCATCATTATCTGGGCAAACATTTTATAAAATTAGACACCTTTAAACCTCAGTTCTTCCCCTTTTACATACATTTGAAAGTTACAATATGATGCTTACCAATGGGCACCACAGCAGCGTAGCAGTTAGCGTGATGCTATTACGGCTCGGGGCGTTCCAGGTTTGGAGTTCAATTCCAGTGCTGATCTATAAGGAAGCTCTGTACATCCTCCATGTGGAATGCATTGGGTTTCCCCGGCTGCTCCGGTTTCTTCCCACTGCCCAAAGGTGTACCAGGTAGGTTAATTGGTCATTGTAAATTGTCCTGCGATAAGATCAGGGTGCATTGTTTGCTAGGGCAGCATGGCTCGAAGGGACAGAAGGGCCTACTCTCTGCAGTATCACTGAATGAAGAGGTTCTGCAGATTCGGAAATCTTGAGCAACGTATACAAAGTGCTGGCGAAATTTAGCAGGTCAGGCTGCTTCTCCAGAGGGAAATAAACAGTCAAAGTTTTGACCCAAAACCCTTCATTAGGACTAGAAAGGAAGGGGGAAGAAGCTAGAAGCCAGTGGAATGGGTAAAGTACAAGCTACTTATTCTAGTTTCGGCCCCGTTCCTTTCCAGTCTTGGGGAAGAGTCTGAGCCCAAAATATTGGCTGTTTATTCCCTTCCATAGATGCTGCCTGACCTGGTGAGTTCCCCCAACGTTTTGTGTGTGTTGAACAACTCAAAATTCTACATCTCATTTGACAGCTACTCATTTTTTCATCTGGGCAAATTTATTATTTTTAAACAGTCAACATCAAAGTCTTCATTTCACAGCTGACTGAATGTTACATGTCGAATCAAATCAGATCCTATCACGGAGACCTTGGTGGGATTTTTTAATGAAACAAGAATGGAAAGTGAGGATGGTATAACTATCTTTAGTAATAATAGTGGACTTCGTTGATGCATGTCAGACAATGCTGTGATCTTAGATTAAAGAATATCCTTATTTGTAACATATACATTGAAACATAGAAACATACAGTGAAATGCATCATTTATGGCAACAACCTGCACAGTTTCTAACCTCAGTAGATACACACCAATGGATCAATATCGTGATTGTTCCGAGTATCTTCTTATCTGTGTAACCAATCATCATCCAATCGTTAAGAGACATTGCATATTTTCCATGGAATCGGTTTGATTTCTTTGTATCTTATGACATTGTGTATGTAATTCAATTCTTTCCTCGACAGATAAATCAAACCAATTATCATCTATAATCAAAGATGTAAATAATTGTCCTCATCTCTTTCAATTTGTGTCCAGTTTTAAATTCAATAAAGACTACTTTACTCGATTTGATTTTCAAATTAATCTGTCGATCAACAGAATACATAGTGAGATTCAGATGCATTATCTTCCTTTACGAAATAAATCCTTCATTTTTCTTCTCTCTGTTGCAGCTGTATAGGACCCTGGTCAGACCCCACTTGGAGTACTGTGCTCAATTCTGGTCGCCTCACTACAGGAAGGATGTGGAAACCATAGAAAGGGTGCAGAGGAGATTTACGAGGATGTTGCCTGGATTGGGGAGCATGTCTTATGAAAACAGGTTGAGTGAACTCGGCCTTTTCTCCTTGGAGCGACGGAGGACGAGAGGTGACCTGATAGAGGTGTACAAGATAATGAGAGGCATTGATCATGCGGATAGTCAGAGGCTTTTTCCCAGGGCTGAAATGGCTAGGACGAGAGGGCACTGTTTTAAGGAACTTAGAAGTAGGTATAGAGGAGATGTCAGGGGTAAGTTTTTTTTACACAGAGAGTAGTGAGTGCATGGAATGGGCTGCCGGCAGTGGTGGTGGAGGCGGAAACGATAGGGCCCTTTAAGAGTCTCCTGGATAGGTACATGGAGCTTAGAAAAATAGTAGGCTATGGGTAAACCTAGGTAGTTCTAAGGTAAGGACGTGTTCGGCACAGCTTTGTGGGCCGAAGGGCCTGTATTGTGCTGTAGGTTTCTGTGTTTCTGTTTCTGAGAGAGATGATTTGTTTCTGGCAGTGTTGCTCCTGTTTGCTATAAAGTAATAGAGAAGTACGGCACAGAAACAGGTCCTTTGCCCATCTAGTCCATGCCAAAACCATTTAAACTCCCTACTCCCATTGACTTGCATCAGGACCATAGCCCTCCATATCCCTACTAGCCGTATACCTATCCAAACTTCTCTTAAATATAGAAATCGAGCTCACATCACTACTTGTGCTGGCAGCTCATTGCACACTCTCCTGACCCTCTGAGCGAAGAGGTTTCTCCTGATGTTCCCCTTAAGCATTTTACCTTTCATCTTTAACGCATGGCCTCTTGTTGTAATTCCACCCAAATCAGTGGAAAAAGCCTGTTTGCATTTGCCCTGTCTATACCTCTCAAAATTTTGTATACCTCTATCAAATCCCCTGTCAATCTTCTACGTCCCAGGGAATAAAGTCCTAACCTACTCAATCTTTCCATATAACTCAGGTCCTCCAGACCCAGCAACATCCTCGTAATTTTTCTCTGTACTCTTTCAATCTGATTTACATCCTTCTTGTAAGTGGGTAACCAAAACTGCACATAGACTGAACCCTTGCCTCAGCAAGGACCTGGACCCATTGCAGTTTGCCTATCGCCACAATAGGTCAATGGCAGATGCAATCTCAGTGGCTCTTCACACGGCTTTAGACCACCTGGACAACACAAACACGTACGTCAGGATGCTGTTCATCGACTGTAGCTCAGCATTTAATACCATCATTCCACAATCCTGTTTGAGAAGTTGCAGAACCTGGGCCTCTGTACCTCCCTCTGCAATTGGATTCTCAACTTCCTAACCGGAAGACCTTAGTCTATGCAGATTGATGACAACATCTCCTCCTCACTGACAATCAACACTGGTGTATCTCAGAGATGTGTGCTTAGCCCACTGCTCTATTCTCTCTATACCTATGACTGTCTGGCTAGGCATAGCTCAAATACCATCTATAAATTTGCTGATGACACAACCATTGTTGGTAAAATCTCAGGTGGTGACGAGAGGGCATACAGGAGCAAGATAGGCCAACTAGTGGAGTGGTGTTGCAGCAACAAACTAACACTCAACATCAGTAAGATGAAAGAGCTGATTGTGGACTTCAGGAAGGGTGAGACGAAGGAGCACATACCATAGAGGTATCAGAAGTGGAGGGAGTGAACAGCTTCATGTTCCTAGATGTCATGATCTCTGAGGACCTGGCTGGTTCCAACATATCGATGCAGTTATAAAGAAGGCAAGACAACAACTATACTTCATCAGGAGTTGAAGACAATAGACAATAGGTGCAGGAGTAGGCCATCAGCCCTTCGAGCCAGCACCGCCATTCACTGTGATCATGGCTGATCATCCACAATCAGTATCCCGTTCCTGCCTTCTCCTCATATCCCTTGACTCTACTTTCTTTAAGAGCTCTATCTAACTCTTTCTTGAAAGCATCCAGAGGATTGGCCTCCAATGCCTTCTGAGGCAGAGGATTCCACAGATCCGCAACTCTCTGTGTGAAAAAGTTTCTCCTCAACTCCGTTCTAAATGGCCTACCCCTTATTCTTAAACTGTGGCCTCTGGTTCTGGACTCCCCCAACATTGGGAACTTGTTTTCTGCCTCTAGCGTGTCCAATCCCTTAATAATCTTATATGTTTCAATCAGATATCCTCTCATCCTTCTAAATTCCAGTGTATACAAGCCCAGTCGCTCCAACCAATATGACAGTCCCGCCATCCCGGGAATTAACCTCGTAAACCTACGCTGCACTCCCTCAATAGCAAAAATGTCCTTCCTCAAATTTGGAGACCAAAGCTGCACACAATACTCCAGATGTGGTCTCACCAGGACCCTGTACAACTGCAGAAGGACCACTTTGCTCCTATACTCAACTCCCCTTATTATGAAGGCCAACGTGCCATTAGCTTTCTTCACTGCCTGCTGTACCTGCATGCTTACTTTCAGTGACTGATAAACAAGGACACCTAGATCTCGTTGTACTTTCCTTTTCCCTAACTTGACACCAATCAGATAGCAATCTGCCTTCCTGTTCTTGCCACCAAAGTGGATAACCTCACATTTATCCACATTAAACTGCATCTGCCATGCAACTGCCCACTCACCCAACCAGAGATTTGGTACATCAACAAATACACTCAAAAACTTCTATAGATGTACCATGGAGAGCATTCTGAGAGGCTGCATCACTGTCTGGTATGGAGGGGGGTGGGGCTACTGCACAGGATCAAAAGAAGCTGCAGAGGGTTGTAAATCTAGTCGGCTCCATCTTGGGTACTAGCCTATAAAGTACCTCAGGGAGCGGTGTCTCAGAAAGGCCGCATCCATTATTAAGGACCTCCAGCACACAGGGCATGCCCTTTTCTCACTGTTTCCATCAGGTAGGAAGTACAGAAGACTGAAGGCACACACTTAGCAATTCAGCTTCTACCCCTCTGCCATCCGATTTCTAAATGGACATTGAACCCCTGGACATTACCTCACTTTTTTAATATATATTATTTCTGTTTTTGGACGATTTTTAATCTATTCCATATACGTATACTGTAATTGATTTACATATTTATTATTTTTTTTCTTGATCCTATCGAAGTGCAACACCCCGCACTTACCTGAATTAAATTCCATCAGCCACTTTTCAGCCCATTTTTCCAACTGATGCAGATCCCTCTGCAAGTCATGATAGCCTTCCTTGATGTTCACTACAACCCCAATCTTGGTGCCATCCACAAATTTTCTGACCCAGTTAACCACATTATCATCCAGATTTGATATAGATGACAAAGAACAATGGACCCAGTACTGATCCCTATGGCACTCCACCAGTCACAGGCCTCCATATAGAGAGGCAACCATCTCCTACCACTATCTAGTTTCTCCCAAAAACCAATGTCTATTCCTACTTACTAACTCATCTCGAATGCCAAGCAACTGAACCTTCTTGACCAACCTCACATACAGGATCTTGTCAAACGCCTTGTTAAAGTCCATGTAGATAACATCCATTACCTTGCCTTCATCCACTATCGTGGTAACGTCCTCAAAGAATTCTGTAAGATTGGTTAGACATGACCTACCACACACCAAGCCATTCTTAATCAGGCCATATCTATCCAAATACTTATATAACAGGTCCCTTAGAATACCTTCCAATAACATTTCCACAATTTAATTCCTGGTTTATGTTTAGAGCCTTTCTTAAAAAGTGGAACAACATTGCCTATCTGCCAATCTTCTGGTACCTCTCCTGTCACTAAGGATGATTTAAATATCTCTGCTGGGTCCCTGGCAATTTCTGCACTTGCCTCCCATGGGGTCTGAGAAAACACTCTGTCAGGCCCTGGGAATTTATCCTCCCTGATTTTCCTCAAGATGGCAAACAGCTCCTCCTCGGTAATCTGTTCAGGGTCCATGAAGTTGATACCGCTTTGTCTCACTTCCATGGAGTCTGTGTCCATCTCCTGAGTAAATATCCTCCTCCTGAGTGGAGGGTTGCGTGCTAGGCTAAGACTAAATCCACACTGGCCAGCGCTACCTCGCATCTTCCTCGCCAGTGTTCGGTCTCTGATGAACAAGCTGGACGAACTAAGGACTTGGACCCTCACACAAAGAAGGCTTATGGATTGCAACGTCATGTTTTTTATGGAGACGTGGCTAAACAGTGATGTCCCAAACAACGTGTTGGAACTGGAAGGGTGCACGGTCTTCAGGGCTGACAACAGCGACGGGTAAAAGTAGTGGAGGTGGTTTATGCATCTACGTGAATCGACCATAGTGTACTAACTCTACCATTGCTGACACTTATTGCTCTGCTGATCTGGAATACCTGATTATTAAGTGCAGACCTTTTTATCAACCACAAGAGCTTACATGCATCATTGCTGTCGCAGTTTATGTTCCACTGGATGCTAATGCTAAAGTAGCCATGAAAGATCTCAGTGTCGCTATTAGCAAGCTGCAGACATTGCATCCAGACAGAGCCTTTATTGTCACTGGGGACTTTAATCATTGTAACCTATGTACCGTGATTCCAAGATTTTACCAAAATGTATTATGCACCACAAAGGGTAATGAAACCTTAGATCATGTCTACACAAATGTGGCTGATGCATACAAAGCCACTACCTTCCCCCACCTGGGACAGTCCGACCACCTTTCACTGTTTCTGCTTTCCAAGTATAGCCCGGTCACTAAACGTGTGAAACCCACAATGAAGACTATTAAGATCTGGCTGGAGGGTGCTGACTCTGCTCTTCAGCACCAATTCCAGCACACAGACTGGGGCGCGTTTGCTGTCCATGCCACCACAGACCCTCAGATTAACATTGATTTATATACCAACTCTATCCTTGAGCACAACAACAAGTGTGTAGATAGAGTGACATCACAAAGACAAATAAAAGTTTTCCCCGATCAGAAACCCTGGATGAACAGAGAAGTTCGCCTTCTGCTCAAAGCCAGAGATTCAGCCTTCAGGTCTGGAGACCGGGAGGCTTAAGCTCAGTCAGGGCCAACCTGAGGAGGGGAATCTCTCAGGCTAAACACATATACAAACATAGAATCGCGGAGCATTTCAACTCCTCGGACCCCCAGCGCACGTGGCATGGCGTACAGGTCATTACAGACTTCAAACCACCTAGTACTGTGCCCCCTTCCAGCTCTGCTTCCCTCCCTGATGAGCTCAATTACTTCTACGCTCGCTTTGACCACAAGAACAAGGAGGTCACCCTCAAAGCGGATCTCCCACCTGGTGAACTACCTCTCTCACTTTTCACCTCCAATGTTTGCACCACCCTGAGCAGGGTGAATGTGTGGAAGGTGACTGGTCCAGATGGATTACCTGGCCGTGTGCTCAGAGTATGTGCAGGGCAGTTAGCCGGGGTCTTCACGGACATTTTTAATCTGTCCCTGGCCCAGGCAGTTGTCCCCACAAGCTTCAAGATCGCCACCATCGTGCCAGTGCCAAAGCATTCCACTGCCATGGGCCTGAATGACTTCCGTCCAGTTGCACTCACTTCCATCATTGCAAAGTGCTTTGAGAGACTGGTTCTGTCACATCTGAAATTCTGTCTGCCCACTACCCTGGACCCCCATCAATTTGCCTATCGCACCAACAGGTCAACTGAGGATGCCATCTCCACGGCACTTCACTCTGCCCTGACCCACCCGGACAGCCCCAATTCTTACGTCAGAATGCTGTTCATTGATTTTAGTTCAGCATTCAATACTGTGATCCCCTCCAAGCTGATCACCAAACTTCGCCAGCTTGATATCAGCTCATCCCTCTGCAATTGGACCTTGGACTTTCTGTCTAACAGACCCCAATCAGTTAAGTTAGACAACCTCTCCTCCTCCACTCTCACCCTGAACACCGGCGTGCCTCAAGGCTGTGTGCTGAGCCCTCTTCTGTACTCCCTTCTCACCTATGACTGTGTTGCTGTACATGGTTCTAACTCCATCATCAAGTTCGCAGAGGACACCATAGTGGTTGGCCTGATCAGAAGGGATGATGAGACGGCCTACAGGGCCAAGGTCCAGCATCTGGCCGGGTGGTGTGCCGACAACAACCTGGCCCTTAACACCCAGAAGACCAAGGAGATCATTGTGGACTTCATGCATGCTAGGAGTCACACTCACGTCCCCACCTACATCAACAGAACTGTAGTGGAGCGTGTATCAAGCTTCAGATTCCTTGGTGTCCACATTTCCGAGGATCTCACCTGGTCCCTGAACTCCTCCATCCTGGTCAAAAAGGCACAACAGCACCTTTATTTCCTGCAGAGCATCAAGAAAGCTCACCTCTGTCCCAGGATACTGACGGACTTTTACCGCTGTACCATTGAGAGCATACTCACCAACTGCATCTCAGTGTGGTATAGCAATTGTCCCGTATCGGACTGCAAAGCACTCCAGCGTGTGGTGAAAACTGCCCAGCGGATTATCAGCACCCAATTGCCCACCATTGAGAACATCTACCATAAACGCTGCCTGGGCAGGGTGAAAAGCATTATCAAGGAAGCATCTCATCCTAACCATGGACTTTTTACTGTCCTCCTATCCGGTAGGCGCCACAGGAGCCTCCACTCGTACACCAGCAGGCACAGGAAGAGCTTCTTCCCTAAGGCTGTGATCCTGCTGAACCTCACATCACAGCGCTAAGCAGTATTGCACCCATATTGTACTGTCTCAGTACTTTTATATTTGTGTGCTGTAGCACTTACTTTTCATTCGCAGTTATTTTGTAAATTCTTTGCATTTCTGGTCAGATGCTAACGGCATTTCATTGGCTTTGTATCCGTACTTGGCACAATGACAATAAAGTTGAATTGAATCTAATCTAATCTAAATACCGATACAAAATATTTATTTAAGATTTCCCCCATCTGTTTTGGCTCCATCCATGGATTGACGTTCTGATATTCCTTTGCAATACTTTTGCTCTTAACATCCCTTAGGATTCTGCTTCACCTTTTTTTTTCTGCTACAGTAACTTCGTGCCTTCTTTCAGCTACGCTGATTTCTTTCTGAACTTCCTTGTTCTCCATAAGCACCTCATTTGTTCCTACCTTCCTCTTCTTTCAGTGCAGCTCCTTTTTTCTCTTAATCAGGCTCTCAAAATCTGTTGAAAGCAAAGGTTCCCTACACTTGTTATCTTTCCCTTTTATTATGACAGGCACATACAGGCACATAAATTTTGTACTTTCAAAATTTTGCTTTTATACGCCTCCCACTTACCAAGTTCACCTTTGCCAGAAAACAGCCCGCCCTAATCCACACTTACCAGATCATTTCTGATACCATCAAAATTGGCCTTTCTCCAATTTAGAACCTCAACCCAAGGACCAGATCTATCCCTGCATATTTACTTTAAAACTAGGCATGGCACCCTTGGTAATCACTCTGAAGTTTCCATTCTTCAATTCATAACTTGGATATTTTGACTCACAGGCTCTCAGTGGGATATCTGAATACAGGAATGTTGTCACAGTTTTTAAATTTATTTTCATTTTGAGATACAACTCTGTAACAGGTCATTCTGATCCGATCCAACAAGCCTTTGCTGCCCGATCACTCCTATGTGACCAAATACGTTACCAAGCTGTACACCTTTGGAATGAGGGAGGAAGCCGAGCACCCAGAGGAATCCAGTAGCAGTGGTCCCCAACCTCTGGGCCGTGGACCGATACCGGGCCGCGAAGCATGCAGGGGTGCGGTGGTAGCCGGAGCGTACCCAGCACATCTTTAGGAAAAAAGCCGAAATAAACAAGCTAATTAATTAGGTGCCACTCAGAAACCAGTCTTCGTTAGAGAAACTCAGGTGCAGGGGGTCAATAACTTTAAATTCTTCGGCATTAAGGACCGATGTTTTTCTCTCTGAAAAGTGTCAGAGGATCTGTCCTGGGACCAGCACGTAACTGTCATTACAAAGAAAGCACGGCAGCGCCTATACTTTATTAAAAGTTTGTGTAGAGTCAACATGTCACCTCAGTCCTGACAGCCTTGTCTTTTCAGCCTGTCTGGGCTGGCGTTTAAATTGACCAAACGATGGAACAGCTAAAGGCTCCAGCGCCCTGGAAAGAGGAGTGAATGTCGCGTAGAGCAAGTGAAATCGGCAATTGCATCTGATCTGGGCCGACATTTACATGCCGGGCGGCACCTAATTAATTAGCTTGTTTGTTTTGGCTTTTTTCTTAAAGATGTGCTGGGCGCACTCCAGCTACCACTGCACCCCTGCATGCTTCGCGGCCCGGTATTGGTCCGTGGCCCAGAGGTTGGGGACCACTGCCATATAGTCATGGGTAGAACTTACTGACTCTTTACAGACAGTATCAGATTGGAATCCAGATCACTGGTGTTGTAATAGGGATATGCTAACCACTACACTACGTCCTACCCCCTATTTATTGACTTGGTTAATGGGAATTACGATAATAGAGAATGAATCTCTCTATTAACAGTCTGGACTTAAAATACTACCAACTGGGAATTAAATCAATTAGACTTAAAGGGGCAATACTAACACAAATAAAGATTCAAAGTGCATTTACTATCAAAGTATGTATACAGTATACAACCCTGAGATTTGCCTTCCAGCAAGCAGCCATTAAACCAAAAAAAAACAAGAAACCTGTTCAAAGGAAAAATCAAGCACCCAACATGAAAAAAGAATAAATCTCGCAAACTGCAAAAATGAGTAAATAACATGAAGGATATTAAGCATCAAACTAGAGTCCTTGAAACAGTCTAGGAATGTTCAGTTTAGTTCAGTTCAGTTCAATTTCATACTGTGTCATTCGTTAACTGCAGAGTCCCTGATGACTTCACTTGCAAGAAGTGCATCCAGCTGCCACTTCTGTCAGTACTGCCAGTTGAACTCTGTCTTTTTGTGTGTTTCCCTCTAGCTGTCAGTTTGTGTTTTTGTATTGCCATGTACTCCTGTCCCCACTCCTGCTCTACAGTGGCCCCTGTATTACTGAGTACTCTGTCTCTCATCTATTTCTCAGTATTACCTGTGTTGCTGCCACCTGTGTCTCATTGTGCTCCACCTATCATCTGCCTCTCTGTTTATTGCTCAGTGTATTTCAGGCCTGTGTTTTCACCTGTTTGTTGCCAGATTGTTCCAGTGAATTTTCCTCAGCCTTTCCAGCATTCGTATCTGTGCTCTGTCCATCTGAATATCGACTCTGCCTGTTTCCCCATTCTGGTTTTTAGATTTCTCTGGATGTTTTGATCTCTGCCTGAACTTTGACGCTAACTTTGTTTGCACCTCGGGATTTGTTGCCCAATTAATAAGATCGTGTGCACTGCACTGGATCCTTGCTCCAGCGTCCTGACAGCTTCTAACAATCCACATTAGGGAGCTGGAGCTGGAAGTGAATGAACTCCAGAGCATTCATGGATGCAGAGGTGATAGATAGGACGTATAGAGAGGTAGTTACACCCAAGGTTCTGGACGCAGGAGACTAGCTGAGAGTCAGGAAGGGAAAAGGGGTTAAATAATCAGTGCAGAGAACCCCTGAGGCCATTTCCTCATGTTACTGGTGTTGAGAGGAATACTGTTTGGATACTGTTAGGGGAATGAGCTAGTAGCAGAAAGTCACAGTGGTCAGGTCTCTGGCACTGTATCTGGCTTTGTGACTCGGAAGAGAAAGGGAAAGAAGAGGCAAGTCGTGGCGATAGATAATCCTTTAGTTAGGATAACAGAAAGGAGGTCTGTGGATCAGAACGAGATTCCTGGATGGTATGGTGCCTTGCAGATGCCAAAGTCTGGTGTATCTCGGATCGAGTCCTCAGCATTCTTAAGTGGGAGGGTGAGCAGCCAGAGGTTGTTGACATAGGTAGGACAAATGAACTGGTTCTGAAAAGTGAGTTTAGAGAGTTAGGTTCTAAGTTAAAGGGCAGGACCTCCAGGGTTGTGATCTTAGGATTGCTTCCTGTGCCATGTGCTAGTGAGGCCACAAACAGGAAGATCATACAGTTTAACAAGTGGCTAAGGTGTTGGAACAGGATGGAGGGTGTCAGGTTTTGGGATTGTTGGGCTCTCTTCCAGGGAAGATAGGACCTGTACAGAAGAGATGGGTTGCAACTGATTATCCTAGCAAGAAAGTTTGCAAGTGCTGCATGGAGGGGGAGGGGGGGGTTTAAACTAGAGTTGAAGGGGAACGTGAGCCAGAGCACCAGAATGGATAGTGGAGAGGTTGTGGAGACAGAAGTTATTAAGACCTCAAAGTCAGGAATCAAAAGGTTGAGCATGGTGCGACAAATATCCTGGTCTGCGTGTATTTCAATGCAAGAAGTATTGTAGGAAAGACAGGAGAGCATAGGGCATGGATCAACACATTGAAAATGTGTTATTGTAGCCATAGTGAGACTTGGTTACAGAGGGGCAGGACTAGCAGCTTAATATTCCGAGGTTCCATTGTTTTAGACGTGACAGAGTGGGAGCACCTTAATGGGGCTAAATCGTAGACCACTTAACACCCATGGTGTTTAGAGGAACAAATGTGTAGAGAGAACACAGACTTGCAAGAAACATATGGTTGTTATTGTAGGTGATTTTAACTATCCACGTATTCACTGGGACTCCTATACTGTAAAAGGAGTAGATAGGGTAGTGCTCATCAAATGTGTTCAGAAGAGTTTCTTTAATCAGTACATAGACCATATGACATAGGAACATAATTAGCCCGTTTAGCCCATCAAGTCTGCTCCACCATTCCATCATGGCTGATCCTGGATCCCACTCAACCCTATTCACTTGCCTTCTCACCATATCCTTTGATGCCCTGACTGATCAGGAAACGATCAACTTCTGCCTTAAGTATACCCACAGATATGGCCGCCACTGCAGTCTGTGGCAGAGCATTCCACAGATTCACTACTCCCTGGCTAAAGAAATTCCTCCTTGCCTCAGTTCTTAAGGGTCACCCCTCAATTTTGGGGCTGTGCCCTCTAGTTCTGGATACCCCCACCATAGGAAACATCCTCACCACATCCACCCTATCCAGTCCTTTCAACATTCAGTAAGTCAATGAGATTCTCCCTGCACATTCTTCTAAATTCCGGTGAGTTCAGGTCCAAAGCTGCAAAATGCTCCTCATATGTTAACCCTTTCATTCCGGGAATCATCCTTGTGAACATTCTCTAGATTCTCTCCAATGACAACACATCCTTTCTGAGATATGGGCCCAAAACTGTTGACAATACTCCAAGTGCACCAGGACTAGTGTGTCCTACAAAGGCTCAGCATTATCTGTTTGCTTTTAAATTCTATTTCCCTTGAAATAGATGCCACTATTGTATTTACCTTCTTTACCGCAGACTCAACCTGTAAATTAACCTTCTAGGAGGCTTGCACGGGGACTCCTAAGTCTCTCTTCACCTCTGATGTTTGAACATTCTCCCCATTTAGATAATAGTCTGCAATTTTATCCCTTTTACCAAAATGCTCATTCTCAAGTATAGATGTGAGACGTGGACACTCACCAAGATGATGTGAAAGTCTCTAGATGGTTGCTATACACGAATGCTCCGGATGGCTCTTGACGTGAGTTGGCAACAGCACATGACGAATGTCGAGCTCTATAACGACCTACCGATGCTCACCACTAAAATCAAGGCCAGAAGACAGCAACTAGCGGGGCACTGTCTACACCACCCCAAGCTATCTGCCAGCCTAGTCATCATATGGGAGCCCAAGCACGGGAGGATGAACCCTGGGCGCCCTCCCAAGACTATGGTCAACACGCTCCTAGAAGACAGCGGCGCGGCTAATTTAGGTGAACTGAACACACTGATGAGGGAGAGGGAGAAGTAGAGAGTCCATCATTGTGCCCGACGCCAGCCCTCCAGGCCTGAGTCGACGTAGACGTAGTAGTAGTAGTAGTAGTACCAAAATGTATGATCATACATTTCCCAACACTGTATTCCATCTGCCACGTTTTTGTCTTTGCTTCCAATATGTCTAAGTCCTGCTGCAATCACATTGCTTCCTCAGCACTACCTACCCCTCTACCTATCTTTGTATCATCTGCAAACTTTGCCACAAAGCCATCAATTCCATTATCCAAATCATTGACAAACAATGTGAAAAGTAGAGCTCGCAAGACTGACCCCTGAGGAACACCATTAGTCACTGGCATGTCACAATCGGGGGCATAGGGAGCAAGGGTGGACCCAAATGCAAGACTCATCTTGTGAGGTTAATTAAATATAGTTTATTGTTCGATACCAGGAGAGCAAAGCAGGAGCAGGAATAGCCAACTGGACAAGGACTCAGGGCTATGACTAGGCTGGGACTAAGGGTTGGGCTTGGACTCAGAATAGGATTCCAAAACTAGAAGCGACATGAAGAGGCTGTGGTATGGACTCTGAACCAGGGACTGGGCAAGGACCCAGTACCTGGGTCTTGCCTCGGGCTCGGACTCCAGAACCAGGCAAGGACATGACATGGGCTAGGGAGAGGAGGAACATGGAAAAACAGAGCTTCAGTCTCGGGAGAGCAGGTACATGGAATCATGGACACATACACAGAACAGAGAGCCGGGACTCCTCCTATGGTACAGGACATAGGGCCGGGACTCACACACAGAACAGAGAGCCGGGACCCCTCCTTGGGTACAGGACATAGGGCCGGCACTCACACACAGAACAGAGAGTCGGGACCCCTCCTATGGTACAGGACATAGGGCCGGGACTCATGACCCTCCGCGGGGCAACGGCAAGATGGCCTGACCTACCCCACGGAGGCGAAGACAAAATACGACAAGACAGGACCCCCCGCGGGGCAATGGCAAGACAGCCTGACTTACCCCACAGAGGCGAGGACAAGACAAGACCAACACGAAGGAACACGAGACAGTACCTATCTAGCTCTAGACCGAGGTGCAGGCGAGGGCTGCAGACGAGGGCTAGGGTGAGAGGGCCAGAGAAGGGATTCAGACGGAGGGGTAGGACAGGAATCACAGACCGCCAGGGCCAGGACTTGACTCAGAACTTGGATGCCGCCAGGGCCAGGACTTCACTTGGTGCTTGGATGCCCCCGGAGCCAGGACTTGACCTGGAGCCTCCGGGTAGTGGCGAGCTCTCGACTCGGCCCGGGAACAGTAGACAGTGGTACTTGATTCCCTCCAGCAGGTTAACTGACGGACCCCCCCTCAGTGAGGAAACTTTGCAGGCTTGCTTTGGCGAGGTAACTGGACAGGGTTGCTCCAGTAAGGAAAGGCGAATTACCGGCACTCACTTCGGGCGGAGACTAGGCTTGCTCCGGCCAGATGACATTGGCACGCCGTACCTTGGTGACTTTGCAAACGTTCTCGAACCGAACAGCTGAAAGCCGGAGACTATAAACTACCATTTCAGCCGAGAGTAAATTGCCTCTAATCAACAAGGACGAGGGACACGGGAAAACAGGGAACCAAAGGGAAACAAGGAGTCAACGGTCCGGATCGTAACATAAACAAAGTAAATTTAAAGAGACCCCGATCCGGACCATGACGTGGCAGCCAATCAGAAAAGGCCCCTTTTGTTCTCACTTGCTTCCTCCTGCCTGTCAGCCATTCAGGCCAATATCTTTCCTGTAACGCCATAGGATTTTATCTTGTTAAGCAGCCTCACATGTGGCACCTTATCAAATACCTTCTGAAAATCTAAGTAAATGACATCCACTGCCTCTCCTTTGTCCACCTTACTTTTTACTTCCTCGAAGATTTCCCTTTAGAGAAACCGTGCTGACTTTGACTTATTTTCTCATTAGTCTCCAAGAACCCCAAAACCTCATCCTTAGTAATAGACTCCAACACTTTCCCAACCACTGAGGTTAGGCTAACTGACCTATAATTTCCTTTCTTTTGCTTTCGTCCCTTCTTAAAGAGTGGAGTAACATTTGCAATCTTCCAGTCCTCTGGAAGCAAGCCAGAATTAAGTGATTCTTCAAAGGTTATCACCAATGCATCTGTTATCTCTTCAGCAACCTCTCTCAGGACTCTGGGATGTAGTCCATCTGGTCCACATGACTTATCCACCTTAAAGCCTTAGAGTTTGCCTAACATTTTTCCTTTATATTAGCAATGGAGCACTCCTGCTTCCTGCACTCACAGACCACTGGCACACTGCTAGTGTCTTCCACAGTGAAGACAGATGCAAAATACCCATTAAGTTCACCTGTCATTTCTTTGCCTCCATTACTACTCACCAGTGTCATTTTCCAGTGATCCAATATCACCTCCCACCTCCCTTTTACTCTTCCAATCCACCTGGGCAAGCTCCTTTCTCATGCCCCTTTAATTCCCTGTATTCTATTGTGGTACTGGTACATGTGACTTATTCTTCTCTTTCTCAAAATGCAGTATGAATTCAATCGTATTATGATCACTGTCTCCAAAGGGTTCCTTTACATTAAGCTCCCTAATTAGATCTGGGTTATTACACAACACCCAATCTAAGATAACCTTTCCTCGAGTAAGCTCAAGTACAAGCTGCTCTAAAAAACCATCTCTTAGGCATTCAACAAATTCCCTCACTTGCGATCCGACACCAACCTGAGTTTCCCAATCACCAATGACGACTCCCAATTCAATTGTGTCATTATTGTTATTACATGCCTTTTCCAGCTCCCTCTGCAATCTCAACCCCACATCTTGACTACTATTTGAAGGCCTATATATGATTCCCATAATTTTTTTTTAATCTTACAGTTTCTTCTGCACCCAGAAATATTCGATATTCTCTGACTCTACATCACCTCTTTCTAAAGATGTAGAAGTCCTAACGAGAGAGTGTGCAATACTTGATCTGCCATTAAAGAATGAGACAGGGCAGGTGACAGAAGTTTGAGTAGGGGAACACTTTGCACCTAGTAACCATAATGCCTTAGTTTCAAAGTAAATATGCAAGAAGATAGGTCTGATCCACAAATCGAGATTCTAAATTGGAGAAAGGCCAATTCTGATGGAATCAGAAAGGATCTGGCAAGTGTGGAGTGGGACAGGTTGGTTTCTGGCAAAGCTGTACTTCAAAAACGAAATTTTAAGAGCTCAAAACTTCCATGTGCTTTCAGTATAAAAGGTAAAGATAACAGGTTTAGGGAATCTTACTTTTCAAGAGATATTAAGGACCTGTTTATAGAAAAATAGGAGTTGCATAGCAAGTATAACCAAGTAGGAACAATTGAGGTACTTACGAAATATAAGAAATGCACAAGAACACTTAAGAAAGAAACCAGGATGGTTAAAAGAAGACATGAGGTTGCCCTAGCAGACAGGGTGAAGGAGAATCCTATGGGACTCTAACAGATATGCTAAGAGCAAACAGATCGCCAGGAACAAAACTGGTCTTCTGGAAGATCAGAATGGAAATCTATATGTGGAGTCTAAAGAGATAGAGGAAATCGTGAATGGATTTTTTCCATCTGTATTGACTCAGGAGATGGACACATAGCCAATACAAGTGAGGCAAAGCAGCGGCAAGGTCATGGACCCTATACATACCACAAAGGAGGAGATGTTTGCTATCTTGAAGCAGATAGGGTGGATAAATTCCCACCATTAACAAGGTGGTTCCCTCGGACCCCGGGAGGGGCAAATGCAAAAATTTGCAGGGCCCTGGCAGAGAGATTTAAAACATCCTTAGCAACGGGTGAGATATCAGAGAACTGGAGGATAACAAATATTGTTCCGCTGTTTGAGAAAGGCTCTAAAAATAAATCAGGAAATTTTAGGCAGCGGAGCCTGACATCAGTAGTGAAGAAGTTATTGGAAGCTATTCTAAGGGACCAGATACATGGTATGAGTATTTGGAACTACTTGGACTGATTAGAAATAGTCAGCATGGCTTTGTGCATGGTACATCATGACTAATCAATCTTATAGAGTTCTTCAAGGAAGCTGCTAGAAATGTTAATGAAGGCAAGGCAGTGGATGTTGTCTACATGGACTTTAACAAGGTACTTGACAAGGTACCGCATGGGAGGTCGGTGAAGAAGGTTCAGTTGCTCGGCATTCAAGATAAGGTAGTAAGCTGGACTGAACATTGGCTTTGTGAAAGAAGTCAGTGAGTGTAAGTAGATAGTTGCTTCTTTGACCGGAGGCTTGTGATTAGTGGTATGTGGCAGGGTTCGGTACTGCGTCCATTGTTGTTTGTCATCTATATCAACAATCTGGGTGATAATGTGGTTAACTGGATCAGAAAATTTGCAGATGACACCAAGATTGAGGGTGTAGGGACAGTGAGTAAGACTATCAGAGCATGCATTAGGATCCAGACCAGCTAGAAAAATGGTCTGAAAAATGGCAGACGGAATTTAATCCACAAAGTTCAGTAGGAACAACTATGGTAGATCTTACACAGTGAACGGTAGGGCATTGTGGAGTGTGGTAGAACAAAGGGATCTGGGAATACAGGTTCATAACTCATTGAAAGTGGCAGCATGAGTAGATAGTGTCATAAAGAAAGCTTCCGGCACATTGGCCTTCATAAATCAAAGTACTGAGTACAGGAGATGGGATGTTATGTCGAAGTTGTGTAAGACGTTGGTGAGGCCAAACTTGGAGTATTGTGTGCAGTTTTGGTGAATTACCTCCAGGAAAGATGTAAATAAGTTTGAAAGAGTACAGAGAAAATTTACAAGAATTTTGCTGGAACTGGATTATCTGAGTTATAAGGGAAGATTGAATAGGTTAGGACTTTATTCCTTGGAATGTAGAAGATTGAGTGGAAAATGCAAGCAGGCTTTTTCCACTGAGGTTGGTGGGACTACAACTAGAGGTTAAGACTGAAAGTTGGAAAGTTTAAGTGAATATGAGGGGAAATATCTTCACTCAGAGGGTCATGAGTGTTTGAAATGAGCTGCCAGTGCAAGTGGTGCATGTGAGCTCAATTTCATCATTTGAAAGAAGTTTGGATAGATACATGGATTTTATGGGGGAATGGAGGGCTATGGTCCTGGTGCAGATCGATGGGAGTAAGCAGTTTAAATGGTTCACATTGGACTAGATGGGCTGAAGGGCCTGTTTCTGTGCTGTTCTTTTCTATAACTCAATGACTCTATACTCCATTCTCATCGTCACTCTCAACCACGCCGAATTCTCTCAGAGACAGCAAAAGCACCAGATCACTCAGTTGGCCCAAAAACACATTATCAAAATGTAAATTACATGCTCCAGTTGCACACAGATGAGTAGTAGAAGCATATTTAAAAGATGAAGGAGAAGTCATTTTGTAAACCGTCTGCAGAATGTCACCATTAGCCGTATTGGTCGCTGCCACCAAGGCAATGCAATGGAGAAAGCAAATGTTCAGATAAAAACATAAATTTTGCAACAATTGTTTATGGTATTTATAAATACTGAAAACTGATTTTTGCCATAACTAAGTTATTGCCCAACATTGATTTCATCTCATCTTTTCAAAGTATTTATTGATTTTTATTTAGAGATACATCACTGTAATAGCCCCTCCAGTCCTACGAGCCTATGCCGCCCATATGACCAATTAAGCTACCAACTCGTACTCTGGATTGTGGGAGAAAACCAGAGCCTATGAAGTCACTGGGACAAATTACAAACTCCTTACAGACAGTGGCGAGAATTGAACACGGGTTGTAATCATGTTACGTTAACTGAAATGCTACTGTTCCACTCCATACTGATTTCAAATGTGAGCTTCAGGAAAGAGAAGTTGCCTTCAAAACTTCCAACCTACTTGCTAGAGTTTTGTGAATTTCCAGTAGGACATAATATCTTCAGCCACATGCTATTTGGAACAAAGCAGGTAGCATTAATAAAATTGAGTTAGCAGCACCCAGAGGAATGTTCAATTATTCTCTGGTTGTGGAGGAGACCACACGCACTTTAATAGCATGTGCATTGTTTTCTGGGAGTATCTTAGAGCTAACATCACAGATGACTGAACATCTGAAAAGGATGTCATGACAAGAATAATTACGGCTGGCAGCAAATTAAAATCTGCATGAGCAGCAGTATAACACTTGCTACATGTCGTCGTCATCCTTATGGCACTGAGGAACAGGCACTCAGCAAAGAGTGAGATTTGATCGTACACACAAAGCAAGAATGACAACGAAGTAGTATGATTAAATGTTTTACTGAGGCATGCTAGTAATGGTTCACGCTGGGCAATTTGTGGAGTGGGAGATACGAAATGGACTCATCGAGATTGAAACATACACAATCCAAAGCCCCCGAGAAATGAGAGTGCCACCCGTGCATAGGAGGCCCATTAGATTTGCAGCATGATTGATCGGCTGAATGCAATCAATTCGATATGGATCAGATTGGTAATGCGTTGGGAGAGCACGGTTTGTCTCACGCTCTGAGCTCCAGACCAACAATTGTATCAAACAGCAAATCTCCAGGAATTAGTACCCAGAAACTCGGAACTGAACATTCTTGGACGGTTACAATGACTTTGTGGTTTGATGTTTTATTTTCTGTGTTTTTTCACTTTTTTTGCTGTTTGTGTAATTTGTTTTTGTGTGTTAGGTGTTTGATGTTTTCTTTGAAAGGATTTCATGGTGTTTCTTTGTTTCGTGGCTACCTGTGGCAAGATGAGTCTCAGGGTTGTATATTGTATGCACCCTTTGATAATAAAGGTACTTTGACCTTTGACCTGTTAGAGGCTGGAGAATGGAGGCAGCAGTGATGATTTGGAATTTTTTACCAGCGTTAGAATGCAGGATAGCATGGAGGGTAAACAGGCAAGGGGGAGGCTCTGAATGTCAGAGCCCTGACTGACAAAGCAGACCCAGTGTTGGATAGATCACAGAAGCTGGTTGTAGCATCTGGTCTCAGCAACCCCAAGGGCACCTTGGCCTAACATCACATCAGTTCCTTGGTAGCACACACAAAATGCTGGACAATCTCAGCAGGTCAGACTGCATCTATGGAGAGAAATGGGCAGTTGGTGTTTCAATCCTGTTGATGGGTCTCAACCCAAAGCTTTGAAAGTATTCCTTTCCATAGCTGCTGCCAGACCTGCTGAGTTCTTCCAGCACTTAATGTCACTCTGGATTTACAGCGTCTCGAGTGTTTGTCATTTCCTTGGTTACCATTAATTTTGTAAGTGTATCCCAATTCACTGAAATCAGACAGGAATTTTTCTTCTGTGCATCAGTATATTGAATGTAAATAGTGGATCAATACTCATCTCTTAAGATGAGCCAGAAGGTTGTAATTCAAATCTCATTCCAGATCCTTGAGCACAACATCTACCACTGAGAGGATGCAACACTGTCAGAAGTGTTGAATTGAACTCCTTTAAAACTCCCTTGACACTGTTTTGGAAAACAGAACAATTGTTTAGCCCTTATTGTTATCATACAACCCAGTAATTTGGCCTTTCTAAGGCTGATGGCTGCAGGAGCCTGCTGTATGCTGCCAGTTTTAATAGTGGGTACGCTTAGAAAGCAGTTTGTCAGGTACAGTGCACACTGGGGCATCCTGAGATTATGGAAACAGCTATAAATAAACACAATACGGTGGATTCCAGTTTGCTGGGACACATTGGGGCCAGTACACTTTGGCCCAATGAAGCAGCTGCCCCAATTAGCCAAAGTTTCATGGGAATCTTGGAAAGGAAAAAAAGACTAACTATCATTTAACTGAGTAACAATTTATGTATTTAAATGAAATACAAGACAAATTCAGACACTACCAATATCTCTACAGTACTATAAAACTGTGTATTAGTCCTAATATTCCAGGGCGAGGGAGATGTTCTCCCTTTTTAAAGAAAGGGGCTTCCCTTCCTCCACTATCAACTCTGCTCTCAAACGCATCTCCCCCATTTCACGTACATCTGCTCTCACTCCATCCTCCCGCCACCCCACCAGGAATAGGGTTCCCCTGGTCCTCACCTACCACCCCACCAGTCTCCGGGTCCAACATATTATTCTCCGTAACTTCCGCCACCTCCAACGGGATCCCACCACTAAGCACATCTTTCCCTCCCCCCCCCCGCTTTCCGCAGGGATTGCTCCCTACGTGACTACCTTGTCCATTCGTTCCCCCCCATCCCTCCCCACCGATCTCCCTCCTGGCACTTATCCTTGTAAGCGAAACAAGTGCTACACATGCCCTTAAACTTCCTCCCTCACCACCATTCAGGGCCCCAGATAGTCCTTCCAGGTGAGGCAACACTTCACCTGTGAGTCGGCTGGGGTGATATACTGCGTCCGGCGCTCCCGATGTGGCCTTCTATATATTGGTGAGACCCGACGCAGACTGGGAGACCACTTTGCTGAACACCTATGCTCTGTCCGCCAGAGAAAGCAGGATCTCCCAGTGGCCACACATTTTAATTCCACATCCCATTCCCATTCTGACGTGTCTATCCACGGCCTCCTCTACTGTAAAGATGAAGTCACACTCAAGTTGGAGGAACAACACCTTATATTCTGTCTGGGTAGCCTCCAACCTGATGGCATGAACATCGACTTCTCTAACTTCCACTAATGCCCCACCTCCCCCTCGTACCCCATCCGCTATTTATTTTTATACACACATTCTTTCTCTTACTCTCCTTTTTCTCCCTCTGTCCCTCTGACTATACCCCTTGCCCATCCTCTGGGTTCCCCCCCCTTGTCTTCCTCCCCAGACCTCCTGTCCCATGATCCTCTCATATCCCTTTTGCCAATCACCTGTCCAGCTCTTGGCTCCATCCCTCCCCCTCCTGTCTTCTCCTATCATTTTGAATCTCCCCCTCCCCCTCCCACTTTCAAATCTCTTACTAACCCTTCCTTCAGTTAGTCCTGACGAAGGGTCTCGGCCTGCAACGTCGACTGTACCTCTTCCTAGAGATGCTGCCTGGCCTGCTGCATTCACCAGCAACTTTGATGTGTGTTGCTTGAATTTCCAGCATCTGCGGAATTCCTGTTGTTTGCGGTATTAGTCCTAATAGTTATCGATGGAGGAATGCATCTG
This sequence comes from Mobula hypostoma, assembly GCF_963921235.1. Classification (NCBI taxonomy): domain Eukaryota; kingdom Metazoa; phylum Chordata; class Chondrichthyes; order Myliobatiformes; family Myliobatidae; genus Mobula; species Mobula hypostoma. The sequence goes on from NC_086115.1 coordinate 5,845,311, forward strand.
TCGTGTTCTTTTGATTGTCTCTAAATGAACAAAATCAGCACAGACACCTGCTGCAGGTAATGGACTACCTTCATACAATGTTTTAGACAGTTGCATCCTCCAAATCTACAGTTCCATTGTAACATGCAAGATGATTGTTGATACCTTTCTAATTCCTAACTTGTTGAAGTAGTGGAATAATGTCACTTTCACTCCCGACCATTTCTGGCAATTCCAACCAAGCCTGAATGCTTGAGATGTAGTGAGCGAAACAAATCTGAACTTTCTTAGTGCTTATCCCTAACCAACTATCAAAGTTCAAAGTATATTTATTATCAAAGTACATATATGTCACCATATACAACCCTGAGATTCATTTTCTTGCAGGCATACTCAATAAATCCATTATCGAATGACAACCATAATAGAATCAATGAAAGACCACACCAACTGGGTGTTCAACCAATGTGTAAAAGACAACAAACTACAAACACAAAAAGTAAGAAATAACAATATTAAATAACTCTTCAATAAATAGCGGAACAGGAGATGAAGAGTCCTTGAAAGTGAGTCCATAGGTTGTGGGAACAGTTCAGTGAAATTGAGTGATATTATCCTGTTTGGTTCAAGAACCTGATGACTGAAGGGTAATAACTGTTCCTGAACATGATGGTGTGAGTCCTGAGGTTCTTGTACCTTCTACCAGGTGGCAGCAGTGAGAAGAGAGCATGTCCTGGTTGGTGGGGGTCCTTGGTGATGGATCCTGAAACAACACTCCGTGTAGATGCACTAAATGGTGGGGAGGACTTTACCCATGATGGGCTGGACTGTATCCACTACTTTTTGTGGGATTTTCATTCAAGAGCATTGTTGTTTCCATACCAGGCTGTGATGCATCCAGTCAGTTTACTCTCCACCACATATAAGTTTGTCAAAGTTTTAGATTTCTTGGTAAATCTTTGCAAACTACTAAGGAAGTAGAAGTTCTGCCATGCTTTCTTCATAATTGCACATATGTGCTGGGCACAGAACAGGTCTGCTGAAATGATAATATTGAAGAATTTAAGGTTGCTCACCCTCTCTAACCATGGTCCTTCGACAAGGACTGGCTCATGGACTTCTGGTTTCTTCCTCCTGAACTCAATAATCACCTCCTTGGTCTTGCTGACATTGAGTAAATGTTTGTTGTTGTGGTACTACTCAGCCATATTTTAAATCTCTCTCCTGAATGCAAATTCGTCACCACCTTTGATTTGGCCAATGACAGTGGCATCAGCAGCAAACTTGAATATGGCATTGTAGCTGTGCTTAGTCACACAGTCGTAAGTGTAAAGCAAAGAGGGCAGGGGGCTAAGCACACAGCCTTGTGGTGCACCTGTGCTGATGGAGATGTGGAAGAGATGTTATTTCCAATTCAAACTAATTGGGGCTGCAAGTGAGGAACTCAAGGATCCAATTGCACAAGTAGGTATTGAGGCCAAGATCTTGAAGCTTATTGATTAGTTTTGAGGGGATGATAGTATTGAATGCCAAGCTGAAGTCTATAAAGAACATCCTGATGTGTGCATCCTTACTGTCCAGATGTTCCAGGGTTGAGTGAAGAGCCAATGAGATGGCATCTGCTGTGGAACTGTTGCGATGGAAGACAAACTGATGTGGATCTAAGTTGTTTTATGGCAGGAATTGATATGCTTCATCACCAACCTCTCAAAACATTTCAACACTGTGGATGTAAGTGCCACTGGATGATAGTCAATGAGGCCGGTTACCACGTTCTTCTCAGGCACCAGTAAAAGTGAAATCTACTTGAAGCAGGTGGTTACCTCAGACGGCCAAAGCAAGAGGTTAAAGATTTCAGTGAACTCCTCAGCCAGTTGATCAGCATAGGCATTTCGTACCTGGTCAGGTACCCCATCTGGGCTGGTTGCTTTTTGTGGGTTCTCCCTCCTAAAGGATGGTCACAAGTCAGCCTCAGAGACTGATATCACAGGATAATCGGGGCTGTGGGAGTTGATGATGGTTCTTCCATGTTTTGACGATCAAAACGAGCATAGAAGGCATTGAGCTGAACAGAAAGACAGAAGTCAATGTTTTTTTGAGCACAAACACATGCAACTGATTTTAGTTAAAAACTGCTCTAAGCATGGGGTAATGCCTAGCAGTCACGCCAGTGCACGTGACTGACGCTAGTTAAAAACTGTTCGGCATTAAGCAGCATAGTGTCCAAATAAACAAAGAGAACCCTGGCTATTTTCTTGATTTAGTTTTTGTTCCTTAAATGTGTCCCAAGTAAATGGCTGCCCAAATAAATCATTGGCCCAATTGCTTTTTATGATTATGATCCATTTTCCATGGATTATTAAATCTTAGTGAAGACATTTCAGAGTCGTAGAGCATAAAAACAGGTCCAATGATTCTGTGTTGACCACTAAGCACCTATTCAACTGATCCAAGCTTTCTTCTCTCCACATTCCCATGATCTCCTCCCAATTCACCGACACACTAGGGATAATTTACAGAGGCCAATTAAGCTGCCTGCCTGTATATCTTTGGGATGTGGTAGGAAATTAAAAGACCTGAAGGAAGTTCACATGGTCACATGGAGAACATGCAAACTCCATGCAGACTGCATCAAAAGCCAGGACTGAACTTGGTTCTGAGGCAGCAGCTCTGCCAGTTGTGCCACCTAGATATACAGGCCAGGGACTTAGCTGGATGGCACAATGCATCAAGACCTTGCAATGTTACAGTGAGAATACAAATAGGAATGGGATCAGAAAAATCGAGTTGTCCCTTGTCCGTGATATATATCCTAGCTGAAATGATTTCAGGTGCTTTGGCAATCCAAGCAGCTCACCAACCGAATGAAATAACTCTATTTAACAAATATATATATATATAATTTCCCTTTTACCTGCAAAATTAATCATGGCTTCATTGCGTACAAGAAACTCAGGCCAAATGAACAGAAATCAGACTGATGCACAGTGGTGCCCATATACCGAAAAATCTACACAGCTTTGGGAAATACAAGACCAGTGGCTGTTTATTGATGTGGTCTTTCTCACTAGAGGGGATCCTAGTTAATTGAGCCATCACTTTATTGGGGACAATTTATTTGGGACAATTCTTAAAGAACAAAAACTAAATTGACAAAATAGCCAAGATTCCCTTCACTTATTCGGGACACCATGCCATCTGATTGGTGCAGGAGATTGTTGCCCATTAGTTTCCAACTAGCATCAGTCATATGCAGTTGCATGACCGTCAGATACTTCTCCATGCTTCGAGCAATCAGTTTTTAAATAGTGTCAGTTGCCTGTGTTTGTGTTTTAAAGGAGTGATTTGTGCGATTGATAATTGGCAAGGGATAAGCAGTAAGACAATATGGAACTGTTTCACTCACCATGGTTTCAAGCATTCAGGCTAGGGAATGCCAGAAACAGCCAGAAGTGAAAGTGAAATGATTTCACTACTTGGAGTTAAGAATTACAAAGACATCTACAATCATCTTGAAAGTTAAATTGAAAATGTAGATTTGGAGGATGCGATCATTCAAACCACTGTATGAAGGGAGTCCATTGTCTGAACTAGGTGTCTGTGTTATTTTTGTTCATTTCTAGTCAATCAAAACAATAAAGCTGATGAATTCCTCTGCCAATAACTATTTGGAACTAATGCATAATTTTATAGTACTGAAGAGAGATTGGAAGTGTTCTAATTTGTTTTGTATTTCATTTAAATACATAAGTTATTACTCAGTTAAATGATAATTTGCCTATTTTTTTCAGTTCAATGACTGCTATGAAACTTTGGCTATTTGGGGCAGCCACTTAATTAGATCAAATATACTGGTCCCAAGGTGTCCCAAGTAACCGGAATCCTCTGCATTGGAAAAATGCAACATTCTTCCTTGCAATTTTGTTAGTTTAGTAGTTGAAGGATCCATACATGTGAATTTGGAATCAATGTTCTCCAGTGATTTTTACCTTCCAATAACACCAAGACATACCATATATTGATATTTATTCTTATTTATTTAGAGATACTGCATGGTAATGGCCCTTCTGGCACCAAATTACACCCATGTCACCAATTAACTTACTAACCTGTACCTCCTTGTAATGCAGGAGAAAACCCATACAATCATGGGCAGCACATACAAACTCCTTACAGATACAGACGGAATCGAACCTGGGTCACTGGCACTGTAATAGCATTGCACTAACTACTGTGCTACTCTTTTTAAAGTCTTTTTCATTTCACATGAGTGGACTCATTTAAGCAGTTTTAAAAAGCTTAAACTATGACATATTATTAACACATGAGATTCTGCAGAATCTGGAAATCCAGAGTAACACACAGACACAATGGTGGAGGAACTCAGCAGGACAAGCAGCATCTATTGAGAGGAATAAGGAACTGACATTTTGGGCCGAGACACACGGACACACACACACACACACACACACACACACACGCACACACACACACAAACAAACACACACCATGATTACATCGCAAGTTTCAATCAAACATATTAATTGTCTGAATACAAATAAAACATGGATTTCTTTGCAAGCCCACTGTCACAATGATCAAACTTTATCTGTCATATACAATGGGTCCTGCATCAGGTTCTGATTCTGGTCATTTGGTGCTATTCGCAAGATAACCATTGACATTGATTCAAATTGAACTCCACATGGAGTCGTAAATTGCAAGTGCAGGTGATCTTGTATTTGTCAGTAGACCCTTAATGTTGAATTGTTACCAGCAACTGTTTATGATACACACTGCTTGCTTTCATTTTCTTAAATGTTCACACCTGGGGAGATGGTACGATTGAAGTTATGCTCCTAGGCTAATAACCTAGCAGTTTTAACCAATGGACTGAAAGTAAGAGTTCAAATCACAGTATGAGAAATATTTTTTCTTAATTTAAGTAATCTAGAATAATTAAAAGCTAGCATCTGCACAGTGACCATGAAATGACTCGCTTGCCCTAAAAGCCCAATTGCTTTATTAGTTTCCTTCTACCAATGTCCAAGAACACCAATGGCCAAGAACAGAAAAGCAACCAAAAAGCAGGAGATACAGCTCGGTCCATCACAGCAAAAACCCTCCCTACAAGGAATTCTGCCACAAGAAAGCAGCAGCCATCAGCAAGGAACCCCAGCACCCAGCACATGCTCTCTTCTTGCTGCTGCCATCGGGAAGGAGGTCCAGCCCTGGGTTCACGAACAATTACAGTGTTACCCGTCAACCATCAGGCTCCTCAGCCTGCATGGAATACCTCACTCACCTCACTGAACTGATTCCACAACCCATGGACGCACTTTCAAGGACTTTACAACTCATGTCCTGAGTATTATTTATTTATTGATTGGCACAGTTTCTCTTCTTTTGCACGTTGGCTTTTTGTCGGTCTTTGTGAGTAGTTTTTCATTGATTCTATTGTATTTCTTTGTTCTACTGTGAATGCCCGCAAGGAAATGAATCTCAGGGTAGTATACAGTGAGATATACATAATTTGATAATAAATTTACTTTAGTAACTTTGATAACATCACCAAATCTATGGATCTGCTCTGTGTTGTGACTTCAGTCATACTGCAGTGAAGTTTACTCTCATATGCCAATGAAAAGGCCTGGCAAGAGAGTCAGGAATACTTCCATCCCATTCCCAACCTGCCACAGAGAGTTGATGTTAATGTATGTCCAAGTATGGTAATGTCTGCCATTTTTCCTTTTAATTGACTGAAGCTTATTTTCATCTTCTAGATTTAAATAAATTGTTTCTTTCTCCACAGCCACTGGAATTTTCAGTGTAACTGGTCTTTGACCAGGTTCCCACCTTGTACTGTCTTTCACTCCTTTCTGTTTGGAAGTGCTACCTTCTCCCCGCATGCTGCTCAAATGTGCCGTGATTAATGGTGAGTTTGACAGACTCACCCTGCCAACAAGCTCATGACATCACACATCATCTTTGACAGCATTATCACTTTTGATGCAGTGATTCTTCACACATCTCAGGCCCGTCAGCAGTACATGAAGGTGAACGCCTTTTCCTGTTCTGTTTTTACAGACGTCCACAAGTCTTTCTTTTCATCCGTAAGTCAGAAAATACACCAAAAATACTCAATTCTGTAACCTTACTTCCTCAGATTTGTAATGAATGGTGTTAATGAAAGACATTTTATCTGATGCACAATGTTCGCGTAGGCAACTGCCCTGCATGTGAAAGGCAAAAATTGCAGAGTTGTAGAGAGAGCTCAGCACATGACAGGAACCAGTCTCCTTTCTATTAATCCTGTCTGTACTTCTCACTGCTTCAGTAAAGAAGCCAACATAATCAAAGAGCTCACTCAAACCAGTCATTCTCTCTTCTTTCCTCTTTCGATAGGCGGAAGATGCAAAAGCCTGAAAGCACCTACCACCAGGTTCAAGGACAGCTGTCGGGCGCTTGTACAATAAGATTGACTCTTGACCTTATAATCTACCTCAAAATGATCTTACACTTTACTGCTTACCTGCACTGCAGTTTCTCTGTGGCTGTCAGACTTTATTCTGCATTGTTATTGTTTTACCTTGTTCTACCTCAATGCACGGTGTGTGTGGTTTGATCTGTGTGAATTGTATACAAAACAAGTTTTTCACTGTACATCTGACAATAATAAACCAATCTCATTAACAATCATCCCTTCATTATGTCCTGTGTCATATGACGTGGGGGATCATTGTCTTTCCATGTCCATGATTGTTCTTGGCAAATTTTCTACAAAAGTGCTTTGCCATTGCTACTGGGCAGTGTCTTTACAAGACGGGTGACCCCAGCCATTATCAATACTCTTCAGAGATTGTCTGTCTGGGGTCAGTGGTCACATAACCAGGGCTTGTGATATGCACCAGCTGCTCAAACCACCACCCACCACCAATACTTTTTTATTTATTGGCACTTGCTGCCTAATCACATAGATGCCCCATGTTCAATGGTTAATTTCAACTGGCTTTATGTTTCAGTCGATGTTTCATTGTTTAATAGGGCACCATTATAAAAATTTGAATAAAGGTGATTGCTGGTTGATCTCCAAAGTGACTATCTTAAGTGGCCTCCCACAGTGAAACAGACACCCTTTATTCTTATGAAGCAGCTTCTGTCCCACTGTTGTCAGACTCTTGAACAGACTTTGAATGTGCCAAACGATGAACTCTGTATCTCAAAATCCACCTCGGGTGGACCTTGCACTTTATCTGTCTATCTGCACTGCACTTTCTCTGTAATTGTGTCACTATATTCCACATTTTTATTACTATCTCAATGTACATCTGTATGGCATAATCTGTCTAGATGGCATGCAAACAAAAGCTTTTCACTGTATCTGTTGAGGGACATTAACACCAAAAGCCATACCAACAATGTCTGATTACTGCGGCAAAGTTGTGGAAACACATTTTGCTTAAGACTGGTTCTTGCGCAGGAATTAATGGGAGCTCGTTCATTATGTACTGGGTGTCCATAAGGTGGCCATTCATAACCCAGGAAGGGCTGGTGCTGTATGATGCATTGTATTTGCTTTCTGCCCAAAGCAGGCTACAAGTGTGAAGAGATAATTATTGGCCAGTACCCCTGTGTCTCTTTGATGAAAGCCTTCGAGCTTTTATGGTCATCCGAGGGAATGGATGGGGCTAAATTCAATAAAGTGGTTCCATGTCAATGTAAGGTCAGCAGTGAAGATCGAAAATAAAATGCAAATGCTGAAAACATAAAAATAAAAGCAAGAAATCCTGGAAACATCCAGTGACACCACAAAATAGAGGGGAATAAACAGTCGACATTGGGAGTGAGTACAAGGTGACAGGCAATAGGTGAGACCAAGTATGGGTGAAAGTGGGTGGGTGATGTAGGGAGGGTAAAGTAAGAAGCTGGCAAGGGATAGGTGGAAGAGGTAAAGGGCTGAAGAAGAAGGAATCTAATTGGAGAGAACAGGGGATTATGGGAGAAAGGAAAGGAGGGGAGCCAAAGAGAGGTGATGGGCAAGTGAGGAGAAGAAAAGGGGGTAAGAGAATTCAGCAGGTCAGACTGCAGTGTGAGAAGGGAAAGAGAGTTAATGCTTCAGGTTGGAGACCTTTCCTCAGACCTGTGAAGGAGAAAAAAATCTGCAGAATGGGTGGAGAAGGACATATGTCAGGGTAAAGCACGGGTGACCATGGGATAAGCTGTAAAGACCATAAGACATAAACAGGGTTCTCTGGCCAGTGAGTAGGAGAGGAGGTATGACAGGGTAAAATGAGGTGACTATGGGATAACCTGTAAACAAGGTTATCTGGTCAATGAGATACTGGTTTAAGGTGGCACTTGTGAATCTCTGCTACTTCTGGCTGGTGGCCAATGAAACAAAGAAAACAACTAAATACTTCATTAATCACTCTTTCTCTGTAAGTGGTCATTGCCTGTAACTTCCCTTTGGTCTTGAGGCAATTTGATGTGGAAGAACCAAGGTGAAGTGAGGCAGTGGGCCCATCGCCAAGAGCGAGGAAGACCTGAGTTCGATCAATTTAAGTGCCGGGCCAAACTGGAAAGGTTGGGTGCAGTCCAAATCAAGATGGCGGGGTCCAGACCCCAGACAGTACCAAACTGACTGGACCCCATGTTCAGACGATGATTTAGGCGATGGGCCAGATTGAAAAGGTGAGGGTGTCAGGGCCCGAGGCAAATGCCAGGCTGGTTCAGCATGCTACACCACTCTTTACTGAACTAAAGGTCTGTGGGTGTGGGCTCTTTTTGTGGAATTCAGTTCAGAATGCTATTTGTTTGTATTTATTGTTTTTCATTACAGTATTTGTTTTTTTTTCTTTGCACTTTGGGGGTTTGGTGGTCTTTTTTAAGGGGTTCTTTTGGGTTTCTTGTTTTGTGGCTGCATGTAAGGAGATAAATCTCAAGGTTGTATAATGTATACATACTTTGATAATAAATGTACTTTGAGCTTTGATCTTTTTAAGTGGGAGAGGAGTAATGACAGGGAAAAATGGGGATGACTATGGAGAGAAGCTATGAACAAAGTTACTAAGTCAATGTGTGAATCAGAGCAGTTAAAGATTGAGAACAAAGACAAAGATAAAGATGTAGGAGTTGCAAAATGCAGAGCAGGATGATATGTCTGGCAGTCAGGCTAAGACTGTCCTCTACTCCCAGAGACAAAATAAGAGAAACATAGGGAAAAGAACAGAATGAGAGGGGTGGGATGAGGGGGATGTCCCTGTTCGCGAAAACAGGCGTGACCAGCCAACTGGACAACAGATACAGATGGAGAAATCAGGCAGCCCACTGAGTTCTAAAACTTACCCTCATGGTCACCCCAGTTTTACTCTATCACAGACATCCCCCACCTCAACACCCTAACAAACTTGGTTTTATTCCTGATGGAAGGTCTTCAACCTAAAACATTGACTCTGTTTCTCTTTCCACAGGTGCCACCTGGCCTGCTGAAATAGTGCCAGCGTTTTCTGTTATGAGAGATCAGAAAAGATAGATCGAGTTCTCTTGTTACGAACAATAATAGTAATAATAATAATAACTACTTAATTGATCCTGAGTGGGAAGTTATTCTGTTACAGCAGCAACATTTAAAAAGACACTTAGCAATAACAATAAATTTAATAATAATATTAACTAATGCTAAAGTACAGAATAATTTACCAATGTGCAATGATGTGCAATAATAATGTATGAAATAATAAAACAGAGACTATTGTACTATGATGTGTGTCTTACAGAGATGAACTGTTGTACATGCTTATTGCATTTGGTAGGGAAGATTTTCTGTCCCAATCCTTGTGACAGCTGTTCGAAAAGGTGCTCCACTGCTTATTCTGTAGGTCATGGAGAGGATGTGCCAGATTGTCCATAATGAATAATTGTTTGTTCAGTGACCTCCTCTCCACCACTAACTCAAAAGAGTCCAGGTTGTAGTAATGGGCTTTTTGAGGAGTTTATTTAGTCTTTTTGCATCACCAGCACCCAACATAAAACCGTAAAGAAGATTGCACTCACTATAACAGACCGGTAAAAGATCTCTAACATCCTGCTACACACATTAAAGCTTCCTTAGAAAATAGAGTCTGCTCATCCCCTTCTTGTAAACATCCTTGCTGTTGGTTTTCCAGTCAAGTCCGTTGTCGAGATGAACACCCAAGTATTTGTACTCCTCCATCACCGCAACTTCTTCTCCCAGAATGTATACAGGACTCGTCACAGTCCTCTTCCTCCCAAAATCAATCACCATCTCCCTGGTTTTGGCCACATTCGGGAGCAGGTGATTCCTCCTGCACCACTCCACAAACTGTTCACCAGTCCTCTGTACTCCAACTCCTGCCCATCTCTGATACACCCAACCACAGCGGAGTCATCAGAGAACTTCTGCAAGTGACAAGACTCAGATTTGTACTGAAAGTCTGAGGCGTTCAGTGTGAACAGAAACGGAGACAGGACAGTCCCTTGTGGGGCTCCAGTGTCACTCGCCACCATCTCAGACAGGAAACTATCCAGCAGCACAAACTGGGGTCTGTCTGTCAGTTAGGCAGTAATCCAGGAGATAGTGGATTTGCCTACCCTATCCTTTGCAGCTTTTTGCTCAGAAGAAGTGACTGGGTTGTATTGGAGGCACCAGAGAAATCAAAAAATGTGGTTCTCACAATGCCATCAGCATCATCCAGGTGGGAGTAAGCTCTCTGCAACAGGTAGATGATGGCATCATGCATTCCCACATAAGGTTGGTAGGCAAACCGTAGACGGTCCAATGAAAATCTCACCTGTGGTCCAAGGTAAGTCAGGACCAGCCTTTCCAGCACATTCATCACATGTGATGTGAGGGCAATTGGTCTGTAGTCATTAAGTTCAGATGGAGTTGCCTTCTTGGGTACAGGAACCAAGCAGGAGGTCTTCCATAGCACCAGTACCCTTTCTTAACCAGACTCTGACTGTAAAAGTCCTGCAAAATCCCAGACAGGTGGCTTACACAGGTCTTCATCACCCTGAGCTGATAGCATCTGGTCCAGCAGGCTTGCCTTGACGTAGTCTCTCCAGCTTTCTCTTAACCTGAGCTGCAGACACAGTCAGGCGGGGGAGGGTGGTCATCCCATGGAGGCAGGATACTCCAAAGTTGGGGGTTTGGAACACAAGCATTCATGTGAGGGGTGGAGGGAGAAGGCTTTGGGGCAGGGAGGGTGTGTGGTTTGGGCAAATGGGGGAGGGGGCAGCAGGAGGTCCCATGCTGAACCTGTTGAAAAATAAGTTCAATTTGTTCTCAGTGTTGGCAGTGTACAAAGTAAATCCAACGCCAACTGACTGTTGGGTCTTTTTTTTTGTCCGGAGGTTCTTCAGAAGTCAAGAATCAGGCATAAAGCTTGTTTTTTAAAGCCATTCTTATTAAGCATTACAAGAACAAAATGAGGAAAAAGGAAAAAGAGAAAGAGCAAAAGATAAAGAGTTTAGTGCCAGTGGGAAGTACAAAAGACAAAAGAGACCAAACCAGCATGGTTTGGTACTCTTAAACCAATTGCTGATAACCTGTAAATTCCATTCGAATTCCATTGTTTAAATTAATCAATACGATAGCCCCTATTCAAGTAATATGATATCTGCCACTGAAACAAAGCTAGTTTCCAGAAAGAAACAAAGGCAACTGCAACCACTAAAAACATAACGAACAATTACATGTATATCGGTAATTAGATTAGATTATGAGGACACTCAGTCCTCGTTTATTGTCATTTAGAAATGCATGTATTAAAAAATGGTATAATGTTCCTCCAGAAAGATATCACAGAAATATAGGACAAACCAAGACTAAAACTGACAAAAACCACATAATTATAACATATAGTTACAACAGTGCAAAGCAATACCGTAATTTGATAAAGAGCAGACCATGGGCACGGTAAAAAAAAAGTCTCAAGTCCCGATAGCCCCATCATCTCACGCAGACGGTAGAAGGGAGAAACTCTCCCTGCCATGAACCTCCAAGCACCGCAAACTTGCCGATGCATTGGAAGCACCCGACCGCAGCTGACCCTGAGTCCATCCGAAAACTTTGAGCCTTCGACACTGAGCACTGAGCGCCATCCTCTGCCGAGCGCTTCAACCCCATCCCGGCCACCGAGCAACAAGCAAAGCTGAGGATTCGGGGCCTTCCCCTCCGGAGATTCTGGATCACACAGTAGCAGTTGCAGCGAAACAGGCGTTTCAGAAATTTCACCAGATGTTCCTCCGTGCTCTCACGTCTGTCTCCATCAAATCAGGATTGTGCACGGCACCCTACTTGACAGATAACAGATATCATTCACTGGAGTGGCCGCTGCGCGCTGCGTCGCGCCACCATCTTCTCCTCTAATATACGCAATCATGAGAAAGTAAAATTACAAGGAAAATAACAGTTGTACAGGTCAATCCAACATGACAGAAAAAAAGTTCAATTCAAAGTTCAAAGTGAGTTTATTATCAAAGTACATATATGTCATCATTAATTTTTTGCAGGCATTCACAGTAAATACAAGGAAGCACAATAGAATCAATAAAAGAAGACTGCACACAAGACAGCCAAACAACCAGTGTGCAGAAGACAACAAACTGCAACTACAAAAAATAACAAACATCATAATAGATAGATGGATAAGCAAGCAATACATTTGGAGAGCATGTGATGAAGAGTCACTGAAAGTGAATCTATACGATGTAGGAGTTCCCAAAGACCTCAAAATTTCAGCAATTCTCCACAACACCAGTGGATTAAATTGGTCCATTTCCCAGTACAATAAACCTGGTTAGTCACATAAAGACTAAAGTCTTGCTATCCATTTTTTCAATGTCGTATGTGAAGCATTATTTATCTTTGTTTTTCCTCTTCGCTCGCCTGGAGCTTTGTTCTTTGAGCGAGTCACCTGCCTTAATCCCACTTGCTCAGTGCATCACTGCCTGGCAACCCAGCGGAGTCAATTCTCCCAACACCATAAGTCAAGGCAAGTTATGTTAACCTTGTCCAGGTCACTGGTGAGGCCAGACATGTGACACTGTATTTTGCTCCCTTCATCTCAAGAGGACATTGATACATTGGAAAAGGCTACAGAGAGCTCAGGGGCTTTCCATAATGAAAAGAGACTCACTATTCAGAGCTTTCTTTTCATTGGAGAAAAGAAGATTGATAAAGGAAGTGACTGAGGCCATTAAAATGCTGGGACTGACAACTAATACTGATACAAACTGATTCTTCAAAGTGAAATGAGAGCAGGGAATGCAGAATTACAAAATTGAGAGCTTGAGATTGGAAAATGCAGGCTGCCAGGAATTGTTGTTGAATATTGAAATTCATAGCAATTGAAGTACAATCTGAATAATTGAAAAGAAAGGAGATAAGATCATGAGGAACAATTCTAAAAATTGGGCATGTTCTCATTTGAAAAGCGATCAGCTAAAGGTGATAGGATTGCTGTGTTGTAAGTTTCTAAAGGAATTAGGTTGCAAAGTGCACTGTATCTCTCCCCCTTCTTCCTGACTCTTCCAATGATTTGTCCTCCAACTGAACTGGTCCTCTCCCTAAATTTATTTTCCTGTCTCCTCCTGCATTCACCCCAGCTGCTACCTATTTGCTTCTGGCCTGCCTCCTAGATGGAACCCAAGTAAAACCTGACCTCCTCCACCTCCGGGTGAACGCTAACGCTTTATTTCCTTGGCTATTGGGTTACACTGGGATCCTTATGGAAAATTCACTTAAGGACTTTAGTTATGGGAGAGCTGGTTTGGCTGGCTTTGTTTTCCCTGGAGCGAAGGATGCTGAGAGCTGTTCTGATAATAGTACATAACATTATGAGAGACATAGATAGTCTCATGAGCCCCGTAGGCCTCTGTGGCGTGCCTCAGAGCGTTGGGCTTCCAGGGTGCTGAGCACCTGTATTCACTCGTTGTTGTCCTAACTAGAGTTGTTAACCCTTGTGCTTTCTGTTTAAGCTTGTCTAGTAAGTTGTGACTGGTATGGGGTTTCCTACATTCTATGATTATTGAAAGGGGACTCCCATTTAGCGCTGTGCCGGAGTCCTTACGTTTGTAGAGAATGATTTGCCTCGCAGTGTCACTGCTGTTATTCCTAAGGATAACCTCTTGTTTCTGTTTCTTCATGTGGAGTCTGCCATTCCTCAGCACCTGGGTCCTGTGCTGCCAGCAACCACCATGCCAAGGCGGGTAGATAGTCAAAATTGTTTTGCCCATAATAGGGGCATCATAGGTGAGAGGAAGGATACAGAGTGATAGAATAATATAGCACAGAAACAGGCCCTTTGGCTCAATTCATTAATGTCAGCTCAGCTAGTCTTATTTGCCCACATTTGGCCAACATCCCTCAAAGCCAGGGGTTCCCAACCTTTTTAATGCCATGAACCCCTACCATTAAGTGAGGGGTTCATGGCCCTTTGGTTGGGAACTCCTGCTCGAAACCTTTCTTATCTGTGTACCTGTCCCAATGTCTTTCAAATGTTGGTGCTTCAATTCCTTCCTCTGGCAGCTTGTTCTACATACACACCACCCTACGTGTGAAGAAGCTGTCCCTCAGCTTCCATTTAAACCTTTCCCCTCTGACTTTAATCCCATTCCCTCTAGTTTATAATTCCCTTTTCCGAGAAAAGAAAGATTGTCCGTGTTCACCCTATGTTCTTATTCACTTCCGTAAGGAATGAGGGGTAATATTTTTAACAGAGAGTGGTTGATATGTGAAAAACGATTCCAGAGGTGGTAGATATGATTTCTTTGTTTAAGAGGCATTGACACAGTCACATAAATAAGCGAGGCAGAGAAGGATAGAGCCCTAATGGGGCAAATAGAATTAATTTAGATGAATAACATGGTCCGTTTGGACATGGTGCTCTGAAGGGCTGCTTCTGTGCTGGCCCTACCACTGGCTAAGGAAGGCTCCCTTGACAGAGATTAGAGACTCTAAAGAATAGACTCATTCAGTGCAACACACGGGACAGAGAAATAGGATGTTCCCTCAAAGATGCTCCACCAACCTATAAGACCATTTTCCTAGATCAACGTTCCCACCTGATTCCTATGTCCATTGCTGATGTACATTTGAAATATGGAAAACCCAGCAATGTTTGGAAGAGCTGTAACAGCTGGTGGAGCTGCCACCTCCCCGCGCCAATAACTCACTTTCGGTCCTGTCCTTCAGTGCTGTCTCTGTGGAATTTGCTCGTTCTGTCCGTGAATTCATAGATTCAACATTCAAGATACAAATTTAACATTCCAGATTCATACTTGTTTATCACGAGTACATTGAAACATACAGTGAAACATGTGGTATTAATAAGGACAAACACACCTAAGAGTATGCTGGGAGCTGTCATGGTCCAGTCCGTGAAGTCCACATTCCGGTATACAGTCCGGTTCGTGGGCTCAGGACTCCGGGTCTTCCAGCTGTCCCTTGTTTGAGTTAATCATTGGCACCTGATTCCAATTTTTGGGCTTGCAATGTAAGTAGCCTTGGGATTGAGTGTGGGTGGCTGGTTTGTCTTGTCAGTCCCCCTTGGAGCAACCTGCTGATGAAACCATTTGTGATCTCTAGGCCCGGTTGGAGGACCACTGCTTCATGGAGCCTTGTTGCCACTTGTTGGAATAGTCTTTGCGGTATGGATTTGGCTGTTTCCCGGGCCAGCTGAGTGGCTGCCAGCCACAATGAGTTAGGTAGGGATCCAGCTGTTTCTGTAGCCAGCTGAGGTTGCTGGCTGAACTGAGACTTGGAGCTACCCTGGAGCAGAGATGGAACTGTCTGTTGTTCTTTGGTGTTTGTCTCTTCTTTTCCTCGCCTCTGTGGGATAAGTCAGGCTGTTTTGCTGTTGCCCTGCGGGGAGTCATGTCTTGTCTAGTCTTGTCCTCGCCTCCATGGGGTAAATCAGGCTGTTTTGCCATTACCCTGTGGGGGGTCATGTCATGTCTTGTCTTGTCCTTACCTCCGTGTGGTAAGTTAGGCCGTCTTGCCGTTGCCCTGCGGGGGGACATGTCTTGTCTTTGCCTCTGTTGGGTAAGTCTGGCTGTCCTGCCGTTACCCAACAAATGGACCTGTCCCACCTTGGTGTGGAGAAATTGAGTCCCGGCTTGTCTTAGGATAAGTCCTGGCTCTATGTTTATGTTCTGTCCTGTCTCATGTTAATGTCGTGTTAAAGATGAGTCCCGGATTGTCGAAGGATAAGTCCCGGCTCTCTGTTGATGTTTAGTTCCCAGTCTGTCTCTGAGCTCCGAGAACCCAAGCCTCGACGACCCCACAGCCAAGCCTCAAGACCCAAGACCCCAGCCTCTAGCCAAGCCTCAAGACCCAAGACCCCAGCCTCTAGCCAAGCCTCAAGACCCAAGACCCCAGCCTCTAGCCAAGCCTCAAGACCCAAGACCCCAGCCTCTAGCCAAGCCTCAAGACCCAAGACCCCAGCCTCTAGCCAAGCCTCAAGACCCAAGACCCCAGCCTCTAGCCAAGCCTCAAGACCCAAGACCCCAGCCTCTAGCCAAGCCTCAAGACCCAAGACCCCAGCCTCTAGCCAAGCCTCAAGACCCAAGACCCCAGCCTCTAGCCAAGCCTCAAGACCCAAGACCCCAGCCTCTAGCCAAGCCTCAAGACCCAAGACCCCAGCCTCTAGCCAAGCCTCAAGACCCAAAACCCCAGCCTCTAGCCAAGCCTCAAGACCCAAGACTCCAGCCTCTAGCCAAGCCTCAAGACCCAAGACCCCAGCCTTCCTGTCAACCCTTCTGCATCCCAAATTCTACCACTGATCTGTACAAGTTACTGCAGCTTGTCAATTTATAATCATTTAATGATATGGTGGGATAGCAAAGCATGGGAATCAGTGCGACCAGAGTTTGGGGCCTAGTGTTCGGGGTCCTGTTATTGGCGAATTCAGAGTTTGAGGCCCAGGTTCTGGTTCCTTGTCCAGGCTCGGAGTCCAAGCCTTGTCTCCTAGTCCATGGTTCCTAGTCCTGGTCCCACTTTCCCTAGCCCAGGTCTGCATTCCTGTACCTGCTCCTGGTCTGAATCCTGTCATGTCCCTACTCTAGTTAAGTCCTGTTCCTTGTACTTCAGTGTCTGTGTCTTGCATTTGGGTCCATTCTCAGCCACCACCCCGTGACAGGAGCAACTCACAAGTATCACCACACATTCTGGTACCAACACAGCATATCCACAATGCTCAGCAGAGTGACCCAGAGCACAGCAAAACAGAGAAGGGTGTCACAGTAGTGTAGCAGTTAGCGTGACACTATCACCATCTGGGGCTTTGGGTTCAGAATTCAATTCCAGCACCGCCTGTAAGGACTTTGTCCATTCTCTCTGTGCTCACCAGGGTTTCCTCCAGATGCTCCAGTTTTCTCCCACAGTCCAAAGACGTACTAGTTAGTAAGTTATTTGGTGATTGTACATTGTCCTGTGACTAAGCCAGGGTTACGTAGGTGGTTGCGGGGTGGCATAGACCATTGGACCGGAAGGGCCTGTTCTGTTCTGTATCTGTAAATAAATAAGTACACAAACAACAAAATAACAGCAGCAATATATCCACTCACCACACACGTACACAGTTGTCCAACACCAGGACAGGACCTCTTTGGCCTCCAGCAGACCTGTGGTTTTGCAGACGTTGGGTTTCAATGACCCCAGCAGACTTGCAGACTTGGAGACAATGACCTCCAGACTTCTGGCTGGCCCTCAGGCCTTGATCTTCGGCATGTGATCCCAAAGCCCGCCAATCTTTGAACACTGGGCCTCAAACTCTGAACTTGCCAATAACAGGACCCCGAACACTAGGCCCCAAACTCGGGTCTCACTGATTCCCATGCTTTGCTATCCCACCATATCATTAAATGATTATAAATTGACAAGCTGCAGTAATTTGTACAGATCAGTGGTAGAATTTGGGATGCAGAAGGGTTGACGGGAAGTGGGGAGAGAAAAATAGGCTAGGGTAGGATTAATGCACATTGATGCTTCTCGATCAGCATGGACACTTTATGGTAAAGAGACTGGTTTCGTCCCGTGTGATCTCATGATGATATAAATAGATGATATTTGGACTATGATTCCCCAAGCTTTTCATCACTAGAACTGTCCTCACCTTGTGTCCAGCTCTGTTATAGACTAACACAGAGAGATTAATTGCCCTGATTGTTCACCAAATCCATTAGGATTAAATTCAGAGAATTAGATGGATCACAGCCAAAAACCCATCTGATTCTCTGGTCCAGATGAAGAGTCTTACCTGATGCATCGACTGTCTGTTTCTCTCCACAGATGCTCGTCCTATCGACTTCCTCCAGTATTTGGTGCGTTGCTCCAGATTTCAGTATCAGCAGTCCCCTGACAGCTTGTATTCAACAGCTTCCCAGTCCCCCTGCTGCATCGACTGACGAAGAGGTTCGTAGGATTGTGAGAGGTGTAGATAGACAGCAGGTCCAAGGTTGAGATGCCTAATACCAGAGGGCATATAATTAAGATGAGAGGGAATAAGTTCAAAGGGGATGTGCGGGGAAAGGATTTAATATAGAGAGCGCTACGTAGGTGGCTGGAAAGTGGGTGGTAGTGGAGGCATTCAAGATGCTTTTAGATTAACACATGAACGTGCAGCACTTTGTGTAAGCATTAGGGACCATTTAGGCACTTAATTACTAATGTAATTAGTTTGGCCTGTTCCTGTACTCAATGCTATGGACAGGTGAATGACCAGTCATCTTTCTGATGCCAAAGTGGAGGGTGAACTATCTGAGGAGTCAGCCCAGAACCAACAAAGTGAACTCAGTGCAATACCTGCCGAAAAGTCACCATCCAGTCATTCAGCAAGCACAACGGTATTCTCCACTGTATCGTGGACAAACTGTGTGAGCAAAAATAACACGGAGAACGTGAGTAGAAAGTGACAGAATCAGATCAGAGTACTGAAGTTATTTATGGTGGTTCAGGAGCCGAATGCTTGTGAGATATATATATATTTATATATTTATTAAGCAATACAGTGCATAGTGGACCATTCCAGCCCTTCGAGCCACACTGTCGCAGCGACCCCAAACCCCGATTAACCCTAATCTAATCAAGAGTTAATTTACAATCTCCAATTAACCTATCCAGTACGTCCTGGGACTGTGGAGGGAAACCAGAGCACCCAGGGAAAGCCCACACATTCCACAGGGAGGACATGCAGAATTGAACTCTGACCTTCAGAATGCACCGATCTGCAATGGCATCTCGCTAACCACTGCGCTATCAGAATAACTGTTCCTGAATCTCCCTCTCCCATTAAAACCACTGGGTTCTACCTGCCTCTCACATTAAATTCTCTGGGTTTCAGCTTGCACTCCCATTAAACTCACCCACTCTGTTTCCATCTCTCTAAGTTCACCAGTTCAAAGTAAGTCTTACAATCAGAGTGCGCATCTGTCACCACATACAAACCCTGAGATTCTTTTTCCTGTGGGCATACTCAGCAAATCTATAGAACAGTAACTATAACAGGATCAGTGAAAGGTCAATTAGAGTGCAGAGAACAAGAAACTGTGCAAATACAAAATATAAATAAATAGCAATAAATAATGAGAACATGAAATAACAAGATAAAGATTCCTTAAAGTGAGACCATTGGTCGTGTGAACCTCTCAATGGATGGGCAAGTGAGTGAAGTTATCCCCTTTGTTCAAGAGTCTGATGGCTGAGGGGTGGTGACTGTTCTTGTACCTGGTGGTGCAAGTCCTGAGGCTCCTGGACCTTCTACCTGACGGCACCAGTGAGAAGACAGCATGGCAGGGTGGTGGGGATCTCTGGTGATGGATGCTGCTTTCCTACAACAACGTTTTATGTAGATGTGCTCAATGGTTGGGAGGTCTTTATCCGTGAAGTACCGGGCCTAATCCACTACCTTTTGTAGGATTTTCCATTCAAAGGAAACAGCCAAGTGATGCAGCCAGTAAATACACTCTCCTCTACACATCTATAGAAGTTTGTCAGAATATTTGATGTCTCCACAAACTCCTCAGGAGGTAGAGGTGCTGTTGTGCTTTCTTTGCAATTACATTTAGATGCTCGGTCCAGGACAGTAACACCTAGGAATTTAAAATAACTAACCCTCTCTACCTCTGATCCTCTGATGAGGACCTCATGGACCTCTAGTTTTCCACTCCTGAATTCTATAATCAGTTCCTTGGTCTTGCTGACATTGAGTGAGAGGTTGTTGTTATGACAAAACTCAGCTAAATTTTCAATCTCCCACCGGTATGGTGATTCATCACCACCTTTGATACGGTCCACAACAGTGGTGTCATTAGCAAACTCATACAGGGTGTTAGAGCTGTACTGAGCCACACAGTCATAGGTGTAAAGTGAGTAGAGCAGGGGGCTAAGCTCACAGCCCTACGATGCACCTGTGCTTACAGAGATTGTGGAGGAGATGTTTTTGCCAATCTGTACTGACTGCTCTGCAAGTGAGGAAATCGAGGATCCAATTGTACAAGGGGGTGTTGAGGCCAAGGTCTTTGAGCTTATTGATTAGTTTTGAAGGGATGATGGTATTGAATGCTGAGCTGTAATCGATAAAGAGCATCCTGATGTATGCATCTTTGCTGTCCAGATGTTCCAAGGTTGTGTGAAGAGCCAGTGAAATGGCATCTGCTGTGGACCTGTTGTCTGTTGAGCAAATTGGAATGGATCCAAGTCACCCTTCAGGCAGGAGCTGATAAGTTTCATCACCTCCCGCTCAAATACTTCATCACTATGGATGCAAGTGCAACTGGCCGATAGGCATTGAGGCAGTCTCCACGATCTTCTTGGGCACCAATGTAATTGAAGCCAGCTTGAAGCAGGTGGGTACCACAGAGTTTGGCAGTGGGAGGTGAAAGATCTCAGTGAACACACCAGCCAGTTGGTCAGTACAGGTCTTTAGTACATGGTCAGGTACCCCATCCAGTCTGGATGCTTTCCTTGGATTCACCCTCCTGAAGGCAGCAGCACGTCAGCTTCAGATACCGATATCAAAGGATCAGCCAGAGATGTGGGGGTTTGCGATGGTTCCTCCATGTTCCGACGGTCAAACAGAGCAGAGAAGGCACTGAGCTCATCTGGAAGCGAATCCCTGCCACCACCCAATGTCGCTTGATTTAACTTTGTAGGAGGTTATAGCATTTAAACTCTGCCACAGCGGTTGGCAGTCAAGCAGGTTCAATGTCCCACTAGTTTTAAAATCACTGTGCTACATCACTCTCTTACATTAAACTCACAGGATTCTAACTACCCCTCCTTTAATTTGACTCCCTCTCCCTTTAAATCACCAAATTCCCTTTCCATCTCCCTCTAAATTGCCATGTTCCCCCTCCCTCTCCACTAAATGACTGGATTCCCCCTCCCTCTAACTCACCGGGATCCCCCCTTCCACTTAAATCAGCAGGGTCCTGTCCTCCTTCCTCTAAGTCACTCGAAAGATAATGGATAGATTTCAATACAGAGAGATACAGAGATCTAGGAAGAAAATATAACCTTCGTGCTTCATGAATAACCGCGATTGAATAACTCATTTACGGATGACCTTATTTACACTGGAAATGTTTCGTGGATGATGAACTACTTTGAACTGCAAACTGTTGTGAGGCCTCTAAATGTGGTAGCCGTTTTGCACACTTCCTTTATCATTAACAACAGTGACTGAACTGTGATCTCCTGTGGGATTATCTCTTGGTATGAACCAGCAACTTCATAGAGTTTACTCTAACCTTGCTACCTTGTTGACTGCACTTCATTGATTATTAAAGAAAGATGAGCAATTCGGGGGTGGGGTGGGGAGAGGATCAGCAAGGGTATAAGTATTGGTCTTGGTTTATTATTGTTATGTGTACTAAAATATAGTGAATCACTTTTGCTTTACCAGACACCCAGACAGGCGCATTAGAGTATTAAAAGTGAACAGAATGCAGACTCTGTTGCCCCACTTACAGAGGAAGTCCAGGGCTGGTAAATAAATCAAGTGCAAGGGCAAAGACAAGGTGGATTTGGAGTTTAAGAGTTCAGCTTTTAGTGTATGAAATGTCAACAAACAGGTCACAACAGAAGAGGAGCAGTCCTAGAGTCTGGCCGTTTGTCCAAAAGAGCCCTTGGGTTTTTCTACCTTCTGCCCAATAAGAGAGGGAAGAAGACATAATGTCCTTGTGGGAAGGATGCAAGATTAGGCACCATAGTGAGCCCATTTTAATATGTCTTAAGACTTGCTTGAGATGCTTCTGCTAATAGAATGGGAGCAACAGATTAGCCATGCCACAGAGAGAGATCATGACATGTGATACTGACCAAAAGACCTGGAAGGCTGCCTTCTGTGCCCTATCCTTCCTGAGTTGAGTCAAGAGGAGATGATGTATTTGAATCCAGAGATGGGTGAAACTGCAGCAGCATCTACATGATGGGCAAAGCCACCAGATTCAGGAGCAATTACTTCCCTTCACTATTCAGTTCTTGAACCAACCGGTACAACCCTAATCACTACAGTTTAGCAAAAGTATGACCACTTCGATCACTTTGCAATACCATGGACTTTTTTGTTATTCTATTGTGTGCATGTTCACCTCTACTTCCCCAGGAAGCAACTGCTCTGCACATGACCGTGAGAAACTGCAGAGAGATGTGGACAAATCACAGGAACCAGCCTCCCATCTATGGACTCTGCCTACACTTCTCGCTGCCGCGGTAAAACAGTCAGCATGGTCAAAGAACTCACCAGACTTGGACGTTCTCTCTTCTCTCCTCTCCCATTGGGATAAAGACACAAAAACATGAAATTATGTACCACCAGGTTCAAGGACAGCTTCTATCTCACTGTTAGCAGACTCTTGACTTAACAATCTCTATGATAAAATGGATTATTGGCCTCACAAACCACCTCGTTATGATCCTGCACTTTATCATTTACCTGCACTGCACTTTTTTTTAAACTTTATACTGTGTTGCTATTGTTTCATCTTTCTCGAGCTTAATGCACTGTGTAATGATTTGATTATTCTGGACAGTATGCAAAACAAACTTTTCACTATATCTTAATACATGTGACAATAATAAACCATTACCAGTTTGTTTTATTTGTGACTGTTTATTTGATGCTGTGTGTGTCTGTGATGTTGCTGTAAGTTTTTCATTGCACGTGTGGATGTGACTATAAATTCTACTTCGACTTTTGACTTCTGACTTTCCAGTACAGCTTTTGAATTGCAAAGTAAGTTCAATCATGTGTGTAATATTGGCCGTGAACAGTAGTTGGTACTTGAAAGCTACCCACTTTTAGATTAGATTAGATTCAACTTTATTGTCATTGTGCCGAGTACAGATACAAAGCCAATGAAATGCATTTAGCATTTGACCAGAAATGCAAAGAATAGTGTTATTTACAAAATAACTGCAAATACAAGTGCTACAGCACACAAATATAAAAGTACTGAGACAGTACAATATGGGTGCAATACTGCTTAGCGCTGTGATGTGAGGTTCAGCAGGGTCACAGCCTCAGGGAAGAAGCTCTTCCTGTGCCTGCTGGTGCGGGAGCGGAGGCTCCTGTAGCACCTACCGGATGGGAGGAGAGTAAAAAGTCCATGGTTAGGGTGAGATACATCCTTGATGATGCTTTTCGCCCTGCTCAGGCAGCGTTTATGGTAGATGTTCTCAATGGCGGGCAATTGGGTGCAATAATCCGCTGGGCAGTTTTCACCACACGCTGGAGTGCTTTGCGGTCCGATACGGGACAATTGCCATACCATACTGAGATGCAGTTGGTGAGTATGCTTTCAATGGTACAGCGGTAAAAGTCCATCAATATCCTGGGACAGAGGTGAGCTTTCTTGATGCTCCGCAGGAAATAAAGGCACTGTTGCGCCTTTTTGATCAGGATGGAGGAGTTCAAGGACCAGGTGAGATCCTCGGAAATGTGGACACCAAGGAATTTGAAGCTTGATACATGCTCCACTACAGCTCCGTTGATGTAGATGGGGATGTGAGTGTGACTCCTGGCATGCCTGAAGTCCACAATGATCTTCTGGGTGTTAAGGGCCAGATTGTTGTCGGCACACCACGCAGCCAGATGCTGGACCTCATCCCTGTAGGCTGTCTCGTCATCCCCTCTGATCAGACCAACCACCATGGTGTCGTCAGCAAACTTGATTATGGAGTTAGAACCATGTACAGGAACGCAGTCATAGGTGAAAAGGGAGTACAGAAGAGGGCTCAGCACACAGTCTTGAGGCACGCCGGTGTTCAGGGTGAGAGTGGAGGAGGAGAGGTTGTCTAACTTAACTGATTGGAGTCTGTTAGTCAGAAAGTCCAAGGTCCAATTGATACCAAGCTGATGAAGTTCTTGTAACTCACTGCCAAGTTCCAGGGACAGACTATGGTTAGACTACACTTGGAGTGGTGTGTTCAGTTCTGGTCACCTTATAGGAAGGAGGTGGAAGTTTTAGAGAGGGTGCAGAGGAGATTTATCAAGATGCTGCCTGAATTAGAGAGCATGTCTTATGAAGAAAGGTTGTCTTTACATTTGGAGCAACGGAGGATGAGAGGTGACTTGATGGGGGTGTATGCAATTATGAGAGGCATAGATATAGTGAACTACCAACACCATTTTCCCAGGATGCCAATGGTCAATGCCAGAGGTAATCTGTTTGTGAGTGGACGAAGGTTTAGGTTAGATGATGCAAGGTGATATATTCAAAGGGAGCCTGAAGGGGATCTTCTTCACTCAGAGGGTGAAACAGGCTGCCGATGGAAGGAGTGTTTGCAAGGCTGGTGGTAGAGGATAATATAATATAGACATTTAAAAGATTCTTCGGTAGACATATGGGCATAAGAGAAATGGAGGGTTATGAAATGTGTAGGAGGAAAGAATTAGATTGATCATGAAGTAGTTTTCTATAGGTCAGCATAACATAGTGGGCTGCAGGGCCACAGGGTGATGTACTGTTCAGTGTTCCATGTTCTATGTTCTATGGTTAAGCTTTAAATAGGACTGGGCAGCAACTCAAGCTGATTTCAAATATTTCACTCATTATTCAAGCCCAAGCAATACCATCTGTTCTCCAGTCCGAATGGATTACATAAGCAGGCACAATTTAAGCCAGTTATTTGAAAAGGGTTTCTTAACTCACTGGAAGGTTAACACTTATCAGTTTTGCAGGGAGATGTTCACATTTTATTTCACTGGATAGCGGTTAGCGCAATGCTGTTGCAGCTTGGGGTGTCGAAGTTCAGAGTTCAACCCTGCTGCCATCTCTAGGACGTTTGTAAATCCTACCCATGAGTGTGGGTTTCCTCCAGGTTCTCTGGTTTCCTCTCTCAGTTCAAAGATGTGGCAATTGTAAACTGTCTGTGATTAGACTAGCGTTAAATAGGCGGGTGGCTGGGTGACGTGGCTCGTTGGGCCAGGAAGACTTGTTTCACGCTGTATCTCTAAAATAAAATTAAAATTAGAAAACAAAATAGATGTATGGCACAATGTGCCTAGCTGGGTAATGTTGGACATTCATTCAGATAAAACTGTGTGGAACTCAGTGTAGCTGACAACAAGTTTATCTGAGCCCTGTTAGGATCTCACACATTTGAATTGATGTGTTCTTCGCCAGGCAAGTGTGTAAATGTCTGCAACATACATCAAAGTTGCTGGTGAACGCAGCAGGCCAAGCAGCATCTATAGGAAGAGGTGCAGTCGACGTTTCAGGCCGAGACCCTTCGTCAGGACTAACTGAAGGAAGAGTGAGTAAGGGATTTGAAAGTGGGAGGGGGAGGGGGAGATCCAAAATAATAGGAGAAGACAGGAGGGGGAGGGATGGAGCCGAGAGCTGGACAGGTGATAGGCAAAAGGGGATACGAGAGGATCATGGGACAGGAGGCCTAGGGAGAAAGACGGGGGGGGGGTGACCCAGAGGATGGGCAAGAGGTGTATTCAGAGGGACAGAGGGAGAAAAAGGAGAGTGAGAGAAAGAATGTGTGCATAAAAATGAGTAACAGCTGGGGTACGAGGGGGAGGTGGGGCCTAGCGGAAGTTAGAGAAGTCAATGTTCATGCCATCAGGTTGGAGGCTACCCAGACGGAATATAAGGTGTTGTTCCTCCAACCTGAGTGTGGCTTCATCTTTACAGTAGAGGAGGCCGTGGATAGACATGTCAGAATGGGAATGGGATGTGGAATTAAAATGTGTGGCCACTGGGAGATCCTGCTTTCTCTGGTGGACAGAGCGTAGATGTTCAGCAAAGCGGTCTCCCAGTCTGCGTCGGGTCTCGCCAATATATAAAAGGCCACATCGGGAGCACCGGACGCAGTATATCACCCCAGTCGACTCACAGGTGAAGTGATGCCTCACCTGGAAGGATTGTTTGGGGCCCTGAATGGTGGTAAGGGAGGAAGTGTAAGGGCATGTGTAGCACTTGTTCTGCTTACACGGATAAGTGCCAGGAGGGAGATCAGTGGGGAGGGATGGGGGGGACGAATGGACAAGGGAGTTGTGTAGGGAGCGATCCCTGCGGAATGTGTAAATGTCTGACAGGAGGCGATGACAATAACAATCTAAAGATTAAAGACTTTTGTAAATTAGCTTTATTTGTCACATGTACATCGAAACGTATAGTGAAATGTGTCACTTGCATCAAATCAAATGTTACTGATTCTTGAGACTTGACGAAAACGTGTCCCACTAAGAAAAGTGCTAATTCCGTTGAAAATGAATAACATTTTCTTATTTAAAATAATCAGGGTTGATCATCTGAGGGTCTTTTGCACAAATGCAACATTATTTCATATGTTTATTTTTAATTTTATAAATTATATGATTACATGAGAGCCCAGTACCCACAAAATCAGTTGTCCTCAGACAAGAGATTATCATTTCAATTTGATAAAAGTGTGAAAAATCACTTAAATTGTATTTTATATATATACACACATACATACACACCAGATGAAAGTGTAGAGTGAAAAACCTCTTTAAAACTAAAAGCAGTGAATTTTCAACATTATTTACTCTTATTTTGTGGTTGCTCAAAATGTGTCCCAAGTTGTTGTCAACACCATCAGATATTTATAAAAAAAACAATAAAATCAGGCAACCACATGTTTAACTATATTCCTGAGGACCTCCTTTCCACACTCTACATCGGCTAAATGCAACAAGGTCAAACATGCTCCCGTAAGTTTGCTATTTTTTTCAATAATTTTTACATATTTATTCACGTTGCTACTGTCACAACCATGACGTGTCAACACTGTCTCTTTTGTATAGTGTTACGTACCCCGTAACTGGGTTGCCAAACCAGCAGAAATGGATCACTCAGTTGGAGTCTGGAGTACTAGAACTAAGAAAGTTTTATTAAAGAAACAAGCAACACAGTAATCGAAAGGATAATAAATGCAACAATTCAACAATGATAACCACACATGTGCACAGAATTAAGATAACAGCATCAATCAAGCTCTATCGTTGTCTAGGGGTAAATGACCAATTTCAAAATGACTCAAAGTTCAGTCCAGTTTGTAGTTCAGTTCGCAGTAATCGTTTCCATGGCGATGGACAAGGTGGGGGAAGAGAGACAGAATAGGAACAACTGATCATTCAGAACACTGCTTCACTCACAGACCGGCGGGATGGCTCACAAACAGCATT
This sequence comes from Mobula hypostoma, assembly GCF_963921235.1. Lineage (NCBI taxonomy): Eukaryota > Metazoa > Chordata > Chondrichthyes > Myliobatiformes > Myliobatidae > Mobula > Mobula hypostoma. Next base: position 5,872,973 of record NC_086115.1, read on the forward strand.
TGGGCGGGTCCTTGGTGATGTCACCTGAGGTCACCGACTGTGACCCCTCCTCCAGATGCGGTCGATCCTCTGCAGTGAACCCGGCACCCAGGCAAGGGCGGACACACACCGGGTTCCCGCTGATCGTACCTTTCCACCCTGGTCGTTGTCTGGCACTTCTCACCCACTCGTGAGAAGCGTACCGCTTCCAGGGTCTCGTTACCTCGGGTGGCGTGTGTGTCTGTCTTAGCGAACCTGTCCCTTTTTATCCCCCTGCTGGGGTATCGCCTGTCCATCACTTCAAACAGTTCAGGGTTCAAAGGGGGGAGCCGCTCCAGACAGCTCTTCCTCCCACATCCCTTCATTACACATCTCCAGACGCTGCTCCATTGTTCCTCATCTCTCCTTCCCCTGAGGGCAGGTGGCAGACCAACTGCTGATGCCACTGATGCTAGCCCAGGCCAGCAAACATCTTAATTTTATGTGTATTCTCGTAACAATAGAAAGAATTATTTTAAATTATGACATAAATTTTTCACTTTAAGTAGAGGGAAAACAAGATGGCTCCTGTATACAACTCATGCATGTCATGTAAAAAAAGTGTGTTTGTCACCACCGTCAGACGTCAACACCGTCAGGTTTTCTGTCTGACAGTGGTGACATGTAGTTTGACAGTGTTGACAGAAACATCCAAATCATCCTCAATGGAGGCTTGAATATAATTTATGATCACAATAAATAGTAATATGGCTTGTAATGTTTCATTAACCTCTTTATTTTATATATATATATATAATTATGTATACATAATTTCCCCTTTATTTCTTCCACACACAGGCCTACATTTCCTTACTATATGTATCCCCAATGGCTAAAACCATAAATGAATTTAGTTGCACCATTTCATAATCATTTCATAAAATTTCACCAAATTAAACATAATTAAATTCATAGTAATTTTGCATAATTTCAGCATTCCATTAAATTCTGACCTTCCTTTTATGTATTTTAGGAAGTTATGGCTAGGCAGCAGCTATCAAGTGAAGGAGAAGAAACTGGGAATACCAAAAAAAAAGCGGAGAGAGAAAATATATAGTGAGCCAGAGTTAAAGGAGGAATACCTGAGAAAGGAAAAGCAAAGATGGAAGAGAGTAGAGGATGAGAAGATAAAAACTATCAGTGATTTGAAGGAAAGGGAAAAGAGGAGTAAGAGAAAGGCATGGAAATGTAGACAGCAAGAGTCCAGAGAGCGTAAGAGAAAGGGCCCAGAACGCCCAGAAACTGCCCCAGATAGTCCATTGGATCAGACTATACAGGAGCCTGCTCGCAGTAGGCAGGCTATAGCAGGGGAAAGGGAAAGAAAGAAAACAAGAGAAGGATACTTGAGAGAGATGAAAGCTTTGAAAAATAAACTTCAAGAGATAATAAAAGATAGGAACAAACTGAAAATGCATTGGTGACGAGAGCAAACAAGAAATAAAAAAGCACAAGAATCACCAAGAAAAAAATCAGACCAGATGCTACAGGGAAGCAAAATCTTCCATGAGATGGTTGTGAGAAGCCTTTGCAGTACTCAGCTGTATCATATTGCTGAAGGTGACATGCACTCTTTCCTCAACCACTGACACCTGTACCAGCAACGAGGAAAATCCATCAGGTCATACCTTACGGAAACAGTATCCATTGTCATGTTTCTGCAAGTGAGCCACAGATGTGCCAGTGTTTCAGCCCAACAACATTTCAGTTGACTGAAAATACACATGCCAGGGTACAGACTGAGGAGAATGATGGCCCTACCGCAATGGGAAAGAACAGAGGGCCTTTGGCAATGCTGATGGAGGAAATGGAGCAGGAGTCCCAGAGTGGTCCTGACGGGACTACGACAGATATATCTGCTGGTGTCATTAATTGTGGAGATTGGCTTGCGGTCATTTATGACCAAAATTGGTGGTTAGCAAAGGCTCTCACTGTGGATGCTCATCATCAAGATGTTCAAGTGGAGTTTCCCCCCTCATGGGCCCAACACACACTTCCGTCCAAAACCAGGTGGAAAGGATATGTGCTTCGTAGCAGTTGAAGATATTCTGGTCAAACTGATGGAGCCTTCATCACTGGATCGTGCAAACAGGACGAGGGAGATCTACCACCTGTCTGCTGAAGTCATGGACTTCATAAAGGAGGACCATATTAATCGTCTACTTCCTGATAAAGCTGACTGAACATTTTCAGAGATTTTCAAGCCCAGAAATGGATGGAATTTTTTTTTAGTTCCTGGTGTGTTTTCTGATGTTTATACTTAAACCTTCAAGTTGTACTGTAGTTTTTATTTTGCTGTTTACCATTGTTGTTAATATTTACAGAAGGATAAAATGTACATGACAAATTGTTATTCGTTGCACCAAATTGTTAAATAAAGTTGTTAAGCAAGGAAGCATTGACCTGAGTGGTGAAAAGGTTGGAATTGTTCGTTGTTATTAGGCCACTGCCACCACCGTCAGGTCTCAGTCACCACCGTCAGATGGCACTTTCTTTGTTGTAAATTAATATGCTTCCAATCTGTTCCACCAAAACAGCTGATTTATTAAAGTAGTTGTCTCTTTAAAATTAAAAAATGTGTGTTTTATGTCCAAAATTGTTATTTTGTATATTTAATGCCAATGATAAAAGTTGCATGATGTAAGAGTTTTTAAAGGAGTACACCTGAAATAGTATAAAAAATGAACAGAAGTGAATATACAACGTTTAACAGCATATATGTGTACCTATGATGTAGACACAATGATTTAAATGCTCTAAATATATATACGATGAAATAAATAGGAATAATTAGCTTTTTATTGTGTTTATGTTAACAAAAACTAAGTAATAACAGGAAAAACACATATAATATGAAAAAATTACAAAATCAGGAGGTTGTACCGAAATATTGCTTGATTGCTGAGACCTTGTTCTATAAACATATGTTTAGATTTCTTAACATTTAAAAAATTTTTTTCAAAATTAAAACCTGTTTTATCCAAATTGTGAAGAATCAGTGATTTGCAAGGGGTGTGCTGGAGACAGCTTGTGGAGCCATCACACTTCCGCTCTCAACACTGCACGTCCACAATGTACTGACTCTAATCTGTACGCCTTTGGAATGTGGCAGAAACTGAAGCTGGTCGGAACCCCACGTGGTTGCGGGGAGAACATACAGAATGTGGGCAGGAATTAAGCCCCAATCTTACACTAGGTGCTGTACTGTCCTGCCCTACACTATTGTTCCACCCCCATGGTTCCCATGGTTTCTATAGCTTCTTTGGCTTTTGAAGAAACCAGATGCAACTAGGCAAAATAAGACATCTAATGTATCTGCCTTTACCACCAATCCCAGTAGTGCATTCCAGGCACCCACCAATCTCTGTGTAAAAAAAAAACGTACCTCTGACATCTCCACTAAGCTTTCCTCCAGTCACCTTAATGGATGTGCTCTGCTATTATCCATTGCTGTGGTAGGAAAAAAGGCACTGGTTGGTCCTGACGAAGGGTCTCGGCCTGAAACGTCGACTGCGCCTCTTCCTATAGATGCTGCCTGGCCTGCTGCGTTCACCAGCAACTTTGATGTATGTTGCTTGAATTTCCAGCATCTGCAGAATTCCTGTTGTTTACTGGTTGTCCACTCTAGCTTTGTGTCTATCAATATTACACCGCAATCAAGTCACCTCTCATCCTCCTACACTTCAAAGATAAAAACCCTAGCTTGCTCGGCCTTTCCTCATAGGACATGCTGTGCAATTCGGTTCACTATACTATAGGAAGGATGTGATTGCAGGATTTCTTGAAGTCCAAGCATATATTTAGCTTCAAACTTGATATTGAAGTTGTCCAAGGAGATTTACCAGGACGTGGCCTGGACGGGGAGAATTAAGCTCATAAGGAGAAACTGGATAGGGTGTGTTTGTTTCCCTGGAAAGCAGGAGGTAGACAGAGGACCTTGTACCACAAGGTAATGGTGAACTGAATAGTAATTAAACACCTGTCTAAGCTTATCCCATCTGCCTACACAAATCCATATCTCTCCATTCTCTGCATTATTTTAAATGCTGTTTTTTTGTATTTGACGTGATCACCACCTCAAGCAGCACGTACCAGCATCCACCATACCCCGTAAAAAACTTGCTTCACACATCTCAATTAAACTTATCCCCTCTCACCTTAATGGCATTCCCTCTAGTAGTAGCCATTTTGATACAGGGTAAAATATACTGATTACTCATAATCTTGTAAACCTCTACTGGGTCTGCAGTCAGACTCCACCACCCCAGAGATGGTCCAACCTCTCCTTATGCACCTGCCCTCTAATCCAGGCAGTTTCCTGTGAACCTATCTGCACCCTCCACATCCTTCCTATAAGGAGGACGAAAGAAGACTGCATTTCTTCAGATGTGGCCCATCCAAAGTTTTGTTCAGCCGCAAAGTAACCACCTCACTCAAACTGAAATCCTTGACAAATAAAGGCAGGCGTGCCAGACACCTCCTTTACCACCCTATCAACTTGTGCAGCTGGGGACCTGAACATTGAGGGTCAGGATCAAACTCAGAGGAACCACTCCTGCAATTCCCTGAACACCTGCTTGCTTCAAAGAATCAGCACAATGCCCTGCAGACACAAGGGTATGGACTGGTGTAGGCCCTCAATCTGAAAAGATGGCAATTCATTCAATCCCACCACCCCTGCAGATGCTGTTCAACCCACTGAGGTCTACCTGTAGATCAGGCACAAAGTCCTTTTATCTGTGATTTCCATTGTGTAATGTACCGCAGGATGAGTGAAGATGGAAGACTCAGAGAATCCGTGTCTGAGTACACAATGATTCATCACCAAAGAGGGAGAAAGTTGAAATAGCGAGGACTATCAAATATAATTACATTAGCGAGAGCAGTGCTTCATTCAACATGGGCCATTTAGCTCAATTTAAGCTGAAAATCTTGACATTGTAGATTATATTGTTGTATCAGAGAGCAGTGTTGGCATAATGGCACAGCTTGTAATCAGTTACCTCACAGCTCCAGTGACCTGGGTGTAATCCTAACATCCTATACTGTGGGAGGGAAGGATTAGATTGATCTTAGAGTTTAAAAGATCAGCACAAAATCGTGGGCTGAAGTGCCTGTATTGTACTTTATTATCTGAAAAACAAAGTGTTCATTGGTGAACAAAGATAAGCAGCTAGATCAGAATCAGAATCAGGTTTATTATTATCAGCATGTGTTATGAAATTTGTTAACTTAGCAGCAGCAGTTCAATGCCGTACATAATATAGAAGAAAGAAAAAAATGCAATAATAATAATAATAAATAAGCATATCAATTACAGTATACATATATTGAATAGATTAAAAATTGTGCAAAAACAGAAATAATATATATTAAAGAAGTGAGGTAGTGTTCAAGGGTTCAATGTCCCTTTAGGAATTGGATGACAGAGGGGAAGAAGCTTTTCCTGAATCGCTGAGTGTGTGCCTTCAGGCTTCTGTACTTCCTACCTGATGGTAACAGTGAGAAAAGGGCCTTAATAATGGATGCTGCCTTTCTGAGACACTGAAGATGTCCTGGGTACTTTGTAGGCTAGTACCCAAGATGGAGCCAACTACATTTACAACCCTCTGCTTCTTCTGGTCCTGTGTAGCACCCCCCACCCCCCCCCCCACATCAGACAGTGATGCAGCCCGTCAGAATGCTCTTCACGATACATCTATAGAAGTTTTTGAGTGTATTTGTTGACATGCCAAATCTCTTCAAACTCCTAATGAAGTATAGTCACTGTCTTGACTTCTTTATAACTGCATTGATATGTTGGGACCAGGTTAGGTCCTCAGAGATCTTGACATCCAGGAACTTGAAATTGCTCACTCTCTCCACTTCTGATCCCTCTCTGAGGATTGGTATGTGTTCCTTCATCTTACCCTTCCTGAAGTCCACAATCAGCTCTTTCATCTTACTGATATTGAGTGCCAGGTTGTTGCTGCGACACCACTCCACTAGTTGGCATATCTTGCTCCTGTACGCCCTCTCGTCACCACCTGAGATTCTACCAACAATGGTTAATTGGCCATCAAAAATTCTCCTTGTGTTGGTGGTTGTTGGAAGATTATGGTGAGGGTTTTAATGAGTCCATAGATCTCTCAAAATCTATGTGCAAGTTGATAAGGTGGTTAAGAAGGCATATGGTGTGTTGGCCTTTATTAGTCGGGGACCTAAGTTCAAGAGCCACAAGATGATGTTACAGCTCTACAAAACTCTGGTTAGACTACACTTGGAGTATTGTGTTCAGTTCTGTTTGCCTCATTATAAGAAGGATGTGGAAGCTTTAGAGGGGGTGCAGAGAAGACTTACCTGGAAAATTTGAGCATGCTAGGGCTTTTCTCTTTGGAGCAAATGAGAAGGAGAGGTTACAGTTTGATATGAGGCATAAATAGAATGGACAGGTAGAGACATTTTTCCAGTGCAGGAATGGCTAATATAATGGGGCATAATTTTAAGGTGATTGGAGGAAAGTATAGGGGGGATGTCAGAGGTAGTTTATTTTACACAGAGTGGTGTATGCTGGCAGGGGTGTTGGTAGAGGTAGATGCATTAGGGACATTTAATAGGCACATGGATGAAAGAAGGGTTAAATTGATCTTGGAGATGGTTGGCACAACATCGTAGGACAATGTTCCCTGTTCTATGTGTGAGACATCAGGCTACTTGGAAACAAGTGGGGAAGATGAAATTACTGGAATTGATGTGAGATAGTCAACATATACTCAAAGGGCTGTTATATTAAGAAAAAATGAAAGAAATGTTTAATCACTGGCTAAGAACCTGGGATTAAAATCTAAAATAATGCATTAGCCACTTAGGACTGAAATGAAGAGCAATTTATTCGCTCAGGAGATGATGAAACTTTGTAATTCTCTACCTAAGAGGACCAAGTGTTCTCAGTTAGTGATAGCATTCAAAGGAGAAATAGATATATTCCTGGATATTAAAGGAATACAGGGATAAAGGGTAGTGCAGGAATATGGTGTTGATACATTGTGGGATCTTGGGGTCCAAGTCCATAGCTACTTTAAAGCAGCCATTAAAATAGATAGAATGCATTTGGGTTGCTTGCCTTCATTGTTTGGGGCATTGAATACAATAGTAAGGAAGTCATGTTGCAGATATATAACACTTTGGTCAGAATATTATGTATAATTGTGGTAGTCCCATTACAGGAAGGATGTGCAGGCTTTGGAAAGAGTGCAAAGAGGTCTACCAGAATGCTGCTTGGATTAGAGGGTATGAACTCTAATGAGAGGTTAGACAAACCCCTCCTGATGTAAGGTCTCAGCCCGAAACGTCTCTTTATTTTTCATTTTGGGTGTGTACTCAAACTTGGGTTGTTTTCTCTGTTGCGTTGGAGGCTGAGGGGAGACCCAATAGAGATTTATAATGAGAGAAAAGGGTAAGGTGGGCAGGAAAAATCTTTTTCCCAGAGTAGAAATGTCAAATAGTAGAGGAAGCGCTCTTAAAGTGAGAGGGGAAAAGTTTAAAGGAGATATGTGGGACAATTTTTTTTTACACAGAGACTGGGAGGTACCTAGACAACACTGACAGGGGTAGTACTGGAAGCAGATAAACAGTGGGTCGTTCGATAGACACATGAATATGGCAGGGTCCTGCCGAAGGGTCTCGGCCAGACACATTTTCCATAGATGCTGCTTGGCCTGCTGAGTTCCTCCAGCATTTTGTGTGGTTACTAGAATATGGCAGGGAATGGAGTATGTGCAAATAGAAGAGATATAATGTTCAACATTATGTTCAGCACATGCAATGTGGATCGAAAGGCCTGATCCTGTGCAGTTTTCTCTGTGTTCATCCTATGAGAAAAGTCATCCAGTAACTGGCAGAATAAGCTAATGGACTACTCCTGCACCTATTTCAAGTATTCCAGTGTGATTTTATGCAGAAGGCTTTACAACGTGCCACCAAGAGAGCAATATATAGTATAATTGTTGATCAGGAATCATGCCCTGTAACACTTTGGGTGAAGGGGAGTGAAATCTTCTATTAACAGCGACAGTCTGAGTCCTGTTCCTTGTTTCCATGAGGTGCAATGTTCTGACTTGTGACAAAACATTTTCTTCCATCTTCATTTCTCAGTTATGGATTAAGTACAGGATTTAGATGTGTGAGCCAACATGCTATTACTTTGGTTCCATTTTGCTATCTTTCAGAAAAATTCAATAAAATGTGTAATTGAGAAATGCTTGGATCTTGTGAAACAATCTATCTCAGTCCCTCCAATGCTCCCGGCAACAGAGATAAAAGAGGAACAGCCTGTTCTCAATATGCAGAACACATCTTCTTAGACCTATCAATCAGTCTAACCTTGATAGAGTCATAAAAAACAACAGGAGACCATTCAGCCACTTGTAGCTGCTCCTGCATTCAGGTGGAAAATGACTAATCAATATTGCATCTCCATTAAGGATAAGGATTAAGTTCAGCTTTATTTGTCATACATACATCAAAATATTGAAGCATACGGTGAATTTTAAGGAGATTGGAGGAAAACTTTGGGGGAATTTCAGAAGTACGTTTTTTACATGGAGTGGTAAGTTCACTGCCAGGGGTGGTTTTAGAGGCAGATGCGTTAAGGACATTTAAAAGACTTTTAGATAGGCACATGGATGAAAGAAAAAATGGAGTGCTATGTGCGAGAGAAGGATTAGATTGATTTTGTAGGTTAAAAAGTTAGCACAGAATCGTGGGCTGAAGGACCTGTACTGTATTGTATTATCTGTAAGCAAAGTGTTCATTGGTGTCAGATAGGTAGAAGTCCTTAACAAGATGAACAGAAACACCTCCCGAAAATAATCAAAGGATGGTGGGGTGGGCGGTGGTTTGGAAGTCCATCATCTTCTGATTAAATCCTACCTCTGTGCTGGCGAGACTCTGCCAGAAGGGTCAGAATATAATTGCACCTTGGTTGACAAAAGAATTCAACAAGATAACTCTGTACCTTTAAGATAGATCATTATGGAGCATTGGCTAGAACTATTTATTTTGTGTGTGATTTCTGGTTGACTTCACTTGCAATAATTTTACTGATTTATTCAGGTGCAAGCTGTCTTCATGAAAGCTATTTAAACACAATTTCCATCTTTTTTGAACAAAGATAAATTCACCACCACATAATGATTTCTTAAAGTAGGATATTCAAAGGCTGTAGAAGGGTTCTCCTGCCTGTGGGATAATTACCATTTTATTAAAATGAAGATCCACAGATGCAAAACCAGAGACAGTAACAGGCTGGCACTCCCAGATCAAAGCTCTTTCTATTTCCTCTTTATAATATGCGTACTGACTTTAGGTGGCCCAGCAACTGTTCTAATGACGCCCTCCAACCCCGACTCGCTGTGGTAGGGTAGAGTGAGATCAAGATCAAACAAGCTTCTTCCCAGTTTTCAGATCAAGGCCAGGAAGTAACGATGCAGTACTATAAGACCCTGGTTAGACCACTCTGTCCGCCAGAGAAAGCAGGATCTCCCAGTGGCCGCACATTTTAATTCCACATCCCATTCCCATTCTGACATGTCTATCCACGGCCTCCTCTACTGTAAAGATGAAGCCACCCTCTGGTTGGAGGAACAACACCTTATATTCCGTCTGGGTAGCCTCCAACCTGATGGCATGAACATTGACTTCTCTAACTTCCGCTAATGCCCCACCTCCCCCTTGTACCCCATCCGTTATTTATTTTTATACACACATTCTTTCTCTCACTCTCCTTTTTCTCCCTCTGTTTCTCTGACTATACCCCTTGCCCATCCTCTGGGTTCCCCCCCGCCCTTTTCCTTCTCCCTGGGCCTCCTGTCCCATGATGCCCTCATATCCCCTTTGCCAATCAACTGTCCAGCTCTTGGCTCCATCCCTCCCCCTCCTGTCTTCTCCTATCATTTTGGATCTCCCCCTCCCCCTCCCACTTTCAAATCTCTTACTAACTCTTCCTTCAGTTAGTCCTGACGAAGGGTCTTGGCCTGAAATATCGACTGTACCTCTTCCTAGAGATGCTGCCTGGCCTGCTGTGTTCACCAGCAACTTTGATGTGTGTTGCTTGCAATATTGTTTTTAGCTCTGTTTGCTTGCCTCATTATAGGAAGGATGTGGAAGGTTTAGAGACAGTGCGGAGGAGATTTACAGGGTGCTGCCTGGATTTGAAAGCATGTCTTATGATGGAAGGTTGAACAAGCTAGAGCTTTTCTCTTTGAAGTGGAGGAGGATGAAAGGTAACTTGATAGAGGATGATAAGAAGCAATGGCAGAGTGGATAGCCAGAGACTTTTTCCCGGGGCAGAAATGGATAATACAAAGTGGTATAATTTTAAGGTGGTGAGAGGAAAGTACGGGAGGGATGTTGGAGGTAAATTTTCTGTAGGGCAGAACGCCCTGCCAGGGATGGTGGTAGAAGTAGATACATTAATGAAGTTAAAAACTCTTCAGTAGGCCCATGGATGAAAGAAAAATGGAGTTCAACAGTGGTGCTAGAAAGTTTGTGAACCCTGTAGAATTTTCTCTATTTCTGCATAAATATGACCTAAAATGTGACCAGATCTTCACATAAGTCCTAAAACTAGATAAAGAGAACCTAATTAAATAAATAACACAAAAATCATACTTGTTCATTTATTTATCGAGAGAAATGGTCCAATGTTCTACTTTATATGCTTAACTCTCTCTTGAGTGACTTTCTGGAGCAGAAGAGTGGGTAATGTGGCTTTTGAAGGGATACGGACAAGGCTTGGTTAATAGAATACCACAGGAGAAATGTGCATACGTGAGATAAATACACAGTAGACAATAGATGTCTTGGAGTGACATGGTAACGTGTGGCTAGCACAATGCCTTACAGTCAGCTCTAAGATCAGGATTCAATTCCCACTGCAGTTTGTGCATTCTTCTTATGACCCCCAAAGGTTTCTTCTGGGTACTCTGGTTTCTTCCCAAATTCCAGAGACGTTCAGGTTAGGGTTAGTGAGTTGTGGGCATGTTATGTCAGCGCTGGACATGTGGCAATGCTTGCAGGCTACCCAGCACACTCCTCACTGATTTGATTTGACGCAAACAATGCATTTAACTGTATGCTTCAATTTACAGTATATGTCACAAATAAAGCTAATCTTCCTTTAAAAGAATATGCATTTGTCTTTACCCCTAATAAGAGAAAGAGCACTGAGAGAGATGGGCCCCCTCTCTTTCACAAATTCAAGAATACAGAATGAAATGACTGAAATGTCTTCACTAAGGAGGACATAAATAATCTTCCAGAAATAGTAGGGGACAGAGGGTCCAGTGAGATGGAGGAACTGAGCGAAATACATGTTAGTAGGGAAGTGGTGTTAGGGAAATTGAAGGGATTGAAGGCAGATAAATCCCCAGGGCCAGATAGTCTGCATCCTAGAGTGCTTAAGGAAGTAGCCCAAGAAATAGTAGATGCATTAGTGATAATTTTTCAAAACTCGTTAGATTCTGGACAAGTTCCTGAGGATTGGAGGGTGGCTAATGTAACCCCACTTTTTAAAAAAGGAGGGAGAGAGAAACCAGGGAATTATAGACCGGTTAGCCTAACGTCGGTGGTGGGGAAACTGCTGGAGTCAGTTATCAAAGATGTGATAACAGCACATTTGGAAAGCGATGAAATCATCGGACAAAGTCAGCATGGATTTGTGAAAGGAAAATCATGTCTGACGAATCTCATAGATTTTTTTGAGGATGTAACTAGTAGAGTGGATAGGGGAGAACCAGTGGATGTGGTATATTTGGATTTTCAAAAGGCTTTTGACAAGGTCCCACACAGGAGATTAGTGTGCAAACTTAAAGCACATGGTATTGGGGGTAAGGTATTGATGTGGATGGAGAATTGGTTAGCAGACAGGAAGCAAAGAGTGGGAATAAACGGGACCTTTTCAGAATGGCAGGCAGTGACTAGTGGGGTACCGCAAGGCTCAGTGCTGGGACCCCAGTTGTTTACAATATATATTAATGACTTGGATAAGGGAATTAAATGCAGCATCTCCAAGTTTGCGGATGACACGAAGCTGGGTGGCAGTGTTAGCAGTGAGGAGGATGCTAAGAGGATGCAGGGTGACTTGGATAGATTGGGTGAGTGGGCAAATTCATGGCAGATGCAATTTAATGTGGATAAATGTGAAGTTATCCACTTTGGTGGCAAAAATAGGAAAACAGATTATTATCTGAATGGTGGCCGATTAGGAAAAGGGGAGGTGCAACGAGACCTGGGTGTCATTATACACCAGTCATTGAAAGTGGGCATGCAGGTACAGCAAGTGGTGAAAAAGGCGAATGGTATGTTGGCATTTATAGCAAGAGGATTCGAGTACAGGAGCAGGGAGGTACTACTGCAGTTGTACAAGGCCTTGGTGAGACCACACCTGGAGTATTGTGTGCAGTTTTGGTCCCCTAATCTGAGGAAAGACATCCTTGCCATAGAGGGAGTACAAAGAAGGTTCACCAGATTGATTCCTGGGATGGCAGGACTTTCATATGAAGAAAGACTGGATGAACTGGGCTTGTACTCGTTGGAATTTAGAAGATTGAGGGGGGATCTGATTGAAACGTATAAAATCCTAAAGGGATTGGACAGATTAGATGCAGGAAGATTGTTCCCGATGTTGGGGAAGTCCAGAACGAGGGGTCACAGTTTGAGGATAGAGGGGAAGCCTTTTAGGTCCGAGATTAGGAAAAACTTCTTCACACAGAGAGTGGTGAATCTGTGGAATTCTCTGCCACAGGAAACAGTTGAGGCCAGTTCATTGGCTATATTTAAGAGGGAGTTAGATATGGCCCTTGTGGCTATGGGGGTCAGGGGGTATGGAGGGAAGGCTGGGGCAGGGTTCTGAGTTGGATGATCAGCCATGATCATAATAAATGGCGGTGCAGGCTCGAAGGGCCGAATGGCCTACTCCTGCACCTATTTTCTATGTTTCTATGTTTCTATGAAACGGACTTTGATAAAAAATCATCAATTGTAGACCTGATATGGTTTGATAGTTCCCCTAGTTCACAGTCATTGACTCACTGTGCTAGTCAACAATACGACCACACGCGAGTTGCTCAGATGGAGAAAACTGAAAAGCTTTCGGCAAGAACGTGAATCACAGGTGCTGGGGATGTTGAGCCAGATATTGATCATGAATGTAACTCTGAAAGAGATAAGGAAATCTCTGCAGAGCTCTTTTATTCACCAAGTTAGACCCTATTCTGTTTAAAGACTTTTTAAAAAGAAAATCAACAAACCTATTTCTTCCACATCTGTGCCGGACTGTCAATGTGGTTGTTTAACAAGGTCTGTGACAAAGCATTCTGATCATAAATTAGTCTTTATTTCACTACATATCTGTGTGTACCTGACATCAAAATGCATTGAAGTGCAACACAGGTATTTTTATATTCAATTTAACAAAATCGAGAAACGAAAATCAATGTTCCATAAAACACATTTCAATATGGTTCACCATTTTTGCTGAACTGAGGCATTTAAAATGCCAGAATAAAATTAAGTTACATGGAACTCATATTGGCGCACCCTGATATTTCCTGGTTGTGTGGAACTTTCTAAAATAATAGGCAAAGGAAAGACAATCTCGTAGGATGTGAAGAAATCAAGAGTAGATGAAAAATGGAGTAAACTGAGCATTTAAGCTGTGATCTTTGGTTGGTATTTAAGATTGAAACCTCCTCCTGTGAACTGGGTAGAGTTGGTTTTCTGAGGCTGGATTAAGGGCTGCCCTTCTTGTTCCAAGGCTCTTTCTTTCTCACTAGAGGGAAAACAGAAAAAATTTGGTTTACTTAAGAAACATTACCATTTCACTTTTATAGGTATATAATTCTTTATATGTTCCAAGCAATATGTATCTATCACAGCAAATGAGCAACAGGTTCATCTACTCCCTCCAATTATCTCCTGAATTCATCCATCCACTTTCCTCAATGCATCATCTGCCCCATATGCACACATCAACATACTCTGCAGAGATGCACACTCACACACATCTAATGTGAATAAATTCAAACCATAAGCCTCATATTCTATCTGGGTAGCCAGCAATGTAATGACATGTACATCGATTTCACTAACTTCCCATAATTTCTCTTCCTTCCAACGCCCTCTTTTACCATTTCCCATACTAGCACCCTCGTATGCCTTCTCTTCTCCCCACCTGCCCAGTACCTCCCTCTGGTGTCCCTCCTCCTTCCCTGTCTCCCATGGTCCACTCTCCTCTCCTATCAGATTCTTTTTGACCACCTTTTACCTATCTCCTCCTAGCTATTATGACCTGCCTCCCCCCTACCTATGCAACTTCTCTCTCACCTGGTCTCACCTATCACCAGTCAGCTTGTACTCCTTCCCCTCCCCCCACATTCCTATTCTGGCTTCTGCCCCCATCCTTTCCTGTCCTGATGAAGGGTTTCATCTCAAATCATCCACTCTGTATTCCTCTCCATAGGTGCTACCTGACCTGCTGAGTTCCTCTAGCATTTTGGGTGTGTTGCAATAAATTCAAATGTCTGGGAGTTGGTGATACTGGTACCAAGAGCAAAAACAGAAATTATTCAGTTTCTCATCAGATCGAAGAAAATAATTCCCAAAAGTACAGTGCATGAAATGCTGCCATCTCACTCAGAATGTGCCAAGAACTTGACAATGCATGGAGTATTGTTGCCTTTATAGAGGGAAACTAGCTAATTATATGGAGGCCCTCTATTGGTCACAGTTGACTATGAATGTTGCTTCCTCACTGTCTACATGATACGTCAGCCAGTATGCAAGCCAGGGCAGTAATATATAGAGAGCAAGCTGTTGTCCGCAGCAGGCTCCTCCTCTCCACACAGCTGATGAACCCAAAGGAACAGCAGAGAACTATATAGTTTGGCACCTGTGGCATTGTAGGAGTGCCAGTCAACATTGAACTCAATGTAGGACTGCTTTAGGGACTCTAGCTCCAGATTTTTCCATGGGGTTTGTTCCCAAAGCTTTCCCCATGAGTGGGTATAGCTGCAAGTAGGCAAAGTTTGAGATCAGAGTTTTCCTTCTCCTAGGTGAGCTACCAACTATGGTTGACAAGCCCCATCTGCTCAAAGCGACTGGTTTTAATGTGCCAGTAACCCATCTTTCCCCCTTTTCTTGTCAATAGATGGAGTTCTGCTGGGCTTTATAACTAAGCCACAAATGAAGGCCAGGAGCTGGACTTGGTTAGAGGCTATTTGAGGTGCATGGCATTGGAAGGTTGTCCCCACCACCTCCCCAACCCCTCCAACTATAAACAACCTTAAGGAACAGTTAATTATACTGTATGAGGGAGAATGGAACAGAAGGAAATGGTAGTCTGCTTGGATGGAATAAGGTTGAAAGGATAGACATAGATATAGACATAGATATACTTTATTGATCCTGAGGGAAATTGAGTTTCGTTACAGCTGCACCAACCAAGAATAGAGCATAAATATAGCAATTCAAAAACCACAAACAATCAAACAACAATATACAAACTATGCCAGATGGAAAGAAGCATAACACAGACCAATTATTCTTAATACCCTCTTTCTCTGTGGTTCTATGAACATTTGCAACGCCAGCCTTAAGCTTCATGTTAGAATAGCATAATGGTTAATTGGCCAGCCAATGCTTTGCTGAGCATAGCCAATGGATCAAGTGATCAACAAATCCTGTCTACTCAGCAGGGAAATTTAAATCCAGTTTTCTTTAGGTAAATCTGAAAAAAGAGTCTAGAATTCAGTTGTAATTGCCATGAAATTATGTAAACCCAACTAGTTCACCTATGTTTTTCAGCCATCCTCATCCTTACGGGTCTAATGTGAGATATGAATGACTATATGGCTGACCCTCTCAAATAACCTGGAAAGCCAAATAGTTCATAATCAAACATGTGTGAATATAAATGACAACTTTGCCGTTGATGTCCATATCATAGGAATGAATAAGTGAAGTATCAAACTATTAGTTGAAGTGCACAGACTTATACATTTTATCATGTTAGCCATTTGCTTCACTCCCACTCTGGTTCTTGGCCTTCCACATGATGAAGGGTCTCAGACTGAAACATCGACTGTCTACTCCCCTGCATAGATGCTGACTAGCTTGCTGAGTTCCTCCAGTATTCTGAGTCTGACGCAGCTGTATTCCATCTGTTCCGCCACCTTCTTGTTTCGGCTTCTGCCTCCTTCCTTTCCAGTCCAGATGAAGGGTCTCAATGCAAAACATCAACTATTTATTCCCGTCCTTAGATGCTGCTTGACCTGCAGAGTTCCTCCAGTATTTTATGTGTTAACGAACATCTTCTCACTTTCCAATTTGGAATGTTATTCCACTATTATAGACCAGACCTTAGTATAATAAAGTGGACCCTTAATCTCACAATCTACCTCCTTATGGCCTTGCACCTTATTGACTGCCTGTATCACACATCCTTCGTATAATTATGTCACTTTATTCTGCATTCTTTTATTGTTTCTCTTTGGACTACCTCAATGTACCATTGTAAGCAAATAATTCAAATTTCAAAGTAAACTTATTATCAAAGTACATATATGACACCATATAGTAACCTAAGATTCATTTTATGTGGGCATTCACAGTAAATACTGTACAAAGAAACACAATAGAGTCAATGGAACACATAACAAGATAGACAAACAACAAAAGACAACAAACTGTGCAAATACCAAAAAGGAAAAAAAAACAATAAATATTGAAAATATGAAATGAAGAGTCCTTGAAAGTGAGTTCATAGGTTGTACGAACAGTTCAGTGCTAAGGGTGAGTGAAGTTAAGTGAAGTTGTTCCTTCTGGTTCAAGAGCCTGATAGTTGAGGAATAATACCTGCTTCTGAACCTGGTGCTGTAGGTCCTGAGGTTCCTGTACCTCCTTCCTGATGGCAGCAGCGAGAAGAAAGCATGGCCTGGATGGTGGGGGTCCTTGATGATAGAAGCTGCTTTCCTGCAACAGTGCTCTGTGTAGATGTTCTCAATGGTAGGGAACACTTTACTGGTTATAGACTGTATCCATTACTTTATGTCGGCTTTTTCGTTCAAGGGTATTGGTGTTTCCATACCAGGCCGTGATGCTACCAGTCAAAATACCCTCCACCGCACATCCATAGAAGTTTGACAAAATTTTAGATGACACTCTGAATCTTTGGAAACTTCTAAGAAAGTAAAGGCACTGCTGAGTTTTCTTTGTTAGCGCACTTACAAGCTGGAATCAGGACAGATTCTCTAAAATAATAACACCGAAGAATTTAAAATGGCAATCCTCCACCTCTGATTCCCCAATGAGGACTGGCTCATAGACCGCTAGTTTCCTCCTCCTGTAGTCAATAATCAGCTTCTTGGTCTTGCTGACATTGGGAGAGAGGTCAATAAGTTGTTTTGAATGGATGACATGCAAAAAAAGTTTTCCTATACCTCAGTATAAGTGACAGAAATAAACCAGATTACCAATCTACCATTATATTTTTCCAGGTTCTATTTGTCAGATTGAACAATTTCAGTTAGGCCCATCCCTCCCACTGATTCTACTATCCCTATTTACCACTCTTGCCAATTCTTGTTTCTTTACGTCCTATCACTGTTTCCACGTTTCAATCACAACCTCCTTTTGCCTTGCCAAGTCATCCTTTCTATCAGAGAAATCTTCCAGCCTACCCCTCTTTCCCACTCTATATTATTGCATGTTCACAACTCTAATTTTATTTTCAATGTTAATGAACTGAAATGTAATCAGCTTTTTTGACCACACATTTTGCTTACCTGTTTTCCACTATTTTCTTTATATTTAAGCACTTTGATTCCTTGATGAATTACCTGTACCTTAATTTTACAGTAGCTGTGAGCACACTAACAAGGTCAATGCACAAACCATTGGAAAACACCCAAATACCTTAGTCATCATCACGTCACGGGCATCCTGTTCCGTTATGTTAAAAGTTGTGAAAATATTTGGACATATAGAACATAGAACATAGAATAGTACAGCACAGTACAGGCCCTTCGACCCACAATATTGTGCCGACCCTCAAACTCTGCATCCCATAAAACCCCCCACCTTAAACTCCTTCATATACCTGTCCAGTAGTCTCTTAAATTTCACTAGCGTATCCACCTCCACCACTGACTCAGGCAGTGCATTCCACGCACCAACCACTCTCTGAGTAAAAAACCTTCCTTTAATATCCCCCTTGAACTTCCCACCCCTTACCTTAAAGCCATGTCCTCTTGTATTGAGCAGTGGTGACCTGGGGAAGAGGCACTGGCTATCCACTCTATCTATTCCTCTTAATATCTTGTATACCTCTATCATGTCTCCTCTCATCCTCCTTCTCTCCAAAGACTAAAGCCATAGCTCACTTAATCTCTCATCATAATCCATACTCTCTAAATCAGGCAGCATCCTGGTAAATCTCCTCTGTACCCTTTCCAATGCTTCCACATCCTTCCTATAGGGAGGTGACCAGAACTGGACACAGTACTCCAAGTATGGCCTAACCAGAGTTTTATAGAGCTGCATCATCACCTCGCGACTCTTAAACTCAGTCCCTTGACTTATGAAAGCTAACACTCCATAAGCTTTCTTAACTACCCTATCTACCTGTGAGGCAACTTTCAGGGATCTGTGGACATGTACCCCCAGATCCCTCTGCTCCTCCACACTACCAAGTATCCTGCCATTTACTTTGTATTCTGCCTTGGAGTTTGTCCTTCCAAAGTGCACCACCTCACACTTCTCTGGGTTGAACTCCATCTGCCACTTCTCAGCCCACTTCTGCATCCTATCAATGTCTCTCTGCAATCTTCGACAATCCTCTTCACTATCTACAACACCACCAACCTTTGTGTTGTCTGCAAACTTGCCAACCCACCCTTCTACCCCCACATCCAGGTCGTTAATAAAAATCATGTAAAGTAGAGGTCCCAGAACAGATCCTTGTGGGACACCACTAGTCACAACCTTCCAATCTGAATGTACTCCCTCCACCACGACCCTCTGCCTTCTGCAGGCAAGCCAATTCTGAATCCACCTGGCCAAACTTCCCTGGATCCCATGCCTTCTGACTTTCTGAATAAGCCTACCGTATGGAAACTTGTCAAATGCCTTACTATAATCCATGTACGTCAGTGGTTCCCAACCACCGGGCATGTACCACCGGGCATGTGCTACCGGGCCACGAGGAAACGATATGAGTCAACTGCACCTTTCCTCATTCCCTGTCATACCCACTGTTGAACTTGAACGCATGCGAGGTCATTACCCACGCGAGGGCATCAGTTGGTCATTAACCTACAACTACCTGATGAGTCAAAAAACAAACGTTGCTTGAGAGTTTCTTTGGAAGAGATGGTAGGGGACATAAAAGGCCTAACGATGATGATAATGCAGAGACATCTGAGTCCGAGACTGCAAAAAAAGAGAAAGCTTCCTTCAACAGAAAATACGACGAGTCGTACATAAAATATGACTTTATTGCGACTGGTGACTCGCACGCTCCAAGCCCCCTGTGTGTGATATGTGGAGACAAGCTGCCTAATGAGGCAATGAAGCCCTCAAAACTGCTTCGGCACCTTGAGTCCAAGCACTCTGCACTTAAAGACAAACCCGCTGAGTTTTTTGAGCAGAAAAATGTGAGCAAACAGGACAGAAGCAAGTGCTGAGAGCCACCATCTCCACCAATGCTGCTGCTCTGAGAGCGTCGTACTTAGTGGCTAGCCGTATTGCTAAGGCTAAGAAGCCTTTCACTGTTGGTGAAGAATTGATTCTGCCTGCTGCCAAGGACATGTGCTGTGAACTGTTGGGAGAAGCTGCAGCTAACAAGATGGCACAGGTTTCTCTTTCAGCTACCACAGTTTCAAGACGAATCGATGACATAGCGGAGGACATCAAAGCGCAGTTGTTGGAACGGCTTAACGAGTCTGGTTTCACTCCCCGAGTCAAAGAGGTTGCTCCTGAATGCCAGTCTACACACTGTGTCACACACAGGGAAATGCTGGCCAGCCGAAAAATGTCACCTGATCTTAACAGCGTATTGAGTGACATTGTTGAAATTATCAATCACATCAAAGCAAAAGCCCCTAACTCGCGTGTTTGAGCAGCTTTGCGAGGAAATGGATGCAGAGCACAAATGCCTTCTCTTTCACACTGAAGTCAGGTGGCTATCAAGGGGGAGAGCCCTGGCCAGGGTTTCTGAGTTAAGAGAGCAACTAGAGATTTCTTTCAGGAAAAAGGTCACCACAGGCAGCACACTTCAGTGACGAGGAGTGGATAGCAAAACTCGCTTATCTGTGTGACATCTTCAACCTGCTCAATGAACTCAACTTGTCACTTCAGGGGAGAATGACAACTGTCTTCAAGTTGGCAGATAAAGGGTCTGCTTTCACAGCCAAACTGGAACTGTGGGGACGGCGAGTGGACAGGGGCACATTTGACATGTTCCCAACATTAGCTGGGAATTTGGGAGAGACTGAGGCTCACAGCTGGTGCACGAACACCTATCTTCCCTGTTGACAGAATTCAAGCGTTACATCCCAACCGCAAATGACCCAAGACGTGCAAAGGAATGGGTCCGTGACCCATTTGTGAATGTCCCCAGTGAATCATCGATGATGGCGCGGGAAGAAGATCAACTCCTTGAGCTTGCAAATGACGATGGGCTGAAAAGTATGTTTGACATAACATCTCTGCCAGCATTCTGGATGAAAGTCAAGGCTGAATATCCTGAGATAGCTACAAAAGCACTGAAAACGTTGCTTCCATTTCCAACATCATATCTCTGCAAAACAGAGTTTCTGCAATGAACGCAACGAAAACTAAATTGCTGAATAGACTGGACATAAGGAACCCCCTTATGATTTATAATTGACTTATCACTATATTCATGCAAGGAAAATATGCGCTGTGTGTTTAATGTTAAATTCGTTAGATAAACCCTTTTAGAAATGAAATTGAGTGTATTAGCCAGTAGTGATAAATGACTTATAATTGACTTATCACCTATATTCTGGTCGTGATTAATACCCACACCGCCCCCCGCCCCCCCCCCACCATCGGCCAGTCCGCAAGAATATTGTCAATATTAAACCGGTCCGCGGTGCAAAAAAGGTTGGGGATATAGATCACATTCACTCCACTACCCTCAACTATATGCCTTGTCACCTCCTCAAAGAACTCTATCAGGCTTGTTAGACACGATCTGCCCTTCACAAAGCCATGTTGACTGTCCCTGATCAGACCATGATTCTCTAAATGCCCAGAGATCCTATCTCTAAGAATCTTTTCCAACAGCTTTCCCACCACAGACGTAAGGCTCACTGGTCTATAATTACCCGGACTATCCTTGCTACCTTTTTTGAACAAGGGGACAACATTCGCCTCCCTCCAATCCTCCGGTACCATTCCCGTGGACAACGAGGACATAAAGATCTTAGCCAGAGGTTCAGCAATCTCTTCCCTCGCCTCATAGAGCAGCCTGGGGAATATTCCATAAGGTCCCGGGGACTTAACCATCCTAATGTATTTTAACAACTCCAACACCTCCTCTCCCTTAATATCAACATGCTCCAGAACATCAACCTCACTAGATAGATAGATAGATCTATAGATACTTTATTGATCCCAAAGGAAATTACATCGTCACAATAGCATTACAAGTGCACAAATATAAATATTAGAAGAGAAGTAGAAAGAACAAAAAAAATAAGTTACCACAAACAGTCTAACAGGAGGAGGTCATCACTTCCCCGGCTATAGCTTGACTTATTATACAGCGTCATGGCCGTGGGTGGATATGAATGAACTCATATACCGCTCTTTGGAGCAACACAGTTGTTTTAGTCTATCACTAAAAGTGCTCCTCTGTTCAGCCAAGGTGGCATCCAGAGGGTGAGAAACATTGTCCAGAATTGCCAGGATTTTCATAGGATCCTTTGTTCTACCACAGCCTCCTGTGTCGAGTTTGACTCCTATAACTGAACCAGCTTTTTTAATCAGTTTATTGGGCCTGCTGGCATCACCCATGTTGATGTCATTGCCCCAGCACACCACCACTTAGAAGATTGTACTGGTGACAACAGACTGGTAGAACATGTGAAGGAGATGCCTGCATACTCCAAAGGAGCTCAGTCTCCTCAGAAGTAGAGGTGACTCTGGCCCTTCTTGTACACAGCTCCTTTGTTGGTGCTCCACTCAAGTTTCCAGGTGCACCTCCAGGTACTTGTAAATCCTCATCACATCCAGGTCCTCACCATCAACAGTAACAGGAAGCAATGCAGGCTTAGTCTTCCTAAATCCATCACCATCTCATTTCTCTTAGTAATGTTGAGCTGCTGGTGATTCAGCTAGCACCATCTGACAAAGTCCTCTACCAAGGCTCTGTATTTATCCTCCCGTCCTCCCTTTATACACCCAATTATTGCTGAGTCATCAGAGGATTTCTGCAGATGACATGAGTCAATGTTGTTATTTTTTTATATTTCTGACGAAGCCTTCTAATGAAGGATCAGGCAAACTACCAGGTAATACCCATTCAGGAAAAGTTACTTGACTTTACAGTCTTATGGTCTTACAGAAAATAATTTGTGAATTCACCAATAGTCATGTTTTATTCCAACAAACAAATTAAACAATCATCAATTCTTATTGATTTTTCTTGTAAATTGCATTATAACTTAAGCAAGTGCAAGATATTGATCACTTGACAGGTACATGGTATTAGATTTCATCTTCAAATTGAAATTCAGGCTTATTCATCACACTGTATGTATCACAGTGCATTTCAGCACTTCTGGGACTTTTCAATAAATAGGCTGGTTTAGAATATTTGGAGTGCTTACTAGTTTAACCTTTTGAAGGTGGATGTCATATTTCTGTATCACATTCAAAGTGAAGTGGCAGGAAATACATGGCATTTAAAACACTTCTGGATTTATGGCTACCAGCTCAAGTTGGTTGCATTCTTGGAGGTTTCATTACTTACCTTTGATCACAATTTGCATATGTTTTTGTATTTATTTTATAAAGGTTACATCTCCCCATCCAGCTTACACACATTTAATTGCAGTAGTTCATCAGAGAAGAAATTTAAATTTCCTTGAGTAGTATTTGACAGAAGTCCTTGTGCACCTCAAGGTAGATATCACAAAAACCAGCATCCTCTCCATGGTTTCTGTCTGCACTTCTCACTGCCTCACAAACCAGCAATATAATCAAAGACTCCACCCATCCCAGACAGATTTTCCTCCCCTCACCCCATTAGGCAAAACATATAAAAGCCACCTACCTCCAGAGAATTTCTGCAGATGACATGAGTCAATGTTGTTATTTTTTTATATTTCTGACGAAGCCTTCTAATGAAGGATCAGGCAAACTACCAGGTAATACCCATTCAGGAAAAGTTACTTGACTTTTACAAGAATTTCACCTTGAGCACATACTGCCAGGCTCAAGGACTGCTTCTAGCTCCTGTTATAATACTGTTGAGATGACCTCTGGAATATACTGTCTGTTATGGAGGCACCAATGCACAGGATCATAAAAAGCTGCAGAGGGTTGTAACTTCAGCCAGCTCCATCGTTGGCACTAGCCACACTCCCCCAGACATCGAGGACATCTTCAAAAGGTGATTCCTCAAGAAGTCAGCATTCATCATTAAGAGCTCTCAGCATCCAGGACATGTCTCCTTCACATTACTACCACCAGGGAGATGGTACAGGAGCCTGAAGATAGGAACAGTTTCTTCACCTCTCCCACTTGATTTCAGAATGGCCCATGAACCCATGAACACTACTTTTCATTTGCACGTCTTACTTATTTTTTATATTTCTTATTGCAATTTATAATAATATTTGTAATGAAATGCACTGTAGTGCAGCCACTGTAAAGCAACTAACTTAACAGCATATGATAGTCATAATAAACCAATTCTGATGCTCTTGTATGATAAGCTGGACCCTTTACCTCACAATTTACCTTGCCGTGGCCTTGCACTTTATTATCTGCCTTGTACTCTTGTACTATCCCAGTTACTGATGTGATCAAATGACATGCATGGATGATGTACAAAACACTTTTTCACTGTACCTCATTACATACTACAATAATAAACCAATTTATCAATATACCAATTTTTAAAAATTCTTCTGAGTTCAATATTATGCAAAATAAAATTGCATATTCTGGAAATCAGAAATAGGGACAGATAAGTGCCAGTAACACTCAGCAGGTCAGGCAGCACCTGTGGAAAATGAATCAGAGATAATATTTCACGTCAAAGAACCAACCTGCCAGGTATTCCCAGAATTTTCTGTTTTTGCTTCAAATATAACATGCACTTACATGTGCATAAACATATCACCTTTCATTACGGTGCAATAGTACTAGTGCATTGAGCTGTGCTCGATGTTCTGGTCCAGCATGTTTGCCTGAAAATTAAATGAATACGGCTGATTAGATTTTAAACTCTGTTCATATGGGAACCAAGTGTATTTACTATGTAATTGCTTTGCCGTTATGGCTTTGCTGGTGAACTCAGAGGAACCTTTGTGATATTTCCACAATAATCGTACTTTACTGCATAAAAATTATGCTAGGGAAATGATCTAATACATTGACTCAGATGCATGAAAAGTGTAAAATTGCTTTGCACTGCTCCTATGTGTTTAATAAGTCTTCCTGTTCCATTAGCATACAAATGTCTTGGTGTTGCATGCATTACTTTAATTCAGATGTTAGATATTGCAGGGTGAGCTCTTAGGTCGTACAATTTTGTTCTAGGGGTAGCACAGATAGCGCAATTGCTTTGCAGTGCCAGTGATCACTGATCAGGCTCCGGGGACAAGTCAGAATCTAGGAACGATGAGGATAAAAGTAAAGGACTCCCAGCATCTAGGTCATGCTCTTTTCTCATTGCTGCCATAGGGAAGGAGCTACAGGAGCCTTAGATCCCAACCCGCCAGGTTCAGGAACAGTTACTACCCCTCAACAATCAGGCTCCAGAGCAGGGTGGATAACTTCATTCACCTCAACACTGAACTGATTCCTCAACCTATGGACTCACTTTCAAGGACTCTACAGCTTATGTTCTCAGTATTATTTATTTATTTTTTTATGTATTTGCGCAGTTTGTCTTTCTTTTGCACATTGGTTGTTTGACTGTCATTGTTTAGTGAAATTTTCCTTGATGCTACCGTATTTTCATGTTCTGCAAAGCTGTAACAGTGTCGTGCCACCTGCTATGCCACCTGCAAAATGCCATTGTCATTGCCAGAGAAAGTCTTGGGGTTAGATGACCGTTTATGTGTGTAGGGGGGAGGGAGGAACACGGCTTGTGTTAGTGTTGTTTTGTTGCTTGTGTGTTTACTTATCACTTATTTATAGATATCATGCAGAACAGTCTCCTCCGTCCTAACAAGCCACACTGCCCTGCAGCCCACCTATTTAATACCAGCCTAATCACAAGACCACTTATAATGAGTAATTAACCTACTAACCAGTATGTCCTTGGACTGTGAGAGGAAACTGGAGTACCCAGAGGAAACCTATGTGGTTCACAGGGAGAACGTACAAACTCCTTACAGGTGGCACTGGAATTGATGGCCAGACTCCAGAACACCCAACCTGTAACATCACGCCAACCGCTACGCTACCATGGTGCCCTGCTCCGTCTTGTGTTCTGTGTCGCTCTGCCAACCATTGTGGGCATGCAGTCTTGGCACTGGAATGTGTAGTGACATTTGCAGACTGCCCCCAGCACATCCTTGGGTCTGTTGGTTGTTAATGCAAACAATGGGTTTCAATGTATCTTTCAATGAATACATGATAAATAAACTTGAACCCTGAACCTTGATTCCTGCTGCTGTCTGTAAGAAGTTTGTACGTTGTCCCCGTGACTGCTTGGATCTCCCCCACGTTTCAAAGACATACGGTTAGGGGTAGTGACCTGTAAGCATGCTATGTTGGCACGAGAAGCGTGGCGATATTGCAGGCTACCCCCAGCGCTTCACAAACAATGACACAAACAACACATTTCACTATATGTTTCGATGTTTCAAAGCACATGTGATCAATAAAATTAATCCTAAATCTTAACTGAGTCACTCCAGATGTTCACTATTCCGGTGATTCAGGAAGTAATGTGGCCACACTCCTATTGCAAAATGGTGCAGGTAGTGGAAGAGGTTTCTTCTTCTGAGCCAGGGGTGCAACAATGAGGATGACCTCCTTCCACTGCAGTCCTGAGGAAGCTGGTGTGGCTAATGTGGAGCAGCACGGTGGTGAATGCAGTGGGCAAGTCGGCAGTTTGCATAATGGTACACTCTGTCATTGCTTATATGGGGCATTTTTAGTACTCAATGTATTGCCTCAAAGATCTCAAGACTACCCCAAATACTCCTTTTCCACTTTGAATGGTTCATGCGGCCAAAGGACATTTTTGTAAGACACCACAGTAATATAGCGGTTAGCGTGACACTATTACAGCTGCAGGTGTTCCTGAGTTCAGAGTTCAATTCCAGTGCCATTCTGTAAGGAGCCTCTATACGTCCTCCCCATGGAATGTGTGGGTTTTCCCCTGGGTGCTACAGTTTCCTCCCACAGTCCAAAGACCTACCGGGTAGGTTACTAGTCATTGTAAATAGTCCCGAGATTAGGTTAGGGTTAATCAGCGTTGCTGGGGCAGGGTGGCTCAAAGAACCAGAAGGGCCTAATCTGCACTGTATCTCTAAATGAATAAGTAAGACTTACACAGAAATTGACAGAGTCCTGGGGAATATTGTAGAACAAAGAGACCTAGGCTAGAGGAAGTTCCCTGAAAGTGGTGATACAGGTAGAAAAAGTGTCGAAGGAGATATATGGAAAGTTTTATCGGGTTGATGTTGAGTACTAGAGCAGGATGTCATGTTGTAACTGTGTAGGATATTGGTGAGATCACACTTTGAATACTTTGTGTAATTCTGACTGCCATACTATAGAGAGGTTGTGGTTAAGCTAGACAGGATGTATGAGGAGACACTGGGTGGGATGAGACTGTTTTCCCTGAGGGCTGATCTTATAAAGGTTCATAAAGTACTGTAATGAGAGCATGGATAGAATTTTTTTCCCAGGATAGAGCAGTCTAAAACTATACAGAAGGGAAAGATTTAAAGGGGATCTGAGAGGCAATTTTTCAGACCAACGATAGTGAGTATGTGGAATGACGTGCCATTACATAGAGACATTTAAAAGTTATTTGGACAGGTTGATTGGCAGGAACAGTTAGAGAGGTGTGGGCCAAATGCAGCCAAGTAGGTCTAACTCAGGAAATACCTTGGATGAGCCTTTTTGTGCAATATGACTCTGGAACTATTTGGCTCTAGGTTCTCATAAATAGGTCAGGATGCTGCCCTTCTTCAGGGAGACTTTGACCAC
The DNA here is from genome assembly GCF_963921235.1 of Mobula hypostoma. Classification (NCBI taxonomy): domain Eukaryota; kingdom Metazoa; phylum Chordata; class Chondrichthyes; order Myliobatiformes; family Myliobatidae; genus Mobula; species Mobula hypostoma. The sequence goes on from NC_086115.1 coordinate 5,900,453, forward strand.
ATACTTCAATCTTTTTTGTCCGCTTGGTATCCCCCACCACCATAAGAGAGCTGGCAGCAGAGCATCTGCTTTGAGAGCCCAATGTTATGAATGGCATGGTCTGCCCAACAAAGCAAAGTAAGAGCGCTGGGATGTTGACCTGGGAGAAGTTGTTGATGCTGGTTTGCTTATCTTTTCTGTGAGGTAGCATTAGTGACGTTTTTCTAGTGTGCTGAGATGTCCACTATAAGAAGTACAATATGAGCTGATGACAATGTTTGTGTGCTCACTTAGAGGCTAGCTCCAAGGCATTGTCAATACACTTTCCATAGCCTACTAAACTATGGGCTTTACAGTCAAGCAACACACATCAAAGTTGCTGGTGAACACAGCAGGCCAGGCAGCATCTCTAGGAAGAGGTACAGCCGATGTTTCGGGCCGAGACCCTTTGTCAGGACTAACTGAAGGAAGAGCTAGGAAGAGATTTAAAAGTGGGGCGGGGGGGAATCCAAAATGATAGGAGAAGACGGGAGGGGGAGGGATGGAGCCAAGAGCTGGACAGGTGATTGGCAAAAGGGATATGAGCGGGTCATGGGACAGGAGGCCCAGGGAGAAGGAAAAGGGGGAGTGGGGGAAAAACCCAGAGGATGGGCAAGGGGTATAGTCAGAGGGACAGAGGGACAGAGGGAGAAAAAGGAGAAAAAGAGAGAAAGAATATGTGTATATAAATAACGGATGGGGTATGGGGGGGGGCATTAGCAGAAGTTAGAGAAGTCAATGTTCATGCCATCAGGTTGGAGGCTACTCAGACGGAATATAAGGTGTTGTTCCTCCAACCTGAGTGTGACTTCATCTTTAGAATAGAGGAGGTTGTGGATAGACATATCAGAATGGGAATGGGATATGGAATTAAAATGTGTGGTCACTGCCTTCTATCATTTTGGATCTCCCCCTCCCCCTCCCACTTTCAAATCTCTTACTAGCTCTTCCTTCAGTTAATCCTGACGAAGGGTCTTGGCCTGAAACGTCGACTGTACCTCTTCCTAGAGATGCTGCCTGGCCTGCTACGTTCACCAGCAACTTTGATGTGTGTTGCTTGAATTTCCAGCATCTGCAGAATTCCTCGTGTTTACGGCTTTACAGTCAACCTCTGCAAGCCCAGGGTCCTTTACCAACTTACTCTTGCTGTAAACAATGCCCACTGACCATAAAGAGTCATAGTGAGACCTTGGAAAATGTGAGTCACTTCCCAGATCTCAGGAGCCAGCTCTCAATGAAGGCAGACATGAATGATGAAAGTCTACACCAATTTCACTGTGGCAGCACGTATCTCGATTGATTGAGGATAAAGGTATTTGAACTTCAAGACTGCAAACCTGACATAAACTCATGCTCTATGTAGAGCAGTTATCCCTGTCCTCCTATATCTCTTAATGAGGGAATTTCCCCACCCCCAACTGTGACATTTACCAGGAATGTTGCATACAAAGGGCCTGAAATATTGTTAAGGATCCCTACTACCCATCTCACAATCTCTTTGACCCACAACCGTCAGGAAGGAGGTACAGGAGCATCAGGACTAGGGCGACCACAATGGGCAAAAGCTTCTTCCCTCACAACCTGACACCACCGAGGTTTCGTCACTAGGAAAATAAGCTGATTACTGTACTGTTTAGTGCTTACTATTAACCTATTCTGTGCACTAAATGCATTTTGAATTATATTTTATTAACTAATCTGTGGTAATACAGTACTTATAAAGAAATTCACTGCCCTTGGAAGTTTTCTTTTTTTTTTGTTTTACAACATTGAATCACAGTGGATTTAATTTGGATTTTTTGACACTGGCCAACAGAAAAGGACTCATGTTAAAGTGAAAACTGATCTCTACAAAGTGAGGGTGGAATTTTTTTTATAGGCTCTGTATTTTGTTTTATATGCTGTGTGTGATACATGTTTAGTTGTGCACCATGGTCCAGAGAAATGTTGTTTCGTTTGTTTACATATACACTCAGATGACAATAAACTTGAATTTAACAGCAATTTTTCTGCTTCAGTGCACTTTGCTACACCAGCAAATACCATATAATTTCCTTCTGTTTTACAATAAATACTGATCACTTCACTGATATTTCTCTCTGTAAATATTAGGACAAAGATAGCTTAACCATTGCAATTCGATCTCTGAAAATGCCACCATGGACACAAATGATCCTTGTGGTTAGTCTTGAACATTAGACAATGTACATTCTAATGGTTTCACTTGAATTCTTTCACCCACCACAACCTCTCCACCATCTAACCCATGGAAACAAGTTATTTTTTAAATGATATTGACTAAATCCAGTAAGAAATTAGATGCAACTTCATGCACACATATTTCATGAAGCAATTCTAAAAGCTGCACTGATAATATATTTTTTTAATTTGTACTGCTGGCAAAAAGTCTAGTGTGGCATTCATGAAGGTCAGTGGTGTCGAGCCCACAGTATTATCTGTCCTGTGAGGTTGTGCCAGGCCAGGAGCACATGTTGTGAAACTCGCACTGCCAGCCCAGGCTACAAAGATACGTCATCTGCATTTCATGCACTCCTGTTGGTGGTTTTGACATTTACATGAGAAGGAGCCAAGCCCAACTGAGGACATCTGACTGATAAGCTTTATTCCCTTATTACATGAAAGGTATCTATGTTTTTAACATAGAGACATCTGTGAACATTCCAGCACAAAACTGACTCAGACTCCAACAAGCTGAACACAGTTTTCTCAGAAATAATTTAAAACAATTAAAACAAGTGCTTCAAATAATAGGATTATACTTTCATTTCTCCCTTATTTTTACCCAACAAACAGTCTCATGCTTTTTAAAAAATATTTCTATATAGCATCTTTGGTCTATTTAATGATCATTCTAAAGTATTTTCTTGCTGGTTGGGTTTCAAATGCGCCTTGTGGTGCATTGGGTGGCAACCTTGCTGTTTCTTCAGCATTTACGTTTTTTATGAGGCCAAGTTGCTAGTTCGACGCTCAACCCAGCGCAGATGGAAAGCGCGCAAGGAGCCAGTCGGATTTGAACCTGGGACCACTCACCTCGAAGTCCAGTGCTAATGCCACTTTTGGGTTTTGGGTTTCAAATAATGGTGGGTGTATTAATCCAAACTCTGTATTACATTCAATGAAGAAACCATCAAAGTATATTTCTAATTAATAATGTTTACAACAGCTAAAAGTTTGAAGTACAAAACACTACTTTTGACGGTAAAATACATTTAAAACTACAGATGTCCAGTGGGCATCAAGCACATAAATCTTTAACTATAACTATAAACTATATGCTAATCCAACCTATAATGATACTGAGAGAATTAAGGGTAGCTGTTTTATATACTCAATTACAATATCAAAAGCCCACAACTCCAGGAGATGGATTCCTTGCACATGTAACATCACACTGTGTTTTCAAGAGATGACTCACATCCTCTGACTAAATAGAGGCCAATTATGGAATAACTACTATATTTAATTTTATTAAACTAGGGATGCAACCGGCAACATCCCCAATTACTTCTGAGAACCTAGATAGAACCAGATGCAACCCTGCTATTGGGACGGTATTTAAAATGAGAAATTTGCCAAATTACTGTCGTCAACAAGATTGTCATTAAAAAGGCAGATGTAAAAATATGGCCTGCATAACTTGGTAATATTGGAGTAGCATTGTTGATGTAGTCTTGTTATCTACACACAATATTTCTCACTTCTACACCAAAACAATTCTCGCAGAAATAGATTAAATGACTCTGAAATTAAAGTTACAGGGCTATGTTTGATTGATTATGTTTCTACTTCTCATATCTATCCTTAAGTGCAAACTAAATCACACTCTGCTTGGCAGCACTAAATAAAAATAACACTCTGATACGATAGCTGCATCGTGGTACTGACACTTATGGGTTAAATCAATTATGTGCCTTGAAATTCCATGGGGTCTGTAGTATTCCGTTCCTGACACTGAAATACTGCTAAGAATAACCCATGCACCAGAGAACAATGCCAAGAGCCAACAATGTAGCAGGAAATTGAAAATAAAACTGCTGAATTTGAAGCCAATAATTTCCCTGGATGTCGCAATCTCATACTGGATAACTTGACAATATAACATAAAGCTCTAGGACATCATCTCACATATTTCTGCTATTTAAACTTGGTGAAGAGAGCTTTGTGAACAGCATTAGAAATGCCACAAACCATCAGGTCAAATGGTCTGTACCCTGTGTCTGTGATATAAGAGGTATAAATTCCATATAACTCTACTACTTGGCAAAAGGGCTGATAGCAAAATGAATCAATAATAGGATAACTATGAAAGCATGAACATATTGAAGGATGAAGAATATACCCTGTTACTAAACTTCTCCTGCCTTCGACACTTTCATAGACTTTCCTTTCCTACTCCCATCATCTTTCCCTACAACTTTAAAAAATAGAAAATGGTTGCAATATCTCCCAGGGAGAGCTACATTGGCTCCTAAAAGGTCATTTGCATTATTTGTATTTATTGAATTAAAAAACAAATCTAAATGTTTTAAAATATTATATATTGTTTAAAATTATCATTTGCTTTTTAAAATTTTTTTAAATTGTTTTTAGATTTACAGGCATTCAAAGGGCTCCAAGAGGCAGTTCTGCCTGGGTAATGACTGTGCAGTTGGAGATAAACACCTAATGCCAAACACGCTGATGCAGATAACTGTGAGCATGGGGGCAGTGGATATGGGTTATTCACTGCTCACTGACGTGGGTTGGACAGAATCTTGTTATTGGCCAAATTTGGCTACCATTGAGTCTCCCATATCCAAGTTTTAAAATTGTCTTATCTCTACTATCGTCCAATTCTGATAAAAGGGCATTATCCTGCAATGACAATAACGCTTCCCCCTCCATAATGCCTTACCCACTAAGTGCTTCCACTCTTTTCTGCTTTTAATTCAGATTTGCAGTATCAACAGTTCTTTTTGATTTTCATCATCTTCCTTGACATGTTCATGTTTGAAAGCTCTCATCTTTGATATAGCATCATAGTCATGCAGCGAAGAAGCTGGCTCTTTGGCTCACTAGTCCATGCTGACCAACAATCCTATCTATACTAAGCCCTTATCCTCCTAAACCTTTCCTATCCTTGAGCACATCCAAATGCCTTTTAAACGTAATTAATCTACCCACCTCAACCACTTTCTCCGGTAGCTCATTCCATATATCAACCCCTCTTTGGATGAAAATGTTCCCTCTCAGGTTCCTATTAAACCTCTTTTCCTCTCACCTTAAAACTATACCCTCTAATTTTGATTTCCAATGCTGAGTAAAACTGTGCATTCACTTACCTATGACTCTCATGATTGTATACACCTCTAGAAGATTACCCCTCATTCTCCTACACTCCAGTGAATAAAGTCCCTACCTGGTCAACATCTACCCATAACTCAGTCCATCAAGACTCAGAAACATCCTTGTAAATTTCCTCAACATTCCTCTTAGCTTAACGGTCTAGAGGAGGATGACTTAAACTGAACACAATATTCTAAATGCAGCAACACCTTATACAACGGCAACTCTATATTCAATGCCCTGACTAATGAAGAAGAGCAGTGTGCGCAAAGCCTTTTTCACCAGCTTGTTGACCTGCGATACCACTTTCAAGGAACCATACACTTGTACTCCAAAGTCCCTTAGTCTAAAGACCACTCCCCAGGACCCTACTGTTCACTGTGAAACTCGTACCTTCGTTTGTTTTCAGAAGATGCAACACCTCACACGTATTCAAATTACACTCCATTTGCTATTCTTTAACCCATTTACCCAGCTGATCAAAATCCTCTGTGAATCCTGATAACCATCTTCACTGTCCATGACACCACCTCTTTTATTTCTAGATATAGAAATTGGCGTGCGGCCAAGTGGTTAAGGCATTGGTCTAGTGATCTGAAGGTCGCTAGTTCAAGCCTTGGCTGAGGTACTGTGTTGTGTCCTTGAGCAAGGCACTTAACCACACATTGACACTAGGGCCAAGCTGTATTGGCCCTTGCCCTTCCCTTGGACAACATCGGTGGCATGGAGAGGTGAGACTTGCAACATGGACAACTGCCAGTCTTTCGTACAACCTTGCCCAGGCCTGCGACCTGGAAACCTTCCAAGGTTCAAATCCATGGTCTCATGAGACTAACGGATGCCAATTTTCTAGATATTTATTTATTTAGAGAAGCAACACAGTAATGGTCCCGTCCAGCTCAACAAATTTGTGGCGCCCAATCACACCCTTGTAACCATTTAACCGTACATTATCTATGTGCAAGATCATTAACCATAACCTTTTATCTTTGGAATATGGGAGGAAACTGGAGCTGTTGAAGGAAACCGATGCAGTTGCATGGAGAAGGTACAAACTCCATCAGCAGAATTGAACCCAGGTCACTAGGGTTGTAATTGTGACTGATAATTGCTACGCTACACTATTTTTTTCTCTCCCCACCCTTTTTTCCCTCTTTTTTCTCTCTCTTTTTTCTCCCTCTGTCCCTCTCACTGTAACTCCTTGCCCATCCTCTGGGCTCCCCCCCCCGCTTCTTTCTCCCTAGGCCTCCCACCCCATGATCCTCTCCCTTCTCCAGCTTCATATCCCTTTTTCCAATCACCTGTCCAGCCCTTGGCTCCATCCCTCCCCGTCCTGTCTTCTCCTATCATTTTGGATCTCCCCCTCCCCCTCCAACTTTCAAATCTCTTACTATCTCTTCTTCCAGTTAGCCCTGACCAAGGGTCTCGGCCCAAAACTTCGACTGTACCTCTTCCTAGAGATGCTGCCTGGCCTGCTGCGTTCAACAGCATTTTTGTTTGTGACGCTATCAAAGTATCTTTCTTAAGTATAAATTAAAATAGCTTTTCGCTCTGTCAATAGCTTATTAATCTCTCCACAGATACTGCTCTAAACTGCAGAGTAATTGCAGGTTTTTTTTCAGCCCATTATGCTGAACACTAGAGATTCTGCAGATGCTGGAAATCCAGAGCAAAAGACATATAATACTGGAGAAACTCAGCAGATCAGGCAACATCTATACAGAGAAACAAACAGTCAAATGCTTTAGGCCAAGACCCTTCACCAGGACAGGTTCATGATTTTTTTTCTTTTGTAGCTTTGTTTATAAGGATTTATAGTCATATGGAATGAAGTAAAATAATATTTACGCTTGGCAAAATATGGGCAGTGATGTGCCTCAAGATCTAGAGCTGGCTAGTGTTTTACTTTGTACAGATTATTGTTTTGCTTTGTGCAAACCCACCAGCCTTGCTGTTCACCCTAACAGGAACATGCAAGTCCTGAACTCCCGACATCACATTTGCAGACACTCCTTTCCCTGCTAACAACTTCATTCAATCAACTACTGCAAGATCCTGCCCGATGGCTCCAAAATTTGCTCTGCCCCCGTTAAAAGGCCTCTAACCTTGAACTAGTCATATTCTTTTTTCATAACAATTTTAAATCTAATAGAATTATGGTTGCTGACAAACACTTTTGCCACTTGCCCTGCCTCATTCCCCAGGAGGAGGTCCACTGCTGCACATTCTCTGGTGCGTCATTCTAAATATTGAAAGAGGAAACTTTCTTGAACACATTTCACAAATTTTACTCTGTCCGAGCATTTTATACTATAGTTGACAGTCTATATTAGGGAAGTTCAAATTTCTCACTAAACCATCCTGAATACCACTAGCAAATCTTCCAGCCAGGATATTGGTTCCTCCTAAGTGAATCAGACAGAAGAAGTAAATTAAGGAGAGAATTATTATTCTTGAATGGTAACCTAGGCACAAAGAACTATATACTTTTTTCACGAGATGAAGATGGTTTTCCGAGGGAGCTGAATAAAATGGCTGTATTTTTCCTAGAGTTTAGTAGAATGAGAGGTGATCACATACAAGTGTATCTAATTGACAGGATAGATGATGGGATGCCATTTCTTCTGCCTGAAGAGTTTTGCAAACTACGCCTCATGGATTTAAGATAACAGGTCAGTCTGTTGACAAGGAAACACTCACAAAGTACTGGAGGAACTCAGCACGCCAGACAGCATCTATGGAAAAGAGTCAACAGTCAAGTTTTTGGGCTGAGACTCTTCATCAGCTTGTGAGAGTTCTGTTCACACTGAACTTTGTGAATTTTGGCTAGGCCTATACTGCTGTTGATATTGTTAGATCTTTGGAAATTAAGTGAATAAGGAAGGAAAATGTACATGAAGGAGAAAACGGTCCTTGTTGTATGGTAGAGCATGTGCTTCTTCTAATTCAGGGGTTCCTAACCTGGGATCCAAGAACCCCTCGGTTAATGGCAGGAGTCTATGGCATAAAAAAAGGTTGGGAACTCCTGTTCTAATTCCACTTCTTACACTATAATGAGATGGTCCTGAAAACAAAGGGAAGCAAATATTAATGAGATCCAGGGCTAGCTACAATGTATCAGCTAAATAAACTCTGAATGAGCAAAGGGCCAAGGGGCTTTTTCATGCTGTAATGTTAATGATCAGTATAAAGTAACAGTAGTCTCAACAATAATTTGCTGCCTTTTTATATTCTACCTGTTTACCTTTTCATCTTCTCACTCGATGATGGACGTGCTAAATTTGTACCCATCGGATTTCCAACTTCCCTGCTGCCAAGCTAAAGTTGACTTACTCAGATCATCCCACCAGCTTCCTGCTATGCCTCTCTTATTATTGTCCAGAAGACCCACTGAGCTATTCACTGCTGCATCTTAGTGCGCAGCAATCTCATCATACTTCCTCCTTGTGCTGCACACCTGCTGGGAAAAATCTGGTTAACGTTTTTCACATTCAGTTACCTGTTCCAGTTGCTAATATTTTGAGCTCCACGGAGACAAGCTATCACCCCAGCCCTCGCTTTCACTCCCACTGAGACTGCTGTATTCCTTAAACCTCTCCTTACACACAACAGATTCAAGACCATCTCTCAATGTGGTAATTTCACTTTGTCTTCTGAATCTTATTGTAATTATTACTTGCACAGCAAGCTCGGATCGTTTTCTTGTTTTGTTCTTTACTTGTGGTTCCCTTCTCCTTCTAAACCCGACATCTTTCCCCCAGAAAAAAAGATTTCTCAAATTTCTTTCCACCGTACTTCCAAATTCCCACCTCATTCACCCCTGGCCCACTATTGTTTCCGTAGCTACTGCTCTGAGAGATAATAGTGCTTTGATACCTTTGATGTTTAATCTTGCTAAAGGAAATATCATCTCTCACTCTCATCAAACAAAAACATATGTTCTTCATTTTGAATGCTTTCACTCAAATGGAAATTTAAAGCTGAATTTTTTTTAATTAAAAATTGGCTAAACCATCTAGATACGACATCATCAGGCTTTATTCTCTGATCATTCAAAGATTACATAAAAGACACAGAAGACTACAGATGCTGGAATCTGGAGAGATGAAAAAATGAGCTGCTGGAGGAATACGGTAGTATAGTGGTTAGCTCAACACTATTACAGTGCCAGAGACCTGCGTTCAGTCCCACCTCCGTCTGTAAGGAGAGTGTACATTCACCCCATGGCCTCATGGGTTTTCTTTGGGTGCTCCGGTTTCCTCCCATATTCCAAAGATGTAAGGATTAGTAGGGTAATTGGTCACATGGGTGTAAATAGGCAGGTGGGCCTGTTACTGTGCTGTATCACTCAATAAAATACACAAACTCAGCAGGTCAAGTAGAAAGTCACAAACAAGAGAAAATCTTCAGATGCTAGAAACACACATGAAATGCTGGAGGCAGCATCTATGGAAAAGAGTACAATCGAGGTTTTGGGCTGACATCCTAATGAAGGGTCCTCGCCCAAAATGTCGGCTGTACTCTTTACTATTGATGCTGCCCGGCCTTCTGAGATTGTAGCATTTGTGGAGACCCTTAACTATATTGAAACAAACCCTGAGTTTTCTTCTTCATCACAAGCCAGCTTCAGGCCTGAACTGCAATGTTCAAAGAGTTGTGTACTTTGTATTTTTCTAGCTATTGAGGGAGTGCAGCGTAGGTTCACGAGGTTAATTCCCGGGATGGCGGGACTGTCATATGTTGAAAGATTGGAGCGACTGAGGTTGTATACACTGGAATTTAGAAAGATGAGAGGGGATCTGATTGAAACATAAAATTATTAAGGGATTGGACAGGCTAGAGGCAGGAAACATGTTCTTGATGTTGGGGGAGTCCAGAACCAGAGGCCACAGTTTAAGAATAAGGGGTAGACAATTTAGAATGGAGTTGAGGAAAAACTTTTTCACACAGAGGGTTGTGGTTCTGTGGAATGCTCTGCCTCAGAAGGCAGTGGAGGCCAGTTCTCTGGATTCTTTCAAGAAAGAGTTAGATAGAGCTCTTAAAGATAGCAGAGTGAAGGGATATGGGGAGAAGGCAGGAAAAGGGTACTGATTGTGGATGATCAGCCATGATCACAGTGAATGGTGCTGCTGGCTCGAAGGGCTGAATGGCCTACTCCTGCACCTATTGTCTATTGTCTATTGTTGTGCATATTTTTTGTTATATTGATAAGGGCTATCTCTCTCAGCACCTCTCTTTATCCACTGGATTTGTCTTCCTCAAACATTCATTGCTATTCTTGTCCTTGAATCACTCCTTCCTCAAAATTCTATCCAAAAGCAAAATACTGTATTAGCTAGAGTTCCAAATTGAAATCAAAATGAGTGATATCTCAGTAGAACTGGACAACAGTTATACAGGGAGAAGCAGTTAACATTTCAGGTCAGATTCCATTCATCTATCTTTGCTTACTCCAAACTCATCTTATGCCCTCTGGTTGATCATGTTCTGATCAAATTGCTGATAATTCAACCTCTTTCTTGCTCAAAGCTAGTTAATATTGTTTTGTGGTTTCATCTCTTTAATCCTCCAATTTGAGATCTGCCAAAGTACCCTTTCCTGATGCTTTAACACAAAATATAATAGTGTAGACTACAGCAGGTACAGCCTCCTCTATCTACAGTTCCCACTGCCTTGGGAAGGTAACCAGGATGAGCAAGGATCCTTCTCACCCTGCTCGCTCTCTCTTCTCCCTTCTCCTGTTGGCCAGACAAAACAAAAATCTGAAAGCACGTACAACCAGACAAGGACAGCTTCAGTCTCTAGAATGGATCTCTCACAAGCAAAGTTGAATTCTCCATCTCCGAGTCTATCTCATCTTGGCCCTTGCACATTGTTTACCAGTAATGCACATTCTACTATCCCGTATTCTGTATTCAGCATTCTGTTTTCTTTTTATTTCCTCCATGTACTAAAGAAGAGATTTTCACTATATCTTGGTACACCTGATAATCATAAATGAATAACAATGCTGTGCTGTCTGCACTGTTCGAGAAGGCTGCTACTGATTTGCACTGGTATTATTTAATTTAGAGATACCGTGCTGTATCTTCTAGCTCAATGAGCCCGTGCCTTGTGACCAATCAATCTATTAACCCGTACATCTCTGGAATGTGGGAGGAAACTGGAACACCTGGAGGAAGCCCACACGGTCACAGGGAGAACGTACAAACTTCCTACAGACAGCAGAAGGACTTGAACAAGAATCACGGGTACCATAAAGCAATGTGCTAACTGCTACACTACCGTGCCTCCACATCATCACAAGAGGTCAGCACTTGCTACTAATTGTATGATAATCAGCTGCTGAAAAGGGCAAGAAGAGGAGTAAAAGCAAGATATTGGCAAGGAAAGACCTGGTTGACCATGAACCACACACTTGACAGCTATATCAGCAAACAAACTCCAAGTGTCAACTCACCAATATTCCTATATCTTAATTCTATTGCTGACAATTTGAATCACAGACTCAGAACACAAGGACCTTTAGAACAGAGATGAGGAGGAATTTCTTTAGCCCAAGGCTGGTGAATATATGGAATTCATTGCCACAGAAGACTGTAGAAACATTGGGTATATTTAAAGCAGAAGTTGACAGGCTTTTGATCAATAAGGGTCTCAAACATCATAGGGAGAAGGCAGAAGAATGGAGTTGAGAGGGATAGCAGAGCAGACTCAATTCTGCTGAATGGCCTAATTCTACTCCCATGTCTTATGGTCTTATTGTCTAATCTACTTGGTTGCTATGCCAGAATAAACAATTAACCATAAGTATGCCAAATAAAGAAAAAAAATTACCTAGTCACCTTTCTGCGTTTCCTTAAGTGCCTGAGTTCTTTGTTGTTGTTCACTGTGGTATCCGTCCAAACTGCACAATGTGAGTGACACAAGGTTGCTTTCAATGGCCTTGGGAGGATGACCTCAAACAACCCTGTGTCTAGAAGGTGTTGGTTTGGGAATGCAGCTTATCAATATGACCAGCTGTTGTGTGTTATGGCTGGCTGATTAACCACAGCAGAGACCCTGGTAGAGTGACAGAGCGATCATGAATACAACCATTTGGAGCGTGGAGCGCAAATTCACAGAAGCATTGTGCTGTGACAATATCTCTATAGTCCAGGTTATCTGTTGGAGAACAGATTTCTGCAGTGCTGTGAAGCACTGCAAATCCCTCTGCACATTGGTATCTGTACCCATGATGCCAACAAGCAGGGTTTGCGTGGCAGTTAGCTGTGTTTATATGGCAGCAGGGTGATCTTGAAGTACAGCAGCCTGGGCTTCCACTACAGCACCAAACTTCAAATGAAATATCAGATAGCAAATGCTACATTATCCAGGCTCCACAAAAACACCAATGAAATTTCCCATTACTTCAACAGGCTCTGAGCTCTAAACCGGGGCAAGTTGGATGCTTTCATGCTCTTAGACAGTGCACATAGATTTTCCCACAGCATGCCAATAAAGCACCTAGTATCTGTCTTAAGGAGAGCCTCTATCCCACTATGAACGGTTCCCTAGTAAGAGCAGATAGATTCTTCACCTCACAATCTACCCTTTTATGGCCTTGCCCCTAACTGAAGGCCTGCGCTGTGCTTTCTTTTTAATAGTAACATTTTATTCTGCATTCTGCTATTGTTTTCTCTTGTACTACCACAATGCACTGTTGCTATGAATAATCTGTATGCATGGCATGTAAAACAAGTTTTTCACTGGAAAATAATAATAATGTGAAAATAACAAACCAATTTACCACATTTCTTTGAGCGTGCCCATTAGCTGATTATTGTAGGTTGTTGCACTAAGAACCTCAGCTAAGACTTCTTCAGCAAAAGTTTGTCAGATACCTTGTTCTTAGAGAAACTGGTTCCTGGCCTGGGGCCATTCCATTCCTTTTCCAAGGCAGTGAGCCACTTCTGTACAGTGATGGGCCACAAACCCATCAACAAGTAAACACACCATTCCTTATTTGAAAACATTACTTATTTTAATGCATCCATCCACCATCCTATATGCTGATGTTCTGAAAAGTTCCTCTATTATTGCAAAGATTCAACAATGATGATGCCAGAGCATACTCCTCTCTGCAGATTTACTCTTTATTTCCATTATAATTTATGGATTTATCATAGTTTGCCATCCATCACTTTCTTAAAGAAGAAAGATACAAGGGTACGATTGTGCTGAGATAAGAGGTATGGACTTGCACTATCAATGGGCTGTAAATCTGAAGCAAGGAGAGCAGATTCTCAGAGGCAGAGATAGGGTGTGAAAATGAAGCTTAAGCCTCAGCAGTGTCAGGTTCCATGGCTGCTCCAATAAAAGTACACAGTCTCTTCCATTGAACTACGGTGATGGAGCTGCATGCACTTTCTGCCGGTGGGCTGATGCATTCTGTGACTTTGTCCTCCAAGAGGACAGAAGTGTGTTAGTGATGCTGCACATATGCTTGGGTGATATGCATTTCGTAGAACATAGAACCTAGAACAATATAGCACAGAACAGGCCCTTTGGCCCATGATGTTCTTTTCTGAGAAGAGCAGGCTCTGTCAGTATTCTGACTTTGTGTGTGTGTTGTTTTATGGGCCAAGGCAACTCTACAACCCACACCTCCAATCCCATGTCACTGGTTGGAACACCTGACTCCAAATTGCTTTTGTAGAAGGCATTACCCTAGAGGTTCACATATGTTTTTACAAGAAATACATGTAATATAGGTCATTTTTCTCAATTAATAAATGAACAAGTATTATGTTTTTTGTGTTACTTATTTAATTGGGTTCACTTCATCTAGTTTTAGGACAAGGTTCTACAAGGTTCACAAACTTTCTAGCAGAACTGTATATCTTTGCCCCCAAAATATTAATTTGTCTTGATTTCTTTGATCTTGTGCTCTAAGTCTTCATGAAGCCCAGGATTTCATTTACCTTTTTTATCACTTTCTCAACCCACACTGTAAGTTGCAATGAACTCAGCACATATACCTACAGAGCTCTTCGTTTTTATATCATTTCAGAATTGTACACCATTCCATCATGGCTGATTTACTATCCCTCTCAACCCCATTCTCCTGCCTTATCCCTGTAACCTTTGACAGCCTTACTAATCAAGAACCTGTCCACCTCTGCTTTAAATACATCCAATGACCTGGCCCCCTCAGCTGTGGGTGGCAATGAATTTCACTGATTCACGACCATCTGGCTAAAGAAATTCCTCCTCATCTCTGTTCTAGAGGGTCGCCCTTCTAATCTGAGACTGTGTCCTCTGGTCCTGGACTCACCTACATAGGAGTCATCCTCTCCACATCCACACTATCTATGCCTTTCAATATTTGGTAGATTTCAATGAGACTCCCCCTCTTTCTTTGCATGGTCCTCATATGTTAACCCTTTCATTCCCGGGATCATTCTTGTAAACCTCCTCTTGACCCTTTCCAATGCCAGCGCATACTTTCTAGGATAAGGGGCCCAAATTTGCTCACAAGTGCAGTCTGACCGAATTTCATATAAAGCCTCAGCATTACATCCTTGCTTTTATATTCTAGTCCTCTCAAAATGTATACTGATATTGCAATTGCCTTCCTTACCATCAACTCAAGTTAAGACACTTCATCCCCTGCCTTTACTAAACATGAGGCTAGGAACAACAAAGTTATAACTTTTTCTTTAAGACTAGAATATCTGGAAATATTCCTTTCAGAGTCAGAATCAGGTTTAATAACACCAGCATATGGTGAATTATGTAAGTATGTTTATCAAATAGTTAAATTAAACAAATAGTGCAATTTTTTTAAAGTAGTGAAGTATCGTTCATGGTTTAAATGTCCATTCAGAAATCAGATGGCAGAGGGAAAGAAGCTGTTCCTGAATCATTCTGAGAGACTTTCAATGGTATCCATTACATGTTACAAACAGCGAATGTTAAATTAAAACACCAGCAGCAAGATACTGCCTTTATTGGATGGGAAAACGATTATTCTTCAATTTTCTGTTTTGCAAAATATGTTCCTCTGCTATCCGAACATCTCATGCATGTCTGCTTCAAGTGACGCTTGACTAACTTTTGTCATTCTTGTACAACATCAGAAGCTGGCTGAATGATGGAGATGCTTTATTATGATCTGCCCACAGACGTGTGGACAACTTACCAAGAACCGCCACCTATACTCCTGTCTGGATGCTGTGAAATGAAATAAACTGCTTTCTTTCACTAGGTTTCATAGACAGGGCTTTTACTTTCATGACTCAAGCCAACACACATACTGTTATTAGGTACGCCTGTACATCTGTTCATTAATACAAATACCCAAACTGTCAATCATGTAGCAGAAAATTTATACATAAAAGCATGCAGACATGGTCAAGAGATTCAATTGTTGTTCATGCCAACTACCAGAATGAGGAAGAAATGTGATCTAAGTGACTTTGACCATGGAATGGTTGTTGGTACCAGATGGGGTGGTTTGAGTATCTCAGAAACTGCTGATCACCTGGGATTTTCACATACAACAGTCTCTAGAGTTTAGTGAGATTGGTGCAAAAAGCAAAAGACATCCAGGGAATGGCAATTTTGTGGGCATAAAAGCCTTGTTAACAAGAGAGGTCAGAGGAGAATGGCCAGACTGGTTCAAGGTTACAGGAAGGCAACAGTAACTGAAATAACCACGCATTATAACAGTGGTGTGCAGAAGAGCATCTCTGAAACCACAATGCATTGAACCTTGAAGTGGATGGGCTAAAGCAGCAGAAGACCACAAACATACCTCAGTGGCTACTTTATTGGGTACAGGAGGCATGTAATAAAGTGGCTAGTGAATGTATTTTGTCAAATTCTTTACCTGGAGCCTGGATGAAATCTAATTGCTCTGCTGTGCATTGGCAATTAATGGGAAGGACACTTAGATAGGATCTCCTCCCCCTTCTCAGCCCAGCTCTCTTCCAATAACTGTTGAAAAATGTTCCATTTCTTTTGCTGAGAGGCAATGCTACTTTTGGCAGAGTAACTTAGACTTAATTTACCTCTTTATCCAAGTTACTTGTTGAGTGAAGACAGTAGCTAAATAGTTTGCTAATTATGCACCAAAGCCAATAAATCCCATTATGTAATTGACAACTACTCCAAACTGAACTCAGAAAAAAAGTTGATTTTGAAATGGTGTGCTGTCATCATTACAATAAACCATGAGTCACAAACCCCTAAGCTTAATTACTTACCAAAAAACTCAACAAAACTGTAAAGTTAAAGCCTCACAGCAATGACACGTATATTCAGAAAATTCTGACATGAATCAATATTGTACTGGTGAAAATAGCAATAAGCGGGATAATGTATTCAAACAGGTCATTTAAATAAATAAAGCTGCATGGTGCAGATTTAAAGTGACATGATGATACAAAGCCCTGTTTCAATCTAAACAGGTTTTACAGAGGATGACAAGTTGATATGTAAACACAGACAATTAGGGTCTTTTCCCCATTCTTTCGTATATACTGTATACATTTGTAATTTGATTTTTGTTTTCCCCTATACATGACCATTTCCTAGCTACAAGCATAGATAGAAAACTTCCTAACAGGCATCTGTGTGCCAACAAAAGCATGTGTCAGCAATCCAAAGTGAACATTGTACTCCTTTTCCTCTGTCTGGGAATTACAAGTATTTTCAAATTCCTCTGGAATGGTAGCCTGGTATCTGCAACTAATATTTATCTACCTTCATTCCAAGACTTTATTCCTGGGAACGTAGCAGATTGAGAGGAGATTTGACAGAAGTATACAAAATTATAAGGGTGGAGGTAGGGTAAGTGCAAGCAGGCTTTTCCCACTGTGGTTGCAGTGGGACTACAACTGGAGGTCATGAGCTAAGGCGAAAGGTGGAGAGTTTAAGGCGACCATGAAGGTAAAAGTTCTTTACTCAGAAGGTTGTAAGAGTGTGGAATAAGCTGGCAGTGCAAGTGGTGCACATGAGCTTGATTTCAACTTTTAAGATAAGTTTGGATAGGTACATGGATGGTAGGAGTATGGAGGGCTATCATCCCAGTGCAGGTTGATGGGAGTGCGTAGTTTAAATGGTTCAGCATGTACTAGATGGGCCAAAGGGCCTGTTTCGGTGCGTACTTTTCCATGACTACCTTACACCTAATGGCACATAAGTATCCCAAAGCTACACAGTGTTAAAACAGCTTGGGATACTTATACATTTCCTTCTTATCAGGAACCCTGGTATTGAAACACCAATGCCCGGAAATGGAAATGTCTGCATTAAGTGGTGGATACAGTCCAGAATATCACAGGCAGATCCCTCCCCACCATTGAGCACATTTACAGGGAGCAACAAGAAAGCAGCATCCATCATGAAGGACCCCACCATCTAGGTCATGCTCTCTTCTTGCTACTACCACTGAGCAGCTGGTACTGGAGTTTTAGGTCCCATACCACAAGGTTTAGGAACAGTTATCACCCTATGGTCATCAGGCTCCAGGCTACAGACTCACTCTCAAGGACCATCTTCAACTCATGTTCTCAGTATTACTTTTTATTTGAACTATTTTGCTTCTTTTGCACATTGGCTGTTCATCAGTCTTTATGTTTCATTTTTCATAAATTCTATCCTATTTATTTACTTTCTTGTAAATGCCTGCAAGAATAGAATCTCAGGTATGTATGCAATTTAATAATAAAAAAAAGCCACCCTAGCTGCAACTTTAAAGGGAAGATCTCATAGGAGAGAGTTGTCCATTTTGTTCACGCAAGGTGACTAGATGTCTCCGATTGTGCGTAGGGCACTTTAAAACCACTTTGGATTGGGAACAATTATTAGTAAATGATGCATGCAACCTAATCATTCTCTTCTGAAAATATTTCTGTTTGATTAGAGATGCATTTTATATCCATTTAAATGAGACAAGATCCTTCAATATGATTGGCACAGCTGCTTATTAATATCTATATAAAACAGGATGTCTATATATTCTGCAACACACTAAATCCTGGAAGAATTCAGCAGGTCAAGCAACGTCTATGGAGGGAAATGGACCATCTCGGGTCAGGACCCGTCTTCTGGCATGAGGGGTTCACATCACAGTGGAGTGCAGGTTAAAGATCCTGACCTGCAGAGTTCCTCCAGTGCTTTGGGTGTTGCTCCACATTCCAACATCTAGTCTCTTGTGTGTTCATACATAATTCCTGGCCTGCTGAGCATGATCTTTGTCCATGCTGTTTTTGATTGTCCACAATCCATATTGTAAACACAATTAATGAAGATTATAAAACTAATTTTTGAATTTGAGCAGTTTTGGTTCTTACTGCAGGACTCATAAGACAAGACTGTCCTATGCCTGGCATTAATACAAACTGAGATTCTGATACTAATTTTCCAGCTGAAATTTTCAGTGCAAAATTCCAATCACCAGAATCAGAATCAGGATTAATATCACTGACATATGTCATGAATTTTGTTAACTTTGCGATAGTAGTATAATGCAATACATGAGAATATAGAAAAAGTATGTAAATCAACTACACTAAGTATATATGTTAAATAGTTCAATTAAAATAGTGCAAAAACAGAAATAATAAAAAATAAAGTAAGGTAGTGTTCGTGGGTTCAATATTCATTTAGGAATTGGATGGCAGAGGGGAAGAAATTCTTCCTGAATCACTGAGTGCATGCCTTCAGGCTTCTGTGTCTCCGTTCTGAGGGTAACAATGAGAAGAGAGCGTGTCCTGGATGATGAGGGTCCTTAATAATGGATGCTGCCTTTCTGAGGCATCGCTACTTGTAGATGTCTTGAATACTGCAAGGCTAGTTCCCAAGATGGAGTTCACCAATTTTACAACTTTCTGTAGCTTCTTTTGGTCCTGTGCAGTAGCAACCCCTCATCCACCATACCTCATACCAGGCAGTGATTCAGGCTGTCAGAATGCTGTTCATGGTACATCATGGTTTTCAAGTGTTTTAGATGACAAACCAAATTTCCTCAGACTCCTAATAAAATATAGCCACTGGCTTGCATTCCTCATGGGAGTCAAACTGGACACACTGGAAGCTGCGGTAGAATAAAGGACCACGTGGAAAATCCCAGCAATTCTGGGCAACGTTTCTCACCCTCTGCATGCTACCTTGGCTGAATAGAGGAGCACATTTGGTAATCAACTAAGACAACTGTGTTGCTCCAAAGAGCACTATATGGGTCATTCTTACCTTTGGCCATTAGGCTCTATAATGTGCCAACCTA
Organism: Mobula hypostoma; assembly: GCF_963921235.1. Classification (NCBI taxonomy): domain Eukaryota; kingdom Metazoa; phylum Chordata; class Chondrichthyes; order Myliobatiformes; family Myliobatidae; genus Mobula; species Mobula hypostoma. The sequence goes on from NC_086115.1 coordinate 5,920,089, forward strand.
TAGCCAGGAAAGTGATAATCCCCTCCTGTTAAGCTGTTTGAGGTAACTTACTCTTTATTCTTTCTTACTTTTCTTCTAATATTTGTATATTTGTATATCTGTGCACCTGTAATGCTACTATGATACTATAATTTCCTTTGGGATCAATAAAGTATCTACCTATCTAGCTGCATCAAATGTTGGGACCAGGTTAGATCCTCAGAGATCTTGACACCCAGGAACTTGAAATTGCTTACTCTTTCCATTTCTGATCCCTCTATGAGGATTGGTTTGTGTTCCCTCATCCTGCCCTTTCCGAAGTCCACAAACAGCTCTTTGAACATAAGAACATAAGAAATAGGAGCAGGAGTCAGCCATCTGGCCTGTAGTGCCTACTCTGCCATTCTATAAGATCATAGCTGATCTGGCCATGGGCGCACCTCCAGCTACCTGCCTTTTTCCCATAACCTTTAATTCCCCTACTATGCAAAAATCTATCCAACCTTGTCTTAAATACATTTACTGAGATAGCTTCCACTGCTTCATTGGGCAGAGAATTCCACAGATTCACCACTCTCTGGTTCCTCCTCATGTCCATCCTAAGTCTACTCCCTGAATCTTGAGGCTATGTCCCCTAGTTCCAGTCTCGTCTACCAGTGGAAACAACTTCCCTGCCTCTATCTTAACTATTCCTTTCATAATTTTATATGTTTCTATAAGATCTCCTTTCATTCTTCTGAATTCCAGCGAGTATAGTCCCAGGCGACTCTATCTCTCCTCATAGTCTAACCCCCTCATCTCTGGAATCAACCTGGTGAACCTCCTCTGCACCGCCTCCAAAGCCAGTATATCCTTCCTCAGGTAAGGAGACCAGAACAGTACACAGTACTCCAGATGTGGCCTCACCAGTACCCCGTACAATTGCAGCATAACCTCCTTGCTCTTAAATTCATTCCCTCTAAGAATGAAGGCCAACATTCCATTTGCCTTCTTGATAACCTGCTGCACCTGCAAACCAACCTTTTGTGATTCATGCATGAGCACTCCCAAGTCCATCTGCACCACAGCACGCTGCAATTTTATACCATTTAAATAATAATCTGCTGTTTCATTTTTCCTTCCAAAGCGGATGACATCGCATTTACCAACACTGTGCTCCATCTGCCAGACCCTTTCTCACTCACTTAACCCACCTACATCTCTCTGCAGACTCTGTATATCTTCTGCATAATTTGGTTTTCCACTCAATTTAGTATCATCAGCAAACTTAGATACACTACACCCAGTTCCCTTTTCCAGATCATTAATGTATATCGTGAACAATTGTGGGCCCAGTACCGACCCCTGCGGCACCCCACTCACCACTAATTGCCAACCAGAGTAATACACATGTATGCCAACTCTCTGCTTTCTGTTAGTTAATCAATTCTCTATCCAAGCTAATACATCATCCCCAACTCTATGCATCCTTCCAGATATACTCGTGGTTAAGTCTTTTATACAGCACCTTATCGAACGCTTTCTGCAAGTCCAAGTAAATAACGTCCATCGATTCCCCTCTATCTATTGCACTTGTTATATCCTCAAAGAACTCCAGTAAGTTTGTCAAAAATAACCTGCCTTTGCTGAATCCATGCTGTGTCTGCCTGATGGATCCATTTCTTTCCAGATGCCTCGTTATTTCTTCTTTAAAGATAGCTTCAAGCATTTTCCCAACCACAGATGTTAATCTAACTGGCCTATAGTTACCTTGATTTTGCTTACATCTTTTTTTGAACAGTGCCATGACATTTGCCGTCTTCCAAACTGCTGACAGCTGTACAGAGTCCAGAGAATTTTGGTAAATTATCACCAAAGCTTCTGCAATAACTTCTGCCATTTCCTTCAGTACCCTTGTATACATACCATCAAGACCAGGGGTCTTGTCTATCTTCAGGCCCACAAGTTTGCTCAGCACTACATCTTTAGTGATAGCTATTGTATCGAGGTCCTCACCTCCCATCACATCCATAACATCTCTCTTTGGCACGTTAGACGTGTCCTCCATCGTGAAGACCAACACAAAATAGTCATTTAAAGCCTCACTGGCCAATATCAATTCCTCCTTCTCGTCCTCCAAGGGATCTACTTTCACTTTAGCCGCCCTTTTCCACTTTCTATAATTATAAAAACTTCTACTATCTGTTTTTATATTTTGTGCTAGTTTATTTTCATTATCTAGCTTCCCTTTCTTTATTGCTCACTTAGTGGTTCTTTGTTACTTTTCAAAGTTTTCCCAGTCTTCCAGTTTCCTACTACTCTTGGCGACATTGTATGCACGAGCTTTTAGTTTAATGCCTTCTTTTATTTCCTTAGTTATCCAAGGCTGGCTCTCCCCACCCTTAACTGTCCTTGCTTTTAACTGGAATACACTTCTGTTGAGATCCATGAAAAATCTCTCTGAAAGTTTTCCACTGCTCCTCAACCGTCCCACAATATAGTCTGTGTTCCCAGTCTACACTAGTCAAATCCTCCCTCATCCCATTGTAGTCTCCATTGATTGGGCATAATACACTGGTTTTAGATTGAATGATTGCACCCTCCATTTGTATGAGAAATTCAATCATACCGTGATCACTCTTTCCAAGTGGATCCCTAACTACAAGATCACTAATTTTACCTGTCTCATTTCACAGGACCAGATCTAAGAAAACACTTCCCCTTGTAAGTTCAGTAACATGCTGTTTAAGAAAGCCATCATAGATACATTCTATGAAGTCCTCCTCAAGACTGCCTCGCCCCACTTGATTCACCCAACCTATGAGAAAGTTAAAGTCCCCACGATAACTGCTGTTCCATTCTTACATGCCTCAGATATTTCTCTGTTTATTGCCTGTGCCATTATAATGTTATTATTTGGTGGCTGACAGACAACTCCCACCAGTGATTTTTTTCCCTTTACTATCCTTAATCTCTACCCAAATGGATTCAACGTTCTCCTCCTTAGATCTTATATCATCTCTATCGCCCTGATCTCGTCTTTAATTAGGAGTGCCACCCCACCTCCCCTATCTTCCTGTCTATACTTCTCCAATCTGTTGAACCCAGCCCCCTTACTATTTAGTTTAAAGCCCGATCCACAACCCTAGTTATGCGATTCACTAGGATCCAGGTCCCATCACGGTTCAGGTGGAGCCCGTCCCATTGGTACAGCTCCCTCCTTCCCCAATGTTGGTGCCAATTTCCCATGAATTCAAACCCACTTCTCCCACACCAATCCTTGATCTACGCATTTAACACTCTAATCTTCTTGACCCTATGCCAATTGGCACGTGGTTCAGGTAGTAATCCAGAGATCACTACTTTTTTAGTTCTGCTCTTTAATTTAGTCCCTAGCTGCTCAAATTCCCTCAGCAGAATATTTTTCCTCGTTCTACCTATGTCGTTGATACCCACATGGATCACAACAACTGGATCTTTCCTGTCCCACTGCATATTCCTCTGTAGGTCAGATAAGATGTCTCAAACCTGGGCACCAGGCATACAACACAGCCTTCGGGATGCTCTATCCTCACGACGGAGAATTGTCTATTGCCCCGACTATACTATCCCCAATTGCCACTACATTTCTCTTCTATTCCCCCCTCTGAATGGCTCCCTGAACTATAGTGTCACAGTTAGGTTGCTCATCCTTCCTACAGCCCCCACTCTCATCCACACAAGGAACAAAAATCTCAGACCTATTGGACAGGCTCAAGGGCTGAGGCTCCTCCAGCACCATCTCTTGGATCCTACTACCCGCCTCACTGGAAATCATAGCCCTCTTGTCCTTGACCACAGACTGAATTTGAGGCAGCTAATTTAATGGGTGTGTCTATCTCCTGAAACAGAGAATCTTGGTAACTCTCCCCCTCCCTGATGTGCCGCAGTGTTTGAAATCCATGTTCTAGGTCATCAGCTTTGTGCCTGAGTTTTTGAGCAGCCAACACTTGCTGCAAATGTGGTCACCAGGAACCACAATGGGGTCCACCAGCTCCCACAACATGCAGCTACGGCACATCACCTGATCCTGCATCATCCCTTTATTTAATTAGCTGGAACTTAGTGACTTTTCATTCAACTAGTACAAAAGCCTTACCTGTTACTTACCTATTCCTCCTCACTGAAGCCTCTTGAGCCAAAGCCTCAAGTTTCCACTGCTACACTGGTCCACTCACACAGTGGCCGCTCCGCTTTAACCCTACGTTACTTTTATTTACTCCTGCTAATTATTGGTCCGCCACTAATGTGCCAAGCCCTGTGAAATGCTCCTTTCTTAAACTCTTCCCCCTGACCTGTGTAAAGCACTCCCTCTGCCAATCGATTGGTCTGCCACTTTGGTCTTACTGACATTGAGTGCAAGGTTGTTGCTGTTGCGCTATTCAACTAGCTAGTATACTTCGCTCCTGTACACCCTCTCATCTCCATCTGAGATTCTGCGAACAATGGTTGCATCATCAGCAAAGTTATAGATGCATTTGAGCTATACTTAGCCACACAGTCATGGGTATAGAGAGAGTAGAGAAGTGGGCTAAGCACACATCCCTGAAGAGTACCAGTATTGATTGTCAGCAAGGAGAAGATATTATTACTAATCCACACAGATTGTGGTCGTCTGGTTTGGAAGTCAAGGATCCAATTGCAGAGGGAGGTACAGAAGCTCAGGTTCTGCAGCTTATTGATCAGGACTGTGGAAATGATGGTGTTAAATGCAGAGCTATAGTCAACGAACAGCACACTGACATAGGTGTTTGTATTGCCCAGTGATCTAAGGCCATGTGAAGAGCCATTGAGATTGCATCTGCCATAGACCTATTGTGGTGATAGGCAAATTGCGAGGTAGGAGTTGATTCTAGCCATGACCAACCTCTCAAAGCATTTCATCACTGTAAATGTGAATGCTATTGGATGATAGTCATTAAGGCAGCTCACTTAACTCACTCATCTTGGCCACTGGTATAATGCTGCTCTTTTGAAGCAGGTGGAAACTTCCAACCGTCGCGGTAAGAGTTTGATAATATCCTTGAATACACCCATCAGTTGGTTGGCATAAGGTTTTAGAGCCTTAAGGTACTCCATCTTGCAAGGGTTCACCGTCCTGAAAGACACCCTGACAGACACCCTGCCTCTGAGACAGAGATTACAAGGTCACTGGATGCAGAAGGGATCTTCACAGCTGTATTTATATTCTCCCTTTCAAAGCGGGAATAAAAGGTGTTGAACCTGTCTGGTAGTGAAGCATTGCTGCCCTTCTTGCTATTGGGTTTTGCTTTGTAGGAAGTAGTGCTCTTCATCATCAATCATGTAATCACATAATATCAATTATGTTCAAAGAGGTGGCAGGCTGTAGGTTCATTGCTTAGGTCAAAATTATTCTTATAAATTGGGCTAATGGACAATGCTGGGTAATTGAAAACGGAGGGGATAGTACATATAACTTTACCTTACCTATCTTAACTGCCTTTAAAAAGTTTCTCAGGATTAGTCTGTTGTTCATTATTTCGGAAGGTTCCATCAGGATTCCTTGCAGCAGGAAGAATGAAACTTACTGCTTCATGGGGAGCAGGCAGAAAAGGACTGGAGATTTACTGCATGGTATTGATCATCTTGATATTCATTGCAACCCTTAAAGGAAGCCTTTTGAATTTTGAATTAGCAATTAATGGACATGAGGAATAGAGTCAGAGAGTACAACATGGAAACAAGCTCTTTAGCCCATCATGTGTGTCAACCATCAATCACTTATTTACAATAAACCTGCATTCTTCCGATATTAATTCTCCACACATTTCATAAAGATTTAAAAGGATTAAAGATTAACTTTGTTTGTCATCTGTACATCAAAACATTTAGTGAAGTGTCAATTCAAGTGCAGCATTTGTGTAATATAAATTCAGCGAGGATTGCACAGGGCAGCCCATAATTGTCAGCACAGATCCGGCGCCAGCATAGCGTGCCCACAACTCAGTAACTCTAACTGGTACGCCTTTTGAATGTGGGAGGAAACTGGAACACCCAGAGAAAACCCACGTGGTCATGGAGAGAATGTACCCACTCCTGAGGGTGGGAATTAAACCCCCTTCAGTGATTGCTGGTGCTGTGAAGTGATAGTTGTCATAGTAGTAGTCATAGTCATACTTTATTGATCCCGGGGGAAATTGGTTTTCGTTACAGTTGCACCATAAATAATAAATAGTAATAAAACCATAAATAGTTAAATAGTAATATGTAAATTATGCCAGTAAATTATGAAATAAGTCCAGGACCAGCCTATTGGCTCAGGGTGTCTGACCCTCCAAGGGAGGAGTTGTAAAGTTTGATGGCCGCAGGCAGGAATGACTTCCTGTGACGCTCTGTGTTGCATCTCGGTGGAATGAGTCTCTGGCTGAATGTACTCCTGTGCCCAACCAGTACATTATGTAGTGGATGGGAGACATTGTCCAAGATGGCATGCAACTTGGACAGCATCCTCTTTTCAGACACCACCGTCAGAGAGTCCAGTTCCATCCCCACAACATCACTGGCTTTACGAATGAGTTTGTTGATTCTATTGGTGTCTGCCACCCTCAGCCTGCTGCCCCAGCACACAACAGCAAACATGATAGCACTGGCCACCACAGACTCGTAGAAAATCCTCAGCATCGTCAGGCAGATATTAAAGGACCTCAGTCTCCTCAGGAAATAGAGATGGCTCTGACCCTTCTTGTAGACAGCCTCAGTGTTCTTTGACCAGTCCAGTTTATTGTCAATTCGTATCTCCAGGTATTTGTAATCCTCCACCATGTCCACACTGACCCCCTGGATGGAAACAGGGGTCACCAGTACCTTAGCTCTCCTCAGGTCTACCACCAGCTCCTTAGTCTTTTTCACATTAAGCTGCAGATAATTCTGCTCACACCATGTGACAAAGTTTCCTACCGTAGCCCTGTACTCGGCCTCATCTCCCTTGCTGATGCATCCAACTATGGCAGAGTCATCCGAAAACTTCTGAAGATGACAAGACTCTGTGCAGTAGTTGAAGTCTGAGGTGTAAATGGTGAAGAGAAAGGGAGACAAGACAGTCCCCTGTGGAGCCCCAGTGCTGCTGACCTCTCTGTCTGACACACAGTGTTGCAAGCACACGTACTGTGGTCTGCCAGTCAGGTAATCAAGAATCCATGACACCAGGGGAGCATCCACCTGCATCGCTGTCAGCTTCTCCTCCAGCAGAGCAGGGCGGATGGTGTTGTACGCACTGGAGAAAGTCAAAAAACATGACCCTCACAGTGCTCGCTGGCTTGTCTAGGTGGGCGTAGACAGGAAGATGATGGCATCCTCAACTCCTAGTTGGGGCTGGTAGGCGAACTGGAGGGGATCTAAGTGTGGCCTGACCATAGGCTGGAGCAGCTCCAGAACAAGTCTCTCCAGGGTCTTCATGATGTGGGAGGTCAATGCCACTGGTCTGTAGTCATTGGGGCCACTGGGGCGCGGCGTCTTCGGCACAGGGACGAGGCAGGACACCTTCCATAGCACAGGATACACTACAGTGCTGACTTTTCATCAACTCCCTCAGATTCCATCACTCACCTACACTCTTTGGTTAATTTATCATAGCCAATTAACCTACCATCCCACACAGATCTGGGATGTGAGAAGAAACTGGAGCACTCTTAGAGGAAACCCATGTGGTCATATGGAGAATGAGTAAATTCCACACACACAGCACCCGAGACCAGGACTGAACCTGAGCTTTTGGTGCTACTGTGCCATCTCATGCATTGCTTTTTCTTGTATCTGGCATTGCTGTGACCAGAATAATGCAGCTCTGACTTACATAAATGCAGCCATCTTTCCTAGACTTAGGTCCTAGATACACTGAGTGTCATCACATTGGACGAGAATGAAGGGTTGGTGCCCCTCCATCTCTTCACTTCCAACTCAGACATGCTGGAAGTTTGTCAGAATCAAAGAACAAAATCACACTTCGGTTGCTGAATACACAAGTGGAAGTGTTCCACCTGCAGTTGAAAATCTCCCAGTTTAATAAGAGGAAGAGAAATAAATTGAAGTGATACAGGTTAAGGTGCTTCATTGGCAAAGTTCAGCTTCTTGTTTTGCACCAAGTATTTCTGTATGAAACATGTCACAAGGAACAATTCTACGTTCAGAATATACTTAGCCAGATTACAGTTTGGATTCATTGTAATTAAACACTACATAAGTAAAGTGAAAGAGACAACTTGAAACCAAACTTATCAAGGAAAAGTTGTAAACTGTAAACATACAGAATGCATGGTGTTACTGTGGCCTGACCTTTGATGGTGTACAAGCAATACTACAACCATCAACATCTTCATTTGTCTGAGGGACATTGGGAAAGGAGAGATCAGTTCTGATGGGAAAGGCTTCACTTCAAACATGGCTGGACCAGGGTCCTAATGAATGGCATAACTAGGGCTGAGTTTAGGGGTTTAATCTAAATAGTATGAGCTGGGTTCAGCAGATTGATAAAGTATGACTAAAGTAAAAGGGAAGGAGAGTACAGCAGAGATTACTGAAACCTACAGAATAGAAAATAAGAGGAAGATTGAATAGAGGTAAGAATTTAACTTCAGGTGACATGGAGACAAATTTGAGAAGAAGGGTAGTGAGTACAGGACTGAAGGTGTTATATTTGAATGCATGTAGTATACAAAACAAGGTAGATAAGACCATAAGACATCGGAGTAGAAGAAGACCATTCGGCCCATCGAGTCTGTTGAGAGATACCATCATGGCTGGTTTATTAGTCCTCTTAACCCCATTCTCCTGCCTTCTCTCTGCAACCTTTGATGCGCTGACTAGTGAAGAACCTATCAACGTATGCTTTAAATATACCCGGTGACAGCCTCCAGAGCCATCCATGGCAATGAATTCCACAGATTCATCACCCTCTGGTGAAAGAAATTCCTTCTGATTTCTGTTCCAAATGCAGGTCCCTCTATTCTGAGGCAATGCCCTCCGGTCCTGGATTCACTCACTACTCACCCACATTCTCTACATATCCACTCTGTCTAGGCTTTTTAATATTCAATAGGTTTCAATGAGATCACTTCATCCTCCTAAACTCCAATGAGTACAGGCACAGAGTCACCAATGCTCCTTATATGTAAATCTTTTAATTCCTGAAATCATTCTCATGAATCTCCTCTGGAACCTCTCCAATGCCAGCACATCTTTTCTTAGATAAGGGGCCCAAAGCTCACAATATTCAAAATGCTGTCTGACCAATGCCTTATAAAGTCTCAACATCACATCCCTACCATCTAGTCCTTTCAAAATGAATGCTAACATCACATTTTCCTTCCTTATCACTGACTCAACCTGGCAAGTTAGCCCTTAGGGAATCCTGCATTAGGACTCCCAAGTTCATTTGCATGTCTGATTTTTGAATTTTCTCCCTATTCAGAAAATAGTCTATGCATTTATTCCTTCTACCAAAGTGCATAACCATACAATTCCCCACACTGTATTCCATCTGCCACTTCTTTGCTCATACCCCCAATCTGTCTAAGTCCTTCTGCAGACTCCCTGCTTCCTCAACATTACCTGTCCCTCCACCTATCTTTGTATTATCCACAAACTTGGCCATAAAGCCATCCATCATCCAAATCATTGTTATATAATGTGAAAAGAAGCAGTCCTAACACCAGCACCTGCAGAATACCACTGGTCACCAGCAGCCAACCGGAATAGGCCCCCATTATTCCCACTCTTTGCCTCCTGCCAGCCACCCAATCTTCTATCCTTGCTGGTATCTTACCTGTAATACCATAGGATCTTGTATTATTAAGCAGCTTCATATGCAGCACCTTGTCAAAGACCTGAAAATCCCAGTAAATTACATCCACTGGCTCTCTTTTGTCTATTCTGCCTATTATTTCCTAAAAGAATTCCAACTGGGCACAGCCTCAGAATAGAAGGATATTCCTTTAGAATAGAGATCAGTGGAATTTCTTTAGCCAGTGGGTAGTGAATCTATGGAATTAAGTGCCACAGACACCTGTGGAGGCCAAGTCATTTGGTATATTTGAAGTGAATGCTGATAGTTTTTTAATTAGTAAGAGTGTCAATGGTTAGGGAAGAAGGCAGGATAATGGGGATCATAGGGAAAAATTAACCAGCCACGTTTGAATGTTCTCAAACATTCTCAGTGGCAGTTCTCAGTGGGCCAAATGGCCTGATTCTGCTCCTGTGTATCATGGTCCTATGGACTTGTACTGTTCCAGCAGAGCCATTATAAATAACATTGGTATGAGTTACAACATGCTGGGAAACACCACCCCTGTGCAGAACTGCCAGCATTTCTTTGAGTAGGTGTCTCCAAGTTCTAGATCCCTGTGCACACACAGAAATCTGGAATGGGAGCCTGCACTTTGTCAGTGGTTTCCCAGTTGTACTTTAACATTAGATTTGACTGAATCCAGTGATGAAGCTCAAACTGACAGTCTTTACACTGGGAGCTTGATGTAGGTTCAATCTAGCACAGGAAAAAAAGTCTATTCATGCTAGTGGAAAGGAATGGCTGTGAGTGACATGGGTAAACTTTAGGGCAGTGACCTGGAGCAACAGGGTTAAAAAAAAAGCTGATGAGTCTTTTGGAGAAGAATCACTCTTTGTGACTCTCTTCTCTGGGAAGAGTCACAAAATGTGTACAATATATCTGCAGGATATCTCACAGAACAATCCTGATTTGTATTAATACCCATAAGAAAGCTTATCCTGGTCAGTATTTCTTTGTATAGGGCTTATCCAAGTAATGAATGACATGACCATACTTTCATTGATTTTTACTTTACCATTAATGCAGATGCTTAAATATCATTCCACCAACTCCAATGAAATCCTATTCACTCTCCTCTTCATTTTAGCCCATTGTCTTACTCAATATTGAACAAATGTAAATTCTACCAACCTTGTTGGAGATTACCAATATCTGTTTCAAAAAATGTGCATCAAAATCAAGGGAAACATTGACATTTGGGAGTGCTTACTGAGATCAACGTTAAGCTGGCTCTGAGCTCAACATAAAGGGGATATATTGCTGGATTTATGATGGATCTGTTTTCTAGTTAGCTAATTTGCAAATGAAAATTAAGTCTAATGATCATAATTAATGTATTATATCTAAAGCCCTGAAATACACATGTGAAACCTTCAGAATAGGTTAATTTACATGATCATTGTTCATTGAAATTATTCATAATAGGATGCTGCTACTTTGTAAATAGCTTTTCCTAGCATGAGAAAGTCCACCATAATTAAATCAAACTGCATACATCAATAGTTCTAATTAGTAGAGTTCACTAATGCATTAAACATGATCAATTTACAATTCTTACCAAGCAAAGAATAACCAAATTATAGCTGCTTTTAGCACATATTACCAATTCTGCCAATTTAAAAAAAACAAAAGAATTTATCTGCAACAGTGAGTAATTTTGAGCCCATTTCGAAAGAAATATATGCTGGCCCTGGAGAGGGTCCAGAGGAGGTTCACATGAATGATTTCCAGAAGGAATAGCTTAACATATAGGGATGTTTGATGTCTCTGAGCCTATATTCACTGGAGTTCAGAAGGATGAAAGAAGATCTTATTGAAACCTGCTAGAGGATATTGGAAGGCCTGTATATAGTGAACGTGGAGAGTCCAGATTGGGCACAGGATCAGTTTAAGGGACCAGTTCTTAAAACCTGACATGAGGAGGAATTTCTTCAGCCAGAGGGTGGTGAATCTGTGGAATTTGTTGCCACAGAAGGCTGTGCAGGTCAAGTCATTGAGCGTATTTAAGGCAGTGATTGATACGTTCTTGATTGGTAAGGGGATTAAGGGGGAGAAGGGTTGATAATAGGGTTGAAAAAAAAATCAGATTGACGGAATAGTGAAGCAAACTCAACAGGCCGAATGACTTAATTCTGCAGTTATGTCTTACAGACTAATAACTAAGTGCATTCATCTGATGTTAAACTACTGACAACCTGAGGTTCATTGGAAATAACTGGAAACTTCCATGGTGATTCAATTATATCATGTTTCTATCTTTCCTCTTATATCCAGACTTGAAATCTGGGCTCTTTTTTGATTCTATAAAAGTACTGTTAGTGTTATATTGTTGTGGAATTCAGTGCAAAAACAACAATGCCATTTTATGATCCTCAGGATAGTATCTAGACATTGAGAGCTTTCAACTGACTAATAATGGTTGATTATATGAGGCATCCCTATCAGGAATAAGCCTTAAGGAGTGCAAGGGGTGTTACTGGGAGAAAATCTGAAATTTCTGATGTGAAATAGAGTCAGGAAGCACTAATGAAAACAGGGAAGGGTTACTGCTGTTTAGGGAATGTTGTTTTATGTAAATTGTCTATCATTTTCCTTACATAAGAGCGACTAAATGGGCAGTATGGAGTATTCCAGGAAGATCCACCAATCCTGGTTTGATTCCGCATATTTCGATTGTCCACACAGACTTTGCATAATCTCCCTGTGACTACATGTGTTGCCTTAGTGTTCGGGTTTGCTTCTCCATCCCAAAGATATGCTGGTTGCCAGATTGCTAATGAACAAGGTGATGGAATTGATGGCTTTGTGGACAAGTTTGTGGATGAAAAAAAGATAGCTCGAGAGGCAGGTACTATTGAGAATGCAGCGAGTCTGCAGAATGACCTACATAGATTAGGAGAACAGGCAAGTAAGAGGCAAATGGAATACAGTATATTGTCATGCGTTTGGTATAAGGAATAAAGGCAGAAATTGGAGGTACAAAGGGACTAAGGAGTCCTGGTGCAGGATTCCCTAAAGGATTAACTTGCAGGTAGAGTCAGTAGTAAGAAAGCCAAATGCAATATTAGTATTCAGTTCCAGCTTACTAGAAAATAACAGCAAGGATATAATGCCAAAGCTTTATAAGGCATTGCTCAGACCACATTTGGAATGAGCTATTTTGGGTCCCATATCTAAAGAAGGGTGTGCTGGCATTGAAGAGGGTCCAGAGGAAGTCTATGAGAATGATTTTGGTCATGAAAAGATTTAATATATGAGGAGCATTTGATGGTTCTGGTCATGAAGTCTATAAGAATGAGGGGGGGAGCTCATTGAAGCCTACTGAATATTGAAATGCCTAGATAGAGTGGACATGTGAGGGTGCTTCCATAGCAGGAGAGTCAGGGAACAGAAGGCAGAGTCTCAAAATAGAAGAGCATTCCTTTCGAACAGAGATGAGAAGGAATGTCTGCAGCCCGAGGGTGGTGAACCTGTGGAACTCATTGCCACACATGACTGTAACGGCTGTCATTGGGTATATTTAAAGTGGAAGTTGATAGGGTCTTAATTAATAAGAGCTTCAAGGGTTATGGAAAGAAGGCAGGAGAATGGGGTTGAAAAGGAAAATTAACCAGCCATGGTTGAATGGTGCAGCAGACATGACAAGCAGAATGACCTAATTCTGCTCTTATGTCTCATGGTGTTATGGTCAAATATATTATTTTCAGTACATTTTGTGTGCTACTCACAAAGTAAACAGTAAAATAATCATAAGTGGTATAGGTGGAATAGTTAGTGAGGTGTATAAAATCACAGAGTACAGCTTTAAGATAAGGGTTAAGATGCTTACAGGGAATCTGAGGAGGAATTGTTTTCACCCATGGAACACACTGGCAAAGAAAAAACTTATAGAATACTAAGACCTGTTAGGCTTTGCACCAAGTACTGGTAAATGGCACTAGTATAGATAAGTACTTAATACTTAGCATGGGCATGATGGGCTGAAGGGCTGTATGATTCTATGACTACATTATATTCCATTTGTCAGATATCTAGACTACATACATCACCTTAATGCCCTTCTGTGTCCTCTGCACAGCCAACACATTACACAGTTTTATGGAATTAGCCAACCTGGATTCTTTCATCCAAATTATTGGTGAGATCAGAAAAAACACCAATCTCAGTGAATCCCCAACAATTACTGCTTCCCAAACTGAAATTGATTCTTTTAGTTTGTACTTTCTCTTTTCTACATGTTGGTCAATATTCAGTCCAAGTTAAAACCATGCTTCCAATATTTGTTTAATAATCTTTTGTGTGGTACGTTAAGAAAGATTATCTGAAAGTCCAAATACACCAAATCAATTAATCATCCCTTATTACTAAACAAAATAAAAATTTTTTTTCAAACATGTTTTCCCTTTCAGAAATCCATGATTACTCCACCCAGTTTTTATTATTTTTTCCATGGTTTGTTTTCTTACTTTTCTGAAGTCCAAAGTTCGAAGTAAATTCATTATCAAAGTATGCATATGTTACCATACACTACTCTGAGATCCATCCTCTTGCAGGCATTCACAGCAGATACAATAGAATCAATGAAAAACTACAAGCAAAAAGACTGGCAAGGAATCTACATGCAAAAGAAGACAAACCATTTAACCCTAGCCTAATCACAAGACAAGTTACAATGACCAAATAACCAGAGCACCTGGAGGAAACCCACGCGGTCACAGGGAGAATGCACAAGCTCCTTACAGGCAGCAGCGTGAATTGAGCCCGGGTCACCTGTACTGTACTGGGAATCAGTAGGTTTATAAAAGATGTTGGCCAACAGCTTTTCTCCAAAAATGGAGACAGAGAGAGGTCACGGAGGAGGTTGTCTAAAATGGACCAAGTGAATTTAAAGGCAGGATGGAAATTAGAGGCAAACTTAATGAAAGTGACGAGCTCAGCATGGGGGCATGAAGCGGTACCAATGCAGGAAGAGTTGGGCCTGGAACATGGATTGTTCTATATAGGCAATGAAGAGGCAGGCATAGCTGGGGCCCACGCGAGTGCCCCTGGCTACCTTTCGAGTCTGGAGAAACTGGGAGTAGCCAAAGGAAAGGTTGTTGAGGGTGAGGACCAGTTCTGCCAGAAGAAGGAGGGTGGTGGTGGAGGGGAACTAGTTGGTTCTTCTTTTGAGAAAGAAGTGGAGAGCTTTGAGGCCTTTTTGAAGGGGGATAGAAGGGTATAGGTTCCATGGTGAAATTGAGGCAGTCTGGGTCAGGGAATTGAAAGTTACTGAGATTAAGAGCATGAGAAGTGTTGCAGATGTAGGTAGAAGGGACTGAACCAAAGGGGAATAGAATGGACTCGAGGTATGAGTGTTCAGAGGGGTAGGAGCAGGCAGAGACAGTAAGCCTACCTGAACAGTTAGGTGTGTGGGTTGTTTTCTGTTATTATAAGTTTAAAAATAATATTAACTAAATGAGAAGACTGCTATTAACTGTTAATTGTTGTACCAAAATTATATTTTGAAATCCTCTATTTAAATCGCACTCTATTGTAATGTGTTGGAATATATAATAGGAAACCATTATCTGCATATGTCCAACAGATTTATGCACAAAATAAGACAATAGATATTATGCCAGGAAATAAAATGTAATTGTTTTGGAACCATTTGGCTAGAACACTGAATCTACCACTTTAACCATCCTACGTGATAGTAATGTTACAATTATACATCCTTAGTGGCTTTCTTAAGTATATTGCAACACTCAAAACAATATTCAAAATGCTTTTCAGAACCAAACTTTTATGTAATATAATCTCCTACTCCAACTAATTTTATTATAAATTAGATTATACTTCCTTAACTATTACTTCTTCACGAAAGGAAAATATACCAGTTTATCTTTTCTTTGCAAACTTACATTATTTTACATCACATGCTTGCGTACAGACCTTCTTTAGCACCAATGCTGTAAATTGTATGAATTTTACTTGCTCGCAACTCAACTTCTCTGAAAAGTTTAGAATTTGCGCAGCGCAGGTTTTCGTGGGACAATGATCAGATTAGTCAAGGCAAAAATGTTACAGCAAGACAAAAACAAATTTGCAAAGCATTGGAAGACTTTAAACGAAAAAATGCTGAGCAGCATCCATGAGGAAGAGACATAGTTAGCATTCCAAGTCAGTGTAAAGTATCAACCGAAAGTGCCAACTTTATTTTACTCTCCACTAAAGCTGTCTAAATTGCGGAAAACTTTTAGCACTTGATTTTAAATGATTTCCTGAAATAGCAGAATTGTCTTATTCTGCCTTCTTTCCCCTTTCTTTCCAGTCCAGATAAAGGACCTTAGCTTAAAACATTGACTCTATTCCTTTCTACAGATGCTGCTTGACCTGCTGAGTTTCTCCAGCAAATTGTGTGTGTTACTCTATGCCCCCACATTATGCCAGTTTGATCCTCTGAAATTCACATGCCAGTATAAACAGAATTGAAATATGGAATAATAAATTATTCTTACAGAATTTATGTGAGAAAGAAATGATTAATCAACTCAAAATGCAAAAGTAGTAACATATTGTTATCAATTCTTGTTAAGGTTCACAGAAAATTGCAAAACAGTTTTCTAGGAAGGCATATTGTAATGGCGTACTGTACTTTGCTATTGTATTGCAGGAATTACACTTACTTGAAGGATAAGATTTACTTATTATGTTGGGAAGTATGTAAGCTGTCATAACATATACTCTGGACTCATCCAGAGTCAAACTCTTTAAGGAAGACATGCTTAATCAAGCTAAGTATGATACAACAATATTATATACCTAAACAACAGGAACTCTGCAGATGCTGGAAATTCAAGCAACACATATCAAAGTTGCTGGTGAACGCAGCAGGCCAAGCAGCATCTGTAGGAAGAGGTGCAGTCGACGTTTCAGGCCGAGACCCTTCGTCAGGACTAACTGAAGGAAGAGTGAGTAAGAGATTTGAAAGTTGGAGGGGGAGGGGGAGATCCAAAATGACAGGAGAAGACAGGAGGGGGAGGGATGGAGCCAAGAGCTGGACAGGTGATAGTCAAAAGGGGATACGAGAGGATCATGGGACAGGAGATCCGGGAAGAAAGACAAGGGGGGGGACCCAGAGGATGGGCAAGAGGTATATTCAGAGGGACAGAGGGAGAAAAAGGAGAGTGAGAGAAAGAATGTGTGCATAAAAATAAGTAACAGATGGGGTATGAGGGGGAGGTGGGGCCTTAGCGGAAGTTAGAGAAGTCGATGTTCATGCCATCAGGTTGGAGGCTACCCAGACAGAATATAAGGTGTTGTTCCTCCAACCTGAGTGTGGCTTCATCTTTACAATAGAGGAGGCCGTGGATAGACATGTCAGAATGGGAATGGGATGTGGAATTAAAATGTGTGGCCACTGGGAGATCCTGCTTTCTCTGGCGGACAGAGCGTAGATGTTCAGCAAAGCAGTCTCCCAGTCTGCGTCGGGTCTCGCCAATATATAGAAGGCCACATCGGGAGCACTGGACACAGTATATCACCCCAGTCGACTCACAGGTGAAGTGTTGCCTCACCTGGAAGGACTGTTTGGGGCCCTGAATGGTGGTAAGGGAGGAAGTGTAAGGGCATGTGTAGCACTTGTTCCACTTACACGGATAAATGCCAGGAGGGAGATCAGTGGGGAGGGATGGGGGGGACGAATGGACAAGGGAGTTGTGTAGGGAGCGATCCCTGCGGAATGCAGAGAGAGAGGGGGGAGGGAAAGATGTGCTTAGTGGTGGGATCCCGTTGGAGATGGCGGAAGTTACGGAGAATAATATGTTGGACCCGGAGGCTGGTGGGGTGGTAGGTGAGGACCAGGGGAACCCTATTCCTAGTGGGGTGGCGGGAGGATGGAGTGAGAGCAGATGTACGTGAAATGGGGGAGATGCGTTTAAGAGCAGAGTTGATAGTGGAGGAAGGGAAGCCCCTTTCTTTAAAAAAGGAAGACATCTCCCTCGTCCTAGAATGAAAAGCTTCATCCTGAGAGCAGATGCGGCGGAGACGGAGGAATTGCAAGAAGGGGATGGCGTTTTTGCAAGAGACAGGGTGAGAAGAGGAATAGTCCAGATAGCTATGAGAGTCAGTAGGCTTATAGTAGACATCAGTGGATAAGCTGTCTCCAGAGACAGAGACAGAAAGATCTAGAAAGGGGAGGGAGGTGTCGGAAATGGACCAGGTAAACTTGAGGGCAGGGTGAAAGTTGGAGGCAAAGTTAATAAAGTCAACGAGTTCTGCATGCGTGCAGGAAGCAGCGCCAATGCAGTCGTCGATGTAGCGAAGGAAAAGTGGGGGACAGATACCAGAATAGGCACGGAACATAGATTGTTCCACAAACCCAACAAAAATATTATATATCTTTTATTTTTATGACAACCTTGGAATTGAAAGTAGCTCAAAATGATTCACTGTTTTGCAATTTCCTGTGAACTTTAACAAAAATTGCTAACAATATGTTGCTTCTTTTGCATCATTTCTTTCTCACATAAATTCTGGCCCTCTGACCTTCAACACTGGAGCCCCTCCTGTACTCCCTATACTCCAGCGACTGTGTTGCCACAGACAGCTCCAATCTGCTGGTTAAATTTGCAGATGACACGACCTTGATAGGCCTTATTTCCAACAATGATGAGACAACCTACAGAGGAGAGGTCAACACCCTGACTCAGTGGTGCCAAGAAAACAACCTTTCCTTCAATGTCGAAAAAAAACGAAAGAATTAATGGTGGATTACAGGAGGAACGGAGACAGGCTAGCCTCTATTGACATCAATGGAACTGTAGCTGAGGGTGAGTAGTTTCAATTCCTCGGTATACACATCGCCAAGAATCTCACCAAGACTGTACATATCGGCTGTGCAGTGAAAAAAGCATAACAGCACTTCTTTCACCTCAGACGGCTGAAGAGGTTCAGCATGAGTCTACAAATCCTCAAAACTTTCTACAGGGGCACCATCGAGATCATTCTGACTGGCTGTGTCATCACATGGTACAGGAACTGTACTGCCCTCAATCACAGGGCACGGCAGAGAGTGGTACGGACAAGCCTGTGCATCTGTGGACGTGAACTTTCCTCTATTCAGGACATTTACAGCAGCAGGTGCATAAAAAGGGCTTGGAGAGTCATCAGGGACTCCAACCACCCCAATCACAAACTGTTTTAGCTGCTTCCATTTGTCAAACGCTACCATAGCATTAAGGCCAGGCCCAACAGGCTCTGGGACAGCTTCACTCACCAGTCCATCAGATTTATCAAAACACATTGATCTGATTGCAAATCTAACTGTACATACATGCATACAAAACAACTACGTATACAATCATAGTGTCTGGACAATATCCTCCCACATTTTCCTTCCCTATTGCTTGTACATTGTGACGGAGACGCAACATAAAGATTTATACTCCCTTATGTTGTGAGGTGGATGTAAGAAGTAAAATAAATTCTAAAAAGAATGAGGGGAAAGTAGTTTTTCGGCACTTTCTTTGGCTGTAACCATCCGATCTGCCCTCCTTTACCCACACATAAAATATAGAACTTGCAATCAGGTAAAAATGTAATTCCAATTTGACTAAAGAGTTATCATGGGTGAAATGGCCTGTAATTCATGCTTACTGACACTTAGCAGGAGATTTCTTATTCTGCGGCACTCTTTGGAATTTTTTGAGAGAATATTTGCATCAATATGTTTCACACACATTAGGACATTTATATCATTGACTGGTGGAATTGTCTTATTAACAAAGGCTCACTTGATGTTAACAAGCATGTTTTATTTACTTTTTGGCTACAGTTACCAGACCTTGTCTGTTTCATAAATGTCCAAATGAAGATGTCAATGGGTTCACATTGATAGAAAACAATCTCTTTAAATAATTTGTCCACACTGTTAATTATTCATCTACCCTTCCAGACACACTGTTGATGGAGGATGATTGCTTTCTGCCTTGATACCCATATTCAACAAAATAACTATACCACAAGCATTTCAGTATTGAACCATTAAATTCTTCAAGCACATTCCCTCTGAACTAAAATGGCAAGCCAATTGGCCTGGAAACACTTAATTATTCAGTTGACACTATCCTCTCAGTTGGAAAAAATTTATAGCATCAAGCTGATCAGGTTCAAATTTCTCAAAATAGGTTCATGGCAAATCTATTTGTCAGTGATCATCTGGCAGTGAAAACTATCGTATGGTAGCAATCTATCTATAATTTGCACAAAGGTACAAATATTAACACTGTGTCAAGTGTGACTCAGAGGAACGTTACTGCCGATGAGCAAAAAATAAGCTGCTGGAGAGGCTCGAAGGGTCAGACAGAATCGACAGTGGACAGTTAAGACCCTTCATCTGGACTGCTCATACTGTCCATAAGTCAGCAATTACAGTTATTTAAAGGATAAAGTTCATTTACTACAAAGTGACGTATGCAAGCTGTAATAATATAAACTCCTAGCTCATCACTGTGGATTCAAAAATCATACCAGAGACTTGAGCTCTGATAATCAGAGAGTGCTGTATGTTGGAGGTGCCACATTAAACAACTCATCTAGTCTGCTCCTTAGGAAAGATGTGAATGAACCCAGATTACATTTTAAAGAAGATCGTATCGATGCACATATTGTGGTCATAGTCATATTGCTGTCTCTAGGAGATGATGTACATAGATTGCCTTCTGTATTTGCTGTATCACAGAGAGAATGTATTGCAAGATGTTTTGATACATCCTGAGGAAGGAGCAAATTTATTCTTTCTTCCTTGGTAATGAAGTTAGTGATCAAGGTGATAGATATAAATGGACACTTGGTCGGCCATCTATTTGAAAATATCTTTCAAACATGGTTGAGGAGAAGGTGTTGCAAATTTTGTATTCATTCACAAAATACTATAACAATTAAGATATCTATTTTCACTCTCTATTTTTATGCTTTGTGTATAATTATACAAGATGGTAGAATGTAATGGAAAGTGTGATAATATTTTCATGTCTACTATTTAGTATGCTCTATATGCTCAGTGAGGATTAAAGAGAAGCATAAACTGTTTTTAAAAAGATAGTACTATTTTGTGGTGTACCAAGCACTCTTCCTGCAGAGAAACTAGCAAATTTATGCTATTTATTTATCTTAAGTTCAAATTTATTGTCATTCAACCGTACACATGTATACAGCTAAATGAAACAATGTACCTCTGGGACCAAGATGCAAAACACAGTAGGTATTTCACATACTGCACATAAAATAATGTTAACACAATAATATTAACAGATAATAAAATAAATATTCGGTAGATGTACAAGTTGACATAAAGTGCATATGTGATATATAGTTAAATATACAACAGTATAATGCTACTGCCACTGTCATAAGCAATATGTACCATATGGTAGAAGGGTGTTCAGAAGTCTCACAATCTGGGGAAAGAAGCTGTTGCTCAGCTGAACAGTACTTGTTTTTATACTGCAGTACCTTCTGCCTGATAGTAGGAGGTCAAAGAGATGCTGGGATGGATGGGAAGGGCCCTTGACCATGCTGAAGGCTTGGCAAATGCATATCTACGTGATTACAAGGAGTATCAAATAAAACATAATTGAGTTTTATCCTTACATGTTTAACTTCAGCCTTATATCTTGATTTATGAAATATCCTCTGGAAAGAATGTTTTCACTGTGCTAAACCTACAAGGTTCTTGTAGAATAACACATGTTGCAATTATTCTTGCTTGTGGTGGGGGGGGGGTAAAACATTGAAGGAAATAAGGTCATACTAAATTCCAGTCTGTGCTTTCAACAAGTTTACATGACAGACCACATCACATCAATTTGCCTCAGAACAAGCTCCTCCCTCTTTCTCAATGAATCAGATTGGTGACTTAGTTGCAGTATTATGTAAGTGCAATTTGAAGAGTCGTGGCATTTTTGATTTTAACCTTAAAAAAGTGCTTTAACTTGAAACAGAGTCTGTGAATTATGACAGCATTTGACAACTTAAAACAGATATGACAGGAATCCTGGCTATCTTCTTACTAGTTTACTTTTTCCTGAGAGCAGGAAGAAGCTACTTAATACTGATCTGAAATTCCATTTGACTTCAATTTGATATCCCTAAATTATGTTACCCACCTAAAAACCAATCAATCTCAATCTTCAAATCTTTAGCAGTTCAAAAATCTTTTGGGGGAGATATTTCCAGATTTGGATTCCCTTGAACAGAATATAAATCTTCCCGTTTTCCCTCTGAAATGCCCTGATCATATCCACAGCATAGGGTGACCTTTCAGAGGTGTATAAAATCATGAAAAATATGGATAGGCTGAGTGCCTTTGACCCAGGGTCAGGGAATCAAGAACTAGAGCACATAGCTTTACAGTGAGAGGGGCAGGTCTTAAAAGGGCTTTAAGGGAAAACATCTTTATGCAGATGGTGCGTGTGTGTATGGAAATGAGCTGCCAGGAGAAGTGGTTGAGGTAGGTACAATAATAACATTTAAAATACATTTGAACAAGTATGTGGATAGTAAGGGTTTAGAGGGATATGGGCCAAACATGGGCAAATTGGACTAGTTTAGATGGGCATCTTGGTTGGCTTGAATGGGTTGGGCCAAAGTGTCTGCTTCTGTGCTGTGTTACTCTATCACTCTATATACCCGCATGCTTAATTTCTTCTACTCATGGAATTGTTTTCCCTATATCTAACCAATGGAGTCCTTTCAACGTGATCACCTCTCATCATCCATTCTCACCCTGGTGATTTGGAAAAAAAAGACCAATAAAGAAATCTAAAACAGGAATGTCACATAAATAAAATGGATAAATGGTTAGTTAATCTGCTCTGGTGGTATTGGTTAATGAACATGGAGGCCAAGTCATAGGGTATATTTAAGGTAGAGGTTAATAGGAGGAGAGTAAGAGAGAAAGAAAGGAGAGAGAGAGAGGGAGAGGAGAAGAGGAAGAGAAACTGAGGAGAGTGAAGGAGATGTAAGAGAATGAGATGCAAAAGGGAGAGAGAATAGAGAAAGACGAGAGAGAGAGAGAGAATCAAATAATATTGATAAAAAAGAGAAGTGTGTGTAAATTTTTACTGCTGTCAATTGCATTCACAATTGTTTATCAATTACTGACCTCTGCACTCATCCTAATTTTGATTTTAGCATTCTGCAAGATGTTTTCAAGGCAGCCACAACTTCCACAACAGTGATGGGAAAACACCCAACAGAGCCACAAAAACTAACCATTGAATCTGTCTTCCTGCTACCACGTGGCAGCTCTGTACAATGTTAGGGCTGCACTTTGCCTAACAGGTAAAGTAAACCCATTTTTAATGGACAGGTGTAGCTTCAAATGCCGGAACATAGATCAGCCAGGAACAAAAAACGATTTAGGGATATATGGAACTGTGAAGACTAATATACAGACCAAAAGCTCAAATCTCTGATTCAATACAGAACATCTCCCAGGCAATATTTGTCCAGCACTCTCCAAAATATAAAGTACAAAAATAATGGAAGATGGAAAAAAATCATAATACAAATATTTCCCTCAATAACACTTAGAATTTTGTGCCAGCTCAGTTAAGTTAATTTCCCCTTTGATAGATTGTTCTCTATATTCTTCTTCCCCCAACTCTCCATCTGTTTTATCAAAAGAGAATTGAACTTGCTCTCTGTAGTAATGTACATGCCACTATAACCTGAATTCATCCTGAATAGTGCAATAAGTTTTTCCAATATCTGTACTGTAATATACTGCTGCATTGAAAAGGGACACTCAAAAGCATATCAGATTTTTGAGATGTTCGCAATTCTTTTGTACACAGTTCCTGTCATTTAAAGCTGAATTATGAGAAAACTGTTTCAGTATACAATATGCTTTCCATGTAACATATTTCCACAATGTTTCAGCAATCAATCCAGTGTGAAGATGCGCCATATGATACAAGACTGTCCTCTTCCCAATCAGGATTCAGTTGGATGACAAGTAAAATTTAATAAAAACTGCAGATGCTGGAAAGACTAAATAAAAAAGGAAAATGCTGTAAATACTCAGCAGTTCAGGTCACATCTGTGGAAAGCGAAACACACTTAACGATACAGGTCAAATATGAAGCATTCTGATGAAGAGACTTCAATCTGAAACATCAACTCTGTGTTGCTTTCTATAGATGTGGCCAGACCGGCTGAGATTTTCCAATATTTTACATTCTATTTTGAATTGAACAATTTCGGTCACAGTAATGAAGATCATACAGTAAGAAAAATATTCAGCATGATTCATTTCGATTTATGTCTGACTACACCTCCAGGCAAATGTTGAGCATGGAACATAATTGAGACGAACTCTAATGCCTCCAGAAGTGAACCAGGCTTTTGGGATTCAATTTTAAGGTTTGACTTCAAAAATCTACTATTTAATCCAACAGCTGCCAAGTATCAATCAGAAACCAATACTTTCAGAGAGTAAGTGAAGAAAACTAAAAATAAAAAAAATCAAATACATATTTTTCAGAATGTTCATGGTGCAGCTGACAGAGTAGAAATATATTGTTGAGGATCACTGAGGGAAACAAAATTTGATTTCTCTCCACAGATGTCCTCTTCTCATTGCTACCATCAGGAAGGAGGTACAGAAGTTAATTGGTCACATGGGTATAATTGGCTCACTGGGATAGAAGGTCCTGTACGCAAGTTCCATCTCTAAATAAATAAATAAAAGTCATCCTTGAAATTACACTTCACAATGACAATTCGGTACATAAGACCATAAGACATTGGAGCAGAATTAGGCCATTCAGTCCATCGAGTCTGCTCCACCATTCCATCATGACTGATCCTGGCTCAACCCCATACACCTGCCTTCTCGACATATCCTGACCGATCAGGAAACAATTAACTTCCACCTTAAATATACCCATGGACTTGGCCTCCACAGCTGTCTGTGGCAGAGTATTCCACAGATTTACCACTCTCTGGCTAAAAGAATTCCGCCTTACTTCTGTTCTAAAAGGATACCCCTCAATTTTGAGGCTGTGCCCTCTAATTCTTGGTACCCAGAATAAAATCCCCGGCTTTGCCTGCTGTTGACGACCTTGGTTGAGGTCGAATCGTTTGGACAGAGTACAAACTGATCAGAGCTCGAAGTTTTCGGATGACTCAGAGTCGGATTGTGGTCGGCATGGCAGGGAGAGTTTTTCTTCCTTCTCCCGCCTGTGTGAGATGTGGGACATTTGAGAAACTTTGAACTTTTACTGTGCTCATGGACTTCTTCATCAAGTTATGGTATTGTTGCACTGTTGTAACTATCTGTTATAATTATGTGGTTTTGCTAGTTTTTTCAGTCTTGGTCTGTCCTGTGTTTTGTGACATCACACCGGAGGAAATATTGTATCATTTCTTAATGCATGCATGACTAAATGACAATAAAAGAGGACTACGTGTCTTCATAATCTAAGAAACATTCTCTCCACAACCACCCTATCTGGTCCTTTCAACATTCAGTAGGTTTTAATGAGATCCCCACGCATTCTTCTAAATTCCAGTGAGTACAGTCCCAAAGCTGCCAAACACTCCTCATATGTTAACCCCTTCATTCACAAAATCATTCTCGTCAGCCGTCTCTGGACTCACTCCAATGACAACACATCCTGCCTGAGATATGGGGCCCAAAACTTGACTATACTCCAAGTGCGGCCTGACTAGTGTCTTATAAAGGCTCAGCATTATCTCCTTGCTTTTATATTCAATTCTATTCCCCTTGAAATAAATGCCAGCACTGCATTTGCCTTCTATATCACAGACTTAACTTGTAAATTAACCTTATGGGAGTCTTGCACAAGGACTCCTAAATTAGTCTGCACCTCTGATGTTTGAACCTTCTCCTCATTTTGATAATAGTCCGCACTATTGCTTCTTTTACCAAAATGCATTATCATACATTTCCCAACACTGTATTTCACATCTGCTGCTTTTTTGCCCATTCTTCCAATTTGTCTAAATCCTGCTACAATTGCATTGCTTCCTCAGTGCTACCTAATCCTCCACCTATCATTGTATCATCCACAAACATTGCCACAAAACCATCAAATCCATTATCCAAATCTTTGACAAACAATGCGAAAAGTAGCAGTCCCAGTACTGATTCCTGAGGAACACTACTGGCAGCCAACCAGAAAAGGCCCCTTTTATTCCCACTCACTGCCTCCTGACTGTTAGCCATTTCTCTATCCATGCCAGTATCTTTCCTGTAAAACCACAGGATTTTATCTTGTTAAGCAGCCTTCATGTATGGCACCTTATCAAATGCCTTCTGAAAATCCACATAAATGACATCCATTGCCTCTCCTTTGGCTACCCTGCTTGTTACTTCCTCAAAGAATTCTAACAGATTTGTGAGGCAAGATTTCCCTATAGAGAAACCATGTTAACTTTGACATATTTTCTCATTAGTCTCCAAGTACCCTGAAAACTCATTCTCAACATGTTACCAGCCATTGAGGTTAGGCTATAATTTCCTTTCCTTTGCCTTCCTCCCTTCTTAAAAGAGTGGAGTGACATTTTCAATCTTACAGTCCTCTGGAACCATGCCAGAATCAAGTGATTCTTAAAAGATCATGACCAATGCATCCATTATCTCTTTAGCAATCTCTCTCAGGACTCTGGGATGTAGTCCATCTAGTCCAGGTAAATTATCCACCTTAAGACCTTTTAGTTTGCCCAGCACGTTTTCCTTTGTAATAGCAATGGCACTCACTCCTGTTCCCTGACACTCATAGACCTCTGGCACACTGCTAGAGTCTTCCACAGTGACGACTGATGCAAAGTACTTATTAAGTTCATGTGCCATTTCTTTGTCCCCCATTACTATCTCACTAGCATCATTTTCCAGTGGTCCAATATTGAAAAATTTGAGCCAGATTGTCGAATCGCTCTATGGCCTCAACCTTCCTTGATTTTTATTGACTTACAGTCCTACTATCACCTTTAGAGCTCTCTTCACTTCTCTAGACTGGAACTCTTTGGCATGTTTCATTTTAATCATTGCATCAAGCGTGTATAATCAGCTGTGTAAACTTAAAGCTCTCTCCATAAACCTCACTTAACGAACAGTCTGCTGGGGAAATGAGCAGAATCTATGTGAGGAAAGCAATTGCTGTTGTTTGCAGATTTCAACAACTCCTTTCATCCTGTGGATGATGTAAATGCACACTATATTTGCTCTCTTTTTACGCTACTTAATTTACTTTTAATGTATATATTTCTTATTGTAATTTATATTTTGATGTACAGTACTGTACTACATTGCTACTGCAAAACAACAAATTTCAAAACATATACCAGTGATATTACATATGCCATCCAGCACCCAGGGCATGCCCTTTTTTTCACTGTTACCGTCAGGTAGGAGGTACAGAAGCCTGAAGGCACGCACTCAGCGATTCAGGAACAGCTTCTTCCCCTCTGCCATCCAATTCCTAAATGGACATTGAATCTTTTGACACTACCTTACTTTTTAAAAAAAATATACAGAATTTCTGTTTTTGCACTTTTTAAAATCTATTCAATACATATAATTGATTTACTTGTTTATTATTATTATTTTTTCTCTGCTAGATTATGTATT
The DNA here is from genome assembly GCF_963921235.1 of Mobula hypostoma. NCBI lineage: Eukaryota > Metazoa > Chordata > Chondrichthyes > Myliobatiformes > Myliobatidae > Mobula > Mobula hypostoma. The sequence continues at coordinate 5,947,529 of NC_086115.1, forward strand.
GCATTGAACTGCTGCCACTAAGTTAACAAATTTCACGTCACGTACTGGTGATAATAAACCTGATTCTGATTCTAATTTGGATTTTGCTCGACCCTCTGAGTTCTTCCAGCAGATTGTTTGTTGCTCCAGATTTCAGCATCTGCATTCTCTTGCTTCTCTTTAAAGACTACCTCCACGATCAGGTTTCATCTTAATATCTCTTTTTGAAACTAATTATCAGATTCTGTTTGATTGTACTGCTGTGAGTTATTTTGGGTAATTTCACCACCTTAAATGTACTATATAAGTGCAAGTTATTGATGCTTCCACCTAGAAGCTATATCAGGGTGTAAGATTGCTCCAGTTAGCAGCTTGTTACATTGCAAGATATTTCAATATACTCTCAAAGTAATAAAGGAACCCATGGTACCTTAAGGGAGAAGTCTAAGGTACAAATCTACAGCAAGCCAGCAAAGGACATTATCTGAATAGCACACAACTGCACTTTAGTGTGAGATCAAGATTAACCATGCTCCCAGAGATACAATGCTATTCCCTAAACGAAAGAGTTTACTGTCATTTAGAAGCATGTGTTAAGATCTATTTAGCTTAGGCAAAGTTGATTCCATGAAATGGCATCATAGTTCAGGCCAGGCAAACTGCTAAGGATAAAAGTATCTCAGACAAGCATTTAAAAATGAGGCAATGGTCAGTTTAGAAAAGATATCAGTGTCTACAGTATATCCTAAGTTACTGACTAAAGGATGGAACTTGCAGAAGCTCTGCCCTCGAACTTCCAACCACTTTTAAGTATGAAAATTCTTCATTTACAAAAGAGCAAAATAATAAATGAGAGTCAAGACAGAGCTGCCTAAGGCTAATCATGACTAACTTGATTAAAGTCCCTGATTATATAATGAGAAAGAAAGTACCATAGCTGGCATTGTGTACATGGGCTTTCAAAAGGCATTTATCATAGAATGTTAAATGTACAGGAGGACTGTTAGCAAAATGAAAATCCATTACTAGGGTAGTGGCTGTTATGAATGTGAAAATGGCTGAAGAAAAATAAGTAGCTTTCAAATTAAAGTGGCGTTCCACAAGGTGTAATATTGAGGCCACATTTTTCCAATATATATTAAAAACCTGTACCTGGGTTAAAGTCAAAGTCAAAAATTGAGTTTATTATCATATGCACAAGTACATCTAAGCACAGGTGCAATGAAAAACAGAATTCTCCTCCTTTGTAGGGAGGAGAAGGCAGTGCAATGCAGCGCGCACGGCCTCTCCGGTGAAATTATATTGTATTTGTAAGTAGGATGCCGTGCACAATTCTGATTTGATGGAGACAGACGTGAGAAACACGGAGGAACATCTGGAGAAACCTCTGAAATGCCCGGTTCACTGTCGCTGCTACTGTGCGATCCAGAATCTCCGGAGGGGAAGGCCCTAAATCCTCGACTTTGCCTGTTGCTGACGGCCGGGGCTGGGGTCGAAACGCTCGGCAGAGATGGTGCTCGGTGTTGGAGGGCTGGTCAGAGGCTCAAAGTTTTCGGACGGACTGAGAGTCGGACTGTGGTCGGGTGCTTCCAGGATGCTGCATCGGCAAGTTTGCGGCGCTAGAAGCTCATGGCATGGAGAGTTTTCTTCCTTCTACCGTCTGCGTGAGATGTTGGGACTTTTGAGAGACTTTGAGACTTTTTTTTTACCATGCCTATGGTCTGTTCTTCCATCAGATTACGGTATTGCTTGCACTGTTGTAATTATATGTTATAATTATGTGTTTTTTGTCAGTTTTTCAGTCTTGGTCTGTCCTGTGTTTCTGTGATATCACACTGGAGGAACATTGTATCATTTCTTAATGCATGCATTACTAAATGACAATAAAATAGGACTGCATGTCCTCATAATCTAAAAAAAATTACAGGAACATAGCACCAGATAACCAGCATTTACAAAGAAAAACATAAATTGTATACAAATTTTACACAAAAGAACACAATTAGTACAAAATAAAAGTCCATATTAGAGCAAAGTGATCAAAATGGTCTTAGTGTCATCATCTTTCGGCTTGTTGAGCAATTTTTCTGAGAAGGACATTCTACTGACCAGTATTCTTGCTTGTGCCACAGATGTGGCACCATCAATGACAGGACACCAGTTTATTGTTTTCTGGAAAAAGGCTGTGCCTAAGATACTTACTGTGTAATTCACAAACAACGTCTTGGTGCAAAAAAACTAAGTGATCAGTTGCACAAATCATTAAATTCTGTTTTTACAGGGTAAATAAAATCATGTCCCATGCTCTCAATTCTTGACAATTTTGAGAGCTTTATATTGTGAATGATTAACAATTTGAATGTTTGTTATTACACACAGAAACCAGATGGCTCTCAAAAGGAAACTGCCTGAGATGCAGTCATATGCTTTTTGAAACTGTGATAAAATTATTTGAAGATTCAGATGCTTCATTCAGTAAAGCTGGATTCTGATGTTCTTGATCCAAGGTTCTTTCAGAAGTCAAGAAGTAATCCACTCAAGAATATTAGGCATGGCATTGCTTACTTACCAGAATTATTCACGAAGTTTAATGAAATCATCTTTCAATTGCAAGGAAATGATGGGAATTTTATGAAAATCGAATCAGTTGTCTATGCATTTCTGTCCATCAATCCTATTTAGGTGCAACATTGGCCGTTACAACCTTTTCCAATTTCTGAGCCTCTCTGAGTTGGAGGAGAAAGAAATGGATACCAGATGATGATCTCCAGGTATACTGTGCCCATCTGGGTGAGCTGCATAAAGACATGTCAGAAAGATTTCAGGATCTTCTCTCGATCCAAACTCCAGATTAGTAATAAATCCATTGTTGAACATTTATAATCAGGAATTAACAGGAATGATGACGGAAGAACTGATCTCACTATAAAATGACTCTGAGCTGAACCCTTATCATACCAATACTTTTGGTTGCAGAAAAAGATCTCTAAATACTATCTGGCATTGTGGAAAAAGGTCAAGATGTACTTTATTGCCTCCCCAAAATGATATTTAGTGGAGCACAGCTGCAGTGCAAACACCCAACCTCTTTCAAAGCAATCAAAGAAACTGAAAATTACTGAACATGGTGATCTGAGACTCTTTCTGAGTGACGTTCAGCTTCTTGTTGAGAATCCAAAACTGCTGCACCAAGCTCATTCGTCTCTTAGAAAGGTGAGGAAGCAATGAAATGGTAAATAGCTGGACTACTAAAGTACAACCTATAATTGTTGCTGGAAATTGTTTCAGTGTAATTAAATAAAGAAATAATCTTATTTGTAGCTTTAAATAGATTTGAATATGACATATAAACCCTTATCGGGCTTCCAGCTGGGTTACAGGTATCAATTTTAACCAATGTTTCGATGACAAACTCCGCCATCTTCATCAAGGATGATACTTGAGCACATCTGGTCCAGTGGTATTTACAACCTCGTTGTTCATCCCACCTGATTGCTTAGTCCTCATTCCATCAGGTTTCTATTGTCCCACCTTGTTTACAATTGAATTCCAGTTCTTTCTTTGAGTGAGACCTTTGTGCTTGTTAAAATTCCTTTCCTCTACTTGTATTTCAATGGCTTCTTTCACTAGGCAGTCCTAAAAGTCATTGGTGTGGCTCTGTAGTTTTGTGCCGAAGTCAATTCTATGGGCATTGCAAACGCAATGTTCTGCTACCACTGATTTCTCTGGGTAACCCAAAAGGATACACTTCCTGTGCTCCTAGATGCGGATTTCCACTGTGCCAATATACGCTGTTCTGCGATCACTGTAAACACCAGCTGTCCAGAGTCTCAGCTCATCTTAGTCCCGTATAAGCTGTGATTTGAGCTTCCTTGTGAGTTTGTGGATGGTACTAATGTGGTATTTCTTCAGGATCCTTGTGATCTTTTCAGAAGCCCAGGAAATATAGGAAAGGCAGGCTCATTGTTAGGTTTCCTGGTTTTTCTGTCAGCCCTTTTAAGGGTCCGATTGATTTCCTTCACCTTGTAGCCATTCTGCAGGAACGTCATGCATAATAGTCTTATTTCCTCATGGAGACTCTTTGGGTCTGAAATAGTTTTCACTTAGTTAATCAAAGTAGAAAGAACTGCTCTACATTGGGAGGCATAGTTCCTGAGGATTGGAGGGTGGCTAATGTAACCCCACTTTTTAAAAAAGGAGGGAGAGAGAAACCGGGGAATTATAGGCCGGTTAGCCTAACGTCGGTGGTGGGGAAACTGCTGGAGTCAGTTATCAAGGATGTGATAACAGCGTATTTGGAAAGCGGTGAAATGATCGGACAAAGTCAGCATGGATTTGTGAAAGGAAAATCATGTCTGACGAATCTCATAGAATTTTTTGAGGATGTAACTAGTAGAGTGGATAGGGGAGAACCAGTGGATGTGGTATATTTGGATTTTCAAAAGGCTTTTGACAAGGTCCCACATAGGAGATTAGTGTGCAAACTTAAAGCACACGGTATTGGGGGTAAGGTATTGGTGTGGGTGGAGAATTGGTTAGCAGACAGGAAGCAAAGAGTGGGAATAAACGGGACCTTTTCAGAATGGCAGGCGGTGACTAGTGGGGTACCGCAAGGCTCAGTGCTGGGACCCCAGTTGTTTACAATATATATTAATGACTTGGATGAGGGAATTAAATGCAGCATCTCCAAGTTTGCGGATGACACGAAGCTGGGTGGCAGTGTTAGCAGTGAGGAGGATGCTAAGAGGATGCAGGGTGACTTGGATAGGTTGGGTGAGTGGGCAAACTCATGGCAGATGCAATTTAATGTGGATAAATGTGAAGTTATCCACTTTGGTGGCAAAAATAGGAAAACAGATTATTATCTGAATGGTGGCCGATTAGGAAAAGGGGAGGTGCAACGAGACCTGGGTGTCATTATACACCAGTCATTGAAAGTGGGCATGCAGGTACAGCAGGCGGTGAAAAAGGCGAACGGTATGCTGGCATTTATAGCGAGAGGATTCGAGTACAGGAGCAGGGAGGTACTACTGCAGTTGTACAAGGCCTTGGTGAGACCACACCTGGAGTATTGTGTGCAGTTTTGGTCCCCTAATCTGAGGAAAGACATCTTTGCCATAGAGGGAGTACAAAGAAGGTTCACCAGATTGATTCCTGGGATGGCAGGTCTTTCATATGAAGAAAGACTGGATAAACTGGGCTTGTACTCGTTGGAATTTAGAAGATTGAGGGGGGATCTGATTGAAACGTATAAGATCCTAAAGGGATTGGACAGGCTAGATGCAGGAAGATTGTTCCCGATGTTGGGGAGGTCTAGAACGAGGGGTCACAGTTTGAGGATAGAGGGGAAGCCTTTTAGGACCGAGGTTAGGAAAAACTTCTTCACACAGAGAGTGGTGAATCTGTGGAATTCTCTGCCACAGCAAACTGTTGAGGCCAGTTCATTAGCTATGTTTAAAAGGAAGTTAGATATGGCCCTTGTGGCTACAGGGGTCAGGGGGTATGGAGGGAAGGCTGGGTTCTGAGTTGGATGATCAGCCATGATCATAATAAATGGCGGTGCAGGCTCGAAGGGCCGAATGGCCTACTCCTGCACCTATTTTCTATGTTTCTATGTTTCTATAACTGTGGCTGTTACTGTTAAAGTATAAGTCCCTGTGAATGGGATTCCAATAGACCCCATGTCTGGGACTACTATCCTGTTTCTGTCATTCAGAATGTCCAGGAACAGGAAGCAAACACTCTTCTCCACTTCCATCGTAAATTTGGATACACGCTGTTCAGATGGTTGTGGAACTGTTGGAATTCCTGGAGTCGGATGATGGGGGTATAAATACCACTGGACTAGATATGCCCAGGCATCATCCCTGATGAAGATGTCAGAGTTTTGTCATTGAAACATCGGTTCAAGTTGATATCTGTACTCAGCTGGAAGCTTGAGAAGAGATTATTCATCATGTACACAGAAAAAGCATCAAATCCTTTTTCCTGATTTGAATAACTTTTGCAATTATTTGTCACCAATTTGAATTTAAGTCCTTATTTTCTTTCACTGTGCATCATAAATCAAAATTCTTTATCATTTTTATGAAATGGCCAGAAAGGGAGAGGGGAGTGCTGAGAATGTGGTCTAGAAAGGGAGAGGGGAGTGCTGAGAATGTGGTCTAGAAAGGGAGAGGGGAGTGCTGAGAATGTGGTCTAGAAAGGGAGAGGGGAGTGCTGAGAATGTGGTCTGGAAAGGGAGAGGTGAGTGCTGAGAATGTGGTCTAGAAAGGGAGAGGGGAGTTCTGAGAATGTGATCCAGGAAGGGAGAGTGGAGAATGTGGTCTAGAGAGCGAGAGGGGAGAATGTGGTCTAGAAAGGGAGAGGGGAGAATGTGGTCCAGAAAGGGAGAGGGGAGAATGTGGTCCAGAAAGGGAGAGGGGAGACTGTGGTCTAGAAAGGGAGAGGGGAGAATGTGGTCCAGAGAGGGAGAGGCGAGAATGTGGTCCAGAGAGGGAGAGGGGAGAATGTGGTCTAGAAAGGGAGAGGGGAGACTGTGGTCTAGAAAGGGAGAGGGGAGAATGTGGTCTAGAAAGGGAGAGGGGAGAATGTGGTCTAGAAAGGGAGAGGGGAGTGCTGAGAATGTGGTCTCGAAAGGGAGAGGGGAGAATGTGGTCTAGAAAGGGAGAGGGGAGAATGTGGTCTGGAAAGGGAGAGGGGAGAATGTGGTCTAGAAAGGGAGAGGGGAGAATGTGGTCTAGAAAGGGAGTGCTGAGAATTGTGGTCTAGAAAGGGAGAGGGGAGTGTTGAGAATGTGGTCTAGAAAGGGAGAGGGGAGTGCTGAGAATGTGGTCTAGAAAGGGAGAGGGGAGTGCTGAGAATGTGGTCTAGAAAGGGAGAGGGGAGAATGTGGTATAGAAAGGGAGCGGGGACAATGTGGTTGGGAAAGGGAGAGGGGAGTGCTGAGAATGTGGTCTAGAAAGGGAGAGGGGAGTGCTGAGAATGTGGTCTAGAAAGGGAGAGGGGAGAGGGGAGAATGTGGTCTAGAAAGGGAGAGCGGAGTGCCGAGAATGTGGTCTAGAAAGGGAGAGGGGAGAATGTGGTCTAGAAAGGGAGAGGGGAGAATGTGGTCAGATAGAGAGAGGGGAGTGCTGAGAATGTGGTCTAGATAGGGAGAGCGGAATGCTGAGAATGTGGTTTAGAAAGGGAGAGGGGAGAATGTGGTCTCGAAAGGGAGAGGGGAGAATGTGGTCTAGTAAGGGAGAACGGATTATGTGGTCTAGAAAGGGAGAGGGGAGAATGTGGTCTGGAAAGGGAGAGGGGAGTGCTGAGAATGTGGTCTAGAAAGGGAGAGGGGAGAATGTGTACTCGAAAGGGAGAGGGGAGTGCTGAGAATGTGGTCTAGATAGGGAGAGCGGAGTGCTGAGAATATGGTCTAGAAAGGGAGAGGGGAGTGCTGAGAATGTGGTCTGGAAAGGGAGAGGGGAGAATGTGGTCTAGAAAGGGAGAGGGGAGACTGTGGTCTAGAAAGGGAGAGGGGTGTGCTGAGAATGTGGTCTAGGAAGGGAGAAGGGAGAATGTGGTCTAGAAAGGGAGAAGGGAGAATGTGGTCTAGAAAGTGAGAGGGGAGAATGTGGTCTGGAGAGGGAGAGGGAAGAATGTGGTCTAGAAAGGGAGAGGGGAGTGCTGAGAATGTGGTCTAGAAAGGGAGAGGGGAGAATGTGGTCTAGAAAGGGAGAGGGGAGTGCTGAGAATGTGGTCTATAAAGGGAGAGGGGAGTGCTGAGTATGTGGTCTAGAAAGGGAGAGGGGAGAATGTGGTCTAGAAAGGGAGAGGGGAGAGGGGAGAATGTGGTCTAGAAAGGGAGAACGGAGAATGTGGTCTGGAAAGGGAGAGGGGAGAATGTGGTCTGAAAAGGGAGAGGGGAGTGCCGAGAATGTGGTCTAGAAAGGGAGAGGGGAGAATGTGGTCTAGAAAGGGAGAGGGGAGTGCTGAGAATGTGGTCTAGAAAGGGAGAGGTGAGTGCTGAGACTGTGGTCTAGAAAGGGAGAGGGGAGTGCTGAGAATGTGGTCTAGGAAGATAGAGGGGAGAATGTGGTCTAGAAAGGGAGAGGGGAGAATATGGTCTAGAAAGGGAGAGGGGAGAATGTGGTCTAGAGAGGGAGAGGGGAGAATGTGGTCTCGCGGCGGAGAGGGGAAAATGTGGTCTAGAAAGGGAGAGGGGAGAATCTGGTCTAGAAAGGGAGAGGGGAGAATGTGGTCTCGAAAGGGAGAGGGGAGTGCTGAGAAAGTGGTCTAGAAAGGGAGAGGGGAGAATGTGGTCTGGAAAGGGAGAGGGGAGACTGTGGTCTGGAAGCCAAGGAAGTGGTAACCCAAAAACGTTTGGGACTCACTGCTCTAAAGTTTACAGAGAATGGTGCAAAAAAACAAAAATTATCCAATGAGCAGCGGCTCTGTGGGAGAAAAAAGCTTTTAAATTATGAGAGAGGTAAGAGGCGACAGTAAATCATATTGCCACACATTACTACAGTAGTATGCAAAAGGGCACCTCTTAATGCACAACACACCAAACCTTTATTTCGAGTGAGCTATTTCAAGTTCAAGGGCGTCAATATATCTGAGGATCCAACCTGGCCCCAACATTATCGATTGAGCTATTATGAAGGCTAGACAGCTGCTATATTTCATTAGGAATTTGAGGAGATTTGGTTTTTTACTTAAAACACTTGAAAACTTCTACGTGGAGAGCATTCTGACAGACTGCATCACTGTCTGGTGTGCTGGGGGGGTGGTATTGCACAGGATCGTAAGAAGCTACAGGAAGTTGTAAAATTAGTCAGCTCCATCATAGGTGCCTGTGTAGTATGCACGACATCTTCAAGGAGCTGTGCCTCAGAAAGGCGGCATCCATTATTAAGGAACCTCATCACGCAGGGTATGCCCACTTCTCATTGTTACCATCAAGAAGATATATATACACACTTTAAATGATAAATTTATTTATGTTTCTATATTATCATGCATTGCATTGTATTGCTGCCACTAAGTTAAAAAATTTCACAACATTTGCCGGTGATATGAAACCTGATTCTGATTCTGACCCTGAAGAGGATAGGCTACAGCAGCAAAAGACTGCACACGCATTCAGTGGCCACTTTATTAGGTACACGAGGTACCTAATAAAGTGGCCACTGAGTATATTTTGATCTGAAAAATGAGACCATAATTTTCAAGGAGGTGCAGACACAGAACACACAGGCAGGACAAATACAAATCTTTAAAAAAAAAAGCAGTAGAAGGTTAGACTCTTTTGAAATAAAGCAATTGAATTCTTTGGTTCTATTAACAGAGGCATTGAGTACGTACGTTAATTTAATGTTCTATATTTGATTCTTGCAACCTCTTTATGACATACTAGACAAAATCACAAATGTTGAAATTTGATAAATAGAAACAAAAATATTAATTAATACTTAAGGTCGTAGCTAGGGATATGTTCAACTCAGAACACCTTACTTTAGGAAAGAAGGCTGAGGGATGTCACTAAAGAAACATACTCTGATGCTTATACAAATGAGGGATATCAGTCATGTGGAGAGGATGGAGATCCTGTACTTTCTAAGAAATTTGTGAAGATTTGGCATAACATCTAAAAACTTTGACGAACTTCTCTCAACGCGTGTTGAAGAACAGACTCTTCTCCAGTTTCTAGCTGGGTACAGATATCGATATTAACCAACATTTCAATGACAAACACTGCCACCTTCATCAAGGATGATGCCTGGGCATGTCTAGTCTGGTGGTATTTATACCCCTGTCCTCATCCATACAGGTTCCAGCTGTCCCACCTTGTTTACAACCGAATTCCAATTCTGGAGAGTATGTCGACTGATTGCATCACAGCCTGGTACGGAAACACCAATACACTTGAACAGAAAGCCTACAAAAAGTACTGCATATGGCCCAGATCATCATGAATGAGCGTTCCCCACTATTGAGCACATCTATGTGGAGCGCTGTCAAAGAAAGCAGCATTCTTATCAATGACCTCCACCATCCAAGCCATACTCTCTTCAACCTGTTGCCATCCAGAAGATGGTACAGGAGCCTCAGGAAACACATCATCAAATACAAGAACAATTATCACCCCTCAACCATCAGGCTCTTGAACCAGAGGGGACAACTTCACTCACCTCATCACTGAACTGCTCCCACGACCTATGGACTCACTTTCAAGGACTCCATCACATGGTCTCAATATTAGTTTTTCTTTTCTATTTGCACAGTTTGTTGTCTTTTGCACATTGTCTGCCTATTTGTCCACCCTATTGGGTGAGGTCTTTCTGATTCTATTGCGTTTCTTTGATTTCCTATGATTGCTCACAGGAAAACAAACCTCAGGGTTGTGCAGTATATGCTGGCATATACAGTGCCTATAAAGAGTATTCACCACCTCCCCCTTGGAAGTTTTCATATTTAATTGCTTTACAACATTGAATCACAGTGGATTTAATTTGGCTTTTTTTGTCACAATCAACAGGAAAAGACCCATGTCAAAGGGAAAAGAGCTCTCTACCAAGTGAGCTAGATTAATTACAAGTATAAAACACAAAATAATTGATTGCATAAGTATTCACCCACTTCAAGTCAGTATTTAGTAGATGCACCTTTGGCAGCAATTACAGCCTTGAGTCTGCGTGGATAGGTCTCTATCAGCTTTGCGCATCTGGACACTGCAGTTTTTACCCATTCTTCTTTACAAAACTGCTCAAGCTCTATCAGATTGCATGGGGATCATGAGAGGACAACACTTTTCAAGTCCAGCCACAAATTCTCAATTGAACTGTGGTCTGGGCTCTGACTTGGCCACTGCGGGATATTAACTTTGTTGTTTTTAAACCATTCCTGTGTAGCTTTGGCTTTATACTTTGGGATTATTGTCTTGCTGGAAAACAAATCTTCTCCCAAGTCACAGTTTTCTTCCAGACTGCATCACATTTTCTTCCAGGATTTCCCTGCTTGATGCTGCATTCATTTTACCCTCTACCTTCACAAAGCTTCTAAAGCCTTCTGCAATGAAGCACCCCCACAGCATGATGCAGCCACCACTATGCTTCACGGAGGCATGGTGTGTTCTTGATGATATGCAGTATTTGGCTTATGCCAAACATAGAGTTTATTTAGTCTGATGGCTAAAAAGCTCAATTTTGCTTTCAGCAGACAATAGAATTTACTTTCAGCTGACTTCAGAGTCTCCCCACATACCTTCTGGCAACCTCTAGCCGAGATTTCACGAGCCTTTTTCCATAGTGGCTTTCTCTTTGCCACTCCCCCATAAAGCTGTGACTGGTGAAGCACCCAGGCCTACAGTTGTTGTACGCACAGTCTCTCCCATCTCAGCCACTGAAGCTTGTAACTCCTCCAGAGTTGTCATAGGTCTCTTGGTGGCCTCCCTCACTAGTCCCCTTCTTGCACGGTCACTCAGTTTTTGAACACAGCCTGCTCTAAGCAGATTTACAGATGTGCCATATTCTTATCATTTCTTGATAATCGACTTTACTGTATTTCAAGGGATAATCAGTGACTTGGAAATTTTCTTGTATCCATCTCCTGACTTGTGCTTTTCAATAACCTTTGACCAGAGTTGCTTGGAGTGTTCTTTTGTCTTCATGGTGTAGTTTTTGCCAGGATACTGACTTACCAGCAGTTGGACCTTCCAGATACATTGTATGTATTTTTACTACAATCAATTGAAACACCTTGACTGCACACAGATTATCAATATTTAACTAATTATGGGACTTCTGAAATCAATTGGCTGCACCACTGATGATTTGGGGAGGAGGGGGTGAATACTTATGCAATCAACTGTTTTGAGTTTTATATTTGTAATTAATTTAGATCATTTTGTAGAGATCTATTTTCCCTTTGACATGGAAAAGTCTTTTTCTGTTAATCAGTGTCAAAAATGCCAAATTAAATCACTGTTAATCAACGTTAAACAATAAAAAATGAAAGCTTCTGGGGTGGGGGGAGGAATACTTTTTATAGGCACTGTATGTACTTTGATAATAAATGCACTTTGAACTTTGAACCTGGTGTTGTTCCACTGGATCATAGGTTGAGAGATTGGGTAGAGGTGGTTAAACTAATTTTGATTTTAACCAAGTAAATAAACAGAAACTGTAACGGATGACGGAAGGGGTCACTATTCAGAGCATATGATTTATGACGGTAGCTATGGGAACAGGAGGAAACAATGTAGCAAACTCTTGACAAGGAATCTATGCCTTGAAGGTTGGTGATAGCAGAATCAATTGTAATTTGCGAACTGGATAAATACGTGAACGGCAGGAAAAAATGATGGGCTAATATAACCATATAACAATTACAGCTGTGGAAAGACCAAAGAAGGACAACTAATTGTTTAGTTCTCCCCCAAAAGCTGACATTTATACAATAGCCCAAATAACCTCCTTCTGTGCTGTATCATTCTGTGATTCCAGTTCTGAATTGCTTAAACCAAATACAAATTGAGGCTTACAACTGTAGATTCTTAGTACTTAATACTACCTAACACTTAATACTGTACTTAATTGTTCAAAGGGAGAAGTCTTGAGCACTAAAAATAAATCTGTTACTAATTTTGCATATCATCTTTATAGGGATCATCCAAAGGATGTCTGGATTAATTTTCTCATATTTAGCTTCACATGAATAGAATTTATAATGCATGTACTACAGTAAGCCTGAATTTAATGGTAAAGAAAATGAGAGCAGAAAGGTAAGGCTACAAAGGGTTTTACATCCTTCAGAAGTTCATCGCCGCAACCAAATGATTCTAATTCTGGTATGATACTGAATTACAATATTTCAAATTATTACTAAAGTAATATGTTCTTAGCACTTTGTAATCACCAACTGATGTTAAATGATTGAGACATCTAGATGGCAAATGACAGAGTCATAACAAAGAAACGTAAATACTTCAAAGTTCCGATGCAGAAAGGCCGACCAGCAATATAACAACAGAGAGATGGTGCATCTGCTTGCACTTAACTCTTTGAATAGTAATAAGATTAGGACTCCCATGCATGCAGTGTCATGTGTGGAAGTCGTGGACTCACTAGCAAGTTTGGAACACCCAAAATACTGGAGGAGTTCAGCAGGCCAGGCAGCATTTATGGAAAACCGTAAACAGTCGATGTTCTGGGCCAAGACCCTTCATCAGGACTCATGATGCAGAGTCTCGGCCTGGAGCATCAGCTGTTTACTCTTTTCCATAGATGCTGCCTGCCCTGCTGAGTTCCTCCAACATTTTCGGTGTGGTGCTTCTGTTTCCAGAATCTGCAGAGTTTCTCTTGTTTGTGATTGGAACAGTACATCAACCTCTCCACTTCATTGCTCGACTCAAGCAATGGAGCCCAGTCTTGCTGGGTCTCTTCACTGAGCTGACAGCGGGCCTAAGGGCCCAATAGTTTCAACTGAATCATCAATCCATTGATTAGGAGTCAAAGGGGAAAATACATTACTTTAGTGACTTCACTTTAGTTTATAATAGATTATTTATAAATCTTATTTAATTAAGTAATTACAATTATTTTAATCAGAATCAGGTTTATTACCACTGGCATGTGTCATGAAATTTGTTAGCTCAGCAATACATGATAATATAGAAAGAAAAATAAATAAACATGTAGATCGATTACAGTAAGTATATAAATATGTATTGAACAGATAAAATAGATAGACATTTTATTGATCCTAAAGCAAATTATAGTGTCACAGTAGCATTACAAGTGCACAGATATAAATATTAGAACAGAAGTAGAAAGAATTAAAAATAAGTTACTTCAAACAGTCTAACAAGAGGGAGTCATCACTTCCCCAGCTATAGGTTAACTCATTATAGAGCCTGATGGCCAAGAGTAAGAATGACCTCATATAGCGCTCTTTGGAGCAACACAGTTGTCTTAGTCTATTACTAAACGTGCTCCTCTGTTTAGCCAAGGTGGCATGCAGAGGGTGAGAAACATTGTCCAGAATTGCCAGGATTTTCCCGAGGGTCCTTTGTTCTATCGCAGCCTCCAGTGTGTCCACTTTGACTCCTGTAACAGAGCCAGCCTTTCTAAACGGTTTATTGCACCTGTTGGCATCACCGGTGTTGATGCCATTGCTCCAGCACACCACTGCATAGAAGATTGTACTGACGACAACAGACTGGTAGAACATGTGAAAAAGAGGCCTGCATACTCCAAAGGACTTCATTCTTCTCAGTAAGTAGGGACATCTCTGGCCCTTCTTGTACACAGCCTCTGTGTTGGTGCTCCATTCAAGTCTGTCATCCAGGTGCACCCCCAGGTACTTATAGTAAAAATAGTGCAAAAACAGAAATAATATATATTAAACAAAGCAAGATAGCATTCATGGGTTCAATGTCCATTTAGAATCATATCGCAGAGAGGAAGAAGCTGTCTTAGAAGCATTGAGTGTGCCTTCAGGCTTCTATACTTCCTTCCTGACTGTAACAATGAGAAGGGGCCATGCCCTGGGTGATGAGGGTCCTTAATAATGGAGATCGTATCTCTGAGGCACCACTCCTTGAAGATGTCTTGGGTACTACGGAGGCTAGTATCCAAGATGGAGCTGACTTATTTTACAACTTTTTTGTAGCTTCTTTCATTCCTGTGCAGCAGACCCCACCCCCTGCATCCGCCTCCCATACCAGACAGTCATGCAGCCTGTCAGAATGCTCTCCACAGTACATCTATATAAGTTTGAGTGTTCTGGTGACAGGCCAAATCTCCTCAAACTCCTAAAGAAATATAGCTGCTTTCTTGTTGCATCGATATGTTGGGACCAAGTTAGATGCTCAGAGATCTCTAATCCCTCTATGAGGGTTGGTTCATGTTCCCTTGTCTTACCCTTCCTGAAGTCCACAATCAGGTTTTTTGACATACTGACATTGAGTGCAAGGTTGTTGCTGTGATACCATTTGACCAGCTGATATATTTCTCTCCTGTATGCCCTCTCAGCTCCATCTGAGATTCTATCAACAATAATCCTATGTTTTAATTTTAAGTGTTTTATATACTATGTCTGCCTAGGTACCATATCCGATGCGTATTGTGGTAACCATGGTTTTCCATATAGATCTATCCTTCGTTTTTTGGATGACTTCCATTTCCTCCATGTGTAGCCACCTGGCTATACTTTTGATGTACATAAGTCGAGGTCTTCCTCTAGGTTTGCTCCCCTCAATCTTTCCAGAGAGTACGAGTTTTTCTAGTTCATCTTTCCGCATGATGTGTCCTACGAATCTGAGTTGTCTTTCTCTTATTGTTGGTATGAGTGATTTATATACTATAGCGAACTTAATTTTAAAATAATAAAAATAATAACTTACTTTAGCTTTAATAGCTTCTATACATTGGGCTTATTTGAAAATGATCAAAATCCCATACAGACCTGAAAGCCAGTAAAGTTAGTAAAGTTAGGGATAGGGTTTGTAATCAAATCAGTCTGGGCAGGTTTGGAGGGGGGAGTGGCAGGGGGCTTCCAAAGCCCTGGCATTGCCAAGGCTGTGCCAATAGACCTTTACGTAATTTGGGTCACTGAGATTGGTCCTCCATATCTAGACCAGGTAGAGATGAGTTCAGGTAGCCAAAGGTAGTGGTTCTAAGATGGGGAACCAGATCATCAAGAGCACGTATAACACAATCAACAAGTGGAACGAACTCAGGTCAGGCAGCATCTATGGAGAAAATTAAGCAGTTGACATTTTGGGCTGTGATCCTTAATCAGGATTGGGACAGACGAGAGACGAAGCCAGAAAAAGATATGTAGAAAGAGGTGTAGGAGCACAAGCTAGTGGGTGATAAGTGAATCAAGGAGAGGGCGAAGGTAGGAAGGTTGAGGGGAGAAGGAATGATGTGAGAAGCTGCCAGGGAATAGACAGAAAAAGCAAAGGGCTGATGAAGGAAGTATCTGATGGAAGAGGAAAACAGACCACAGAATACAGGGAAGGAGAGGACACAGAGGACATGCTCACTATTTCTGCTCGTAATACCACTACTCCAATATTGTATTTTCACTCTACACTGCATTTCCAGTAGTAGTGACAGATTGCTCTCTGGTGATCATAATTAACTGGTGCACCTGGAGGTGATTCTGAAAGAGATAAAATAAGTTTATGTATATCAGAATTAACTATAGGTGCATTTCTTTGCCTTGTTCAGTTTATTTTTACATGCCTTGCTGTTAAAGAAACTTGGTTAACGAGAGTTCCTTTTCTCCTGACTCAGAAAACTTTATTCACTGAACAGCATGAAAACATCACTGAAGCCTATCACCACTGCTGGGACATAGGCCACTGACAACAGCTCAGCAGCGTGCTCTGTCCTGGTCAGTGTTTCAAATTGTTCCCATTTGTAGGCCATCTTCTTGGTGTGAGCTTCAATGTTGCATTATCAGGTGTTCTTTGGCCGGCCTCTCTTATCAGCCCTGTGGCTATCACAGGCTTGTGGCTATCACCACACAACTTCATACATCTTCTAGGTGAAGATTCTTCCTCTCCCAGGATGAGATTTTTGGAGCTTTGGTCAGTATGTAATGGGGGTGCTAGTCCCCATGCCCAAACCTCTTTGGCCAGCTGGGCTAGGGAACGTCCATAGTGGAGTTACTTCATAATTGGTCAGCTGATAAACCAGTAGCTCCACAGTGCTAAAATCTACTGATTTTTCTTAGGAAACTTTCACTAGTTTACCTATGCCAAGTGGGGAACTAAAGTTAAAGGAGTAGAGGAACTCTTTTTCTTGAGGACAACAAGGGAACAGAGGCACAGCAGTTTAATGGTTAGTGCAATGTTTTACAGCACTGGGATTAATATTGGGGTTCGATTCTCATTGCTATCTGTAAGGAGTTTGTATGTTGTCCACTTGACCACATGGATTTCTTCCAGGTGTTCTGGTTTCCTTTCAAATATCAAAAAAAAAAGACATATGGGTAGGGTTTGAGAGTTGTGGGCATGCTATGTTGGTGAATCGAGGCAAAATTTGCAGGCTACCCAGCACAATCCTAACTGATTTGATTGACGCAAGCAATACATTTCACTGTATGTATTGGTGTAAAAGTGACAGAGTTAAACTTTTAGAATGACTTTGTTAGGAATGTCAGAGAGAATATTTATGGGAAAATAAGGAGGGAGTAAATAATAAATGTTCGAATGCTCAGTCAGAAAAGAATTAACTAACCAAATTGCTTCCTTGCATATATAAAAAAGACACACCTTGCTAGGTACCTTCATGCTTTAGTTGCCATCTCTGAATATAGGCTATCTAATTTCTCCCTGCAACAAAATCCATTCTGCCAACATTCTAGTGAAGTCTCTCGCATTTCGATGAGATATTACAGTGATAGCAGTCACTATTTTATTGAGTAATGGAACAGACATGTAGGTTAGGTGCACTACTCATGCTCCCAGCTTGTGCATTGTAAAAGAAAGTGAAAGGTATGGAGTGAAAACTGGCCGGCACAGCAACGCAGCAGTTACCTTAATGCTATTACAGGGCCAGCTGTTAGATTGCGGTTCACTTCCCACCAAAGTCTGTAAGAAGTTTTTCCCTGTGATGCGTGTGTTTTCCCCGGGTGGCCTGGTTTCCTCCCGCTAATTTAAAAGACGTACAGGTCAGGGTTAGTGAGTTGTGGGGATGCTATGTTGGTGACAGAAGCATGGCAACACTTGTGGGCTGCTCACAGCACACCCTCACTGGTTTGATTTGACACAAATAATGCATCTTACTGTGTGTTTCGATGGACATGTGACAGATAAGACTAATCTTTATCTTTAATCTTTATAAACAAAAGGAGAAAGGGAAATAACCTTCCACAACCAAAGGGCTTTGAAAAGTTATTTGCAGCTGAATAGCTGCTGTTGAAGAAACATAATGCCTGATTTTCTGACATCAGATACTCTGTGGACCCAGCACAGCTTCCAAATCAGTATTGCATAGGATTACATCATTTGTGGGCAATTCTGCTTTCAGAGTACTGCAGTGATGCCACATCCACTGCAATAGGGTCAACCAATAATGTGTCAAGAAAGGTACTGGATGATGCCACAAGGATGGCATTTGAAACTCAAACATATTAAGGGTAATATAGTGCTAAATGAAAATGCCATATCCAAGTTTTATAAAGCCTGTCCAGTTTCTTATACCATCCATGATGATGTAGCCGGTGAGCTTGATCACATTGAGGCAGAAGGAATTCTTTCCAAGGTTGAGTGAAGACCGTGGGCAATGCCAGTGGTCCCAATAGCCAAGGAGAATGGGTCTGTCAGGATCTGTGGTGATTTTAAGGTCACCATCAATCCAGTACTGAAAGTAGATCAATAGCCTCTTCCCAAGATAGAGAATATCCTTGCAAACTTTTCGGGAGGAAAACACTTCAGCAAAATGGACTTAGCTGAAGCCTACCTACAAATGGAGAAGGAAGAAGAATCCAAAGTGTTCTCACCATAAACGCTGACAAACGGCTTTATCACTGTAATAGGCATATTTCTGGAGTAGCATCTGCACTTACTATTTCCCCTGGCTACTGTGTTTATAACCAGACACAATCTCAAACTAGGAGATCAGCTACTCAGAACAAAGATGAGAAGAAATGTCTTCACCTAGAGAATGAAGAAATTTCAGCAACACTCACAACACGCTAGAGGAACTCAGCAGGTCAGGCAGCATTCGTGGAAATGATGAGTCGACGTTTCGGACTGGAACCCTCCATCAGGACTGAAGAGGGAAGGGGCAGAGGCCCTATAAAGAAGGTGGGGGGAGGGTTGGAAGGAGAAGGCTGGTAGGTTCAGTTGAAAAAACAGTAATTTGAAAGACAAAGGGGTGGAGGAGGGGAAGCAGGGAGGTGATAGGCAGGAAAACAATGGGTAGTAGAAGGAGGCGGAACCATGAGGGAGGTGATAGGCAGTTGGGGGAGGGGGCAGAGTGAAATAGGGATAGAGGAAGGGAGGGGGAGGGAATTACCGGAAGTTGGAAAATTCTATGTTCATACCAAGGGGCTGGAAACTACCTAGACGGTATATGAGGTGTTGCTGCTCCAACCTGAGTTTAGCCTCATCATGGCAGTAGAGGAGGCCATGTATGGACATATCTGAATGTGAATGGGAAGCAGAGTTGAAGTGGGTGGCCACCGGGAGATCCTGTCTGCTATGGCGGACGGAGCGGAGGTGCTCGATCTGCGTCGGGTTTCACCAATGTAGAGGAGGCCACACCGGGAGCACCGGATGCAATAAATGACCCCAACAGACTCACAAGTGAAGTGTTGCCTTACCTGGAAGGACTGTTTGGGGCTCTGAATGTTGGCAAGAGAGGAGGTGTAGGGACAGGTGCAGCACTTACGCTTACAGGGATAAGTACCGGGTGGGAGATCCATGGGGAGGGACGTGTGGATAAGGGTGTCATGGAGGGACCGATCCCTGCAGAAAGCAGAGAGGGGTGGAGAGGGAAAGATGAGCTTAGTGGTGGAGTCCTGTTGAAGGTGGCGGAAGTTGCGGAGGATAATGTGCTGGATCCGGAGGCTGGTGGGGTGGTAGGTGAGGACAAGGGGAACTCTGTCCCTGTTGTGGGGGCGGGAGAATGGGGTGAGGGATGAAGTGCGGGAAATGGAGGAGATGCAGGTGAGGGCATCATTGATGACGGTAGAAGGGAAACCACGATCCTTAAAGAAAGAGGACATTGGAGATGTCCTGGAATGGAAAGCCTCATCCTCGGAGCAGATGCGGCGGAGACGGAGGAACTGGGAATAGGGAATGGCATTTTTGCATGTGGTGGGGTATCCGCCACATCTGCTCCCAGGATGAGGCTTTCCGTTCCAGGACATCTCAAATGTCCTCTTTCTTTAAGGATCGTGGTTTCCCTTCTACTGTCATCAATGATGCCCTCACCCGCATCTCCTATATTTCCTGTACTTCGGCCCTCACCCCATCCTCCCGCTACTACAACAGGGACAAAGTTCCCCTTGTCCTCACCTACTACCCCACTAGCCTCCGGATCTAGCACATTATCCACCGCAACTTGCACTACCTTCAACAAGATCCCACTAAGCACATCTTTCTCTCTCCACCCCTCTCCGCTTTCCGCAGGGATCAGTCCTTCCGCGACTCCCTTATCCACACATTCCTCCCCACGGATCTCCCACCCGGTACTTATCCCTGTAAGCGTAAGTGCTACACCTGTCCCTACACCTCCTCTCTTGCCAACATTCAGGGCCCCAAACAGTCCTTCCAGGTGAGGCAACACTTCACTTGTGAGTCTGTTGGGGTCATCTATTGCATCCGGTGCTCCCGGTGTGGCCTCCTCTACATTGGTGAAACCCGACGCAGATTGGGGGACCACTTCGTCGAGCACCTCCGCTCCGTCCGCCACAACAGACAGGATCTCCTGGTAGCCACCTACTTCAACTCTGCTTCCCATTCCCATTCTGATATGTCCATAAATGGCCTCCTCTACTGCCATGATGAGGCTAAACTCAAGTTGGAGGAGCAACACCTCATATACCGTCTAGGTAGTCTCCAGCCCCTTGGTATGAACATAGAATTCTCCAACTTCCAGTAATTCCCTCCCCCACCCTTCCCCTATCCCTATTTCACTCTGCCCCCTCCCCCAGCTGTCTATCAATGCCCTCATGGTTCTGCCTCTTTCTACTACCCATTGTTTTCCTGCCTATCACCTCCCTGCTTCCCCCCCTCCACCCCTTTGTCTTTCAAATTACTGTTTTTTCAACTGAACCTACCAGCCTTCTCCTTCCAACTCTCCCCCCACCTTCTTTATAGGGCCTCTGCCCCTTTCCTCTTCAGTCCTGATGAAGGGTTCCGGCCCGAAACATCAGCTCATCGTTTCCACAGATGCCGCCTTACCTTCTGAGTTCCTCCAGCATGTTGTGAGTGTTGCTTTGATCCCAGCATCTGCAGATTATTTTGTGTTGAAGAAATTTCACAATTCATAGTTCAAGGGGTTTATTGGGGTTCAGTCATTGAGGATATTCCAGATAGAAAGTAATTGATTTTCTGTTTTAAGAGATAAGGAATTAGTGCAGATTGTGACACTACGGTGAAAGAACAGCCATGATCTTAATGAAGGCTGGAAGATATCAAAAAGCCCACTCCTGCTTCAATTTCCTCTGTTTGAAGGGTTAATGTGATATGATTTTTTTTGCAGCTGAAGTAGAATAAATATTTTTTTTAAATCCAAAGAATGCTGTTGTTTTTCCTCATTGATGGACCAAATGCCACTGCCAAGCTCACCATATTTACATAAAGCTCTATGGATGAAATAGCTATTTATATCTTCCAGTTTGCTCTGCTATGCAGTATAATTGCTGGTGATTACCTCAACACCATCTTACTGGTATTACCTCAGCTTCCCAGTGAATGGAAACCTAGTTGTCTGGGTTAGTTTAATTGCAAAAATCTTCAAAGACTGATTCTCAGAATTTCCATTGTCCGTTTTTCCATTACAGGACAGTAAGGTCATTTGCTATACAGAATACTAACACAGTTACTCTGTTCACATTAGAATATGATTTTACTATTTCTGGATTCATTAGAAATGAATTCTACAGTTAAGTAAAGCTGTGACTTGAAACTGGGAAACAGAGCTTGATATGAAGTGGCTGAATTTAATTGATTGTGTAAGCAGATTGTCTAATTTGGGTATGTACTTTGCTCTCTCTGGCACAAAAATAAATAATGATAGGTTTAGAGGTAAAAAATATCATCTGCCTTGTCAATCATATAAATGTCCATTTATGGCAAAACACCGTAGCGAGCAGTTAAATGTTTTCCTCTTTTTCTTTAAAGAACCCAACTAGTTCCTTGGTTATAATGCCAATGGTGTCAGTCACCCTCTGATATGTTACTCAAGTAACTAGTTATAGGTGCCTGAATATCTCAAATAATTGGACCCTAGATCAAAGTCAAAATTTTGCTTATTGTGATAAGTACAAATAAACCTGCACATGGGTGCAATGAAAATTTTTCTTTCAGTGGCTTCATAGCCACACAGCTTCGTATAAACAGCATTCAGAAGAAAAAACAAATGAAGCACAAATTACACACAATTTTTACAAGAAAACAGCACAAGAAGTCCATTGTAGTGCAAAATGGCAAAAGTGGTCATAGCGGTGCTAAACTGCAGTGATTAGGATTTTGTTGTTTGTTTCAAGGGCCAAATGACTGAAGTGAAGTAACTGTTCTTGAAGTATGTGGCATGGGAATGCAATATTGATCCAATACTTTTACAATCCCTACCGTGAGGTCAGGTATTGAAAATCTAGTGGATTGACTCTCAAAGGCAATAATGATGTTCTCACCATCCTTGCCTGAGGCCAACTGATTTTACACAGAGCAGAGGTGGTTTCTGGTCAGTGAGCTTCTGATATTAACTGCTATGGTTCATTGCTGTTATTAGGTTAGTATGAAAATGCTGCACAATTCTGTGTCTATGACTCTAAAAGATGTTGCCTTATGAGCACAAGTGCAACTCTGATACTACTGACTCTGTTTATACGTACTGCATACATAAGAATATTCATTTGTTCCATGAACTCTATAGCAGGTGGGATTGGGCATTATTGCATTATGGTCAGCACGGGGATAGGCCAAATGGGATGTTCCTGTGTTATGCTGTTCTGTGTTCTATGGAAGCTAAGGTAGAATTTGAATAGTTGACTGTCAGCACCAACATGGTGGGCCGAACAATCCCTTTTTGTGCCCTCTGACTCTTTGACTAAATAACCGTTACCATAGAAAGCATCTTACCATTGTCCTAAAGTTTAGAATTCTGTATGAATTTATCATACCAGCTGAACGAAGAATCTAAGTTTTAATCCAGCTGTTGAGTGTTGAGTGTTGGCTGAGAGCAGAACATGGCATGGCATCAGCAAAAAAAAATAGAGGCATTTCTGAGGCATGTGAATATTCAGAGAATGAAGTGAAATTGAAGTAGTGTAGGAAGAAGGAATTAGTTTAGCTTGACATTTAATTACTAGTTTAATTAGTTTAGCACAACATCATGGGCTGAAAGGCTGTGCTGTTCTATATTCTTTGCTCTAATTCTCAAATCTTAGTATCCACCCTTAGACAAGGGTACCTTGCCATACTGGAAAGCAAAAAAACCTACAGGTGCTCAAAAACTGAAAATGCCACAAGTACTCAACAGGTCAGGAAGAATTTATGGAAGAAGGAAGAGTTTCAATGTCTCAGATCAGGACAAACATCAGCATTATGAAGAGGTGTATAAGAGTGCCTTCCATCAGACCATAGCACCATAAAGACATAAGAGCAGAATTAGGCTATTTGACCCATTGAGTCTGCTCCACCAGTCATGATTGATGCATTTTCCCACACAACCCCATTCTCCTGCCTTCTTCCCGTAACCTTTGATGCCATTACTAATTAAGGAGTTATTAACCTCTGCTTCAAATACATCAAATGAAATGGCCTCCATAGCATTCTGCGGCAATGAATTCCACAGATTCACCACCCTCTGGTTAAAGAAACTCCTCCTCATCTCTGTTTTAAAGGGACGTCATTCTATTGTAAGGCTGAGCCCTCTGGTCAGAGACACAGGAAATGGCAGGAATCTGGAGCAAGATGTTGGAAAAACTCAACAACTCAAACAGCATCTGTGAAGCTATGCAGATAGTTGGCATTTCAGATGATCCTTTATAAGGATTCCTAGATTCTTGTTAAGTAAATGAGTGAAAGATTTTGCAGGAAGATGGGAAAGTGGAGTTGAGGATACAATCATTTCAGTCATTAGATAGCAAAGCAGGATAGTGCTTTGCTATCCAATGAGTGGCCTATCCATACTCTCATTTTAGACAAAAAGTCCAGAAGACATGAATGAGATCATTCTGCCCAACGACTCTGCTCTGCCATTCCATCTCTCTCAACTCCATTCTCTTGCCTTCTCCCTTTAACCTTTGATGCCCTTACCAAACAAGATCCTTTCAGAAGGCTGTTGACAAGATAAGAGACCATGGCAAAACAGGAAAGATACCAGCATGGATAGAAGATTGGCTGTTAGGAGGCAAAGAGTGGGAATAAAAGTAGCCTTCTCTGGCTAGCTTCCAGTGACTAGTGGTGTCCCGCAGGGGTCAGTAGTGGGACAGTTTATTTGTATGTTGTATGTCAATGATTTGGATGATGGAATTAATAATTTTGTGGGCAAGTTTGTAGATGGCATGAAGACAGATGGAGGGGACGGTAGTGTTGAGGAAGCAGGGAGTCTGCAGAAGGACATAGATTAGGAAAATGGACAAAGAAGTGGCAGATAGAATATTGTGTAAGGAAGTGCATGGTCCTGCACTGTGGTAAAAGGTATAAAGACATAGACTGTTCTAAACAGAGAGAAAATTCAAAAATCAGAGGTCCAAAGGGATTTTGGAGTTCTCATGTAGGATTCCATAAACATCAACTTGCCGGTCAAGTCAGTGGTAAGGAAGGTAAATCTAATATTAGCATTAATTTTGAGAGGATTGGAGAAAGTCTACAATGC
Source organism: Mobula hypostoma (assembly GCF_963921235.1). Classification (NCBI taxonomy): domain Eukaryota; kingdom Metazoa; phylum Chordata; class Chondrichthyes; order Myliobatiformes; family Myliobatidae; genus Mobula; species Mobula hypostoma. The sequence goes on from NC_086115.1 coordinate 5,972,059, forward strand.
AAACACATTGTTTTCGCAAGAATGATCCCATTGAACTCTATTGAAAATATAAAGGCCTAGGTAGAGTGTATGTTTCCTATAGTGAGGGTGTCTAGGACCAGAGGACACAGCCTCAGAATAGAGGGACGTCCATTTAGAACAGAGATAAGGAGGAATGCCTTCTGCAAAAGAGTGGTGAATCTATGGATTTCATTGTCACAGCCAGCTGTGAGGCTAAATCATTGGATATATGTAAAGCAGAGTTTAATAAGCTCTTGATTAGTCAGGGCATGAAAGGTTACAGGGAGAAGAGCAGGAGGATGGGGTTGAGAGGATTAATAAATCAGCTGTGATGGAATGGTAACACAGCCTCAATGGGCCAAATAACCTAATTCTGCTCCTATGTCTTATGGTCTAACCTATCGACCTCAACTTCAAATATACCCAATCACTTGTCCTTCACAGCCATCTATGGCAATGAATTTCACAGATTTACAACCCTCTGGCTAAAGAATTTCCTCCTCATCTCTGTCCTAAAGGGATGTGACCTTCTGATTATAATTTATTATTTACATATTAGTGCCAGAACAGTAGGCAGAGAGGTTGGAGAGGCAGATGTTGGTAAGACCTCAGACAAAGTTAGAAATCAAAAGATTGAGCATGCTATGACAAAATAAAAAAGGGTGAATACAGGACTGAAGGTGTTGTATCCAAATGCACGCAGTGTACGAAATAAAGTAGATGAACTTGCAGCACAATTGCAGATTGGCAGGTATGATGTTGTAGGCATAACAAATTATGGCTGAAAGAATATAACTGGGAGCTTAATGTCCAAGGATACACATTGCATCAAAAGGACAGGCAGGAAGGCAGAGGGGACAGTGTTGCTCTGTTGGTAAAAAATGAAATCAAATCACTGGAAAGAGGTGACATAGGGTCGGAAGGTATTGAATCATTGTGGATAGAGATAAAGAACTGCAAGGGTAAAAAGACCCTGACGGGAGTTGTATACCACCCCCAAAGAGTAGTAAGGATCTGGACTACAAATTAGAATGGGAGATAGAAAATGCATGCCAAAAGGGCAATGCTACTAGAGTCATGCAGGACTTCAATATGCAGGTAGATTGGGAAAATCAAGTTGGTGCTGGATTACAGGAGGGGGAGCTTCTAGAGTGCCTACAAGATAGCTTTTCAGAGCAGCTTATGGATGGGCCCGCTAGAGGATTAGCTATTCTCGAATGGGTGTTGTACAATGAACCAGAATTGATTAGAGAGATTAAGGTAAAAGAACCCTTAGAGACAAGTGATCATAATATAATCGAATTCACCCTGAAGTTTGAGAAAGAGAAGCTAAAGTCAGATGTATCAGTATTACAGCGGATAAAAAGGAATTACAGAGGCATGAGAGAGGAGTTGGCCGGAACTGATTGGAAAAAAACACTGGCAAGGATGACAGTAAAGCAGCAATGGCTGGAATTTCTGGAACCACAGGATAGATACATTCCAAAGAGGAAGAAGTATTCTAAAGGAAAGATCATACAACCATGGCTAACAAGAGAACTCAGAGCCAAGACAAAAGCCAAAGAGAGGGCATATAATGGTGGGAAGTTAGAGGATTGGGAAATGTTTAAAAACCTACAGAAGGACACTAAGAAGTCATTAAGGTAAAGATGGAATACAAAAGTAAGCTAGCCAAAAATATTAAAGAGGCTACCAAAAGTTTCTTCAGATACATAAAGTGTAAAAGTGAGGCATGAGTGGATATCAGACCACTGGGAAAGGATGCTAGAGAGATAGGAATGAAAAACAGAGGATGGACTGAATAAGTATTTTGCATCAGTCTTCACTGTGGAAGACACTAGCAGTACAGTGGAAGTTCCAGGTATCAGAGGGCATGAAGTGTGTGAAATTACCATACCATAACTAAAGAGAAGGTTCTTGGGAAACAGAAAGGTCTGTAGATAGCTAAGTCACCTGGACCAGAAGGTGTACACCACAGAGTTCTGAAAGAGGTGGCTGAAGAGATCATGGAGGCATTGGTAATGACCTTTCAAGAATCACTGTTTTCTGGATTGGTTCCAGAAGACTGGAAAATTGCAAATATCACTCCACTCTTCAAGAAGGGAGAGAGGCAGAAGAAGGAAATTATAGGCCAGTTAGCCTGACCTCAGTGGTTGGTAAGATATTGGAGTCGATTGTTAAGGATAAGATCTCAGCATACTTGGTAGCACACAACAAAATAGGCAGTAGTCAGCATAGTTTCCTCAAGGGAAAATCTTGCCTGACAAGTCTTTTGGAATGCTTTGAAGTAGTACCAAGCAGGGTAGACAAAAGAGAATCGGTTGATATTGCATACTTGGATTTTCAGAAACAAGAGAAAATCTGCAGATGCTGAAAATCCGAGCAAAACGCACAAAATGCTGGAGGAAGACAGCAGGCCAGGCAGCATCTATGGAAAAAAAAAAGTACAGTCAATGTTTTGGGCCAAAACCCTTCAGCAGGACTGGAGGAAAAAGCTGAGGAGTAGATTGGAAAGGAAGGGGTAGGGGAGAGAAATGCCTTTTCAGAAGGCATTTTCAGAAGAGATTTTCAGAACACCTTTGACAAGGTGCCCCACAAGACTCCTTAACAAGCTATGGGCCCATGGTATTACAAGAAAGATTCTAGCATGGACAAAGGAGTGGCTGATTGGCAGGAGGCAAAGTGTGGGAATAAAGGGAGCCTTTTCTGACTGGCTGCTGATGGCTAGTGGTTTTCCACAGGGATCTGTGTCTGTGTTGGGACTGATTCCTTTTATGTTATATGTCAATGGATTTGATGCCTTTGTTGCAAAGTTTGCAGATGAAGGTAGGTGGAGAGGCAAGTAGTGAGGAAGTAGAGAGGCGACAGAAGGACTTAGACAGATTAGGAGAATGGGCAAAGGAATGTCAGATGGAATACAGTGTCAGGAAGTGTATGGTCATGCACTTTGGTAGAAGAAATGAAAGAATTGACTACTTTCCAAATGGAGAGAAATTACAAAAAACTGAGACACAAAGGGAGTTGGGAGCTCTTGGGCAGGATTCCCTAAAGGTTAATTTGCAGGTTGAGTCCGTGGTGAGGAAGGCAAATGCTATGTTAGCATTCATTTCAAGAGGACTAGAATATAAAAGCAAGGATGTAAAGTTGAAACTTTATAAAGCACTGGTGAGGTCTCATTTGGAGTATTGTGAGCAGGTCTGGGCCCTTTATCTTCCAAAGGATTACTGAAACTGGAAAGTGTTCAAAGGAGGTTCTCAAAAATGATTCCAGGATGGAGTTTCTTGTCATATGAAGAGTATTTGATGGCTCTGGGTCTCTATTCACTAGAATTCAGAAGAATGAGGGGTGACCTCAGTGAAACCCATCGAAAGGTGAAAGGCCTTGATAGAGTGGTTATGGAGAGGATGTCTCCTATGGTAGGAGAGTCTAAGACCAGAGGACAAAACCTCAGAACAGAGCAGTGTCCTTTTAGAACTGAGATGAGAAGGAATTTCTTTAGCCAGAGAGTGATACAGCTGTGGAATTCTTTACCACAAGCAGCTGGGGAGGGCATGTCTTTATGTATATTTAAGGCAGAGGTTGATAGATTCTTGATTGGCCAGATGGACTTGATGGGCCAAATGGCCTAATTCTGCTTCTATATCTTATGGTCTTAGCTTCACTTTGTTTTAGATAATTTTACATCAACAAGTAACATTTAAATGCATCCAAATGGTGTCTTTCAGTGTGTAGAGAGAAGCTGCACAGCTTCAGTCGTTTGTTGTCAATGCTGCACACCATGTAATGTTCCATTTACTAAGGATGCCAATGTCATGCACTGCAGGTCATATTTGTTTGTGGCAAGACAGTAAGGAGTGCTTTTCAAATAAAAAGGCAATGCTCCGCTGCAATACGGCACATGACTGTGAAATAAGTAAGGCTAATTCCATATTTTCCACATAATTCAGGCAATGGATGAGTATAACCACTGATATCAACCTAATTCCCAGCTCAGAATTCTTCTTGCTTGTCTGGTACATTCAAGGAACCATAGCAGTTCTCTGTGAATAGGGGATTTCTACGAACAGAGGATTTCTATGAGTGGCTGAGGAGTATTAGCAAAATTAGATGGTTCACTGCTCAGTGTTGCTTGAATCAGAATCAGGTTTATTGTCACTGACCTATGTCATGAAAGTTTGTTTTGTGGAGGCAGTGCAGTCACAATTTGCTGAAAATAAATGTTTTAAACTACTTTTGTTAGTAGGAAGTGTCTTCTCCTTGGTAGGAAGAGGGAACCCACTGCTCAAATAGTGGGTATTGGCAGCTAAACTCGCCACAGAGAATAAACAGGGAAATGGAACTAGTCCTTTAAGATTAGGTAGTTTCTATATAATCTCAGTTTACTGAGATACTGATGGCTATTTAGATCCAATAAGACTTAAAGTTTTCATTTGAGTTTGGAACTTCATGATCAGCAAACCCAATGTATTTTGGGTGTCTAACCAGTAATCTTCATTGCACTAACATTATCTTACTGGCTCTACTGTTTCAAACATTTTTACATCCTGGATTCTATTTTCATTTTGGAATCACTCAAATGTCATATGGGGCAGGAAAAATTAAGGATAAGGATTAGCTTTATTTGGCACATGTAGTTCTAAACATTGAAACATACAATGACCAACACAGTCCAAAGATCGTGCTAGGAGCAGCAAACAAGTGTCACCATGCTTCCAGTACCAGCATCGCATGCCTGCAACTCTCTAACCTTAGCTATATATCTCTGGAATGTGGGAGGAAATTGGAGCACCCAGAGGAACTTCACCCAGTCACAGAGAAAATGTAAAAAAATTCCTTACAGACAGCGGTGGGAATCAAACCTTGATCACTGATTACTGGTACTGTACAGCACTATCTACTACGCTACATGACACTCGACAGCAGGATAAGATTCTAATGAATAAAGCATCCTTTGGAGAACAGCAGAAACACAAACTGTTTGAACGAAGACTTTTAATCGACATGACCATGACATATTTCATGACATTTAACTACTCAGGAAATTATATTACATTTTGATATGTTTGTAGAAAGCAGAATAAACATATAATTCACTAGTAATTGTGATTTTGTGATAAACTCTATTGTTAACATTTTGGAGATGGAAAAATCATCTTAACAATCCCCTGCAGGCTTCTCTTTTGGTTGCTATAGTAGATAATTCAATAAAACTGAAGCTATTGCTGACTTGCTCCTAAACTGTTCTTAAAATCCCATCAGCATTAAAGTTACCTGTCTTTAATAAAACCCATATCTCTAAAGGTTTCTTTTTATGGAAGGTTTCACCCAATATCTTCCTCCAGTAGCATCTGTTGTTTTCAATCTTTAAAACCATTACGCCTACAGCCACAAATCTAACAGGAATTTTCAGGATTCCTTTTCCACATTTATATGGCAATATCATAAAAGAAATGCCTTTCTCAAGGGCATAACAGCATGCATTGAACTAATCTGTGGGCAGGTTAGATAAAAAGCTGGTTTTCAATTACATGCTGGTAAAAAGGGAATTGTGCATTCAAATTAAGCAATCCATCTGATCTCCTTAATATGCCTGTAGTCATCTTCTCAGTCAGATGGAACCAAATGATATTGAAGCTGATGTTTTGAATAAAGATAAATAAGGTAACTGTGGCATTCACAACTCACCCATCCAGACCAATTCATCCTTAAAGATCACTGTTGTCTAGATATATTAATGCAAAACATTGGACTTCTGGCATTATGGAGCCAATTGTTGGAGCAGCTATTGAATAAAGTCAATTTCTCAGTCTGACCTTCTAGTTTTCATGACATCCATATAGTTTCTCCCAATGTATTGAGAAAATAATTTACTATCCAATTCATGTGAATGCACATGCAATCAGAACAATTGATCAAAGTAGGAACCATTTATAGTACTTAGCTTGCATCCTTATTTACAGCTCCATAGAAGTCTTATGAAGAACTAAGTGGCATTAGGCTGAGTGAAGTATACCCAAAACACAGCCAGGTTTAAAGTTCAAAATTCAAAGTAAATTTATTGTCACCATATGCTACCTTGTGATTTTCTTGAAGGCATTTACATGAATGCACAGAAATACAATAGAATTTCTTTAAAAATATGTTTAGGATAAAATCTAGCAGGAAATTATCCTATTTGTATGATTCTCTCTGGGAAAGCAAGGTCTTTGCTTTTTATTAAGTTCCTGAGACAGTTTATCTGCAGCTAGGGAGGTTGATAAACCTGCTTTGAATTTTAAACTATCAGATAATTTGCTGAAACCTCTTACAGGCTGCCCATTACTGCTGCACTCACAGGGCATCCACTACTACTGCACAGAAAGAATTACTTTTTCCAAAACTATTCCTTTTATGTCCATTTCTGTACAGCACAGTGAAGGTACAAGTGACTTCTGGTGCACTGCTTTTGTCTGCATTCAGTGCTGTTCACCCACCTTCAGTGAAAGGCCATACTGCAAGGTAGCCTCTCAATGAGCCTGAGACATCGATAGACTTCTGTGAAGGCTGATGGTGGATGGTTGGATGTTGGTGCAACAGCAGATGTGTGACTGCACAAGGCATCACTTTGCTAATGTTATATGTGAATTAGTGAGTAGAGAAAATTTCTATCCTCATTCAGTCAGCCTCATCACTGGTATCCTAATATGTATAACGACGAACCTCCACCGTGGCATTATAATATCCCATTCACTGCACGCAGTCGTCTCTAACAAGAACTGTACCAGCGAATTACTGATAGTGTTTGAAGATGCCTGAGGCAACTTAGGTACAACATTCACTCAGAGCAAGCAGCAGCTAGTGCGGCTAAAGGGAAGAACAGATGAGAAAGCTGCAAGAGAGTGGCTTTATGTCAATATCAGTAGTATGTGAGTTCCCTTACTATTGCTTATACATACCACAAACGGGGTAAGATAAGTCATCTGAAGAACCTTCATGATAATGCTAATAATAACAATAATGGGCAATTCACCTGAAGACTAGCTTTCATTCAAAGTCAATTTATTACCAAAATACATATGTGTTACTATATACTACATTGAGATTTCTTGTAGGCATTTACTGGAAAAATAAAGAAATTATGGAAAACTAATGGTAAACAGTCTCACAATCAACCAACATGCAAAAGAGACAAATTGTGGAAATAAAACAATCATTAGATAGACCTCAAACATTAACTTTTTTTTCTTTGCATAGTGGTTTCTGATTTGTTCAGTAATTCAGACAGTTTTATTATTTTGATTTGTTTCAGAAGATTTTTGAAGATATTAAATATTTCTACAGATGCAATATAGAAAACATCTTATTTAGATGCATTGTAGCTACAAAATTTAAAGTAAATTTATTATCAAAGTATGTATACTATGGTTCCATAAGCTTGTCATAGCCGGGAGGAGGTAGAAGGGTTAAACTCCCACAACCTATAAAATGCTCCCAATGACGTGCTTCTCAAAGAGCTTCTACAACCAAGTTCAGCTCTTGGCCTTTACATAGGGCTTAGCTACTAAGTGTAGTGGAACCAATTCAACTGACATGAGAAAGGGCAAAGGCAGATTACTAGCACCTTAAAAACAGTCACTTCTGGCAGATGAGCGTCGTCAGCTGTGACTGATGTGGCAACTCATCTAGGAAACAGAAAACTCTGATCTCAAACCTCCGCAGCCTTGCGACTGTACTCACTCATGGGGAATGCTGACATGGAGAAATGAGCCGAAAACCAGTTCATTTTCCACTTTAACTTATTTATTTATTTACTGAGAGCACAAACTATCAAGCTCAAGGTCAGTTTCCATCCTGTTATCATGAACAGACCTTTCATGCACTTAAGATCAACTCTTGATCTCTTTGACTGCCTCATCACGGTCATTGTATTCTGTCGACCTGCACTGTTTCCTTGCCTCATCACGGTCATTGTATTCTGTCGACCTGCACTGGTTCCTTGCCTCATCACGGTCATTGCATTCTGTCGACCTGCACTGGTTCCTTGCCTCATCACGGTCATTGTATTCTGTCGACCTGCACTGTTTCCTTGCCTCATCACGGTCATTGTATTCTGTCGACCTGCACTGTTTCCTTGCCTCATCACGGTCATTGTATTCTGTCGACCTGCACTGGTTCCTTGCCTCATCACGGTCATTGTATTCTGTCGACCTGCACTGTTTCCATGCCTCATCATGGCCCTTGCACTTTGTCCACCTGCAATGTACTTTTTCTATAAGTGTAACCATACTGTGAATTTGTTTTCCCTTTGTTGCTACCTTGACGTAGTTGTGTATGGAATGAGCTCTCTGACTGGCATGCAAACAAAAGATTTCACCTTTAGGATTGTATCCCTTATGGAAGTTGCAGCAAGGCAAGAATAGTTTACAGACAATGTGCAGTCAACCTGGGCAAGAAAGGAATTTGAAGAGTATAGTTCCCATTTGCAGGGGTCTAGAACCCTTTGGCATACCAAGACAAGATAAGCATGCAAATGAATATTTCTAATGTGACTTATTTTTGGACAGCTACTTAACTAATTCCGAAGTATTACTCAGCAGTACACATATATTCTTTCGGTTATTAATGTCTGTGTTATAATGGTCAGATTGGTGATTGATTATACAAATAAGGAATTTGAACATCCACAAGGTTATCAAATGGTGAATATCTACAACCAGCTAATGAATTTCTGTATAAAAATGGCATTTCTTTGTTCAAACTTTAGGACAATTTGGTGATGTATGCCAAGCTGTTCTCCTTCTGCACAAGTGTCATTGAGGTACGAATAAAATTTTTTGCATTTTATCCATAAGATATAGGAGCAGAATTAGGCCATTCAGTCCATCATGTATGTTCTGATATTCCATCATGGTTCTCAACCCATTCTCCTGCCTTCTCCCCAGAACATTTGACACCCTTATTAATCAAATTGCTATTTACTTCTGCTTTAAATATACCCTGTGACTTGACCTCCACAACCATCTGTGGCAATGAATTCCATAGATTCACCACCCTTTGGCTAAAGAAATTCCTCTTCATCTCTGTTCTAAAGGGTTGTCCTTCTTTTCTGTGCCCTCTGGTCCTAGATTCCCCAATATAGGAAAGATTCTCTCCATGTCTACTCTATCAAGCCCCTGCCATAATCAATAGGTCTCAATGAGATCTACCCTTATAGAGTCCTGATGAAGGGTGTCAGCCCAAAATGTCAACTGTTCACTCTTTTCTATAGATGATACCCCACCTGCTGAGTTCCTCCAGCATTTTGTGTGTGTTGTTTATTCTTCTAAACTAGAGCGAATACAAGCCCTGAGCTACTAAGTGTTTTCTGAGTCCAGTTAAATAGAGACTACATTCTGATCTATAATTTTATCTGGACAAAATGATAAAAACTGCTTTTTCTTCCTGATTTGCTCTATGTGAGAATTCTTCAGCGGGACTGACTGTTCAGCCTGCTGGACCATCATACTACTCTGATGCCAGAGGTCTCCCGTAGCTGAAAGCCAGGATCTTAACCTGTGGACAACGCAAACAACAGGAATTCTGCAGATGCTGGAAATTCAAGCAACACACATCAAAGTTGCTGGTGAACGCAGCAGGCCAAGCAGCATCTATAGGAAGAGGCGCAGTCGACGTTTCAGGCCGAGACCCTTCGTCAGGACCCTGGAAATTCAAGCAACACACATCAAAGTTGCTGGTGAACGCAGCAGGCCAAGCAGCATCTATAGGAAGAGGCGCAATCGACGTTTCAGGCCGAGACCCTTGGAAATGGAAGCACTTACATCACAGACACTACTGGGTCACTATTGACTGCTTTCATCACAGTTAACAGCACAATTCTGGGCCATTTTATTGTTCTCGAATTTCACACAAGTTCTGGCACAAATTTTTGTATTCATAGAACACAGAGAAATGTTAAGTGATGAGAATGCATGGCATGGACAGCCATACAGGAAACATGCACAGATAAACATTGTGACACATGGATAAAGAAGTATTAAAATAAATTGAATTTTACTGATAGCTACCACACTTGAATACTTTAATTGTGTAATACACATGCCTATTATCTAAATAGGTATTTTTGGAACCTAAACTGTTAATGTAGTCAAAGCACCGTGGGGGTTATCTACCCACTATAATTCAATTGTTGATGGCATTTAGTTAAAAAGCTTAACAGGCATTTAAAAGAATTCACATGAATTAACGGTAATTACTTAAATTTGCAATGCTTAAGGCAATGTTTTGTGAAAATTTATGTATTGACATATCCCAAAAGGGGATAAAGCATTAAATTTCACAAAGGAGAAGAAACAACAAATGTTGATGGGACAATATAAAGTACCCAAGCATTAAACCATTGAATCATAACAAACAAAATATCTAAAATCATCTCCTTGTAATGCTTTGGACCTTTGAGGTTTTGTTTTTTTTTTGTACACATATAAACCCATTTCAAGGCTCTCCAACAGTTTTAGGGACTCCTCTGGTAAACACTGATACACCTCTGACCAAGGACAATATGAGGAAGAAAGGAAATTGGTTTCATTGTTGCAGATAACAGGATTTATGGTTTACTGCAATTCACAGAATAAGTTAGTAAGCCAACAGTTTCGGAAATCTAATGACAATCAAACATAAATAACCAACCTAAGGGATCTCTAGTGAGGTATGAGGTCTCAGTCTTAAAAGCAATATTACTCCGCTGAGAGTATTCTAAGGAGGCACTCGGGGAAAGTTAGCTCAAAATAACTGGAATCAGGTAACCAATATTACTAGAACAATAAGATTAATTGTATCCTATAGAAGTCACTGTTAGTAAGGAAGTCCAGTTTAATTTTAGTTGTAACAAGTAAGGAATTAGCTTTCTTGAATGTACTAAATGCAACTGGTTCACTTCATCTTCATCACCTTCGTTTTTCTACAGTTTCAACATAGCAACAACAGGTCTGACATCCAATCTTGTATGAACTAATCTCATACTGGAAAACACTGGGAATGGACGTAGAACCTTTGCATACACAAATGCTGCGCCCTTCGACACAATTCTATTCCCATCAGGGCACTTTCTCAGAAACACTACAACAAACCTCAGTCTTCCATGTGAACATGAGCTATGTTTTGGTCTGCTGTCCATTTTTCAGATTTTCAGCTTCATCCTTATCATACAGTCCAACTCCACTCATGCTTCAGCATATATTCTATTAAAACCCTCAGCATGTCCAGACTCAATTTCAATGTAGTCCTGGATTGCTCCCATTTTTCACCTTCCATAAATTTAGTTAATCCAATTCACTCCTGATTGTTTTTGGACATTATTTTTAGATTTATAAATGCCATTCGGAAAATTTATTTGCAAGATTCCAGGTAATTTAAAAGGTTCAATGCTGTAGCCAGACAATAAGGGAAACAAAACAATAGTGATGGTCAAATGTTCTACAAGATTGGCAAGTTCACTTGAATTGTGGCTGCAGAGAGAAGTCAATACATGACATTATTATGGTATGTAATGATCATCTGTAGTACCATTATAGATCACCATTAGGACAAAAGTGTGCCACAATATCCCATAACAAATTCCACAACCCACATCAATTAGCACATTTAGCAGAATTTGTTGGTAAGTAAAAACATTAAACAGAATTAATTCCAGATGCTCATTCTCAAATAACAAAAGCAACACACACAAAGTGCTGGAGGAACTCAGCAGGTCAGGCAGAATATATGGAAAAGAATAAACAGTCGATGTTTTGAGCCAAGACCCTTCTTCAGGACTTACCTGTACATTTCCTTTGGATCATTTTTCTTCATATCTAAACAATGGAATACAAGTTCTACTAATGTTTGTAACTAACCCACTGGATCTCATTTTGTTGCAGGGAATGGGGCGAACCCAAATGCCGGACACTGGCACGGAGATTGAGTTAGGATGCAGAGTGTGAGTGAGAGTGAGAGTGGCTGGAGCTGAACGGCAAACAGGAGGGTGAACAGGAAAGAAGGAGGCAGGCAGAACTTAGCTTGACACGGAGCATAGAAAGGCAAGCGGTAGACAATACTTTTCTGGATATGGAAAGATGGAGTTACACAGGTAAACCTCGGTACTGAAGTAAAACTTAGAATACATATCTTGGCACGGAGAGACAGAGTTACCCAGGTAAACCTCAGTACTGAAGTAAAACTTAGAATACACAATCATAAGCGGCCCGGAACGTTAATTACCACACTGGCTACACAATGATCTGGCAACGAGTGGACGCAAAGCCGGGGTTTTATGCTGCAGGTCTTGACGAGAACCAGGTGTGCCACCATCAAAGGGAATTAAGAGAAAATGGGGAATTAACGGTCAGGACTGTGAAAGTACCCCACCCCCCCAACAGGAGACTCCAGGTGAACCACCAGGCTTGTCCGGATTGTCGCAATGGAAATCTCGGATGAGGGAAGGGTCTGAGATGAAAGAGCGGGGAATCCAGGTGCGGGGAATCCAGGTGCAGGGAATCCATATCCTTCCCAATCGACCAGGTACTGGAGACCCCTACCTCAGCGGCGCACATCCAGTATTCGCCGGACGGTGTAAGCCGGGTGCTTGTCGGTGACCCAGGAGGGTGGTAGAGGTTCAGCAGGAGGGCACAAAGGGCTGACAGACAAGGGTTTCAGCTGGGAGATGTGGAACGTGGGATGAATGTGCATGGATCTGGGCAGTTTGAGTCTGACCACCGAGGGGTTGATGAGGCTCTCGATTTCGAATGGTCCGATGTAACAAGGGGCGAGTTTCTTGGATTCATGCTTGAGGGGGATGTCTCTTGAAGAGAGCCAAACCTTCTGACCAGGCTGATAGTTGGGCGCTGGAATGCGGTGGCAATCGGCAATCCTCCAGTTGCAGTCAGCAGAGCAGAGCAGGGCCAAGCGTGCATCCTTCCAGACCTTGTGGCACTGGCGGAGATGGGCCTGAACTGAAGGCACAACAATGTCGTCTTCATGGGCAGGAAACAGAGGGGGTTGGTAACCGAGGGAGCATTCGAAGGGAGACATTCCGGTGGCGGCGCAGACCAGGGAGTTGTGGGCGTACTCCACCCAAGTGGGATGGGTGCTTCAGGATGACGGGTTGTTGGCAGATATGCAGCGCAGTGCTGCTTCCAAATCCTGATTTGCTCGCTATGTTTGACCGTTAGTCTGTGGATGCAAACCAGAAGACAGACCTACTGAGGCTCCAAGGCATGACAGAAGGATTTACAGACTTGAGAGATAAATTGGGAGCCACATTCAAAAACAATGTCAGAGAGAATTCCATGAAGGCGGAAGACGTGTTGGACAAGGAGGTCGGCTGTTTCACGGACTGTAGGGAGTTTGGGAAGGACTATGCAGTGCACGGCTTTTGAGAAACAGTCCACCACAGTGAGTACAGCTGTGTTACCAGGTGAAGAGGGTAGTCCAGTGAAGAAATCCGGAGCGATGTGGGACCAAGGGTGGCCAGGGACAGGTAGGGGACGAAGCAGCCCAGCAGTTGGCCGATGGGAGGCTTTTCCGCGGGCACACACAGTATAGGAGAAACGAAGGAGCGAGTGTCAGCATCCATGGTGGGCCACCAGAAATGTCGCTTCAGAAGGGACAGAGTTCAATTGATTCCAGGATGGCAGGCGAACCGGGAAGTATGCCCCCACTGGAGAACCTGAGACCGGACAGAGTCAGGCACGAAGAGACGACTGGAGGGTCCATTGCCTGGGTCAGGTTGAGTCCGTTGGGCCTCTTTGACTATGGATTCGATCTCCCAGGAGAGGGCAGCCACAACACAGGATGGTGGAAGGATGGTATCAGAGTTGGAAGGACCCTCCTCGGAGACGTACTGACGAGAGAGAGTATCTGGCTTCCCATTCTTGGAACCAGGACGATCGGTGAGGGTGAATTTGAAATGGCTAAAAAATAGTGCCCAACGGGTTTGGCAGGACTTAAGGCATTTAGCTGTTTGGATGTATGCCAGATTCTTATGGTCCGTCCAGATGATGAATGGATGTTTTGCTCCCTCCAGCCAGTGCCCCACTCTTCCAAAGTGAGTTTGATGGCCAGTAACTCCCAGTTCCCAACGTCCTAGTTCCATTCGGAGGGGGATTGATGGCAAGAAAAGAAGGCACAGAGATGGAGTTTTTGATCTGGGCCGGAGCGTTGGGAGAGGACTGCTCCTACTCCATAGTTGGAGGTGTCTACTTCCACAATGAATTGGAGAGAGGGGTCAGGTTGGACCAGGATGGGAGCGGAGGTGAAAACCCTCTTCAGCTCCAAAAAGGCTGAGTCCGTTTCGGGGGTCCAGTGGAAGGGGGTCGCAGGAGAGGTGATCTGAGTAAGGGGCGCTGCCACCTGACTGTAGTCCCTGATGAAGTGACGGTAGAAATTTGCGAACCCCAGAAATCACTGGAGTTGTTCGAGCATCATGGGCTTTGGCCACTCCGCCACTGCCCGGATCTTTTCGGGATCCGCCCGCACCTGCCTGCTCTCAATGATGTACCCCAGGAAACTGACAGAACGGCATGGAACTCACACTTCTCTGCCTTAACAAATAGCTTGTTCTCCAAAAGCCTCTGAAGGTCCTAACGGACATGGTGGGTGTGCTCCTGAAGATTACGAGAGAAGATTAAGACGTCATCCAAATAAATGAAAACAGAACGGTTAATAAAGTCCCTAAGGACGTTGTTTACCAGAGCTTGGAAGACAGTGGGGGTATTGGTGAGACCAAACGGCATGACCAGATATTTGAAATGACCGAGGGGGGTGTTAAAAGCTGTTTTCCATTCATTCCCCTCCCTTTTCCTGACCAAGTGATAGGCATTCCGCAAGTCCAACTTAGAGAAAATTGTGGCTTCGTGGAGGGGATCGAAAGCAGAGTTGATAAGGGGCAGGAGATACTTATTCTTTATAGTGATATTGTTCAGGCCACAGTAGTCAATGCATGGGTGCAGTGAGCCATCTTTCTTCCCCACAAAGAAGAAACCTGAGCCTACAGGAGAAGATAAGGGTCGGATAATGCCAGTCGTCAGGGAGTCATTTACATAAGTCTCCATTGCTTCTCTTTCTGGTTGGGACAGGTTGTACAGCCGACTGGTGGGTAGAGAAGCTCCGGGGAGAGGGGTAATAGCACAATCGTAAGGGCGATGCGGGAGCAGAGAATGGACCCACTGCTTGCTAAACACTTCTCCCTGATCGTGATGCTCCACGGGAACATTGGACAAGTCAGGGGGCTCAGAGGCGGAAGAGGTCGCGTTGACCTCCACTGGGGAAAGGGCTGATTGCAGACAGCTGACTATCTTCCCGGTGGGCCAGTTGATGTGGGGGTTATGACGGCTTAACCAGGGATAACCAAGAACTACAGGGGCTTGAGGAGAGGAAATTAAATTGAATCGTACCTGTTTCCGATGGTTTCTGGAGAGAAAGAGAAGCAGAGGTTCTGTTCAGTGTGTGACTTGGGCCAGATGTCTACCATCCAGTGCCCGGGCTGGAGGAATGGCTCACGAGGAATTCCTGCTTGGAAGGCTAAGTTTTCATCCAAAAAGTTTCCCTCTGTGCCGGAGTCTTCTAGTGCCAACAGAGGCAGGGACTGTTGGCTGTAACACAAAGTGGCTTGAAGCTGCATCCGGGGTCGGGGTATGGAAGGAAATGTTGTCTGGCTCACCATGGTCCCCCCTGCTACTGGTGAGCTTTTCCTTCCCTGCCGAAGGGGGCAGGTGGCAAGGAAGTGACCGGACTAGCCACAATATAGACACTCGCCCACTCTCAGTCTCCTGAGTCGTTCAGCAGGAGAAAGGCAGTTCCGTCCCAGCTGCATGGGTTCCTCTCCCGGGGCGGTGGAAATGGCAGGGCTGGGAGCTACTCGGGCTGCAGAAGGAGGAGAGAGGCTTGTTCTAGCGGGAGGAGGAAATGAGTGCCGAGAAGTGGCCGAAGGTGGTGGACGACTAGTTCTTTTTCTGTGGCATTCCCGGAGGCAACTGTCCAACCTGGTGGCCAGGGAGATCAGGGAATCCAGGCTGTCGGTGTCGCTTTTGTCGCCAACTCATCTTTCACCACGTTGCTGAGACCATTCCGGAAAACCCTCTGGAGTGACTCATCATTCAGCTCCGAGTCGGCCGCTAATGTCCGGAACTCCATGGAATATTCAGCAGCACTGCGTGGACCCTGGCGGAGAATGAGTAGAAGCTTGGCGGTGTCTTTACCACGGACAGGGTTGTCAAAGATCTATCTCATTTATTCATGTCATCAGCTTATCCATGGAGTAAGTTGACGACTGCTGTTCAAACATCAGGGAGCATTGAAGGCGGAAGGCCCGGCACTTCCCCATATCTCCAGCGTAGTGCTCCAGCTCAGGGACGTGAGGTTCTCTTGGCGGGGGTGTTGGTGACACATGGGAGGTTGCCACTACAGGCTGTCTGGGCTGGTTAGACGGGATTCCAGGAGTGGGTTGAGTGAAATGAGTGGAGACACGGTTCACCTGGTTACCAGTCTGCGTGACGAGAGCAGACAGGGAGCTGAGATTCTCTACGACGTCCCGGAGGAGTTGGTTGTGCTGTTCCAGTAGGGAACCCTGGCTGGTGAGGGCTTGTTGAAGGGTATTTGTGTCCACTGCATCCATGGTGGCCAGGTTGTTCTGTTGCAGGGAACAGGGCGAACCCAAACGCAGGACACTGGCACGGAGATTGAGTTAGGATGCAGAGTGTGAGTGAGAGTGAGAGTGGCTGGAGCTGAACGGCAAACAGGAGGGTGAACAGGAAAGCGGGAGGCAGGCAGAACTTATTTTGACACGGAGCGTAGAAAGGCAAGTGGTAGACAATACTTATCTTGACACAGAGAGACAGAGTTACACAGGTGAACCTTGGTACCAAAGTAAAACTTAGAATACACAATCCTAAGTGGCCGGGAACGTTAATTACCACACTGGCTAAACTACGATCTGGCAACAAGTGGATGCAAAGCCAGGGTTTTATGCTGCAAGTCTTGATGAGAATCAGGTGTGCCACCATCAAAGGGAATTAGGAGAAAATGGGGAATTAACGGTCGGGACCGTGATACATTTACGTCACACAAAACACTTTGATCATCATAAATATTTATCCTACAGAATAAAACCAAAGTAATAATGAAAAGGAAAATCAAGTTTTAACTTTACCTTTATGAAAACAAGGACTCCACAGCTTATGCTCTGAATATTACTGATTACCTACTTACATATTATCATTTAGATTTTTTTCTTTTTGTATTTGCATAATTTGTTGTCTTTTTCACATTGGTTGTTAGTCTATCTTGGTTTTTGTGGAGTTTTTTAAATTGATTCTATTGTGTTTCTTTGTATCAGAGCCCTGTTGACAGCTGATGAAGTAGCATCGTTTTTTGATTGCTCCTACCCTGTTTACTTAATTGTCTCCTACCAGTCTTTTGTTTTGAAACCTTATACTTTAATACTGCTTTACTATGGCCGGGAAAAGAACCAAAGCGTCTGCAAAAGAAAGAGAAACAGGAGATGAATCCCCAGTCACTTTGGATTCAATCAGTGACTTCCTTAAACGGCAAAAATCAGAAATTTCTGAGGAGTTATAACAACTTAACGGCAAATTGGATACAATTCAACAAACTTTATCTGAGCATGAGAACCGAATTCAGGAAAATACTGCAAAGTTGGTGACACTTGAAGAGGACGTTGAAGATACAATTAAACTCTGCAAAGGGTTATCTTTATCCAATGGTAAAATTAAGAAAAGGATCATCAATCTCGAAAATAGAAACAGGAGAAATAACTTGCGAATTCTGGGTCTTGAAGAATCAATTGAAGGTGCTGACCCTATGAAGTTCCTTGCAAGCTTTCTGAAACAGCTATTCCCTGCTTTATTTACTTCCGAGCTAAAGCTCGATTGAGCATATCACTCACCCACTTCGAAGCCATTGTCGGTGGCGGCGAGACCCAGATCAATCATTCTAAGCTTTCATGAATTTCGTATTAAAGACCTTTTAATTCGCCATACCCGTCGACAAGGAATGATCGATTTCCAAAGTTGCAAGGTTAGATTTGTGGAAGACTATTCACCTGAAGTTATGGCTGATCGCATGAAGTATAAAGAAGTTATATCAGAATTTTACAATAAAGGATATAAACCATCACTTTGGTTCCCCGCCCGTCTGAGTATTGTTTTGAAGAACGGATTGCGAAAAGGAAAAAAGTCGGTTGAAGAAGTAAAAGAGTTTCTGAAGGATGGAGTCTAAAACTGTTATATTTCTTATTTGATCAATTTTTTCTTCTGTTAATATGAATTTGAAATAAGGTTTCATTAAGCTTACATTTTGACTGTTCATATATTGTCTTTTTTTTGATACTTTTTTATTATATCCCTTTTTGAGGCTTTATTTTAACACTGTACAGCTTTCTTTGAATTTGTTTAAACTGATCCTTTCATATTTTCGAATACTGAGTTATTTTTCTTTTTATGTTGTATCTTGGTAGGGACATATTGACCTTGCAGGACCGGAGATTTTGTCAACAGGATTTTTTGGGGAGGGAACTGAGTTCTTAGCTCGTTGACTGTCTATTGGTCAGCTTTCTCGCTTTGGGTGGGGAAGGGGGTAGGGCCTATTTTTCTCTGGGAGCTTTGTTGGGTTGAATATATGATTGCTTGTTTGAATACTTTACCTTACGGTTTGCTTTCTAGTTTTAATAACTTATGGCCAGATCTTTTAATTACATGTTGATTGGTATTTAAAATGATTCAAAATATTAACTTCTTTACTTTGAATGTGAAAGGGCTGAACCACCCCATCAAAAGGAACAAAGTGTTTGCTTATATTAAAAAATTAAAAGCACCCATTATTTTCTTTCAAGAAATGCACATACGCAGCTGTGATAACTCATGCTTTTTTTTACTCGGTGGACGCGTATGCAATTCCATTCTTTGTTTAATGTAAAATCACATGGAGTTGCGATTTTTGTAGATAATACAGTTTCCTTTGTTCAGCATAAAGTTGTTTTGGACCCTAATGGTCGATTTGTTATTGTATCGGGGAGTTTAGACAGTAAATTGATTGTTTTTGCTAATGTATATGCCCCAATGTAGACGATCCAGGATTTTTTGAACATCTATTTTCATTTTTGCCAGATTTGTGTACTTACTGCCTTGTGATGGGAGGAGATTTTAACTGCTGGTTAGATCCAGTATTAGGTCACTCATCTGTCAAACCAGCCACACTTAATAAATCAGCTTTGTTTATCCAATCCTTTCTAACTAAATGTGGTATAGTTGATGCTTGGCGTTTTCTCCATTCGATGGACAGAGTGTATTCTTTTTTCTCTCATGTTCATCATTCTTATACCAGGATCGATTTTTTTATTGATAGTCAAATGATTCCATTAGTTTCATCGATTGAATATAAAGATATAGCTATTTCTGACCACTCTCTTGTACTTCTATCTTTAAATTTTCCTGGTCCTAACCCTATCAGTAGATTTTGGTGATTTAATTTAACTCTGTTATCCGATGAGGACATTTTAACATTTATGGAGAATCAAATTACTCTTTTTTTTTGAAGAAAATACATTGGAAGAGACGTCTAGTCTTATTATATGGGATACTTCTAAAGCATACATCCGGGGTCAGATTATTCCTTATACTGCAAACATCATTAAAAAAGCTAACAGAGAGAGAAATGAACTAGCCAATCAGTTAAAACAACTGGACCATAAATGTGCCTCAGTACCCAATCCTGAAACATATAAGAGATGTATTGAAACTAAAACTAAATATGATCTTCTTTTAACGTATCCAATGGAAAGCCAACTTTTAAAAGATAGAAGTCAAGTTTATATTCATGGAGATAATACTGGTAAACTACTGGCTAATCAATTGAAGCCATTTATAGCCAAGCAGCAAATTAAAGAAATACGTAAAATTAATGGGGACATGATAACTGACCACCTTGAAATTAATGACACTTTTAGGGAATTTTATTCTAAATTGTATAGTTCTGACTCTGTTAATGATAATATTGCAATGAATCATTTTAGATCAATTAAATATTCATAATCTTTCGTTAGATGATCGTAGGCAATTGGATCAACCCATTTCCCAGGAGGAAATTGCTCAGGCTATTCGAGAATTGCATTCTGGGAAATCCCCAGGACCCAGTGGATTCTCTGGAGAGTTTTACAAGGCTTTTTCCTCTTTGCTTATACCACACTTATGTTCCACCCTTACTGATTCCTTCAAGGTAGGAAGATCACCGCAGTCTTTTTACAAAACTTCCGTTTCGCTCATTCTCAAAAAGAGTAAGAATCTACTGAATGTTCTTTGTATAGTCATATCTAATTACTCAATTTTAATACTAAAATTTTATCTAAAGTGTTGGCTCGCAGACTTGAAAGTATTATACCTTCTATAGTTTCGGATGATCAGACAGGATTTATTAAAAATCCATATTCCCATTTTAATATAAGGCGTTTGTTAAATGTTATGCACTCTCCATCTAAGGAAATATCAGAATGGGTGATATCTTTGGATGCGGAGAAGGCTTTTGACATAATTGAAGGGAACTATCTGTTTACATCCTTAGAAAAATTTGATTTTGGACCTAATTTTATTCATTGGATTAAATTATCTCCCTCCACTCGGGTTCTTACTAATTTTCAGAATTCTAAACCCTTTAAACTCCAACGTGGAACTAGACAAGGTTGCCCTTTGAGGCCTCTGCTTTTTGATTTGGTATTAGAACCCTTAGCAATTGCTTTTCGAGAGTCTAAAGATATTGCTGGTATTTTAAGGAGAGGTACTATTCATAAGGTGTCGCTCTATGCTGATGATTTATTGCTTTTTATATCTAATGTTACAACCTCCTTACCATTTGTGATCCGTTTACTTACTAATTTTAGTCAGTTCTCAGGATATAAATTAAATTTACAGAAGAGTGAATTGTTTTCTTTAAACAATTGAATGCCAAATGATATTAACCTTCCTTTTAAATTTTTAAGAAAACAATTTACATATTTAGGAGTAACAATTACTAAGAATTATAAAGATTTATTTAAGGAAAATTTTTTAAGTTTATTGAATTATGTTAAAAAAACACTTTCTAATTGGTCGCCTCTCTCTTTATCACTGATTGGCTGAATCAATTCTATTAAAATGACTATTTTACCCAAATTTATATACCTTTTTCAAGCTGTGCCTGTTTTTATTCCTAAATCCTTTTTTGACTCTTTGGATTCAATTCTTTCTTCCTATATATGGAAGAATAAAAAACCTGGTATAAATAAAGTTCACCTTCAGAAAAACAAACAGAAACGGAGGATTTGCCTTACCCAATTTTAGGTTATATTATTGGGCAGTTTATATATGTAATATTACATTCTGGATATATTACATTAACCATGAGAATTGCCCTACATGGGTTTCTTTGGAAGTCAACTCTGTTATAAAATTTTCCATTAATTCTTTACTTGGATCCTTGCTTCCTTTATCTTTAAATAAACTAATTGACAATGCGGTGGTTAAACATACATTGAGGATTTGGTTACAGTTTAGAAAACATTTTGGTTTATTGAGATTCTCCCTATCAAGTCCCATATTTTCTAATTGTTTGTAAACCATCTTTAATTGACTTATCTTTTAAAGAATAGGATAAATTGGGTAGCAACGATTTCAGGGCTTGTTTGATGGAGGGAATCTCTCTTCTTTTGTACAACTTTCAACGAAATTTAACCTTTCCAACACTCACTTTTTTGATGCTTACAGATTAGAGATTTTTTAAGATCTCAATTACATACATTTCCTACAAGTCCAGATAAGAATATAATAGATACAATTTTTAATCTGAAACCCTTTGATAATGGTTCAATATCTTACATTTATAGTCTACTGTTGGGACTGAAAAAGGCCTCTTTAGATAAAATTTAAGAAAACTGGGAAAAGGATTTACAGATTTTCATATCTGAAGAGAGCTGGAAGATTATTTTAAAATTGATTAATTCTTCATCATTATGTGCTCGTCATTCTTTATTACAATTCAAAGTGGTACATAGAGTTCATATGTCTAAAGACAAGCTCTCCCGTTTCTATGCAGATATTTCTCCTTACTGTGATAGATGTACTAATGGAGTGGCCACACTAATTCATATGTTTTGGACATGTCCGAGCCTTGAAAAATTTTGAAAAAATGTATTTCAAACTTTTTCTGCACTTTTCAGTGCCAGCTTTAAGCCCAATCCTTTGACTGCCTTGTTTGGTATTGTTGAGGATAGTGCTACAAAATTGAAGCCATCTAATTTGCAGGTATTGGCCTTTACGTCTCTTATGGCCAGGAGGGTGATCTTGCTCAAGTGGAAGGAGGCCGCCCCACCCACTCATGTTCAATGGCTATCTGACGTTATGTTGTGCCTTGATCTAGAGAAGATTCGTTGTTTGATTTCTGATTCTATACATGATTTTCTAATGTTATGGGGACCCTTTCTGAATTATTTTCACAATCTTTGAACTGTTATTGAAGTATAGATCTGAGCCATTATTATTATAATATCATATGGTAAGGTATTTTTCTTTTTCCTTTTTTTTTTAACCAACCAGCTCATTTTGGTAGTGGGGGTAGATTTTTTTTAATAAAATACAAAATTATTTTACTTTATTTCATTTCATAATTCAATCTTTTTTTCTACATGAGTGATTTGGAATATGGGATACTGTGATCATATTACTGTGATTTAAATGTAATGTAATTTGTATTATTTACTTGTATCCTTTCAATAAAAATATTGAAAAAGTGTTTCTTTGTATCTTCTGTGAATGTCCAGAAGAAACTGAATCTCAGTGCAGTACATAGTGACATATATATACCTTTATAATAATTTTCCTTTGAACTTTGGACTAAGTCAAAGGCCGTGTGCTCAAACTCAAGGTCAGCTGTTAATTTAATAGAGAATTGTGGCATTATTATTGTTGGATGTGCTATTTCTCAAATGAAGTATTAAATTAAAGCAAAGCTTCCTAGGTAAGATGTAAAGGAAGAACAAAGGATCCCTCAACAAACACCACTGAAAGCAGATTAACTACTCGTTCATTAATATTTATGGCACATTATTATGCTTATCTTGTCTGTTTCTTGCTTATAGAATAACATGGACCACAATTCAAAAGTACTTTGGGGAGTTGTCAGGAGATGAAAGATGCTATTTAAATGAATGTACGTTAGTTTACATTTATGTTAGTGATAAAGAAAAGCTTACAAATGTGCTGGCTAAATCTGTGGTGCAGGGTTCTGGATCAATAGGCTATGTGGTCCAAATCCCTGGACTCCTTGTCAGTTGTTCAGTCAGATAAATATTACCTTCTGTCATCAAGGCAAACTAGATTTCAAAACAGAAATATTGCACATATAAGCTGTCTTTTCATTCTCACTGGTTACATCTCTGGCCTGTCAATTACAGAGTAAAGAATGCCGACTGGGTCTGGCTGAGGGACTCCAAGAAGACAAGGCAAATCAAGGGAAGCAGAAAGAGGGAGACAGCAAAGACAATGAAAAATACAGTGCCTTAAAATTACCTGCAATGCTACATACATACATCCTGAAATTATACCACAACAATTTCTGTACTTGTGCATATTTTGGGAGCCAGCAGTGATGAGGAGGAATTTCTTTAGTCGGAGGGTGGTGAATCTGTGGAGTTCATTGGCACAGATGGCTGCAGAGTAAGTATATTTAAAGTAGAGGTTGACAAGTTCTTGATTTGTAAGGGTGTCAAAAGTTTTGGGAATAAGCCAGGAGAATTGGGTTGAAGGGTTAATAAGTCAGCCATAATGGAATGGTGGAGCAGACTTGATGGGCTAAGTGACCTAATTCTGCTCCTATATCTATGGCATGTGGTCTATTATTTACTTTATTCCAGAAAGAATCCTTGAAGTAAATGCTTGAAATTGGACAACACAACAATGGTTCTGACGTTCATACATCAGGCTTCACAATGACTGAGGTTCATAGATCGGCACGTGGCATTTCCAAAAAGGTAAACATCAAGGCAGGATTCTACACTGTGGAGCCAAGTAAAGAGATGGCTTAAGGGCTGCTTTCAAACAAACTAAAGGTTGCTATTTATTAGCAATATGGAGGAACACCCGATTCTTGTGTCAACATTTGTAAAACTCTCAAAGTTGCCATGCAAGTTGATAGGATGGTTAAGAAGGCAAATGGTTCAATGGCCTTCATTAGTACAGGGATTTAGTTCTAGAGTTACAGGGCAATGTTGCAGCTCTATAAAAGCCTGGATAGGCCACATTTGAAATATTATGTGTTCAGTTCTGGTCATCTCATTATAAGAAGGATGTGGAAGTTTTAGAGAGGGTGCAGAGAAGATTTACCAGGATGCTGCTAGGATTAGAGAGCTTGCCTTGAGGAACGGTTGAGCGAGCTACAGCATTTCTCTAGAGTGAAGGAAGTTGAGAAGTGACTTGACAGATAAAAGATAGGTAAAAGATGCTATGAGGCACAGATCAAGTACGCAACCAGAGACTTCCCAGGGCAAAAATGGCTAACGTGAGGGGAAAAAATTTGAAATGATTGGAGAAAAATATAGGGGGGGTGTAAGAGGCAAGTTTTTATACCCCACAGATAGTGATGGGTATGTGGAATGCACTACTAGGAATGGTGATAAAACAGATACATTTAAGAGGCACATGGATGTCAAAAAAATGGAGGACTATGTGGGAGGGAATAGTTAGATTGATCTTAGAGTAGGTTAAAAAGTCAACACAAATGTCATTCGTCAAAGGGCCTGTAATGTTCTATGTTCTTTATAAATACTAATCTGGCTGTTTGTAGACTAATTCTAATTCTCTCATTAAGGATACATTGTTGTTATTTTTGGCCTGTTTGCTTCCTTCTATTCACTATTTTGTTTATAAATAAAGCCAGTGCAGTACCTAATACTAAATGTACTTGTGGCGTCACTGCCTTCAAGTCACAAAAGCTTAAGACCATAATACCATAAGACACAAGAGCAGAATTAGGCCATTCAATCATGGCTAATCCATTTTTCCCCTCCTCAGCCCCACTCCCGAGCCTTTTCCCCCAAGACCTTAGATGCCATACCCAATCAAGAACCTATCAAGCTCTGCCTTAAATACACCCAATGACCTGGCCTCCACAGTTGCCTGTGGTAATGAATTCCACAAATTCACCACCCTCTGAATAAAGAGATTTCTCCACATCTGTTTTAAATGGACACTCCTCTATCCTGAGGCTGTGTCCTACTGTCCTAGACTCCCCTACCAAGGGAAACATCCTTTCCACATCTACTTTGTCTAGGCCTTTCAACATTCAAAAGGTTTCAATGAGATCCCCTCTCATCTTTCTAAATTCCAGCGAGTACAGACCCAGAACTATCAAATGTTCCTCATATGATAATCTTTTCATTTCTGGAATCATTCTTGTGAAGCTCCTCCGAACCCTCTGCAATGCCAGCACATCTTTTCTCAGACGAGGAGCCCAAAACTGTTCACAATACTCAAGGTGAAGCTTCACCAGTGCCTTATGAAGCCTCAGCATCATATACCTGCTCTTGTATTCTAGACCTCTTGAAATGAATGCTAACATTGTATTTGCCTTCCTCCACTGACTCTGCCTGCAAGTTAACCTTTAGGGTATTCTGCACAAGGACTGCCAAGTCCTTTTGTATCTCAGATTTTTGGATTTTCTCCTTGTTTAGAAAATAGTCCGTACATTTATTTCTTCTACCAAAGTGCATGACCATGCAATTTCCAACATTGCATTTCGTTTGCCACTTTTTTGCCTATTTTTCTAATCTAAGTCCTTCTGCAGCCTACCTGTTTCCTCAACACTACCTTCGCCTCCACCAATCTTTGTATCATCTACAAACTTGGTAACAAAGCCATCTATTCCATCATCTAAATCATTGATATAAATCATAAAAATAAACTGTCCCAACACCAACCCCTGCGGAACACCACAAGTTACTGGCAGCCAACCAGAAAAGGATCCTTTTATCCCCACTCGCTGCCTCCTACCAATCAGCCAATGCTCTAACCATGCCAGTAACTTTCCTGTAATACCATGGGCTCCTAACTTGGTAAGCAGCCTCATATGTGGCACTTTGTTTGAATTTCCAGCATCTGCAGAATTCCTGTTGTTCACATTTTTACATGCCCAGTTGTTTGTTTCTTTCTTTCCAATAGCCCCCTTTCATCCAAATAACCAAATAGGTTTATCAGAAGCTTATTGTTATGGAATTATTGGCCTCACCCTGTTGTCCTTATCCAATCCATTTTTCCTACTCCCGCACTGCCTCTTGAAATTAACTTGTCCTTTCTTTCCCAGTTCTGAGAGAGGGGCTTCATCCTTACATTAACTCTGTTTCCCTTTTCACAGGTACTGCCTAACCTGCCGTATTATTCCACCATTTACCATTTTTATTGTTATTATAGATCCTCTGTGGTAAGCAATTTAATATGAACAAGGTACTTATTTTAGACCTAGGTTAAATTTTTTCAAATATGGCACAAGAAAGGCATCTTTCAATTTGAATGAAGCTCAGCCTGATTACTGTGTATCATTTGTTACAATGATACATTGTGTAGAATTCTGAAGTTCATATTTGCTGTAACTTAAACATGTTCAGAGTATACTCATCACTAAGTCCTAACAGGTCCGTCATTCACCTGCACTCACTAATCACTATTTTGAATTGTTGCCCCTCATGCAAATCCACTGCCACGTCCATGCCCATGAATTATTGAAGTACAAACAGCATGCCTTCAGCTAATTGAATACTATTGTTCCCACAAGTACATCAAATATCTATTTTTCTCACACTTTAGATGTTGTGCAAAGATAATGTATGCTACGGTAGAAAAGCATTGCCTTTATCCTTTCCTTTAGAATTTAATACTGTGTTAATTTATAACTTCAGGATATTTTTACTGGAAGTGCCTACGTCTTGTTACATCACTTAAGCATACAATGGAACAATCCTCTTCCATAATAGACTACACTTTTTAATTCAATATACCATTGGCAGTTTCATATTACTGCATGGTTTTGTTATTCTTGAGCCTTACTGCTGTTAATTCACCTGACCCCATAGTAATTGCTAAATTGGATATTGACAAAACTGCATCGCGCTTATTGCAGCAGCAGTCAGCCTAACCATTCACTCATATGACATTCCTGGGAAACCTCCTGACATTGGGCTATTGGGTCAAAATATTTTAGATCAAACCCATTGTCTGAACTCATTGCCTACTGTAGGCAACACATTCTGCCATAGCAGACCCATTAACTTATACTATGTACAGATCAAGGATAGTTATCTGCCCATTCCTGTAACTGTACTCCAGTTAGCCTCATTTGATTGTTTGAAATATTGCGGAACATTGGTAGCTGGGGTTGGCTATTTGGAAGTCTAGTTGATCGCTGAGCTTGGCAAAGTGCTTGCAGATGGTTTGGCTCCAATGGAGAAGCCATCATCAGTGTGAAGTTGAGAGTATTGTCTGGCTTATATATTCTTAAAGGGTTCAAATGGATATTGATTAGACATTGCAATCTGGTTTTAAAAACGCAAACACGAGGAAATCTGCAGATGCTGGAATTTCAAGCAACACACATAAAGGTTGCTGGTGAATGCAGCAGGCCAGGCAGCATCTCTAGGAGGAGGTACAGTCTTCAAGAGGAACCGGACCTGGTGGCATCGAGATTCATCGTCACCGAGGAGGACATTAGAAGGGCCTTCCTGGAGATAAACCCAAGGAAGGCAACGGGCCCAGATGGCAACCTAGGACAGGTTCTCCGGGGCTGTGCAAGCGAGCTAGCTGGAGTGTTTGCTGACATCTTCAACTGCTCCTTGCTTCAGTCTAAGATCCCCTTGTGTTTTAAGAAGGCAACGATAATCCCAGTGCCGAAGAAGAGCAAGGTGGCATGCCTGAATGACTATCGACCTGTGGCTCTGACAGCAATTGCTATGAAGTGCTTCGAGAGATTGGTTATGGCACACATCAACCACAGCCTACCGGTCAACCTCGACACTTTGCAATTCACCTGCCAGAGCAACAGATCAATGGTAAGTGCCATTTCTCTGGCCCTACATTCCTCCTTAGAACACCTGGAGAATAAAGACACATACGAAAGGCTACTTTTCACTCACTATAGCTCTGCCTTTAATACTATCATTCCAAATAAACTGATTCCTAAGCTCCGGAACCTGGGCCTTAGCACTCAGATCTGCAGCTGGATCTTCAACTTCCTCACAGACAGGACCCAGACTGTAAAAATAGGGGACAAGCTCTCCTCTACAATCACTCTGAGCACCGGTGCCCCACAAGGCTGTGTACTCAGCCCCCTACTGTACTCACTGTACACCCATGATTGTGTCGCCAAGTTTCCATCAAAGTTTGCTGATGACACAACAATTGTAGGTCGTATCTCAGGTAATGATGAGTTTGAGTACGGAGAGGAAATTAAGAACCTGGTGACATGGTGCGAAGACAGTTACCTATCCCTCAACATCAGCAAGACGAAGGAATTGGTTGTTGACTTCAGAAGGAGTAGCAGACCGCACCACCCAATTTACATCGGTGGTGCACAAGTGGAGCAGGTCAAAAGCTTTAAGTTCCTCGGGGTCAATATCACAAACGACCTGACTTGGTCCAACCAAGCAGAGTTCAATGCCAAGGAGGCCCACCAGCGCCTTTACTTCCTGAGAAAACTAAAGAAATTTGGCCTGTCCCCTAAAACCCTCACTAATTTTTGTAGATGCACCGTAGAAAGCATTCTTCTAGGATGCATCACAACCTGGTATGGAAGTTGTCCTGTCCAAGTCCAAAAGAAGCTGCAGAAGATCGTGAACACGGCACAGCATATCACACAAACCAATCTTCCGTCCGTGGACTCACTTTACACCGCACGCTGTCAGAGCAGTACTGCCAGGATAATCAAGGACACGACCCACCCAGCCAACACACTTTTCATCCCTCTTCCCTCCGGGAGAAGGTTCAGGAGCTGGAAGACTTGTACGGCCAGATTTGGGAACAGCTTCTTTCCAACTGTGATAAGACTGCTGAACGGATCCTGACCCAGATCTGGGCCGTACCCTTCAAATATCCGGACCTGCCTCTCGGTTTTTTTACACTACCTTACTTCCGATTTTTCTATTTTCTATTCATGGTTTATAATTTAAATTTTTAATATTTACTAATTTTAACTATTTTTAATATTTAATATTTGTAATCCAGGGAGCGTGAAGCGCAGAATCAAATATTGCTGTGATGATTGTACGTTCTAGTACCAATTGTTTGGTGACAATAAAGTATAAAGTATTTAAGCATAAGTTGATGTTTCAGGCCGAGACCCTTCGTCTGACGAAGGATCTCGGCCCGAAACGTCAACTGTACCTCTTCCTAGAGATGCTGTCCGGTCTGCTGCGTTCACCAACAGCTTTTATGTGTGTTGATTGTAATCTAGTTGGCTGCTTCAAAACACTGAATAGTTTAGCAGGAGAAGATTCTAACTGGCTAGCTTTGAGGGAGGTCTGTTGGACGTGTTTGCTAGCAATTCATTGATTGTGATGTCTGTAAGGGTTCATATAGGGGATCTATGTTGATGTGTTTGTTGATAAATCCTTCTGTAGAGAACCACTGAGAAATTCTCGTTCTTTTCTTGTTCTTGCTCGAGTCAAGATTCTGGCTGTGGTCCATTTGAAATGGTGTCCTTTTTCTTCATGAGCTGACACTAGCAAGAGTGGGTATTGCCTTCTGCTAACTAGGTGATACTCATGTAGCCTGGTCGATAGTTTTCTTCCTGTTTGATTGTGATTGTGATTCTTCATTTGATTGTGTGAGTAATGCTTACAATGTCTTTATTTCAATCCAGTTGAAATATCTACCACTATCATTGAAAATGTGATTAAAAATCCAGTATTACATCAAAACTGTCTACTAATATTTCAAGCAATATTTTCTCTCTGATTAGACTTTTTATTAAGAAGTTAAAAATGTGCTGTCAACTCAAAGTGCCCTGAATCTCACCTTCCTCAGATGCCACCTCAGTCTGTTGAGTGTTTCAAGTATAAGCAGATTGAATGTAAAATTGGTAGAATCTTCAAAAAGCATTAACACCAGCTGCAACACTGCAAGTTCCCTTTATTTTGAGCTATTACTTCCTGAAGCCAGTTACAGAGTTCACAACAACTAATGTTTTAATAGAACTGGACAGCTTGCCATTGAGGGAAAGGGTGGAGTTTAGAAAAGTGTTGAATCCGTTGGAGTTTAGAAGAGTGAGAGGGAACATGATTGAATCATGATCCTGAGAGTCTTTGACAGGGAGAAATGTCGTGTTTACTCCTGTAGGAGAATCTAGAACTTGGGATCACCACTTAAAATAACAAGCCTGGTTCTCTTCATTATAAGCTTTCTCATATGTATAGATGTTTATATGTGCCCAGCAATGTCAATGCACATCATGCATTGAATAACATTTTAAAGCTACTGAAGTCCATGATGAATGATGAGACAACTACTAAATAGTTTGTCTTGACATCTACAAGTTAAATGCATCCGTAGAATTTTCCTTGGACTATGGTATGTCACAAAGTACTGTGAATTTCCATAGATATACTAAGGAGATCATTCTAACTGGTTGCATTACCATCTGGTATGTATAGGATCAGTTTGCAGAGGTTTGCAAACTCATCCAGCTCCATCACCGGCACTAGCCTCCTTAGCATTGGGGACGTCTTCAAAAGGCGATGTCTCAAATCAGTATCAGAATCAGGTTTAATGTCACCAGCATATGTTGTGAAATGTGTTGATTTTGCAGCAGCAGTACAATACATCATAATAGAGAAAACCAAAACTGTGAATTACATACACACACACAGAGACAGACAGACACACACACACACACAGACATACACACAGACACACACACACACAGACATACACATACACACACACACACACACACACACAGACACACAGACATACACATACACACACACACACACACAGACACACACACACACACAGACATACACATACACACACACACACACACACACACAGACACACACACACACACAGACATACACATACACACACACACACACAGTACATTAAATAGTTAAATCACATAAGTAGTACCAAAACATAAATAAAGAAGTGGTTCATGGGTTCAATGTCCATTCAGAAATCGGATGGCGGAAGGGAAGAAGCTGTTCCTAAATTGTTGAGTAGGCACCTTCACGGTTCTGTACCTTCTTCCCGATGGTAACAATGAGAAGAGGGCATGACCTGGGTGATGGGGGCCTTAATGATGGATGTCGTTTTTCTGAGGTATTGCTCCATGAAGATATCCTGAATACTACAGATGTGGCATCCATCATTAAGGACCCCATCACCAAGGACATGCTCTCTTCTTATTACTACTGTCAGAGAGGAAGTTCAGGAGCCTGAAGACACACTCTCGCATGTTTTAGGAATAGTGTCTAATTTCTGCCATCAGGTTTCTGAATAGACAATGAACCAGCCTATGAACACTACCTCACAATCTTGCTCCCTTTTTGTACTACTCATTCAACTTAATATATATATATATTCCTGATTGTATTTTGTTGCATTTTTATGTTTTGCCACAAAACAACAAACTTCATGACATAGATCAGTGATATTAAACCTCAACAACAGGAATTCTGCAGATGCTGGAAATTCAAGCAACACACATCAAAGTTGCTAGTGAACGCAGCAGGCCAGGCAGCATCTGTAGGTGCAGTCGATGTTTCAGGCCGAGACCCTTCGTCCTGACGAAGGGTCTCGGCCTGAAACGTCGACTGCACCTCTTCCTACAGATGCTGCCTGGCCTGCTGCGTTCACCAGCAACTTTGATGTGTGTTGCTTATATTAAACCTGAATTTGATTGAAAGAATAAATAGAGCTCACAAACTGCTGGAAGAAAGATCGACTCTTTGGAAGAATTGTATTCATAGAAATGTGATCAAAAAGCACAGACGTCCTCACAGAAACCTGTAAGTGCAACTACAGAGTACAGGAAAGATGACAAAGCCACTCACTGCCAAGGTAACAACGGCCATGAATTATAATTGGCCGGGATACTTTCAAGCTAGAATCGTAGATCCACATACCATGTACAGGCTTGCATCAACAATTACTTAAGGGAGGTCAATGACATCTGCTTGGTAGTGCTGCAGGTATTTCATTTCATCTTGCAGAATTAGCATGCAGACATGTCAGGATTGCAGGCTACCCAGGATATATGTTGCTTTACAGATGCTATAGCAACACTGAGATTAAGGACAAACTAAAGGAACTGCATTCATGTACAGTTGCTACATGTACAATTGGTATAAAGATTAGAAGTGGGAAAATATAGAACCTTTGCGGCACAGTAAGCCAGGTGAGCCTGCCTAGTCCTGCAGATAAATGTCTAATATTCTACAGAAATCAGGAGTTCTCGTTTTGCAGCAGAGTACTGTGCTGTCTGCAAATAAGACACCGTAGCAAGTCAAAGGACTGGGGTATCATGAAGCAATTTTTTTACTCCAGTGTGCAACTCACACACATGACAATGAATGCAATGAATTCCATACTGCCACGTGGTATATGATGGAGCAGACAGATTTTATGCTAATGATTCTGGTGCCTGGATTGCAGAGTAACGGTATAGCAATGACTCCACAAAAACTTGGCAGAGTAAACTTTTATCAAGAAGATGCAACTGGAAGGCAGAAGGAGAAGGAGAAGGTGAAGCAGGCTGAAGAAAAGAGGCATTCAAGGCAGGAGGTAAAAGTAGGAAGGGAGGTGTGAGAAAGAGAAAAGAATCGAACATCCAGAATATGAACTTTGTTTCTTTCTCCGTAGAGGCTGTGAGATTGTATGAACATTTCCTTCAGCTCTTATTTCAGCCTCTTGCTGCCAAGATGCTTGCAAGTAATTAATATGACTGACATACCAGTAAATGCAATCCCCAGGCAGTGCCACATCTTACCCTCCTTTTGTTTCTGACATCCATTTGGACACAAAATAAAATCCTATACATCTAAACACTCCAATCCCAATCTGTAAGTCAATGCACATTACCTGCGTACTGACATCATTTGGTAACCTTTTATGCAGAACCAAGCTGTCTGTTTCTCTTAGTCTTTCTTCGTAATTCTAGTGCTATATAAATGGCTGCAGTATGGCTGGTGGAAAACTGTTTATATTCATAGAAGAAGACTACAAATGGAAGTTCAGTAGCTCTCAGACTACCAGTAACTGCTGACCTAACGTTATGATTGATCCACCTGCACTCTGAAATGTCTATCAATCTCTTCATTCCAGGGGTAGTTAGGACAGACAATAAATTTTGGTCTTGCCAGTGACACCCACAACCTAGAGTGTACTTGAAAAAAGATAGTTTGACTCTACATTGATTTTTACAATGGATGTCAGCCATCTACAAAGGCTAGCAGATAATACTAACTGGAATGATGGCGGCGAGATCATAAATGTGCAACATGGCCAGTGATGCCTCAGCAATTGTTGTATTCTGCTGGAAGAGAGATTGTTGGATGACTGCAACATCCTTGCCTCCCTTTTTGATACTGGTATTTGCTCTCATGTTGCCAGAAACCTGGCCCGCATAGTAATATTTAAAAAGCCACGTGGATATGCAGAGAATGGAGAGACATGGACCAAGTACAGGCAAATGAGATTACAAACAAGAGAAAATCTGCAGACGCTGGAAATCTGAGCAACACACACAAAGTACCGGAGGAACGCAGTAGGCCAGGCAGCATCTAGGAAAAGAGTAGTCAACGTTTCGGGCCAAACCCCTTCTGCAGGAGTGGAGAAAAAAAGCTGAGGAGTAGATTTAAAAGCTGGGGGGAGGGGAGAGAGAAACACCAGATGACAGGTGAAACCTGAAGGGGGAGGGATGAAGTAAAGAGCTGGGAAATAAATTGGTAAAAGAGACAGGAGACCATGGAAGAAAGAAACGGGGGGGGGGAGCACCAGAGGGAGGTGATGGGCGGACAAGGAGACAAGGTGAGAGAGGGAAGAGGGGATGGGAAATGGTGAAGGAGAGGAGGGTGGGGAGCAAGACTGGAAGTTCAAGAAATCGACGTTCATGCCATCAGGCTGGAGGCTACCCAAAAGGAATATAAGGTGTTGTTCCTCCAACCTAAGTATGGCCCCATCACAACTGTGGAGGAGGCCATGGATGAACATATCTGAATGGGAATGGGAAGTGGAATTGAAATGGGTGGCCACTGGGAGATCCTGCTTTTTCTGGTGGATTTTTTCTGGCTTTTTCTGCTTGGTGGAATGGTCTCCCAATCTTGTCAGGTCTTACCAATATACAGAAGGCCACACCGGGAGCACCAGACGTAGTATACAACCCCAACAGACTCACCGGTGAAGTGTCGCCTCACTAGAAGGACTGTTTAGGGCCCTGAATGGTAGTGAGGGAGGTGGTGTAGGGGCAGGTGGTGTAAGCGCACTTGTTCCGCTTGCAAGGATAAGCGCCACGAGGGAGATCAGTGGGGAGGGACGAATGGACAAGAGAATCGAGTAGGGAGCAATCCCTGTGGAAAGCAAAAATTGTGTCTTTCACTAATTTAATTCCCAGCTCTTTACTTCATCCTTCCCCCTCCAGGTTTCACCTATCACCTTGTGTTTCTCTCCCTTCCCCCACCTTTTAAATCTACTCCTCAGCTTTTTTTTCTCCAGTCCTGCCAAAGGGTTTCAGCCTGAAACGTTGACAGTACCCTTTTCCTAGATGCTGCCTGACCTCCAGCTTGGAATGATATCATGGGCCAAAGAGCCTATTCAAAGATCCATTCTGAAATCTTCATGGTAAAGGCAGGGACACACTGTATGTATCCAGATTCCCAGTCTAAATCGCTGGATTCAAAGGCAAAGTCTGTCCTGAGCCTTTGTGGCCGATCAGGCCAGTGCCTATACTGGTTTCTGTGGCATGAAGCGACTGAGAGTACGAGACTCCCCCCGCCCACCCCCCGGATAGGACGCCAGTCTATCGCGAGGTTAACTCCCAGCATTTTGCCGTTACCCATTTTCAGCTGGGTGGACTGGAGCAGTGTGTGGTTAGGTGCCTTGCTCAAAGACACAACACACTGCCTTGGCCGAGACTCAAACCCACGACCTTCAGATCGTGAGCCCAACACTAAATCTCTGGATTGCTAGACCAGTATTTTATCAAACTCACACTCACCAGAGAAATTATCTTCAGTGAACAACCTGAGTAGTTCCTGGGCACAGAACAATGAATTTCCAATGAGAAATAATACCAATTAGCTAGTTAAGAAGAGAATATGATTTTTTGAGGGAAAACTCTTATATGCAGGATAAAAACACAATGCATAGTAGCTGAAGATGTTGATAAAAGTACCTCCAAGGAGACTGTGTAGGAAAATTCAAATACATTGGCCTCGACCTTAAAACTAAGACAGATAATTACTCTTTTGCTAGTATAATTAACACTAACAGCCTTTGTCACTGTTCATATCATAGTTGACTAACCAAATACGCTCTCTTCTCCACCTACAGAAGGAGGAAAGTAATGAGATTAGACAAATTTTGTTATCTCTTGTCACTCACCAAAGGTAAAGCATCAGAAATAATGAGATGTGGGTCGATACAAATATAGTCATACACTAGATGGCAACAAACGAGATTGTTGCTCGGCAGCATGTATATATGACAGATTATGATAGATGGGTGAAGAATAAAAAAATCTATTTTATATTCAAATAATTTGGAAATAAAAAACAACCTTGGAGGAAAGGATAAAAGTAGTGTCATAGTCATTTGCATTTTTAAAAACTCCAACAGGCTCATAAGTGCATTGATTAATATTTCGTACCTAGCCAGCTGCTCCTTGCGTTTCTGATTGTGGTACTTCTTTTTCACATTCTGCAGTTCCTGGGCTAAACGATCAATCTCGTGCTTATACTCCTGACTCTGTGATTCAAACATGTTCAGCTCTGAAGTCAAAGCCTTTCAAAATGAATTAAAAAAAAACAGAATAAAAGATCATGATGTTAGCAAACTTCTGGTTCCTTCTTCCAAACCTTTATCTCTTGTTAATAAGCTATTGTAACATATTTGCAATTGGCTAAACAATGTTATTTGCCAAAGAGCCTATAGCATTATGAATTATTTACAACACCTAAAACCTCCGGGAATGTACTTCAAAACTGGAAGTGAACAAAATCTGTAAATTGCAAAGGTGTAGCTTCACTTTCAATATCACTTTGAATTGACAGTTTTTGAAGTGGACTATAAAACCTCATTTTACAGGTGAAGGCTAGTATTTTTCCATCACTAAAACTAGACAGTTTACTTTCTATTTAAAATATTTTTGTAATTCAGTAACTGTCTATCTGCAGAATGGTTTGATATTGACAGATCAATCTTCAAAATACTGCCTATATTCAAAGTAATATAAGTAAAGCGATAGTAGAAGAAGATAACCACAGTTTTGTTCTGTGAGTTCTACCGCTAATTACAATGCTCGATAGATTCCTATGGCCCACCCCCAACTTAAAGTTGGTATATTTTTGAAAAAAGTGTATAAAGATTTTTTTAATTTTTCCAGATATTGCTTGTGTCTTCATGAGCTGGCAATCTCATATGAATCTATCAATGTGACAGTTTCTTATGGCATAATAGGAAAAGGTGCCTTCTCAACAGCATTTCCTCAACTCTGTAGCGAATTACTTGTGGGATTGAGGATCTCAAATACAAGTTTTCAGACTCTGAGCATTCAAAGTCAAAGCTAAAGTCGAGTTTATTGTCAAGTGCATGGAAACAGGTGCATTGGAAAGCTTACTCGCAGCAGCATTTACAAGAAAAACATAAATTAAACATAGATTATACACAATTTTGTTTACAAGTAGGCAGAAATCGTGCAAAAGAAAACAATGCCGGTTCTAGTGCAAAGCATTCAAAACGGTTATAGTGCTGCTGAACTGCAGTGATTAGCATTTTGCCTGTTGGTTCAAGGACCGAATGTTTGTAAGGAATTAAATGTTTTTGAACCTGATAGACTGGGACTTCAGGGTTCTACGCATCCTTCCTGGTCTTAGCTGGCGTGATCCGCATGGTGAAATCTGTTGATAATTGCTGCCTACTTGAGGCAGTGTAAAAGAGAGGAGGCTATTTTTGTTTCTTCATAATGGAAGAGCAGTAATTTTTAGCTAATAAATAACGAGGGAATATAAATTGACAAATCCTAAGCCACAGGCAGAACAACCTGTACTTCAGAAAGGAAAAATGTCTCTTAAAACTTGATGAAAATGTGCTTTTTCCCCAAATG
Source organism: Mobula hypostoma (assembly GCF_963921235.1). Taxonomy (NCBI): domain Eukaryota; kingdom Metazoa; phylum Chordata; class Chondrichthyes; order Myliobatiformes; family Myliobatidae; genus Mobula; species Mobula hypostoma. Next base: position 6,009,418 of record NC_086115.1, read on the forward strand.
AGGTACAGATGTTTCAGGGTTGGGGAAGTTAATGAACATAAACTGTTAAGAATTTATAGAAAAACAGGCAACAATTGATTATTATATCATTTCAAACCCACATATTAAATACCTTACAAGATTAATATGAGACGTTTAGTTGAATTAAATACCGGCGACCAATTAAATAATATGCACCTCTTCTATAATTCTGATTCCACCATACAGTACAATGTTTCAGACAACAAAGCAAACATCTCTCTTCTGATGAGAACTGCTTATCAAAAACACTGAATATCATTTATTACTGTATTAAGATAAGGGCATGTTTTTATTGAGAGTTTCCTAACTTAATTGAGTTTTTTTTTTGACAAGGATGTATTAGGCGAGGATAATTAATGAAGGCAGAGCTGTGGATATTGTCGACATAACAAACATAAGGCATTGACAAGGTCCATCATGGGAGGCTCATCCAGAAGCTTATGATGCATAAGATCCATGGTGAATTGGCCATTTGGATTCAGAACTGGCGTGCCCATAGCAGACAGGGGGGAGTGGTTGAAGGGACTTATTTGAGCTGAAGGTCTGTAGTTAGTGGTGTTCCACAGAGATCTGTGCTGGGACCTCTACTGTTAGTGATGTACATAAACGACCTGGGTGAAAACATAGTAGATGTGAGGGTTAGTAAGTTTGCAAATGACATGAAGATTGGTGGTGTTGTGGATAGCGTAGAAGACTGGCAAAGAATACAATGGGATATAGATCAGTTACAGATATGGGTGGAGAAACGGCAGATGGAGTTTAATCTGGCCAAATATGAATTGTTGCACCTTAGTAGATCAAATGTAAATGTAATGGCAAGATCCTTAGCAGTGCTGATGAGCAGAGGGATCTTGGAGTCCAAGTACATTGCCCCTGAAAGGATGCTTTGGAGAGGGTGCAGAAGAGGTTTACCAAAATGCTGCCTGGATGAGAGAGCATGTGGTACAAGAAAAAGTTGGACAAACTTGGTTTGTTTTCTCTGGAGTGACAGAGGGCTGAGGGGAGACCTGATAGAACAATAAAGAAAGGGAAGATAGATTATGAAAATAAACTAGCACAAGATATAAAAATGGATAGTAAAAGTTTTCATGATTATATAAAGCAGAAAGGGGTGGCTAAAGTGAATGTAGATCCCTTGGAGAAAGAGAAGGGGGATTTGATATTAAGTAATGAGGAAATGGCAGAGGCTTTGAATAACTATTTTCACAGTGGAGGACACATCTAACATGCCAAAGAGAGATGTTATGGATGCATTGGGAGGTGAGGACCTCGATACAATAGCTATCACTAAAGAGGTAGTGCTGAGCAAACTTGTGGGCCTAAAGATAGATAAGACCCCTGGTCCTGATGGTATGTATCCCAGGGTACTGAAAGAAATGGCAGAAGTTGTAGTAGAGGGTTTGGGCCCACAACTGTTCATGATATACATTAACGATCTGGAAGATGTGATCGCGTGTAGTGTATCTAAGTTTGCTGATGATACTAAATTGAGTGGAAAAGCAAATTTGTACAGAAGATATAGAGAGTCTGCAGATAGATATTAATAGGTTAAGTGAGTGGGCAAGGGTCTGGCAGATGGAATACAATGTTGGTAAATATGAGGTCATCCACTTTGGAAGGAAAAATGAAAGAGCAGATTATTATTTAAATGGTAAAAGATTGCAGCACGCTGCTGTGCAGAGGGACTTGAGAGTGCTTGTTCATGAATCACAAAAGGTTTGTTTGCAGGTGCAGCAGGCTATCAAGAAGGCAAATGGGATGTTGGCCTTCAGTGCTAGATGGATTGAATTTAAGAGCAGGGAGGTTGTGCTGCAATTGTACAGAGTACTATTGAGGCTGCACCTGTAATACTGCGTGCAGTTTGAGGAAGGATATACTGGCTTTGGAGGCAGTGCAGGGGAGGTTCACCAAGTTGATTCCAGAGATGAAGGGGTTCAACAATGAGAAGAGAATTGAGTCGCCTCGGACTGTAATCACTAGAATTCAGAAGAATGAGAGGAGATCTTATAGAAACATAAAATTATGAAAGGGATGGATGTTAGAGGCAAAAAAGTTGTTTCCACTGATAGGTTAGACTAGAAGTAGGGGTCTTAGCAAGATTCAGGGGAGTGGATTCAGGATGGAGATGAGGAGGAACTGCTTTTCCCAGAAGACAGTGAATCTGTGGAATTCTTTGCCCAATGAAGCAGTAGAGGCTACCTCTTTAAATATATTTAAAACAAGATTGGATAGATTTTTGCATAGTAGGGGAATTAAGGGTTATGGGAAAAGGACGTTAGGTGGAGATAAGTCCATGGCCAGATCAGCCATGATCCTATTCAATGGTGGAGCAGGTTCAGTGGGCCAGATGGCCTACTCCTGCTCCTATTTCTTACGTTCTTATAAGATTGTGAGAGCCATGGAAAGAGTGGACAGACAGTATATCTTTCCCATGATTGAAATGTCTAAAACCAGACAGCATGCACTTAAGGTAAGATGGGTAACTCCAAAGCAACTGTGAGTGCAATTTTTAATTTTTTTTAAAAGAACACAGAGTGGTGGATATTTGAAATGTGCTGCCAGGGGTGGTGGTAGAGGCAGATACATTATTTTTAAGAGATGTTTAGATAGGCACTTGAATATGAGGAAAATGGAAGGATATCTGTTGTAGCGTGGATGAAATCACTGGAGAGACAGAGTCACTGGTAGATACAAAGCAGCTTCTTTATTCGACATAATAAGGTACAGCAGGCATCATACGGACAGAGATGCTTTCGGTAGAAAGGGCTGCTAGCCCAATGTGGGCTCAATATTTATATGCTAAACACAAAGGCAATCACTACTTAAAAAGTTATAGACAATGCATAGACAATGCTTCTTTTGAAGCTGCCTACAAACATCACACCTCCTAACTTCATCCTTTCCTCCCGATACCAACACGTCTGGGTTGGTATCCACAGCCTTTAGGAATGCAAGTTAAATCCACAATACATTTATTTGGCATTTTATGTGCTAACATAGAAGACAATTAATATTAATATTTATTAATAATACTGTCTTCGAAACTACGGCATCTGGTCAAACTACGGTGCCAGAAGCATCTGGTAATCACACCTTTTTAGCAAGCGCATTGTTGTGGACTCAATCCACAGTACTTTGTCAAATAGAAGTCTGGTGGCCAAAGTCATTTAAGTGTAAATGAATCATCTACCCAAAAAAACTCACTCTAACAATATCGATATTGTGTAGGCATAAGTGATTACTAATCAATTTGGTTTGGCACAACATTTTGGGCCAAAGGGCCTGTTCCTGTGCTGTATTGTTCTATGTTCTATGTTCTATGAATCTCTCTTCCATGAATTTTATTACCCTAAAACTCAAAATACACAGGAAAAAATACATTTTCTTATTGTATTAAAGAAGAATGCTGAAAATTAACAAAAACGTGCTCATTGGCATCTTCTAAAGGTTTGTTTACACTGCTGATTAAATGGAAAACAATGCATTCATTTTAGATCAGAAGTAGAAAATGGGAGTTTATCTGTCTCACCAAAATGTCTCAAGTAAAATCGTCACAGAATTTTATGGCAGTCATTACCCATGTTTCCTACTGGTGCTGTGGTGCCTACAAGAAGATAATATATAAATTGGATAGCCTTAAGCATGGTATTTTGGTTGAGATTAACTTATATAGTGTGCAATGAACCATGTGTATTGTATTCCTAAAAAGCAATTTTTAGTTAGTAAGATTTACCAACATTACTTATCAGCACAGCTTCTTTCAATCTGAACTTGCAACTCGAGGTAGCTTTCTAAAGCATATTTTTAAAATGTTTCCTATCACTTATTTTTAATTATGTGTATTGAAAGTACAAATGTCACCAACACCAAAAAAATGGCTGAGGGATGTTAACAACAGCAGCTGTACAAAGATCTGAATAAAGTGTCATAGTCTAAAAAAGATAGTGTCGGCCCAGCATAGAAAAGGACACTGTAAAGATAATTGCACTATCAATTGTTCTTCAAATATTACTCTGAGCAAGATTAACACACCAACATATAGATCAAGTATCTATCTGAAGGGTGCAACAGTCTTGAAGAACTATAAAGATTTGGAAATACTGTTAAAAGTAGCCTCTGCAAGTAACGTATTCACATTCACTGCAGTTACAGTGAGCTGGAGTAAAAACTATGGGTGATAATTAAGATCAGTCCTGAACCAATCAATTACGTTGCTCTGTCCTGATTCTTGAACATTGTTGGACTGCGATACATCCAGGCAAGTTTAAGGTTTTCTTTTTGCTACAATTGCCAGAGTCCAGGCTTCTCGCAGGTGGGCAGTTGGAAGAAGTCGGTAATCACACATGTGAAAATGCACACATTCGAATCATTTTGGATTTCTTTGTAATTGTATATAACCTCCTGTCATTTCAGTCTCATCAGGTCTTGACTGAAGCACAGTGATAGCAAAGCTCCCCGTTTACCTTAGCCCACATTCCAGGAAAGGAGATTAATGATTTAGATAGACATTGTAAAGGAGTGGTATTAAATTAGTATTAAGTTACTGCTTCTGAGCTGCAGTAATAATGTTCATTTTCAGTTTTGAGAGTTTTCAGTTTATTGCCCTGTTAGCTTAATGTTTATTATTTTTCCTTGTTCTGTACAGTTCTTGCTAAAACTCAGTGAACTGTTCATTCTGCTTATTGTCTTAGTGCTTTCTTTTTTGTTCCCTCAGTGCACTGTTATAATAAAATTATCTGTATGGATGGCATGCAGAAAAAGTTGCTCACTGTACCTCTATACATGTGACAAGAATAAACCAATTTACCAGTGTACTAATGACCCTCCCTCAACCTCATTCTTCTGGGACATTGATTGTGAACACTCTGAAATGTTCATATCATTGATTGTTAAGAGTAGATGCTTAAGCCAGATCTTACTGAACATGGTGATTGCCTAACACTTATGAGGTATAAATGCTTCGTGCCACTTATCATTCATGATTACTATGATATGCATCCTGTACCTAATAAAGTAGCCACATATCATCTGCTACAGTAGCCCATCTGCTTCAAGGTTCAACATGTTACGTACTCAGAGATTCTCTTCTGCACATCATTGTTGTAGTGTGTGGTTACATCAGTTATTATCACCTTCCTGTTAGCTTGAGTCAGTCTGGCCGTTCTCCTCTGATTCTGATCTCTCTTATTAACAAGGAGTTTTCACCCACAGAACTGCTACTCATGGGATGTTTATCACACCATTCTTTGTAAAGTCTACAGACTTATGCATGAAAGTCACAGGAGATCAGTAATTTTGAGATACTCAAACCATCCTGTCTGGCACCAGCAATCATTCCAGTCAAAGTCACATTTCGTCCCCATTTTGATGTTTGGTCTGAACAACAACTGAACGTCTTGACCAAGTCTGCATACTTCTGTGCATTGAGTCGCTGCCACATGATTGGCTGATTAGATATTCGTATTAACGAACAGATGTACCGAATAAAGTGGCTACTAAGTGCTAGTTCTGTCTCTTGTAGCTATGGGCCACTTCACGTTTTTTTGACAACATTATAAAAACACCACAATCATGTTTACATCTGCATTAAAATGACAATTCTTTTTCTTTTAAACAAATTAATCATCCACTAATATTCAAACTGTGTCCCACTTTTAAAGCAAAGAAAGCACTGCAGGCCTCTGGGACCAGAGGGCCCAGCCTCAGAATACAAGGACGTCCTCTTAAAACATAAATGAGGAGGAATTTCTTTAGCCAGAGAGTGGTGAATCTGTGGCAATGACACAGACAGCTGTGGAGGTCAAGTCACTGAGTGTGTTTAAAGCGGAGTTTGATAGGGTCTTGATTAGTAAGGGTGTCAAAAGTTATGTGGAGATAGCAGGAGGGATAATAAATTAATAGAATGGTGGAGTAGACTTGAAGGGCCAAATGGCCTAATTCTGCTCCTATATCTTAAGGTCTAACAACCACTGTTCTTTTTTTAATACTTTATTTACAATTTTCAGTTTTACAAAGACAAAATAAATTGAAGACGTACAAAACAATACAAAGGAAATACAGCTCCAGGTGGAGCACAGACAAAACAAATCAAGAACACAAAAAACAAAAAGGCTGCCAGACAATTTACAAGATTGCATAAATAAACTTTCAGATAAAGAGTTGACACAATAGTGACATCGCGGAAGCAAAGTAAAGTAAAATGAATAAAGAAACCCAGTTAGACACCACACCCACTCATGAGACTAGACAGGTCAAGGTCACTGTGTATGTGAGGTAACATGACACTGAGCCAATAAGGGTCCCCATATTCTCTCAAATGCATTCTGTGTATTGGGTTTGTGCAGACGTAATCTTTCCATTTGTATAATAGACAACATCTCCTTGAGCCAGTGTGCGAAGGTGGGTGGAGTAGTAGACTTCCAGGTCAAAAGACTAAGTTTCTCAGCCATCACCATTCCTAGATGCAGAGTAATCTGCATGTCGTGCGGCAACTCAAGAGTCTCTGCAGAGCATCCAGCGATGGCGAGGTCACGATTGGGCTGAATGTCTCTAGAATAGACTTTTGAGAGCCACTCAAAAATTGCAGTCCAAAAGTTGTATAACGTAGGGTAAAACCAGAAAAGATGTGCTAGTCAGCCCTCAGCAGAGTGGCACTTATCACATTCAGGAGACACAGATGGGAAGATGCAACTCAGTTTTGTTTTTGAATACTGCAATCTATGCATCACCTTGTACTGGATTAACCTGTAGCGTGAATTAATAGAACTACAGTGAACCCGGGACATTGCCTCCTCCCAAAGTTCCGCTGATATCTCGGAGTTCAAGTCCCTGGCCCAGGCTTCCCTAATAAAATCTGTAGAAACCAAAGGAGTAAAGCAATTCACAAATTTTGATATTAACTGTTTGGAGTCTGGAGGGAGCAAGAGGTTTTCAAGAAAGGGATGGGTGGTGGAAGTAGGCTCGAAGTGTGGGCATTTTTCCTTAACGTAGCATCTGACTTGGAAATAGCGAAAAAAAAAATGTGAATTTGGAAGGTTAATCTTAGTGCTTAATTGTGTGAATGATGCAAATTGGCCATCAATGTACAGATCTAAGAAAGTTTTGATACTCCTCTCTCTCCAGACTGCAAACACCCCGTCTAATTGTCCAGGCTTGAATGAATGATTTTGACAAATGACAGCGTGTATGGAAACACTGGGAGTTTGGTGAGCCACTTTTATCCGGTTTAATATTCGTAAAGAATTCTTTAAGGTAAAGTTTTGTTAGATTAGTTTGTCTGTTGAGGCATAAATGTGGGCACGTGGCCAAGTGGTTAAGGCATTGGACTAGCTACCTGAAGGTCGTGAGTTCGAGCCCCAGCCGAGGGAACGTGTTGTGTCCTTGAGCAAGGCATTTAATCACACTTTGCTCTGCGAAGATACTGGTGCCAAGCTGTATGGGTCCTAATGCCCTTCCCTTGGACAACATTGGTGTCGTGGAGAGGGGAGACTTGCAGCATGGGCAACTGCTGGCCTTCCATATAACCTTGCCCAGGCCTGCGCCCTGGAAAGTGAAGACTTTCCAGGTACAGATCCATGGTCTCGCAAGACTAACGGATGCCTTTATTTGAGGCATAAGTGGAAAGCAGAAGAACAGGAAGTGAAGAATATTTAATAACAGAGGCTTCCAGATGTAGCCATGAGGGTTTTTCTTGGGTCTTGGCACCTCCACATTTCCAGTATGTAAGAGCCCTGGAGTTAGCTGCCCAGTAGTAATGTTTGAAATTTGGCAGACCAAGACTGCTCTTCTTAAGAGGTTTGTGTAGGTAAGCCTCAGACATCCTGTGTGATTTGCAGCCACACACAAAGGGCAATATGATAGAGTCAAGTTTCTTGAAAAAGGATGCATTTAAATATATAGGCAGGTTTTGAAAAAGATATAGAAACCTGGGTAGGCTCACCATTTTAATCGCATTTACCCGTCCAATCATGGATAAGGGCAGTATCCCCCAGGACTCGATATTTGTTCTGAGTTTTTCTAATGATACTATAGAATTAAATTTCTATAAAATTCTATAAAATTAAATTTGAAAAGACACTTTGGGTTATTAGTCAGTTTAATCCCCAAGTAGGTGAAACAACCACAGTTCTAAAACAGAAAGAAAATAGCAAGTTTTGTTCAAGAGATAACCTAAAATATTAACCTGGGTTTCTTTTCCAGATGGAAAACACACCCTAGTGCACTGAGCATTTTTTAATATTTCAAAATTCCTGATATTTTTGTTGTTTTCCTTCATCCTTAATGAAACATTGGGCCTTTGGTTATTCATTTATCCATAGCCACCTGGGCAAAGCATTCAACATGGCTCGAACTACCATTATACCATTTTAAGGATCAAAGGTCAAAGATCTATCTGGCAGTGAGCAACAGCCTTTAATAAAGGAAACTGGCAGTTCAAAAGGCTTTGCAAATTAAACATACTCTAATATTTCTTCACCAAAAAAAGATAAGAATTGCTATCTATAAAATCTATTCCAGGTATATAAAGAATCCTCCGAAGTTTTTAAATGCTGCCTTACAATATTAAAAATGTAATTTCATTTGGGTTTAAGTTATGAGATAGAAAAGAAATGCATCTGGTGAAGCAGCAGAATTAATCTCTTTTCCAATAACAATGCCACTTGTTTTTTTGTATATGTCAATGATTCCAGATTGCTATCACATACTTATCCTCTTCATTGCTGCTAGAAAGGGAATGAGTTTCTCGTGTGGATCTTTGCAGCTTATCTGTCATGATCATGATATTCCATCATGTTTGGATGGATGTCCTGGATACACTGAAAGTCAAGCAAAGCTGCTTTGTAATTCTTGTATCACTATTCTTCAAAAATAAAAAATATATATATATTTTGTTCCAGTCACTCACAGAAAAATTAAAGGATAAAATAATTTAATTAACTTAGGAAGACTTGCTCTTGACCTCCAATTAATGGTAGTACAATTCACAGTCAAAGCAAATGTCTCATTGTTACCTGGGGAACAAGATGGAATGAACGGTCAACAACACAGTAAGCAGAGTTTTATATTACATTATTAATTAATCAATGGAACAGTGAATTAGAAAGAATAACTGTGAAGGTGGCAAGAACAATTAGGTTTCCAGTGACAGAAATTACCATTTCTCTCTGACAAAGTCATCCCTCAATTTCTTTTTCCTGATCAAAGAATGAAGATTATGCTCATACTTGTTTCACAGCTCTGTTCCCTTTGAAAGGAAGCTCTCCAAGTACGCAGGACTGGTCAGCAACTGTCAGCAGGCTGGATGGAGAGCGAGGTGTCTCCCAGTGGAGGTTGGTTGTAGGGGATTCGTAGCCCATTCCTTAGCTAGAGCCTTCAGCATCAAGGGAGAGAGGAAGAGGAGAGCCATCCGCAGTACCACCAATGCGGCAGAGAGGGCCTCAAGATGGCTGTGGCTCAAAATAGGGGAACCATGGAGTCATAAGTAGCTAGCCATCTGGACACAAGCTGGGGTCTGATCAGCCCCGGCTGGGTCACCTGGAGGAGGTTGTGTGATGTTGAAAGACCCAAAACACCCGATGATTCCAGGAACATCACTGAAGATGTGTCCAGAAGCATCAGTAGATGTATGTACACAGCTAGCTTCCAAATATATAGCTCTTAGGTACCAAAATTAAAGCCAATAATTATCAGTTTTAGAGGTACTAAGCTTGAACAAATGATTCCAATTTTTCCTTACTGGCTCAGTTGGGAAAAGTCAATGTCCAAAATATTTCTTGGTCAATAAACTTGACAAAAACTATGTCCTGTCATGTTCTGTATTCAATCAGCTAATTTAGCTGGTATGATGACTGACATTTGACTTAGACCCTTGCATGTCTGAACTTGGACAGTGATTGACTCCAATAAAAATCCTACCAATCTCAATGAAGACCGGTGTCAAACAGGGTTGTATTGTTGCCTCAACAGTTTATTCAACCTTTCTTACTAGAAATGTTGCATTTCACCTCCAACAAACTTTCCTATGGGAGTGATGCTAATCTTCAGATATAATAAAAAACTGTTCCAAGGCACAGGAAATGGAATCCAGAACCAAGTACTCAAATGCAGACAACACTTACATTTGTGTAGGCTCAGAGACTGAGCTCAAATCCATCAATGACACCTTCACTAAAGCATACAAGACACTGAGCCTTACATTCAATATCCAAACTACTGAGATTCTCAACCAACTTGCTCTTGTAGCATACTGTAGACTGACCTTGAAAAATAAAATAAATCCTACAGTAAATAGGTAGTAATTAAATGTTCAAACTTCATTCTGATGCTTCTGCATTCAGACAAATTGTTAAGACCATGGAAGTAAAGAGCATTACTGAGTCAAGACACAAGTGCCAGGTTGGAATGCAACTGCATCCCAGTTTGAATTAGAGCCTTCAATGAAGGGAAGGAAAATACTTAGACTACCAGTGCAAACCAAACTAGAATGATGACCAGTTTTTGAGCAGTTGGGATGAAGACCAGTGATGTCATCTCCACTCCCCATTAAACAGAAAACAAGTTATGTTCAATATTAATGTCCAAATAATCATTCCAATGCCAGCCATCTGTGCTACAGTAAAAACACTTGGGACAGTTTTCAAATGTGATGCAAAATTCAACAAGAAATTATACCCAACAAAATATCCAGTACTTGAACCAATACTACAGAACTGACTCTTCTCACAATATGTTCCTGATACTTTAAACAATGAATGTGATGAGAATAAAAGTTGGTCACCCTAAAAAGCAGAAAGCTGCCACAATCCTACCCCAAGTCTCCCCATTCCACAAGTCTCCATGCATTCACTGGTTAGTCTCTGGATTGTGTTAAAATGGAACTCCCGTCTGTTGAAGAAAAAGTAAAAGAGGGATAGCAGACACAGGAAGAAAGCACTGGCAGAATAAAAGGAGTTTATACATTCTCCCCATGACCTCATGTGCTCTAATTTCCTCCCACATTTCAAAGAAGTGCGGGTTAGGGTTACTAAGCTGTGGGTACGCTATGGCATGGTGACACGTGCAGGCTGCCCACAGCACTCCTCAGACTATGTTGGTCATAGATGCAAACAATGTGCTTCACTGTTTGATTCAGAAAGATTCTGGATACATTTATTATCAATGTATGTATACAATCCTGAGAATCAACCTCTTGCAGGCAGCCACAAAGCAAAGAAACACCATGGAACCTGTCAAAGAAAACATCAAACACCCAATATAGGAAAAAAAGAACAAATTGTGCAATCGGCAAAAAGCAAGCAACTAACACACAGAATAGTAAAACGTCAAACTACAGAATCTTTGAAACTGTCTAGGAGTCTTCATTTTACTTCAGTAAGGTTCAATCTAGTGCTGCGTCGATCGTTGCCTACAAGCCACAGAGCTGAAGTACCCCGACACATCTTGCAAAATAGTGAAAAAAGAGTAATCAGAAACCAGTGTATCACGAACCACAGAGTCCTCCAAAGATGAGATCGCTCAGTTGGACCAAAAGCATATCAAAAAGTAAATTACAGGCTTCAATAGCACACAGTTTAATAGTAGAAGCATATTTAAAAGAAGTAGTATTGTAAACTGTCTACTGAAATTGTTTAAACTGTAAACTGTTGTTATTGGTTGCTTTGTTTGCTGGTACTATCTTGTCTTCTGCTGTTGTTTTGATGTTTTGATGTTTCAAAGTGCATGTGACAAATAACCTTACAGTACTCCTTAAATTGACAGAGTAGCTGAATGCACTCAACATAATAAAGAGGAATAATAGGGTGCTCATAATGTAGTTTTGCTGGTTAGGTTCTAGACTCAGCATCATGATATAAAATTTGATTCAGATTGTAGTGGTAAAAATCTAATCCAAAATCAAAACCAATTGCCTTTAGCCTATGAGCGCCACTGGGTTGTTATATGCCACATACTCAGCTCCAACAAAATGATTGTTCCAAAAAGTCAAATCCTTTATTAGCAATTAGTAAACATACAATCTTGAAGCAATATTAAGTGGTCAGCTAAAATATGACCTCCACCTGTGCCAAGCCACAAACTGCCATGAAAGAAGTAAGAATACGTAACTTATTCCCTTTGCTTTTCCCACACCACCACTAACAGGAGTAGTTACCATAATGAGCATAATAAACATTCACAACAGAATACAAAGCAAATAATACATGGCTCCTACATTACAGTGCCCTAATTATTATAGTATAATAATTACAACTACATGCTACTAAGACCCAGGAGTCATAAAATCTCAACGTTTAGAGAAGTGTCCTCTTTTGGTAAGCAGTCTATCCTGGATTTTGCTGTCCTCCTGGCAAACTAGGTTGTTCCACTTGACTGCATTCAGGAAAATCTGTCTTGAATCGCTGCTGCCAAAGCTCATTCACGTGCAAAACTGAGGTCCCATTAACTGTCAGTTCTGGCTGAGCATAGTCTCTTCTACCATCACAGTCTCCTTTCAATGGTCCATTAGCAATCCAACCCAACATTATTCTGATTGCATAGAGTCCATCACCAACACTGCAAATCACCTGCAACAGCTCTATTGCCTTAGGCACATTCGCCCCCATTAGCAGCTCAATTTCTGAATCAATATCCAGCAAACAAGAATGCTTCAGGTGAGACCATTCCTAAAGATCTCTCTGACAAGCAATGGTCCTATTATGGACAGGCATGCATTCCTGTGTATAGATGCAGTTCACAAATATTTTCACTATCTCGGCCAGCCATTTCCAATCCTGAAACAAAGTAGCTACTTATAACCTTCTTTTGACTGTAAGAGAATGTGTGTTCCTTTTCCTGTCAAGTTGAGCTTGTTTATGAGACTCACTGTGCAGAGCACTGCTGTACTTCCTTGTTCGAGGAAAGCATAAGTAACCACGGTTGTGTTATTCTTCTTAGACTTCAGCTGAACTGGAATTATAGGAAGTGTACAATCATAATCATCAGCCCCCAGAAGACTATTAGATACCATGGTGGTACTCTCTGCTGTGTTTGCTTCATTCATGGCTTGTTTTGAACCTGCACCATTTTCATCAGCCCTGGACTCAGTTTCACTTTCCACAGTAGCAGTAAAGCTGCTTCCTTTAGCTTGAGAATGAACTTGTGATCCATTTTTGTTCACACTTTCTGCCGGCAATGTAGTCTTGCATACTGTGTGTGTAACAATCATCACTTGCCTTTCAATAAAATCAACAATGTCAGTGAAAGTAATCTTACGGCTGTACTTTCCTTGCAGTTCATACACCGCCAATCTTCATTCTTTTCTAAGTTCACCGGGCAATTTATTTATGACAATCTCCATAGTAGCAGGCAAGTTCAACTCATGTATGTCCCACACATCTTCCATAGCACAGCAACAACTTGTAAGAAAAAGACTATAATCTTGAAGACCTTTCACATCTTCAGATTTGATATGTGGCCAAGAAAGCCCTGTCCATGTAGGCTGCAGCAATTTGGTGCTCATCACCAAAATGATTCTGGAGTAAAGCTTGGGTCATTAGATATCCTCCCTCCAGACTAGCCCGCTGGCAACTTTAGACAAACTCTCTAGGGTAACTTCCAGTGTACTAGTCAGGAAAATAGAGGTGGTCACTATAATCTTCAGATTTGCCTTCAATGCTGTTCATGAAAGCCCTCATAAATGAATGACACTGAGGTAGATTGCCATTGAAGATTTGAAACTCTCATTTAGGCAGAGATGTAATGCATTGTTGACGTTGCATCATTATGCTTGTTATTTCCTTTTGTGTCCTTAGGGCCTCCAAAGCAGCAATTAGACCTTTTATCATCTGAAACAGGAGTATCATCACACCATATATCAGTGTTCTCAGAAATACCTTGTGCTGTTGGATATGGCCAAGGTTCAGAATGCTTCCTTGGTGAAGGCTGAGAATGAGCACCCTGAACTACCCCTTGAGGTTCAAACCCATGGCTCATAGACATTTGTTCCTCAAATGTACCCACATTGACATTGAGTATGGTGGAATTTCTCTATTCCATGTCAACATAGGAATTCTCACCAAAAAACTGGCTCTGCTGGAGGAAGTTTAGCACCCACCACACCCGAAGCCCTTAGCGCTTTAACTCTGGCCATCTTGGCTGCAATGTCTTCCTACAACTTAAGCTGCTCCATCTGCTTTCGAAGTTGCTCAGCCTGTTCTTCCTGATTTCCCTGAAGCTGTCCTTGTTTCTTCAAAGCTGTTCCCCTGTTGTTCCTGATCTCTTTGAAGCTGTCCTGCCTTTTCCTCCAAGGTATGCGTATCCCTCAATATCTGTTGTCTTGCATATAACTCAGTTAAATCAGCCTCCATTCTAATACGTGCTGATGTGGTATCTTGTTCGTGGCTGCATAGCATACTTTGCACATTGTAGGCATGCAGTCTTCAACTTTATACATAATCACAGACTGCTTTTTATCTTTGTAAGTATTTTCCTTTTCCCCAGAGAACTGACCTTCAACATTGTATGATTGTTTAATCTCTCCCTTAGCTTCAAGATCACTGCTTCTAGCTGAACTCATTTTGTCTTACAAGCATTCAAATGAGATAGGGCAATAGTAGTTTCAATTCAGCCTTTCAACGATGAAAGCAATTATTTCAATTCTTCAGCATTTCAACAGAATCAAGTGTCAATTATTTCAAGCAAGCACCGCCCTAGAGCTTTCTAGTTCAACCCAGAAGGACACTGCAACGTTGATCACTTCAAAACTGTGTTTCAAATCCAAACAAACAGCATGAAACATTAAAAAAGGTTGTTTCTTGCGCTGCTCCAGACTGATCCTTCTAATTTCTTGGACACACCTGAGTGTTGATGTTCATTTAGTGTAACTGTCGAAATCTTTGCTGACAAATTATAGCAGCAAATAAACCCAAAATTAAAATGATTGCCACTAGCCTGCGACTGCCACAGGGTTGTTATACTTGCATGACGCAACCTTAGTTCCAACGAAATGATTGTTCCAAAGAGTCAAATCCTTTATTGACAATTAGCAAATATACAATCTTAAAGTAATAATAAATGGTCAATACTCTGCAGGTCCCAAGCCAGAAAGTGCCATAAAATAAGCAAGAATACATAACTTATTCCCTTCACTTTTACTAGCCCCTCACGAATGTGACGAGTTACCAAAATACACATAATAAACACTCAACACAGAATACAAAGCAAATAGAGAACAGATACATGACCCCTACACAGACCTTTCAATAGTGGAGTGAGGAAAGAATTCTAGATGCAAAGGATGGTAAATTTTTAGAACTTTTTCTTGCTAAAAGCAATTGATCCTTGGTCAAATGTTAAATTTAGATATGAGATTGTTAGGATTTTATTAACCAAACATATCAAAGGACAAAGCAAACACGAGTATGTTTTATCAGGGTGCAAATCAACCATGGCCTTATTGAATGGTGAGTGAAATACCACTAAGGGGCAAAAGTAAAGTCCTACTCAGTTTGCAAATCCTCGTGGGTAAGGTTGGGAGTGGTGGAGGGAATGAAGATAAAAAGTGCAGAGAACAAGAACCACCAGTGTTCTCTTGGATGCATTACTGTGGTGCTCCTTAAACTTTTTGCCAAATGTTTGGTTTGCTTTTCTTATCCTCTCTGGTATCTTTAGGCTCCTTCCTACCCCTGCTGTATGCTGCATACACAGATGGCCATGGGTGGCTGGTGGGGATTGAAAGGGGAAGGCACATAAAGCAAAGAGGGAGGCATTTTGCTATGATCAGTCTAGTAAAGGGTTCCAGTATTAAGTACACAAGCAATGTGCTTGCCACCGCCAAAACGCCAAAGAGGTAATTTTTCAGGTAAAACATATTTACTCCCATGTGTTTTACCAAAAGTATTTTTTTAACTGATGCCACGGGTTTTAAAAAGAGCCCCAGGGGAGAAGGATGCTACTAACTCAGATGTTAATATTTATTCTCAGTGCATTCCTAATTATTATATAATGAGCATTAGGAACTAATCTAACACAGATTTATTGTAATGACTATGATGTGCAAGCCCCACACGTTTATTTATTTATGTTGAACAAGAGAGGCTTGTGCGTAATTTTTGTATCCCCGTGCACAGAGACTACTCAGGCAATTAATTTTTTTTTAATTATTTATTATTATCAGTGAAATCCACTGGTCTTATCACCAGTTTGTCATTGGAATTCGATAAGACTCATTGTCCACATTATAGTTCAAATGAGGTGATGTTCCTTACACAAATTTATGTAGCAGTTGGTATCAGTGATTACCCTATTGCCAAGGATGCCAAGTATGCTTAAAGAGAAATATGCTATTTCAATGACACACACAAGACATTCTGCAGTTGCTGGAGATTGAGTGCAAAACACACAAAATGCTGTAGGAACTCAGCAGTTCAGGCAGCATACAGTATACGGAGAGGAATTAACAGTCAATGCTTGAGGCTGAGACTCTTCACCAGGACTGGAAAGGGAGTGGGAAGAAGCCAGAATAGGACGATCAGGAGAAAAGAAGGAACACAAGCTGGCAGGTACTCATGCAGAAACAAGGAACAAGGAATATACACTATCAATTATTTTTGCACTACTTGTATTCAATGGTACTGTCAGTAACACACAAAGTAGGTACGTTTTTAAAATGTAGTTAGGCAGAGCCTTTTCCCAGTGTGGAAGTGTCACATTCTAGAACGTATAAGTTTAAATGAGAAGGCTGGAAGAAGTTAGCAGCTCAGGCAGCATCAATGGAAGTGAATAAACAGTCGACGTTTTGGGCTGAGACCTTTCTTTAAGACTTGGAAGGAAGGGAAAAATGCCAGCATAAAAAGGTGGAGAGGGGAGGGGAAGGAGGCTAACTCGAAGGGGAAAGGGGAAGCTGGTGGGTGGGAAAGATTAAGGGCAGGAGAGGAAGCAATCTGGCAGGAGAAGGGAGTGGACCATAGTAGAAAGGGAAGGAGGAGAGGACCCAGCACCTTGTTAACCTTTTTTACACTATTTATTTAATTTTGTGTTTCATATATTTTTGTCTTGCACTATACTGCTGCAAAACAACAAATTTCACTTCATATGTCAGGGATAATAAAACTGATTCTGATTCCACATTCATTGTTCTATCAGTAACAACAGAACTGCTTTTCACTTCAGTTCTGTCTATTTTAACCACCTTATTTGACCTGTGAATTAATAAAACTATGACAGCTTGGACACAGCTTTGACCCAAACTGGAAATTCAGTACCAGAGACAAAGAGCCAATGATCTTGTTGCTCCAAGCATAAATGTTCTCTACAACAGAATTTTGAAATATATTGTTTCCTGAGCTGCAAGTGAGACTGATTGCTGGAAATCAAGGGAAGTAATTCCTCAAATAGCTGCTGCTAAAAAAATGCTTAAAACAAAGGACCACTGGAGCAAAAGAAAAGAAAAATGTGCTCAGTGATTTGTAACCCTACAGGAGAGTCTGAGGTCCGACGTCAGCACTCACCTTCAATTGTTTGGTCTTATCTCGCAGCGTCCTCTGATATATCATTAGCTGCTCAGCAGCCTCTGGTCCAGGTTGTCGTGCCAAAATGTGTTTCAGTTCCACATAAAGCTTCTCCTTCTCCTGAGAAGCAACAAATAAAATGTCAGGCAATATGCTGAATAGTGAAGATGCAATTCTTTTTGTTATATGCACAAGGGTAGAAATTATTTTGCACCTTAAAAGTATGCATTGGGGTCATTACGCTGTATAGTCGTGGCCCTGTTACTAAAAAGAGCAGTCATGGGAACAGCTGAAACACAACTCCCTGTAGACCACATGAATGAAAATACAGCATCCATTCTGGAGTTGGTGGGAGGAAAGGTCAGGAGTGAGAGACAGCCTGTGTGAGGATCTCATTCAAGGCTCGAGGGGCTGATGTAGTGACTGACCAATACTGATGGATGATTGAAAGGAGGCAGGAGGGAGGTGGGCGGGGCCAGGGTGCCCACCAGGGAATTCGGGAAATCTAAGCAAGTTGAGAGTAGAGGGTTTATTGTTTGAGCTGATCAGGATTCAGGAGGTGAGGTTATGCACCAGGTATTGTTGGATCTGGTTATATTGATCTAGATCAGGGTTTCGCAATCTGGAGTCTACAGACCCCCTGCTTAACGGTATTGGTCCATGGCACAAAAAAGGTTGGGAACCCCTTCATCTAGAGATTCTTTGGAAGTCGAGAATGAAGCATAAACTTGATGGTTAAGGCTGTTTTTATCAAGTGATAACAGAACAAAGAATGAACAAGGAAAAGGCAAAGAAAAAGAAGTTATGGTCATCTCATACTCAGACTAGAGATAAACGAAATTCCAATGATAATAATTAGTCTATAAAGTAAGCAGAATCAACTCCTGCTACAGAAAAACTAAGAAGCCTTTAGAAAATGGAGAATCAGCTATACTACAATTACTGAAAATTACATGTATGTAAGTGATTATATAAAAATTATAAGCAGGCATAGTAAGTCAAGGAAAATAATAGAAAAGTAACGATTCTACACCCTAATCCAACTATATAATGGAGGGTGACGTGAAGGAAAATACATAAGTTATGACACACGTTTGAGTGGTCCCATAATGGAGTGGCACTCTGAAGAAAAGATTGACTTAAACTACCCAGTCTTGCGGACTGCCAAGAGAAAAAATTTCTAGAAGAACAATGTATATGGAATAGAATCTTTTGAGCCATCCCTGAGGTAGGAATCACATTAAATGCAGTCACAATGCCACTAGAACCTAGTGGTTTGATCAGTGTTTCTTACTTTGAGTGCTCAGTCAGATTTCTGAAGTGGCACACTTTGAACCAGAAAGCCATAATTATGATCCAAGTCAAAATACAATAAGTTCCATTAGATCATCAAACAAGAGGCATGACTAGTTTACAAAAGGTTGGATTCAATAAGTTAATCCTTAAATAATGCTAAGTGACTTTCTAGTTCTAGTTACATGGTCCTTGAGTGGTGATTTCCACTTGTTCTCACTTAATTTTCGAAATAAATTTCCTGTTTACTGCTGTCCTGAATAATTTGTCACTATAAATCTGCTCTTGAAAGAGGAAAAATGAAGTAATGGTTAGCAATTTGTTTTACCTTGAACAATCCTCTTGCTATAAATTCTAATTCCTCAATGAAGAAAAAATAATGTTGATCAGCAATTTTCAGTCCAAATTGATCAGAAGTAAATTCTTTCTTAATGACTCCCCTTGAGATTCTGGCCGAATACAGGCCAACCTTGGTTGTCTACTGCCATCTGCTGTCAGTGATTCACTTGGTGAATGCATAGTGTTAATACAACAGATTGACAGAGAGTAATTGGGCCAAAGTAAAAATTAAAGAAATGGTTATTAGTTGTTTATTGGATGAGAGGAACTCTCACTCTCAGTAACAATATAAAGAAATTCTGTGATATTCCTAATATAATGCCACCCTCATTTAATAGCTTAATGTTAGAAAACTGGACACCGAAGCTTTGACTTTGGTTTCTCTGAGGGAAAGTAGATAGATTTTGGTTGTGGGCCTATTATTACGTTTTATAGATCTTAAAATTGGGCCATGTGTAAAATAGACTTGCAAATCTAAACTGTAAATTTAGAAGCAGAACTGGCAAATCTGAAGAGCAAGAACAATGGTTGAAAACTCTAGCAACACACATCAAAGTTGCTGGTGAACGCAGCAGGCCAGGCAGCATCTCTAGGAAGAGGTGCGGTCGACGTTTCAGGCCGAGACCCTTCGTCAGGACTAACTGAAGGAAGAGTGAGTAAGAGATTTGAAAGTTGGAGGGGGAGGGGGAGGGATGGAGCCAAGAGCTGGACAGGGTGATAGGCAAAAGGGATACGAGAGGATCATGGGACAGGAGGTCCGGGAAGAAAGACAAGGGGGGGGGGAGCCAGAGGATGGGCAAGGGGTATATTCAGAGGGACAGAGGGAGAAAAAGGAGAGTGAGAGAAAGAATGTGTGTATAAAAATAAGTAACAGATGGGGTATGAGGGGGAGGTGGGGCATTAGCGGAAGTTAGAGAAGTCGATGTTCATGCCATCAGGTTGGAGGCTACCCAGACAGAATATAAGGTGTTGTTCCTCCAACCTGAGTGTGGCTTCATCTTTACAGTAGAGGAGGCCGTGGATAGACATGTCAGAATGGGAATGGGATGTGGAATTAAAATGTGTGGCCACTGGGAGATCTTGCGTTCTCTGGCGGACAGAGCGTAGGTGTTCAGCAAAACGGTCTCCCAGTCTGCGTCGGGTCTCGTCAATATATAAAAGGCCACATCGGGAGCACCGGACGCAGTATATCACCCCAGCCAACTCACAGGTAAAGTGTTGCCTCACCTGGAAGGACTGTTTGGGGCCCTGAATGGTGGTAAGGGAGGAAGTGTAAGGGCATGTGTAGCACTTGTTCCGCTTACACGGATAAGTGCCAGGAGGGAGATCAGTGGGGAGGGATGGAGGGGACGAATGGACAAGGGAGTCGCGTAGGGAGCAATCCCTGCGGAATGCAGGGGGGGGGGAGGGGAAGATGTGCTTAGTGGTGGGATCCCGTTGGAGGTGGCGGAAGTTACGGAGAATAATATGTTGGACCTGGAGGCTGGTGGGGTGGTAGGTGAGGACCAGGGGAACCCTATTCCTAGGATTTTAAAGGGTTACCATTTCAGCTGGCCCGTTAAATCAGACAGAATATACATTTCCAGTTTTCCCTTTGTTTTCATTACACTGGAAACACACGGGCCCAGATATTCCTCCCACTGGCGTCCAGAGGAAGTAAATTCTCAGAGAGATGGAGAGGAAAAGGGGGAATACTTTGTGTTGGAGGGTGGTCAAGCAGTAGCAATGCAGTCAGATTTTAATGAACTGGCACATCTGATTGCAGTGAATATTCTCGAATTGTGGAACAGAAATGATACAGCTTCTCACAGCTTCAGCCTAGTATTTTTGTCCACTTGGATAGGTGGTGCGGAATTTAAAAGCAACCAAGATATCACGGTTTGATTAAACAGCCAACACCTTGTTAAATATACAGGATATGCAGGCTCAACAAAACCTGCATTTTTGGTTTGATCCTATAACTTGCAGAAAGCCACCTTACAAATATTTTATGAGTGGCTAATTTATTACATTCAGATTCCAGGTAAAGATTTCACTTCCCTCTCTGAATATTGCACTTGTCAAGGTGAGCAAAATTAGCTTTAGAAAACAGGGCAGTCTATTTTAGGCACCCACTGTCAGAGGAAGAGTGCAAACTTCAAGTGAAGCATTCCAAGGGATAAATGCTAAATTCAGTTTCCACTACAAATTGAATGCTTTTACATTTCCAATTTTTGATAAATATTGCAGTGTTTTAGGGTATGATGGCCAAGTTAGTGGGAAGTAATGTTTAGGTGAACACGAGAGATTCTGCAAATCCTGGAAATCCAGAATAATGCACAAAATGCTGGAGGAACTCAGCAGGTCAGGAAACACCTATAGAAAAAAAATAAAGAGACAATGATTCATTCCGAGACCCTTCATGAAAGTAACTTCTTTATGAAGGGTCTTAGCCCAAAATGTCGAATCTTTACTTCTTTCCGTTGATGCTGCCTAACCTGCTGAGTTCCTCTAGCATCTTGTGAGTGCTACTAATAATGATAGGTTCATCATTAATGTAGGCCATAGACCACAATTTATATCATTGCTTGAAAGAATCCACAAACCAACAGATTGAAAAGATTTTCAAAGATATGGACCAGTCTCAATGTGCTGTCTTGAATAAAGGGAATTTAGCTATTTGAAAGGATTGATAGTTATTCACTGGAAAGAGTAAGCAGAGACAAACTAAACATTTCAGTGCAGCTGAGTTCCATTTAGTGCTGTCTATAGCATATTTATATTAAATGCATGAACAGTTGGATCACTGATGTCACACATCAAACCTCCAGTGCCAACTGGTTTAAATGAGCAACAAGCAAAGCATTCCAGCCTCTCCAAATGTTCTTATAGTCAATGAGCACCTGTAAGAGCAGCTCTTTCTCCACCACCTCTTCAGTCTTTGAGATGAGGCGCTTCTGTAATGTCTGAACCTTCAGAATGAGCTCATATCTGCTTGGATCACTTGCCTATAACAAATAAGTTCAAAAAACACTTACAATGCAAGCATCATTAAGGTTTATCCATGTTAACAATCACTGCATAGTTAACAATTGTTCAGATACATTTTCATTGTAATCTACAAATTGCTGAAAAAATTTTAATTCATCTCTATTATTTTACACTTCTAATTATGCCATGTACACTGTGCCTTCTAATGTACAGTACAGGGTAAAAGTCTTTGGCATATATATATAGCTAGGATGCCTATGACTTTTGCACAGTGCTGTAGTAATTTTATGTATTGCCACAAAAAAAAACAAATTTCATGACAAATGTGAGTGATGATAAACCCGATTCTAATATGGGACTGAAAGTGAAAAGGGGGCAGGAAGAAGGAAATCGTGTTTGGAAAAAGGGGGAAAGGAGAGGGGAGGGAACAAGAAGTACCAGAGACACATTCTGTAATGATCAATAAAGCAATTGTTTGGAATCCGATTTCCTTTTCTTGTAACTCAAGACTGGGTGCGTCTGCACACATGCCACCCTGGTTCCTGGCACTTCTTCTCTGCCAGCTGTACTACACCCTTCCTATGGCACTCCATTCTCACCATTCTCAATATCCTTTGCTCCTGCCTGATTTACACACTCGCTCTCCACTCCATGTTGACAAATACAGTATTGTGCAAAAGTCTTAGGCACCCTAGCTATATATGCCAAAGACATTTGCACAGTACTATAGGTGAAGCTAAGTAACCCAGCTGCTTTAGGGACCTGTTTTCCCTGTATATTCCACTCAACATAGAAAAAAAATTTAAAAAATTTCCATGAATTTGAGGACCTTAACTATAAATCTTGCCATTTCACTTTAGGTTAGTTTAGGTTGTACAACCTTGGGTCATTTTCTCTGGAGCATCGAAGGCTGAGAAACTGATAGAAGTTTGTAAAATTATGAGAGACACAGATGAGGCACATAGTCAGAATATTTCTGCTAGGCAGAAATGTCAAGTATTAGAAGGTATACATTTAAGAGAGGGGACAAGGTCAAAGAAAATGTACGGGGTTGTCGGTGCCTGAGAAAGGTTGCCTGGGACAATGATAGAAGCAGATACAATAGTGCCGTTTATAAAAAAAAATCAACCGAATGTGGCAAGAAAGATGGGACAGGGAGGGGAAAGGGAGGCATTTATATCAAATACAAAAGAGTATTGCAGGTACTAGGGTAGGCAGTGGATACAGAAGAGAGGAGACTGTGTGGACTAGGTTAAGGCTGGGACACTGAGCATTAAGCAAAACATTGGAAATGATAGGGAAACACCAGACAGGATTGTGTGAGGAATGTCAGGAAGAGGAGTCAGTAGAACATGTAGTTCTGAGTTGCCGGAAGTATGGGATACAGAGAGAGATGATGAGAATCAATCTAAGGGAATTGGGGGTGCAGGAATTCACATTAAAAGGGTTGCTGGGCATGGGTGAGGAGAGCACAGGTCAGGGTACTTTTAGCTTTCTTAAGGGATACAGGGTTTTTTTATAGGATATGATGGATAAGCAGGAATAGGGTAGTAGGGTGGCCAAAGATGGGAGGATAAAATGTAGGTTAGGGTGTGTGTGTGTGTGTGTGTGTGTGTGTGTGTGTGTGTGTGAGAGAGAGAGAGTGAGAGAGAGAGAGAGAGAGAGAGAGAGAGAGAGAGAGAGAGAGAGAGTGAGAGAGTGAGAGAGAGTGAGTGAGAGAGTGAGTGAGAGAGAGAGAGAGAGAGAGAGAGAGAGAGAGAGAGAGAGAGAGAGAGATTGATTGGATGAAGGGATTTAGAATGTAAGTCTATCATACACTCTGGAGCAGAAGGTGGCAGTAATGCACCATTAAGCTGGGTGCCAACCGCCATAAAACAAGACAGAGAAGAAGATAGTGCCATTTAGGAGACTTTTAAATAGGCACATGAATATGTTATAGGAATGGAGGAGTATGGATCATGTTCAAGCAGAGGAGATTTAATCTGATTTGGCATCATGTTTGGCTCTGACACTGGGTCTGTTCCGATGCTGTACTGTTCTAAGATCTACAGTCTAATTATTGACTCAAGCTTCCTACATCCTTTTACCTTCTACTGGATATTACTGTTGTCATATTTTCATATTCCACGTAGCTCCTAATTTAATAGAATAAGGCTATTTGACTATGTTGTTTCTTTTTTGTTCTAACTGGGTTTTCTCATAAAACTGTGCATAATTTAATGCTTTTTCTTAAGAATGATATGCTTATATAATGCTATATATGTCTGTGATGCTGCTGCAAGTTTTTCATTGCATCTATGCATACAGGTACATATAACAATGAACTTCAACTTTGCGACTGAATCATAATTGATTGTCCTAAATATTGTAATGTACCAGAAATTCAACTGGCCACTTCTAGGCCAGAGATGCCTTGTTTCTATGGCATTATTTCTGTGCCAGTAATAGATGTCATAATGTTACTCCATGTGCAATGCTTCATTTGCAGCTTCGGAGGAAATATGCTTTGCATTATCCTGTACTGATGTAACAGATGGCAGCAAAAAGCTAACGTGTTGAAAACTCAGGTCTCAAGGCATGGCATATTTTTTGAACTGAAAATGTGCTTCCCTGTACCTTTATCCCAAGGCCACTTTCAAGATATCAATGGGCACCAGGTTGTGCTGCAGCCAAAAAGGGAGAGTGGGGCGATACATGTGAGGTCCTAACACATGTCAGCGGCAGTGATGAAGTAGGCATGCAAATCTAGAGCTAAAGACCAATGGTTTATGGAAAGAATTAACAGGGACGTAGAGGAGAAGATAATAGCACATATTGCAAGAACAGCTGGGGCGGGGGGGTCAAGATCAGTACCTGGTATCAACAAAAAATTGACAGAAAACTGTTATTTATACTGATGATATTGAGTTCAGGAAGGAAAATTAAGACAGATAGAAAAAACAATCAGTAGAGGAAGGATTGGCTCAGTGTAGTGAACAGAACCCAAGAGTGAAAGCAAGTGATCTACAAGGGTAGCAGATGTTCCAGTCTAGCACTGTGCACTGGAGTCTCCGGTGGTGGGTATCTCCACGATAATGCAGAAACGTGTTCCCCTCCAAAGCACATGGAGTAACATCATGACATGTATTCATGGCACAGAAATAATGCCATGGAAACAAGGCAACTCCTGCCTCGAAGTAGCCATTTGAATTTCTGAAATGTGAACATGTGTCAGTCTAGGAACAATTGATTTACTACTGCAACTGCAGCAAGGGAAACAAGATTGTATAATCAATGGTTTTTGTTTTAGTCACAGACATACTAAAGCAAAAGTTACTGCTGCTAACTAGAGAGTTCAAAAGATTAATAAAGCCAAAAATGAAAGATAAAATTTTAGTCACCTCAAGTTTTCGCCATCTGTGAACATTCATTGGATTTTCCAATTCCTCCTCAAGGGCTCTGCACCTTGTCCGCTCCTTTAGAAGTTCTTTCTGCACTTGGTACACCTCCCGCCTGCACATCGAATAGGAACATTGACCTCTTTGCTTTATTTTTATAAACTTACTGCTAATTACACCTGACATGCAAAGAATAAGAACTTCAGGTTGTATACTCTATAAATTCCCCGAAATTCAGCCGAACTACTGAACTACATTTTTATGCGGACCGATCTTCCACTACCCTGAGCATGCTGGTCACCTTCATCCCTTTCTTCAGTGCAGTCCAGAGTGCATTTTCCCATGGAAGGAAGCTCCCAGGTTATCAGTGGAGTCCAGGTTGCCCATGATCACATCCAGAATAAGTAGCTGACAGGGCACCTTCAACAGTCAGTGAAATCCTTCCTACAACTCACTAGCTATCAAAGGTAAACACAAGAGATCTTGCAGATGCTGGAAATCTGCAGTAACACATAAAATGCTATAGAAACTCAACAGGTGAGGCAACAGCTATGGATAGAAATAAATAGTTGATGTTTTGAGCTGAGACCTTTCATCAGGACCTAGTCTACCTATCAAAAGGTATCTCTTAATGAATATCTTTGACAGTTAAAATCATTCAGAGACCTGTTAAAAAGTAAAAATTCTAAAAATAATTTCAAAATGCTTAAAATTATAATTAGGAACCGTATTCAAGACTTGATCTGGCCTATACCTTCATTAACCAGATCCAACACTCGCCCCTCCAGACAAAGGTCATCGGTTTGTGGGGGTATGGCCAGGGTTAACCAGGATGTGCCTAGGGTTGGTGGGGGTGTGTGCCCCCTTGGACCTTAGGCTTAGGTTTGATTGTTGGGCTACCTGACACCCAACAGCTAATTTCAGTGTATTACAGATAAATTTAACAAAGGTTCAGTGGACAGGTTTTTGACCCTGAGAGCTGGAAATCTATGGAAGTTGGTGCTGCCCTGTTGGAATAGGTTAACACTCCGCTGAGGGTGGTTTTCACTACAGCCTCACCTTGGGTCACAGGTTCGTCGACCAGCAGATCTAAGTGGATCTGAGAAGATGACTCCTAGTGTACTACCAATCCCGAGTCCATGGTCCCTGTTCATCAGCAGTGGTACAGTAAGAGACAGTAAGATCTTGCCCATGAAGTGGATAATCTGCAAGTGGCCAAAGTTCACCATGGCAACAACCTACCAAATATATTCAGGAGTTTGAAAGATTCATTGTCCTCCCTCCAGTGGTGCTTGTTATGGCTGCAGATAATTTCTGAGGGAAAGAAATGCCTGCCTACTCCAAAGGCCTAGTTTCTATTATTTCTTCTGATCTGCTAACAATGTCTTGGAGCTCCACAAACTGTGTACTAAATACAGTGCATGGCTATATGTCAGCATTGCAAAACTAAATCTGATATCCACAGATACAGGCCCTTCAGTTCAACTGGTCCATGCCAACCAGGATTCCAACAAAAGTTCCTCATAATTGACTGCATTTAGTCCTCATCTCTCTAATCCTTTCCTATCAATGTGTCTTTTAAATAATGTTAATGCACCTGCCTCAACCACTTCAACTGGCAACTCATTGCATATATGAAATACTCTCTGGGTGACAATATTACCCCTCAGATTAAGTATCTCCCCTCTTGGCTTATATTTATGGTTTCATTCTTTACTCCTCAATCCTGGGAAAAAGACTCTATCCATGTCCATCATGATTTTACACACCTCTGTAAGATGATCCCTAGTTCTTCTAAGCTCCAATGAATAAACTCCTAGTCTATTCAATTGATCAGAGCCCTGTGCCTTATGTTGTCAATGCTTTACTCTTGCACAGTGGATGACAGTCAAGATTCAGAAGCATACGCAGGAATTCTACACAATGGAAAAAAAATCTTAGATAGAAGCCAACCCCATGTGAAAATCAAACATGCACAGTAGATCTGTTTCCTTAGGACCCTAACAAAGGAGCCACTGCTGTACAAAGAATACACACAACACATAATGTACATTCTCTATATCCTTTCACGTGACTTATCAAAGTCAATAGCTTTTTCTGTTAAAGCAGTTACAGAGAATATGCATTTTAATATAATTTATATAACAATAGTGAATCGCTGTACAACTTGTGCCAGGATAGAAAATATTTTAGTACTATGGGAAAAGAACAGTGAAAGTCTGTTTAACAATAAGCATGTATAGTGTGGTACTATTTTTTTAAACATATTTACATGCAATAAATTAGAGTAGTGCCAGAGACGGGAGTGGAGGGCATGATGTGAGCCTACAGAGGCGGAGTGTAAAGATTTTACTGACTGCTCGCCGTGCAGGACCTACTCTCTCCTTATCATTAGAGGGGCTGCAAAGAAGAGAGCCAATAGGACCATCACAGAGGCTACTGAGTGAGCCTCCAGATGCTGTGGATCAAGAGGTGTGACCCGAGGACCAATGTTGCTGAGAGACAAGCCAGGGCCTGATCAAGCCTGGCTGGGTCACCCGGGCAAGCGTGCCTGATGCTGAAAGACCCGAAACACCCACAGAACCCAGGTTACATCGCTGACAATGTATCCCAGCACATCCTACGATGTATCTCAGCATCATGTTTATTTTAAAAGAGCTTGTTTTTAGAATGTGCTTTATAGTGAGAAAGTTGCATTTACTGATCCTTCCCATCTATGCAGGACACTACCTTTCAGTGCTGTAAGCAGTGTAACTTCAATACCTACCCAACCAACCTCCTGTCCCTCCCACTTCTTTTACAGAAGGGTGTTGGTTCATCTCAAACTATCTTCAATTGAAGAGAATCATCTCAGAGCGTTGGAATTGCAGAATCTTCACTCTCTTGACAACGACACTGACAGCAGTGCTGCCTACTGCACTGCCTGTTGAGCAAAGTAATAAACCAAGCTTCAAAGATATTAAGTTCTGATGTCAAACAATTGATTGGTGGAATGGTTCTGAGCAGCAATAAAAGCTATTTGATATTTATTCTCAGTAAGTAAAGATTTTTTCCAAAATATAACAGTAGATTATAAAAACTTAAGATCATATTGTTTGATAACAACTGAGCTCTTCAACTAGATGTCAGCTCAGCTTCCTTGTCCTTGTGCATCAGAAGTACTTGCATTCAAGACTTCAAACACATAATCCAGGATTAAGCAAACTGCTTCACTATCACAGGTGACAATTTAGGGGAGGTTCCATCTGCAACTGAAAATCTAAGACACGATTACATCAATGGCCCAGCTGTTGCACAAATCTCAATTATCCCTACAAAAATGGAACACTAATCATGTTTTATCTTTGGAACTGGATGTGAATATAAACTGGTAGCTATTTAAATACCCTAATAATAGCAGCTATTTCAAGATAGGACTGCATTGTTGTTTTTCAATACAATAGGATGGAAATGATTGGACCAGGGTGTAGTATTGTTATTTTTCTTGTATTTTATTTGTAGTTTAACTTTCCTACTCTTGCTTGTATTTTTATATAATCACCTGTATACATGCAAATGTTCAGTGAATTTTCCAGCAATTGTGTACTTATTGAGAAACTTCTTGGGTTTTGTAGCAGGTGTCATGCCATAAAAGGGTGAGAAGAGACGTGCCTTGGCAATAGGGGATTTGTTAATTAGCAGAACAGACAGGAGGTTCAATGAGTGAGAACAAGATTCCTGGATGGCACGTTGCCTTCTAGGTGCCAGGGGCTGGACATCTTGGATTAAGTCCTCAGCATTCTTAAGTGGGAGGATGAACAGCCAAAAGTCATGGTGCATGCAGGTACCAACAACATGGGTAGGACAAGTGACGAGGTTTTGCATAGCGAGTTCAGGGAGTTAGATGCTAAGTTAAAGGGCAGCACTCCGGGGTTGTGATCTCAGGATTGCTACCCATGCTACGTGCTAGTGAGGCCAGGACTGGGAAGATTATACAGTTTAATACATGGATAAGAGTTGGTGTAGGAGGGAGGGCATACGATTTTAGGGCCATTGGCTCTTTTCAAGGGAAGGTGGAACTTGTACAGAAGGGACCGTTTGCACCTGAACTGGAAGGGGCCTAATATCCTTGGGGGAAGGTTGCTAATGCTGCACAATGGGGTTTAAACTAGAGTTACAGGGGGATGGGAACCAGAGTGCCAGAGCAGTTAGTGGAGAGGATGTGGAGGCAGATGTTGGTAAAACCTCAGATGGTTAGAAATCAAAAAGTTAATGGTATGACTAGTGTCCTGAGCTATATATATTTTAAAGCAAGAAATATAATAAGAAAGGTGGATGAGCTCAGGGCATGGATCAACAGTTGGAATTCTGATGTTGGAGGCATTAGTGAGACTTGGCTGCAGGAGGGGCAAGGACTGGCAGCTCAATATTCCAGGGTTCCATTGTTTCAGCATGGGAGGGATTAAAGGAGGAGGGGTGGTGTTACAAGTCAGAGAATTGCTCTCTCCGGACAGACTGGAGAACTCGACTGGTGAGGGGTTACGGCTGGAAATGAGACACAACAAAGGTATGACCATGTTGATGAGCCTGTATTATAGGCCACACAACATTCCTAGGGATTTAGAAGAACAAATTTGTAAAGAGATGGCAGACTGTTGCAAGAAGCACATGGTTGTTATAGTAGGTGATTTTAACATTCCATATATTGACTGGGAATTGCATATGGTAAAAGACTAGATGGGATAGAGTTTGTCAAATGTGTTCAGGAAAGTCTGTAGAAGTCCCCATGACAGAGCATGCGATACTGGATCTGCTGTTAGGGAATGAGGCAGGGCAGGGCACAGAAGTTTGTGTAGGAAAACACTTCGTATCCAGTGAGCACAATGCCAGTAATTTCAGAGTAAATATGCAAAGAGATAGGTCTTGTCCACAGGTTGAAATTCTATATTGGAGAAAGGCCAATTTTGATTGTATCAGAAATAATCTGGCAACTTTGGATTGGGATAGGCTGTTTTCTGGCAAAGATGTACTTAGTAATTGGAAGGCCTTCAAAAATGAAATGTTGAAAGTACAAAGCTTGTATGCGCCTGTCAAAATAAAAGGTAAGGATAACAAGTGTAGTGAACACGAGGAGATCTGCAGATGCTGGAATTTCAAGCAACACACATAAAAGTTGCTGGTGAATGCAGCAGGCCAGGCAGCATCTCTAGGAAGAGGTACAGTCAATATTTCAGGCCGAGACCCTTCGTCAGGACACCTTGTACTTGTAGGAAACCTTGGTTTTCAAGAGATATTGCGGACCTGGTTAAGAGAAAAAAAGGAGTTGCATAGCAGGTATGAACAAATAGGAACAAATTAGGTGCTTATGGAGTACAAAAATGCATGAGAACATATAAGAAAGAAATTAGGAAGGCTAAAAGAAGGAAGTTGTCCTCGCAGACAAAGTGAAGGAGATATATTAAGAGCAAAAGGATTGCAGCGGACATAATTGTTCCTCTGGAAGACCAAAATGGTAATCCATGTGTGGAGCCAAATCATTTAAATGCATTCTTTGCATCTATATTTACTTGGGAGATGGATACAGAGTCTCTTGAAGTGAGGCAAAGCGGCATCAACTTCATAGACCCTGTACAGATTACAGAAGAGGTGTTTGCTGTCTTGGCGTAAATCAGAGTGGATAAATCCCCAGGCCCTCAGCACTTATTCCCTCAGACCCTACGGCAGGCAAGTGCAGAAATTGCCAGGGATCTAACAGAGATATTTAAAACATCCTTGGGAACAGGAGAGATACCAGAGGATCAGAGGATAGCCAATGCTGTTCTGCTATTTAAAAATGACTCTAAACAGAACCCAGGAAATTATAGGTCAGTAAGTCTGACATCAGCTGTGGGAAAGTTATTATATAAGGTATTCTAAGGGACCAAATATGTAAGTATTTCAGTAGACATGGACTGATTAAGGATAGTCAGCATGGCTAATCTTAAGAGTTCTTGTGGAAGTTACCAGGAAAGTGGATGCTGACAAGGCGGTGGGTGTTGTCTACATGGACTTGAGCAAGGCATTTGACAAGATCCCGAATGGGAGACTGGTCAAAAAGGTTCAGCTGCTCGGCATTCAGAATGAGGTAGCAAATTGAATCAGATATTGGCTTTGTGGGAGAAGCAGAGAGTAGTAGCAGAGTGTTGCCTCTCTTACTGGAGGCCTGTGACTAGTGGTGTGCCGCAGGGATCAGTGCTAGGTCCTTTATTGTTTGTCATCTATATCAAGGATCTGGATGATAAGTGGTTAACTGGATCAGCAAATTTGCAGATGAAACCGAGATTGGGGGTGTAATGGACAGTGAGGACGGTTATCATGGCTTGCAGAGAGATCTGCATCAGCTGAAAAAATGGGCTGAAAAATGGCAGATGGAATCTAATGCAGACAAGTGCGAGGTTTTGCACTTTGGTAGGACCAACAAGAGTGGGTTTCACACTGTGAATAGTAGGGCACTGAGGAGCGTGGTATAACAAAGGGATCAGAGAATACAGGTACATGATTTGTTGAAAGTGGCGTCACAGGTAGATAGGGTCGTAAAGAAAGTTTTTGATACATTGGCTTTCATAAATCAATATATTGAGTACAGAAGAGGGGATATTATGTTGAAATTGTATAAGACATTGGTGAGACCTAATCTTGAGTACTGAGAGCAGTTTTGGTCACCTACCTACAGGAAAGATGTAAACAAGGTCAAAAGAGTGCAGAGAAAATTTACAAGGATGTTGCTAGGTCTGGAGGACCTGAGTTTTAAGG
Organism: Mobula hypostoma; assembly: GCF_963921235.1. NCBI lineage: Eukaryota > Metazoa > Chordata > Chondrichthyes > Myliobatiformes > Myliobatidae > Mobula > Mobula hypostoma. Next base: position 6,041,672 of record NC_086115.1, read on the forward strand.
AAAGCTTGAACAGGTTAGGACTGTATTCCTTAAAATGTGGAAGATTGAGAGGCGATTTGATAGAGGTATACAAAATTATGAAGATTATAGATTGGATCATTGCAAGCAGGCTTTTTCCACTGAGGTTGGGTGGAACTGCAACCAGAAGACATGGGTTAAGGGTGAAAGGTGAGAAGTTTAAGGGGAAGATGAGGGGAAACTTTTTCACTCAGAGGGTCATAAGAGTGGTAAATGAGTTGCCAGTACAAGTGGTCCATGTGAGCTTAATTGCAATGTTTAAGAGAAGTATAGTTAGGTACATGGATAGTAGGGATATGGAGGGCTATGGTCCTGGTTCAGGTTCATAGAGTAGGCAATTTAAATAGTTTCAGCATGGACTAGCTGGGCCAAAGGGCCTGTTTCTGTTCTGTACTCTGCGACTCTATGCCACTTGAATCTGGCTATTTGATAGGCTAATTGTTACCAATGGAATTTTTGTAATCTCTAGTCTGTGTATGAGACAATGATGACTACTTTTTCCTTTGGCTCTTTGTTCACGTCACACTTCATACAGCAGCCATAAACAACATGTTTTATGCCTCATTCTTGACTTTCAATGAACCTTTGGATCACAAAAGCATTAGGATCTAACAAGATTTTGCCTGGTTTTTGCTTGTGATTCCTAAGTGCTAAACTACCATGATACATAGTTGGACTAAGGTTGAAGTAGTGAGATGCTATACTGTGAAGAGCCATGAAGGGTGGTGAGTACATCTCAATGAACAGACATGGAAAAATTGTCTTAGGCCATTTCTGTTACTCTCAATCAAGTGTGAGGCCATCTATTTAAGGGGGCAATGTTCTGGGCAAATTTTATAATTCACTGCATTGGACATGCAACAAAAAATGTAATTATATTCAGATAATCTATAACAGTATGAACATAATCGAAAATCTCAGCCAAGGTATAATGGAAATATTGCAGAAAATATTATCTGAAATAATGTTTGCTTCTCGGTATGGGAACTGACAATGGACTGACTTGAATATCACATTATACCTGTCAACTACTATTTCGCCATTTACAATTTCTCAGACGTGATCAAGACAAAAATCAACAATGCAAAGCATGAGCAGCAAGATTTCCTGTTGAGTATATTAAATACAGATAGGATTTTTTCATAGTGCATTTTCAGTGAAATTTCGGGTTTTACATTATACCTTTGCTGGCTGTTATGATCAAGCAATGTAGTTCAGAAATGCTTAACCTTTGTTTCATAATAGTTCAATAAATTAATATTAAATCCTAAATAGGACTTACTCATGAACACATCTAGCTATAATAAAGCTATGTTATACAGACTTTAGGTATTCCCCAAAGATTAATAAACAAAGGATGTGTTGGATTGTGCAAGTTCACCCAGCACACAAGTGTAATTATGAAGAAAGCACAGCAGTACCTCTGCTTCCTTAGAAGTTTGCAAAGATTTAGCGTGACAACTAAAACTGTGACAAACTTCTATAGGTGTGTGGTAGAGGAGATATTGTTAGGTTGCATCACAGCCTTCTACGGCAATGCCGACGCACGTGAATGGAAAATTCTACAGAAGGTAGTCGATACGGCCCAGTCCATCATGGATAAATCCCTCCCCACCACTGAGCGCATCTACATGGACCACAGGCGCAGGAAAGCAGCATCCATTTTCAAGGACCCCCACCACCCACTTCTCCCTGTGGCCATCAAGAAGGTGGTACACGCACCACCAGGTTTAGGAACAGTTATTACCCCCCTCAACTATCAGGCTCTGGAACCAGTGTGGAGAACTTCAAACACCACTACCATAAATTATTTCTATAACCTACAGACTCACTTTCAATTACATTTTACAACTCATGTGCTCAGTATTATTTTTATTTGCAGTTTGTCTTTTGCACACTGGTTGTTTATCAATCTTTGTCTGCTTATGCATAGTTTTTCATCTATTCTGTTGTATTTCTTTTTTGCTGCAAAATGACTCTCAAGGTAGTATATGGTAACATATACAATATGTACTTTAACAATAAAAGTACTTTGAACTTTATATACTATCATATCATGGCCTGGCTTCTTTCATTCCAAGGGAAGTAAGACCAACCTATCCAATCTCTCCCATAACTTAAGTCCACCAATCCAGACAATATCACATGAATCTCTAATGCAATCATATCCTTCCTATAGTACAAATGTTACCAAAACAAGTATTTTTTTAAATTTTTTTTTACAAGCTGTCTTTAACTTACTATTCCATGCTACGACTTAGGAAGGCAAGAATGCTACATGCCCTCTTCAAGATCCTATCTATCTGTGTTGCCACTTTCACTGAAATATGGGCTCGAACTCTCTCAGTTCATCAGGGTGCAGTTGATGTGTGTGTATAGATTTATGAATAATCACAAAATAATACCATATACAGTATGAAGCTTGTCAGTAAATTTGAAACTGAAGGAAATAGTAACAAAAGCAGAATGAATGAAAGATTGTCTAAAGAACAGAAAATATGTAGTTATGATTATCTGCTGCTGCTTGAACTGGAGGGAGATATATAGAGCAGTTCCCTGGGATCCAGAACCAGGATTACTGCTGTTTTTGGCATGCATTAATGGCTTGAACTTGGCAAGAACGGGCACGACTGCAAATCCATAAGTGACACAAAACTCAGGAGTACAGAAAACAGTCTGGAAGATAAACTGGCATAAGCCAATGCAATGGATAAATGTATAACAAGTCATATTCAATGAGGAAAGTGATAACATTTTGCTAAGACACAAGAGGTGAAATGATACAGAATAAAGAGGATAAATTTAAAGGGGTTACAAGGAGAGACTGACTCTGCATTTACCTCAAATTCTTTGAAGATGGCAAAACAGATTATTGAAGTGCATGGGATTTCCCATTGTACAGACTGAGAGGAGATTTAGAAGAGAGCATGAAATTATGAAAAACCTAGACAGGGTGAACTGGAGAAATCTGTTTTCCTTCACAGAAAGGTAACTTATTTTAGGTAATTGATTTTATTGTAGAGTTGACGAAAAATCCTTGACACTAAAGAGTGCTGAAGGTCTGGAACTGACTTCAGTAGAAGCAGAAAGAGGTAACACATTTAAAATACATCTGGATCATCAGTTGAGAGACTAAAACCTCATGGCCAAGGAGAAAGTTTACCTAAATTTTGTCAAATTGAGTGCTGAAACCATTGCGGCAGAACCAAAGCTCTGAGTTAATGAGGGAACAAGACAGAAATTTAAAAAAAACATTTTAAAACTCTTACAATAACTAAAAGCCTCTAACTTCTGGTTTAAGATGGCGCTACTGAATGTGGGTGACAGCTTACTAGTGGTTCTCAAAGTAATTCAATTAAATACTCTATTAGTCCCACTTTTTATATGGAAAATTGTGCTAAACAATCACCATAAACAATGAAGAGGCAAACGAGGCTGATCGGACGCAAGGTGTGCGGGTGTGAGATAGAGCCAGAGTGAGGTCGAGGCATGTTCCATGAGAAGTGGTGAAATGCTTTGAGAGGTTCGTTATGACTAGACTGAACTCCTGCCTCAGCAAGGACCTGGACCCATTGCAATTTGCCCATTGCCACAATAGGTCAATGGCAGACGCAATCACAATAGCTTTTCACACGACTTTAGACCACCAAGACAACACAAACACTGACGTCAGGATGATGTTCATCAATTATAGCTCAGCATTTAATACCATCGTTCCCACAATCCTGATTGAGAAGTTGCAGAACCTGGGACTCTGTACCTCCCTCGGCAATCGGATCCTCGACTTCCTAATCAGAAGACCACAGTCTGTGCGGATTGGTGATAACATATCCTCCTCGCTGACGATCAACACTGGTGCACCTCAGGGGTGTGTGTTTAGCCCACTGCTCTACACTCTGTATACACATATCTGTGTGCCGAGGCATAGCTCAAATACCATCTACAAATTTGCTGACAGTGACGATACAACCATTGCTGGTAGAATCTCAGGTGGTGACGAGAGGGTGTACAGGAGTGAGATATGCCGGCTAGTGGAATGGTGCCATAGCAACAACCTGGCACTCAATGTCAGTAATATGAAATAGCTGATTGTGGACTTCAGGAAGGGTAAGATGAAGGAACACATACCAATCCTCACAGAGGGATCAGAAGTGGAGAGAGTGAGCAGCTTCAACTTCCTGGGTGTCAAGGTCTCTGAGGATCTAACCTGGTCCCAACGTATCGATGTAGTTATAAAGAAGGCAAGAGAGCGGCTATACTTTATAGGAGTTTGAAGAGATTTGGCATGTCAACAAATACACTCAAAAACTTCTATAGTTGTACCATGGAGAGCATTCTGACAGGCTGCATCACTGTCTGGTATGGAGGGGCTACTGCACAGGACCGAAAGGTTGTAAATCTAGTCAGCTCCATCTTGGGCACTAGCCTACAAGGTACCCAGGACATCTTCAGGGAGCGGTGTCTCAGAAAGGCAGCGTCCATTATTAAGGACCTCCAGCACCCAGGGCATGCCCTTTTCTCACTGTTACCATCAGGCAGGAGGTACAGAAACCTGAAGGCACACACTCAGTGATTCAGGAACAGCTTCTTCCCCTCTACCATCCGATTCCCAAATGGACATTGAAGCTTGGGACACTACCTCACTTTTTTTAATATACAGTATTTTGGTTTTTGCACATTTTTAAAAATCTATTCAATATACGTAATTGATTTACTTGTTTATTTATTACAGGTCCACGATCCCTTATCCGAAATCCTTGAGGCCAGTTGCATTTCGGAATTCAGAATTTTTTGTATTTCAGACCCACCCCCCCCACCCCCCGATACCAAAAAAATACGAATGCTCAAGTCCTTTATTTAACCAGACTCAGTGCGGTGGGCTTTAGGACCCAGCGGTGCACCAAACCTACGCACATCCTCTCGTATACTTCAAATCATCTCTAGATTACTTATAATACCTAATACAATGTAAATGCTATGTAAATAATTGTTATACTGTATTGTTTAGGGAATAATGACAAGAAGAAATTTTATTTCCAACAAAAACATTCAATAAAACATAAAAATATACAGCCTCAAACGAACCGAATCAAACACATGGTAAACGACTTATTGGAATAAACGTAGAACGTCACTGTCACTATAAAACTTCAGTAACTTGTCTTTATGTTTATTTAAATCATATACAGTGGTAGTTCCCACATTATTTTCTTCAGTAAGACACCGCACAGACACACTACGATCAGGCTTCTGCAATAACTCCACTTTCTGCGTTATTGATAATGATAGATGCTTCCTTCTCTTTTTCTCATTGTTACCCATAGGGGTATCTGCAGCTCTTTTTGACATTTTCACAGTGAAATTAAACACAAAGTCAACAGTGAACACAAAATATCAGCGAACAGCAAATGCACGTGTAACCAGGACGAGGGCAGAGCCACAACTGACATCTGGCGGCCTCTGCTAGTGCTGCCACGTCACACCTGAGTGACGTCAGCTGTTGGCGAAAGATACTTCGGTTTTCGGAGCTTTTTGGATTTCAGAATTTCAGATAAGGGAATGTGCACCTGTATTACGTTTTATTTTATTCATTATTTTTTGCTCTTCTAGATTATATATTGCATTGAACTGCTGCGGCTAAGTTAACAAATTTCACATCACATGCCGATGATAATAAACCAGACTCTGTAATCAGAATCGGAGATGTAGTTGGAGTAAGGCTGAAGCAGAATTGTTTTGGAATCCATCCACCTAAACTGGGAGTGAGGTTTAAGTGCTGCACTGATTTGGAAAGGCCGAGTACGAGCCGGAAATGGCCCAGTGCTCATTGCTGCAGTGGGGTCTAGGCCCGAGTTTGGGGGGTGAGCCAGAGCTTGGACGATTTAAACGCCAAGCCAGATGGACTGAAAAGGCAAGGCATCGGGACCAGAGGCGAGGGTCGTGCCAGTTGTGTTCTGTGGCATTTTACTCTGCTCTCTTCAGCACTAAGGCTGTGTCTTGCCTTGGCTGCTCTAGGTTTAACCTCTGCAAGCTTTGCAGTGATTTGCCTCTGTGTGACAGACTGAGACCATGAGCTCACTCCGGCTGACTCCCGGCTTCAGGTTTATGGACTCAACTTCGTTCTGAATGCTGATGCTTGAGTTATTGTTTGCATGATTTGATTTGACGTGTTTTTTTTCCTCTCTCTGCACTTTGGATGTTGGTCTTTTTTTAAAATTAGATTCTTCGGGTTTCTTGTTTTTTGGCTGCCTGTAAGTAGACGAATCTCAGGGTTGTATAATATATACATACTTTGCTGATAAAATCTAATTTGAACTTTTAAAAGCAGTGAAAGTCCATACTCAGAGAAGGCAACCCTGGTGTCAGACCTTTAATATGCTGACCTTAAAATGGCCATGTTCCATTTTCTTTTCTGCTGGGTTTTTAAGCCATTCAAGGAAGTACAAGATTGGTGAACAATTCACAGAAAAAATTAATTATCCATTTGACATTTTCAATGCTCTACTGGACTAAAGAAGCCCAACCTGAAATGCTGGCTGTTTCAGTTTTTGCAAATGCTGACTAATCTGCTGAGTGTTTCAAGCATTTCCCATTTTTAGCTCAGACTTCCAGTATCTACAGTTTTATTTCTATCTTCAGCTTTGCTCATTCTTCAGTTTGATTGACTAGGCTTATACATAATTCACAGGTCCTAAAAGGCCAGTAAAGATGTCTGGTTTTGTTAGCTAACAGGGACATCAATGCAAAACCCTGCAGAAGGTCAATGAACAAGTACAAATGGAACAAATAGCATTCACTAATATCTTCAAAGTCTAGCTCATTGGTTCTCATCATGTCTCATTTAGCTTTACATAATTTAATGACATTTAAAAATCTGTTCTCCTAATTTCATTACATTGGAAAAACAAATTACAAATTCCTGAGTTTCACACTTAATTCTCAGTGAACAACAAAATGTGTGAATGCTTAAAACAAATGGAATAGAGGAAGGAAAATTTTGATGCATGATAGGTTCAAAGGTAGCAGACTCCACCAGCAACCCACATTTTCCTTCAAATGCAAAGTATTGTTACACCACCCAAGATTGTTAAAACAGGTAAATGGAAGCTCCATGAAGTTGTTCAAGCTTGCTTTAAGACAAAATACAAAGGAGGGCAAGGAGACAGAGTATAATTGCAACATTATAGAGGTCCAGTCCCAGTGAGGTCAGAACGGGAGTCGGAAGGGAATATATAAAGCAAGCTGGTCATTCATTCAGACAGTATGGAACATAACGCTTCAAGATTAAGTAACGTTCCTGTCTCATGAAAAGGAGGTATTTTTGTTCACAGCATGCAATTTGCTACAAATCATCTTTATCTCATTGTGCTACGTATGTCGGGAAAATAAGTAAATTCATTCAATAGCAAAATAAAAAGGAAGTGGACTGTTTCTTAACACAAGAAACTACAGCTGCTGGAAATTTGAAACAAAGCACACAAAATGCTGGAGGAACTCAGCAGATCAGGCAGCATCTATGAGGGAAATAAACAGAGGATATATTGGGCCAAGGCCATTCATCAGGAGAAGTACAGACCTCAAAGCAGCTTATCCTTTTAATAAAATTCCATTCTTAACACACATAAACATGTGCTACAGGGCAGAACTTCTAGGCCAAGGTTTATTAAGCAAGTAATTTTGGTGGTGTTACTTGCAACTCATATGTAAGATTAAATTGTTAAAATAGGTAATTAGAAATTGCCTTGGCTGCTTCTTCTTCTGGAAGATTTAAATATCTGTAATTAGTGACAATACAGAGGTCAAAAAAGAAACATCTAAAAGGTACAAATTAGTTAAAAAGATACAAAATTCAACAGGCTTACAATATCTAAATTGTAAATTGAGGAGTGCTTGATGGCTCTAGTCCTGAACTCAATGGACTTGAGAAGAATGAGGGCAGATCTCAATGAAACCTAATGAATATTGAAAGGCCCAGACGGTGGAGTGGAGCGGTCATTTCCCATAATGGGCTAGGAAGTAAGATAGGGTTGCTGAATCCAAGCGACAACTTATTGTTGCTTAACAAAACAAAAAAACACATCTAATATTTCAATAATAATACTTTTTCCTGCAAAAAGAAAGTAAATGATCACTGCAAAGAATGAAGAGGTGAGGGAAGGGGAGGCTGAGTTAAGGGGCGAAGCATGGGGGTGTGAGGTGAAGTCGGGGTGAGGTCGAGGCTTATTCAAGGTGGTCGGGGTGAGCAGAGTGGAGAAAAGTAGGAGAGGCAGATTCAGGTCCCATCCACCTAATCAGAGAGTGACATTTGATCGAGCTAAGCATGGGGCTGATTTAAAAATACTGGGTATGTGTTGAAATGTGGCAGTGAGGTCCAGGTCCAGAGTGTATCGATGTGAGAGGGCTTGGGTCTTAGAGTCAGCAACGACCCCTTGCTGGGACAATTTATACACTGGGCTAAATGGATTGAAAAGGCCAGGCGCCAGGTGCCAGGACCAGAGGCGAGGGTTAGGTCAATTTAACATCATAGAGTCCTGAGGAAGATTGCTGAAGAGATAACAGATGCATTCATTGGTCATGATCCCAGAGGACTGGAAGACTGCAAATATCACTCCACTTTTTAAGAAGGGAGGAAGGCAAAAGAAAGGACATTATAGGCCAGTTAGCCTAACCTCAGCATTTAGGAAACTGTTGGAGTCTATTATTAAGGATGAGATTTCGGGTTACTTGGGGATAAAGTAATTCAAAGTCACCATGATTTCTGTAAAGGGAAATCTTGCCTGACAAATCTATTAGAGTTTTCCGAAGAAGTAACACACAAGGTGGACAAAGGAGAGGCAGTGGATGTCACTTACTTGGATTTTCAGAAGGCATTTGATAAGGTGCCACACATGAGGCTGCTTAACAAGATAAAATCTTATGGTGTTATAGGAAAAATACTGACATAGATGGAGGAATGGGTGCAGACATGAGGCAGCAGGTGGGAAAAAAGGGGGCCTTTTCTGGTTGGCTGCCAGTGACTAGTGGCATTCCTCAGAGGTCAGTATTGGGACCACTACTTTCACATTGTTTATCAGTGATTTGGATAATGGAATTGATGGTCTTGTGGCAAAGTTTGTGGATGATACAAAGATAGGTGGATTGGTAGCTAGTGCTGAGGAAGCAATGTGATTGCAGCAGGACTTAGACAAATTAGAAGAATGGGCAAAAAAGTGGTAAATGGAATACACTGTTGGAAAATGTATGATAATCTAATGCATTTTAGTAGAAGGAACAATAATGCAGATTATTATCTCGCGCAGGACTCCCAGAAGGTTAATTTACAGGTCAAGTCTGTGGTAAAGAAGGCAAATACAATGTTGGCATTTAATTCAAGGGGAATAGAATATAAAAGCAAGGAGATAATGCTGAGCCTTTATAAGACACTAGTCAGGCTGCACTTGGAGTATTGTCAACAGTTTTGGGCCCTGTATCTCAGAGAGGATGTGTTGTCATGACAGAGTCCAGAGGAGGTTCACGAGGATGATTCCTGGAATGAAGGGGTTAACAAATGAAGAGTATTTGGCAGCTTTGGGCCTGTACTCACTGGAATTTATAAGAATGCAGGGGATCTCATTGAAACCTACTGAATGTTGAAAGGACAAGATAGGGTAGATGTGGAGAGAATGTTTCCTATGGTGGGGGTATTCAGAACTAAAGGACACAGTCTCAAAATTGAGGGGCAACCGTTTAGAACAGAGGTAAGGAGGAATTTTTTTAGCCAGAGGGTAGTGGATCTGTGGAATGCTCTGCCACAGACTGTGGTTGAGAACAAGTCCGTGGGTATAATTAAGGCAGAAGTTGATTGTTTTCTGATTGGTCAGGGAATCAAAGGATATAGTGAGAAGGCAGGTGTATGGATTTGAGTGGGATCCAGGATCAGCCATGATGGAACAGCAGAGCAGACTCGATGGGCTGAATGGCCTGTTTCTGCTCCTGCCTTATGGATTCTGCATGCTGCTTCACATAGTTTACTCCACTCTTTACTGCTCGGATGTTGAGGACGTGAGCCTGCTCTGGCTGCTTCGGGCTTTGTGTCTGAGGACTCACTTTCACTGTAAATGCTATTTGTTTACTATTATTGTGTCTACAATTTGTTTTTTTCTCTCTCTGCATTTGGTGTTGGTTCGTTTGGGTTTCTTGTTTTGTGGCCGCCTGTGAGGAGTTGAATCTCAAAGTTGCATAATGTATACATACTTTGATAATAAATGGACTTTGAACCTTGAGTCTAGGAAAAGAAGGCACAGCCTCAGAATAGAAGGACATTTAGAATAGGAATAAGGAGGAATTTCCTTAGCCTTAGGACAGTGAATCTGTGGAATTCATTGCCACAGAGGCCAACTCATTGAGTATATTTAAAGCGGAGTTTGATGGGTTCTTAATTAGTAATGGTGTCAAATGTTATGGGGAGAAGGCAGGAGAATTGGGTTGAGCGGGATAATAAATCATCCTGATGGAATGGCGGAGTAGACTCAATGGGCCAAATGGCCTGACTTTGCTCCTATGTCTTTTGGTTTAAGTGCAAAAAAGCAGTTTCAGTGAAGTAGCCTTTTAGCAAAAATTAAAATAAATCAGCAGCACTCAAGGCAACACAAGCTTTAGATTATACACTCACTGAACTGGAAACTTAGAAAAGAAAAAAAGTGCAAATTGAAATAATATAGAATAACACCATCAGACAATGAGAGGCCAAACAAAGCGTAAAATTAATGAGGATAACAATTGCGTCTACGTAATGGGCCCAAGAACATATTGGAGCAGGTGCAAGGAATGACCCAAGGTTTATTTAGACAATGTAAGTGTCAGGCCAGATTGTAAAGGTCAGGGTGCAGGGGCTGGAGGCGAGGGTTGGGCTGGTTCAGCTCACTGTTCTGCCAAGCTTACTCACCTCTGCACTGAACGTCAGCTCGCTGCTCCGCAATTTACTCATCTCTGTACTCAACCAAGGCTGAGGCTGCAATCGAACCTGTCTGGCTGTGGACTCGCTTTCGTGAACTTTAGTTCTAAATGCTATTAGCTTACTTTTATTGTTTGCATTATTTGTTTTTTTTCCCTCTCTGCACATTGGGTGTTCGATGTGATCGAAGATCGATGGTCTTCTTATGTTTGAATGGGTTCTATTATGTTTCTTTGTTTGTGCTTGCCTGTAAGAAGATGAATCTCAAGGCTGTATAAAGTATACATAATATGATAATAAATGTACTTTGAACTTTGAAATGTTTGAAAATTATTCCAAACACATGCCGTCAAGTATGGCAATATTTGATTGGATCAACCAGAACTGTATTCATATAGAATATCAGGCCATGAGGTCAATTGATCAGGTTACATAAATTTGCAAAATTGCCCTGCCGTCAGATACCATTTCCTTTATGTATCTGCAGTGCATTCAGGATGAATTTTCTTCTTGTTCTAATGGCATGCCACCAGTAAGTAAAGATTGATTTAGTTCCTATGGCAGAAGTGTCCATTTGTATTAAACGCAAGACTTGGTTCAACAGAAGGAAGATCATAAATTAAGACAAGGTATAGAGAAGAAAAAGGGCTTCCCCATGGTGTGCAGTATCTACACTAATGCTACATCACTTATATTTCTATATTCCATTTTATCGCAAATTGTTCAGTTCATCAAGAGAATATTAAACAACATTTAAAGATTCAGTCCAATTTATTCTAATTTTGCTTGTCACTACTTTATACATTTAATTTGATTCAAATTATTTTGATCAGTAGTTATATTTGAGAACAGTTTCTATTAACATAGTCTGTGGAGGAGAATTTCAAAAGTGCAATTGTATTCTAAAACAACTTTGTCTACCCATGGGGGCAAAAGATTGACCATGTTCCTTATCTCACTAATACCAGAGGACATGCATTTAAGATAAGAGGGAGTACGTTCAAAGGAAATGTGTGGGGCACATTTTTTTTTATATACACAGAGAGTGATGGGTACCTGGGTGGGTGATGAAGGCTAATACAGCAGGTGTGTACAAGAGGCTCTTTGATAGGCACATGGAAGTGAGGGAAATGGAAGGATATGGGCATTGTATAGGCAGTAAAGTTTAATTGGGCAGTTGATTAAACTGGTAATCAATTCAACACAGCACTGTGGGCCAAAAAGCCTATTCCTCTGCTGTACTGGTCTACATTCTATCTCCAGCTGACATAGAATATAGCCAAATGTCCTCTGGGATATCCAGTCAATATTTGGTCTTAACATTACAAGGAGTCAATTCCAATTTAAAAGGCTTTCATCGGGTCAATTGCACACCATATTATTTTACTAAGTTATATTGAGTTACTATTATTGTTTTGAAAATAAATGTCCCTCTGGTGGGCTAAAAGATTATTTACATAGAGTGGAAAAATACATTATTCATCCATGGCCACACGAAATAACCATTGAAGAATGTAAGAAATGAGCCGGTGGGGTAGGAATAAGGTAGAAAGTATCCACAAATGTAGTTAGGGTGGTAAATTAGGTATATGGCATGTTTGCTTTAATTGGTCAGGGCACTGAGTACAAGAAGTCATGTTGCAGCTATATAAATATTTGGTTAGGCTGCACATAGAATGTTGTGTGTAATTCTGGTCCCCTACTGCAGGAAGGATCTAGAGGCTTTGCAAGAGTAAGAAGAGATTTACCAGGATGCTACCTGGATTAGAGAGTATGAGCTAAAAGGAGAAATAAAAAAAAACTAGAGTTGGTTGCTCTGGAGCATCAGAGCTTGTGGGGATACCTAAAAGAAGTTTATAAAATTATGACAGATAGGGGAAACAGTCAACATCTCTTTTCCCAGAGTAAAAGTGTCAATTGTTAGAGACTATAACTACACTGTTGTAGCCTTACTAACCTGTAGTTCCCTAGATTTTCCTTGCTGCCTTACAAGTTATTAAATGCAGAGAGCAAGTATAGAAGTGTTTCACTAACTTAATACCAGGGGTAAGAGTTTTTCACTTATGAAACAGTCATTCCTTTTATTAAAATAAATAACTAGTCAAAAGTATGATATGGCTTGATAAATCATGAAAAACTACGTTCATTAATAACAGAGAACAGAACTTGTGGAAGCAGATGTAAAAGATGCAGACAAGATTCTGAATTAATATTTTAACAGTGGTCACAAAAATAAAAGGACCAATGGTGTAGTTCAAGATGAAAATGGTGGAATGTTGGATGGCATCAAGATATGATGTCATAAGACAGTGATAATGTACCTGATTCTGAAATAAAAAGCCAAGTGGCAATAAAGGACGTTATTAGATTGTTGTATAGAGTTAATTATTCATATACATCTTTCAGGCTAAGAAACATATTGCACTTCTCCAGACCCAGTTTGTCCTAAGTGTAAGTCCGTACTGCACTGCCAGCACACTTAGGTTAGCTTAATAAATGCTGGTCTTACTGGTGCCCATATCCCGTTATTGATTTATTTTAAGAATTCTTTTACAAGAAGTTTTCCTGGTTTTACCTGAGATCATCCAGATTAGAAACGCTCTTGCTTAGGATGGTTTTCTCCCGTCTTAACTTTTTTATCTCCACGCGGAGCAAGCGAATATCATCCACCCGTTGTCTGTACTGTATCTCTCCTTTATTTAACATGGACTGCTGAATTTTGATCTTTTCATATAGCAACGCCAGCTCGTCATTGCGGCGTACAAGCTGAGTTCCCAAAATATCTCTCTCACTGATGACCTTGGTAAGAATATTGAGAAAAAAAGTTAATTTATAGAAACATGTAAATTTGACAAAGCAAAGAAATCATATATTTTCAGTGAAAAAGCTGAGTGAAAATAAATCTCCAGAGCTGCTCAAGCTTTGTAGCTTAAAATAACAAGAATGGCTTTCCTGCAATTAAATGCACATAATATGCTTAATGGTCCATAATGTTTGCTAATAGGAATATGATGGGATAATTATGAACCCATAAATTAAGACTCTGTTTGGAAAGTATAGGAGAAAATTGATTTTAGATAACCTTAAGCTGTTGGTTCAGCAAAGAGAAGAAAGAAACTTGTGTAATTTCAATAGCAGATCACAAGCAGCTTGCATCTTATGATCTATTTACAAAATGGTCACTGTGCTGCGTACTAAAGCTAGGTATAGAAATAAGAAACTGCCGGGGTTACTTTTAAGATTAACTAAAAAGATCAAGGCATCTAATTTAAAGAAAAAGCTGACTAAAAAAAAATACCATTCCAAGGAAGAGTGGAGAAGAGCTTTGTTCAATAAGTTTCAAGGAAGGTCTAAGCGGAGAGGTGTGGAATAGAAAGAGGCACAAAGGCTAAGTAAGTGAGAGGCTTACACAGATGAACCCATGGAAGATAATAGTGAAGCAATAAGGTGGAACACACAAAGAGGTCCACATCATGGGCAGGGTGAAAAGCATTATCAGGGATGCATCTCACCCTAACCATGGACTTTTTACTCTCCTCCCATCCGGTAGGCGCTACAGGAGCCTCCGCTCCCGCACCAGCAGGCACAGGAAGAGCTTCTTCCCTGAGGCTGTTACCCTGCTGAACCTCACATCACAGCGCTAAGCAGTATTGCATCTGTATTGTACTGTCTCAGTACTTTTATATTTGTGTGCTGTAGCACTTTTTTTATTCACAGTTATTTTGTAAATAACACTATTCTTTGCATTTCTGGTCAGATGCTAAATGCATTTCATTGGCTTTGTATCTGTACTCGGCACAATGACAATAAAGTTGTATCTAATCTAAGGTCTTTAATGATGGAGGAGCAGATTAAAGAGAAGTGGCTGCAGATGCACTCCCATTTTCCCTTCAATATACCACATTTTTGTCATTTAATGCCTGATACGGTGCATCCAAATGTAAGTGGGTGAACGTCTTGGCCCAGTCCACAGCCCTAATTTATATAGTTTCTTAATTTTTTTTGGCATTTGTTTCCTTTAACTTGTCCACCTCATTTCTGAGCTGCTGCCAGCAGCTCCATTGGAATGCAAGAGCTTGTTGACCATATCTAGTAAGCACTGAAGAAAATAAGTTTTGAGAAATGGCAGGTCATCAAGAAAGATAAGATTCTTCTAATGGTATGTCCATGTCAAAGGAAAATTCATCCCTTATCCAGGTAATAATCAGCAGGAACTTCATTCTATTAATATTAATGAACCTCAGTTGAGTTGCAGCAAGATCTGCTGATTGCATGTCCTTCATCATTTCCTGTTATTGATTATTCTGCTAACATCCAGGATGTTATTTATGGCATGCAAATACAACACAAGCAGATTGCAAACTTGAGTTCAGAGTAAACAACATGGGTAAATATATCCAACATCCAAATATATATGCTCCAACCAAGGAAATTAAGAACACAGTAGAGAACAAGAATAGTGTTTGGGTTTGGAACTATCCTGGAAAAGAACAGTAGAATACAATAAAAAAAATAAAGAAAATAATAAGATTAGATTTATTTGACATGTGTATGTTAAAACATGAAAATTTACAGTGAATTGCATTGTTTGTGTCAAGTCAAATCAGCAAGAATTGTGCTGCGCAGCCCTTAAGAGTTGCCATGCTTCCAGCACCAACATTTCATGCCCATAACTCAGTAACCCGAACCCAAACCCATACACCTTTGGACTGTGGGAGAAAACCGGAAGCACCCAGAGGAAGCCTATGTGATGACAGAAGGAACATATAAGATCCAGACAGACACTGGTAGGAATTGATCTCCGATTGGTGATCACCGGCATTATATAAAGCAATGTGCTATCCACTACAGAAAACTAACAAAAATCCTAATGGGTAACCGAGTGTAGTGGTAAACAACATCTGCCATTTTAAGTATAAACTTACAAGTTATGGAGTACCTAATTATATTTTATTATATGTGAATTGATTTTGGAGTGGAGGGATTTAATATCCTCCTACCCCCTATGTCTCATACCTGATCTAACTCCTTTTTCTGACGAATTCTCTCGGTGTCAGCCTCTTCAATAATCTTCAGAAGCTTTCTTTCTTCTACTTCCTGATTTTCAATGAAAATCCTGGTGTCTTGCGCCTGTTGCTTCATCTTCTGCACTTCAGTCTATGGTTAGGAAAGAAAAAGAGGACACTTTGAAACAATCAGCATATCATGCTACACTATGAAAGTGAATAACCAATAGTTTGAAAGTTCGTCGATCAGCTTGGAGCCAAATGCAAAATACAGTTACGTTTTACTACACATCTGCTTTATATAATTTGTAAGCGTTTTACTGAACAATGGAGACCAGTTCTATCTTATGGCAGAGTACCTCTCCAATTGTCAGTTCAGCAAGATCATTATTTCGAACAAATTAGAGATTGGAATTACTACAGAATCATGGTATTGTGGATCACAGTCACTGGGCATGAGGTTTAGATTACTAAATTAGTATTCACATAAAACCCATTGCAAATAACACAACAGAGCCAAGCATCATATTGACCGAATTAGTAATGCAGATTCCAGAAGCGTAAACAAATTTTATTATTGCCTAAGAGGTCGTTTAGCAAATATTCATGAATATTTCCCCTGATTTCCTTCCTTCTCCATCATCAGCTCCAATACTTACCAATTCATCTCCATTTTGCTGTGACCACTAGCTAATGTAATTTGCGACTATTTACTGGAGAGCTTGCAAAACCCATCTGAGCAGAAAATAGGTCACGGTGAACCAGGAGGACAAATGACCCAGCCTGTCAACTGTGACCTGTTTTCAGTTTGACTCAACAATAATACACAGCATATTTAACTGTATTCACGTCTGGTTAAGAAAAGATAGCCAGACCTTTCCAATCACGCAGTAGTGCCTTCAGCTACATTTTTTCCACCAGGCAATTGAAAATAATTGGTGTCTTAACCTCATGACCTATTAGTTGTCTTTGGCATTTAAGATGGAAACACCATCCAAGATCCATGGCTAACAAAATATGGAATAACTCTTACTGATTATAGTTTTGATGGATAAAGCACTTAACAATTAAGAAAAACAAATAATTGCATTTATATAGTGCTCTTTATGCTCGGACACTCCCAACTAGAAATGTATATAGAACATAGAATATAGAACAGCACATTACAGGCCCTTCGGCCCACAATGTTGTGCCAACCCTCAAACCCTGCCTCACATATAACCCCTGACCTTAAATTCCTCTATATACCTGTCTAGTAGTCTCTTAAACTTCACTAGTGTATCTGCCTCCACCACTGACTCCGACAGTGCATTCCACGCACCAACCACTCTCCGAATAAAACACCTTCCTCTAATATCCCCCTTGAACTTCCCACCCCTTACCTTAAAGCCATGTCCTCTTGTATTGAGCAGTGGTGCCCTGGGGAAGAGGCACTGGCTATCCATTCTATCTATTCCTCTTATTATCTTGTACACCTCTATCATGTCTCCTCTCATCCTCCTTCTCTCCAAAGAGTAAAGCCCTAGCTCCCTTAATCTCTGATCATAATGCATACTCTCCAAACCAGGCAGCATCCTGGTAAATCTCCTCTGCACCCTCTCCAATGCTTCCACATCCTTCCTATAGTGAGGCGACCAGAACTGGACACAGTACTCCAAGTGTGGCCTAACCAGAGTTTTATAGAGCTGCATCATTACATCGTGACTCTTAAACTCTATCCCTCGACTTATGAAAGCTAACACCCCATAAGCTTTCTTAACTACCCTATCCACCTGTGAGGCAACTTTCAGGGATCTGTGGACATGTACCCCCAGATCACTCTGCTCCACCACACTACCAAGTATCCTGCCATTTACTTTGTACTCTGCCTTGAAGTTTGTCCTTCCAAAGTGTACCACCTCACACTTCTCTGGGTTGAACTCCATCTGCCACTTCTCAGCCCACTTCTGCATCCTATCAATGCCTCTTTGCAATCTTCAACAATCCTCTACACTATCTATAATACCACCAACCTTTGAGTCGTCTGCAAACTTGCCAACCCACCCTTCTACCCCCATATCCAGGTCGTTAATAAAAATCACAAAAAGTAGAGATCCCAGAATAGATCCTTGTGGGACACTACTAGTCACAATCCTCCAATCTGAATGTACTCCCTCCACCATGACCCTCTGCCTTCTGCAGGCAAGCCAATTCTGAATTCACCTGGCCAAACTTCCCTGGATCCCATGCCTTCTGACTTTCTGAATAAGCCTACCGTGTGGAAGCTTGTCAAATGCCTTACTAAAATCCATATAGATCACATCCACTGCACTACCCTCATCTATATGCCTGGTCACCTCCTCAAAGAACTTTATCAGGCTTGTTAGACATGATCTGCCCTTCACAAAGCCATGCTGACTGTCCCTGATCAGATCATGATTCTCTAAATGCCCATAGATCCTATCTCTAAGAATCTTTTCCAACAGCTTTCCCACCACAGACATAAGGCTCACTGGTCTATAATTACCCGGACTATCCCTACTACCTTTTTTGAACAAGGGGACAACATTCGCTTCCCTCCAATCCTCCGGTACCATTCCCGTGGACAACGAGGACATGAAGATCCTAGCCAGAGACTCAGCAATCTCTTCCCTCGCCTCGTGGAGCAGCCTGGGGAATATTCCATCAGGCCCCGGGGACTTATCCGTCCTAATGTACTTTAACAACTCCAGCACCTCCTCTCCCTTAATATCAACATGCTCCAGAATATCAACCTCACTCATATTGTCCTCACCATCATCAAGTTCCCTCTCATTGGTGAATACCGAAGAGGAGTATTCATTGAGGACCCCGCTCACTTCCACAGCCTCCAGGCACATCTTCCCACCTTTATCTCTAATTGGTCCTAAACTTCACTCCTGTCATCCTTTTTTTCTTCACATAATTGAAGAATGCCTTGGGGTTTTCCTTTACCCTACTTGCCAAGGCCTTCTCATGCCCCCTTTGTGCTCTTCTCAGCCCCTTCTTGCTTCCCTATATTCCTCAATAGACCCATCTGATCCTTGCTTCCTAAACCTCATGTATGCTGCCTTCTTCCACCTGACTATATGTATCTTTAATGCAGTCATAATAGTAATATACAAAAACCACCAAATTACAGACAGCAATGTGATAAAGATAAGACAATTTCTTTTAGTGGGGTTGTTCAAGGAATAATTGTTGGCTAGGATATTGAGGATAAATTTCTTGCATCTCTTTGAAATAGTAGTTTGAGTTTCGGCTCAAAGGGCTTATACAATCTTTGTTTAACACCTCATCCAAAATATGGCACCTTTAACAACATGGCACTGCCGCAGTGGAATGCTCAAGTGATTGGATAGAATTTAAATCAATAATAATCTGACATAGAGGCAAGAGTGCATTCACTGCGCCAAAATCAGCCCAAATCTAGCAGCAATAATCACCATTACCCACAACATGTTTGTAAACAGAAATACCTCCTAAAAGAACAAGCAAAAAGGTCTGCAAAGATTTCATCAAATGATGAGTTATTGCAACAATTAATCAATGCTTGGTGGCCAGCCATATGGCAGGGGTTCAAGCCACAGGAAAATGTAAAATGACATTTACAAAGGGAAGCTTAGAGAATCAGCGTCACATTTTGCTCTCCACTCAAATGCAGAGGGAATGAACTGCAGAGGTGGATGCAGGCGGTGGAAATGATTTGTTGTTATGGACACTGCATCAAATATGAAAAATAGATGAATGTAAATTCACCATCACATTGAAAGTATTGATTTTAACAAACTCTACACCCATCACAGCACAAAGAAACTGGGAGTAAGAAGCACTCACATTTATATTTAGTTTTAATCACACCTCAGGATAATATATTACTCTGAAGGGCAGACCATTGTCCAGACAAATGCTGTTTTAGCTGCCCTCACAGTGCACTTCCATGAATAAATTACATTAATGGTCAGTTCTGTTGTTTATGGGGTGATTGATTTAAGAGCAGTATGTTGATCAAGACATCGAGGAAATTCACACTCCACTTACAACAGAGTTGTACAATTATTACAAGTATAAAATCCAAGTAGGGTCACTCTGTGGCCACTTTACTGAGCATAGGAGTGGAACCAGCTATAGTCTTCTGCTGCTGTATCTCATCCAATTTAAGGCTTGACATGTTATGCGTTCAGAGATGCTCTTTAGCAGATCACTGTTATAACGCATAGTTATTTGAGTTAGTATCATCTTCCTGTCAGCTTGAACCAGTCTGGCCAATCTCTCCTGACCTCTCTCATCAACAAGGCATTCTCACCCCCAGAAGTGCCACTGACTTTTTTTTGTTTTCACAGCATTCTCTGTAAACTCTAGTGACTGTGGTTTGTGAAAATCCCAGGGCATCAGCAGTTTCTGAGACTCTCAAACCACCCTGTCTAGTATCGACAATCATTCTATGGTCAGTCACTTCCCCATTCTGATGTATGGTGTGAAAAACAGCTGAACCATGCAACCATGTTGGCATGTTTTTATATACCAAGTTGCTGCCTCATGATTGGCTGATTAGATATTTGAATTAACGAGCAGACGTACAGGAGTACCTAATAAAGTGGCCACTAAGTGTATACTGCATCCTAGTGCTAAATTATATTTTCATCTTCTTAGACAGTACCAATCCATTTCTGTAGGTCAGAGAACTTAGAAGCTAAAAGGCTAGTATCCTTATTACTGTTACTCTTTCCATAGAGTGTAACCAGCTGCAAGTGACACTTCAATGGGTTAACATTGATTGGTTGGGATCAAATTTCTCTTAGTAACTTTCTTTAACATTCACAAAGCGGCTTGACTTAATGTTATTGACTGGTATTTCCAAGGTACCAGAAATGAAGCTGGTTAAGAATTCAATTCGTTATCAGTGATTGGCTATGATCAAAAATGACCTAATTTCATCAATTTACATGTGGTAAGCATGGATGGGGGGGGGGAGCGGATGTCCAATATTGATACAACTTAAAGTTTTGCTTCTCATATTTCCATGATCATATGAAAGGAAATAATTATTATTAGAATCTCAATCTCTACATTGTCCTAACACCCTTTTTACTACATCCAACAGAAAGAATCAAAGAAAATTTAAAACATTGAGTATTTTTTATTCATCACAGGATTTCACTGGAAAGCCCAGTGGAAGTCCTAATTGCCCTTCACTTGGTGGAAGATTTAAGAGTTAATCACATTGGGTTAGGTAATCAAAGCCCAGCCCAAGCTTGTTCTCACTCAGTATTTACATTCATAGATTTCATCGTGCTTTATAGCAAAGAGACATGTCCTTCAGCTCACCATGTCCCAACTGATCATGGTACTCATCTATACTAGGCCCATATGCCCACATTTAATCCATAACTTTCTGTGCTTTTGGAGTCCCTGAACATTTTTAATTGGGATGTCAGCCATAGATTGGCCAGAACAGGTAAGAATGGCTGATTTCCAACCCTAAAGAATATTAGTAACCAGATTTTGGAAGAATAATCCGGTAGTTTCATGTTCAATACCTCTGATGCAAGATTTTTTATTCTACATTTATATCATTAATGGAATTGAAATTTCCCATTTGCAGTGGTGGAAAATGAATGCTTTCACCATATCAATAGTCCAGATGTTAACATAACTAACCCAATACTAAACAGGATGCTATCACACTGAACCATATCAGGTGTAACATACCCCTTACAGTTTAATTTGGTAATAAGAGGAAGGAAGAATCATTGCAATAATTCTACAACAGTACCTTCAATGCATCTTTCTCTTTCTCCATGCGCTGATACTCCAACTGTTGTTTCACAAGTGCAGCCTCCTTTGAGCTTATCTCATCTTTCAATTGATCAATATGATGGTGCATGATCTTTAGTTTTCGTTTCATTTCAGCTATCTCATCCTTAGAAATGAAACAGAGAAAGTGAATAAAATTATTTCAAACATTCTATTAACAAATATGATGTTATGTTTTAATTTTCTACCAATAATTCATTCGCATTCACATACGACCGTTTTCCTCAAGTTATTGATTAAGTAAAACAGAATCAGGGTTATAATCACTGACATATGCTGTGAAATTTGTTATTTTGTGGCAGCAGTTCAATACATTAGTAAATAAATATACATTCTACTCTTTTTGTTGAGAGTAAAATGAGAATTGATAGCACAGATTTGACAGCTTATTAATCAGCAGGTAAATAATGAGTTGTCATTTTTCAACTCATGAAAGCTGAACGTATAAACACAAAGCAATATTACAATAATGCCGAAGATGCAATTGATGTTATCAAGCCAGTGACTATATATAAAATTTAATTACTTTGCAACTACTTATGACAGGCATTCCGAAGGCTGAAAGAAAATGAGTCTTTTGTAATGCTTGCTTTACTTAACGTGGAACTGGGATTCCTTTCAGGGCAGCATGTCCTACTGTAACATAATCATAGCTATTGTGCTTTGGAAAAACAGTAGGATACCAAAAATTTATCAGATAATGGTATACCGATCTTGCAGTAACAATTTCTAGGTTTGCCTAGAAATTAAAGTGCACCTATCTATGGTGCAATAAAGTACCTTTATTGCTTTTGCTAAATAGACCCCTTTGCATAATTGACTAAAACACCACATAAAACAGCATTGAGGAGATTTATGTCCACAGAAAGGCACTGAACACAGGACTTGAACATGCTCTGATAATAACTCACTCAATTTAGTACTTCTTTTATTATTTTGCTGTGTGGCAGAAGGCGGCATTTAATTCTTGCAGGCAAATTCCCATTGGCAGCCACACAGCAGTAGCCTACATTATGGCTTCTATGGAAGATGCAAAGGAGAGTTTTTATATTCATACACATGAGCACTAAAGCTCTGGTCAATGATATACAGTACAATATTCTAGAGGGAGACCGTTGCATCAGAGGGGCCAGTAGATCAATCAGCCCCAGCCGAAGAAGAGATTGGCCAACAATGACAACATGATGTTTCTCTGGTGTAAGAACGTCCACACAATGCACTAATAGGGGAAGAAATGTCATGTGCTGACAAGATGTCACATTGATCTCCACAACACTGTTTATATTTATAGAGTGGAGATACTCACAAGGAACTATATTTTGGGTGCTGAGTTCTTTATATAAGATATCACAAGAAATACACAGACATTGCAGAAATCAATTTAAGTAATTGATCAAGAGTTCATTCAATCAGGTGTTATGATCAGTGCAGGTGGACATGCAAAGAAGGATGTGAGGAATTGTGCACATCATCTAAATTTTCTCTGCCTGGTTATTGGTATCCTGTACTGGTGGTAAAGTTTGGTGCGGTGTTAGGCAGGTGTGGTGTTAGGCAGTATTCTAGAGTTATGTGAATATAGCAAATATTATTTCAAGCAAGAACTAGTCTTCAGTTCTAATTGTAAATTGCATGCTGTAAATTGACATTAAAAGTACAGGCTAGCCCAAAGACTAAGAGACTAAGCATAATAGAGTGTTGACCAGTGACCAATCCAGACATTGGGAGATTTTTTGAGGATGTGACTGAACACATTGATGAAGGTAGAGCTGTAGATGTAGTGTATATGGATTTCAGCAAGGCATTTGACAAGGTACCTCGTGCAAAGCTTATTGAGCAAGTAAGGAGGTATGGGATCCAAGGGGATATTGCTTTGTGGAGCCAGAAGTGGCTTGCCTACAGAAGGTAAAGAGTGGTTGTAGACGGGTCATATTCTGCATAGAGGTTGGTGACCAATGGTGTGCCTCGGGGATCTGTTCTGGGACCCCAACTCTTTGTGATTTTTATGAATGACTTGGATCAGGAAGTGGAGGGATGGGTTAGTAAGTTTGCTGATGACACAAAGGTTGGGGGGTGTTGTGGATAGGGTGGAGGGCTGGCAGATGGAGTTCAACCCAGACAAGTGTGAGGTGTTTCATTTTGGTAGGTCAAATATGATGGCAGAATATAGCATTAATGGTAAGACTTTTGGCAGTGTGGAGGATCGGAGGGATCTTGGGGTCCACGTCCATAGGACACTCAAAGCTGCTACACAGGTTGACTCTGTGGTTAAGAAGGCATACGGTGCATTGGCCTTCATCAATTGTGGGATTGAGTTTAAGAGCCGAGAGGCAATGTTCCAGCTATATAGGACTCTGGTCAGACCCCGCTTGGAGTACTGTGCTCAGTTCTGGTTGCCTCACTACAGGAAGGACGTGGAAACCATAGAAAGGGTTCAGAGGAGATTTACAAGGATGTTGCCTGGATTGGGGAGCATGCCTTATGAGAATAGGTTGAGTGAACTCGGCCTTTTCTCCTTGGAGCGACAGAGGATGAGAGGTGACCTGATAGAGGTGTACAAGGTAATGAGAGTCATTGATCATCTGGATAATCAGAGGCTTTTTCCCAGAGCTGAAATGGCTAGCACGAGAGGGCATAGTTTTAAGGTGCTTGGAAGTAGGTACAGAGGAGATTTTTTTTTAAGCAGTGAGTGGTGAGTGCGTGGAATGGGCTGCCGGCGGCGGTGGTGGAGGCAGGAGCGATAGGGTCTTTTAAGAGACTCCTGGATGGGTACATGGAGCTTAGAAAAATAGAGGGCTATGGGTAAGCCTAGGTAGTTCTAAGGTAAGGACATATTCAACGTAGCTTTGTGGTCCGAAGGGCCTGTATTGTGTTGTAGATTTTCTATGTTTCTATAATATGATCGAACTCACTCTGAAGTATGAGAAGGAGAAGCTAAAGTCAGATATATCAGTATTACAGTGGAATAAAGGAAACTACAAAGGCATGAGGGAGGAGTTGGCCAGAATTGATTGGAAAAGAATACTGGCAGGGATGACAACAGGGCAGCAATGGCTGGAATTTCTGGAAGCAATTCGGAAGGCACAGGATATATACATCCCAAAGAGAAAGAAGTATTCTAAAGGCAAGATGACACAAGCTTGGCTAACAAGAGAAGTCAAAGCCAACATAAAAGCCAAAGAGAGGGCATATAATAGAGCAAGAATTAGTGGAAAGTTAGAGGATTGGGAAGCTTTTAAAAACCAACAGAAGGCATCTAAAAAAAAATCATTAAGGAGGTAAAGATGGAATACAAAAGTAAAGCTAGCCAATATTAAAAAGGATACTAAAAGATTTTCAGATACATAAAGTGTGAAAGAGAGGCAAGAGTGGATATTGGAATGCTGGAAGACAATACTGGAGAGGTAACAATGGGGGCGGGGGGGGAGAACAGGGAAATGGTGAATGAACTAAATAAGTTACTTTGCATCAGTCATCACTGCGGATGACATTAACAGTACGGTAGAAGTTCCAGGTGTTAGGGGACGTGAAGTGTGTAAAATTACCATTTTTAGAGAGAATGTTCTTGGGAAAGTGAAAGGTCTGAAGGTAGATAAGTCACCTAGACCACATGGTGTACACCCAGGGGTCTGAAAGAGGTGGCTACGGAGATTGTAGAGGCATTAGTAATGATTGTTCAAGAATCACTAAATTCTGGAATGGTTCCAAAAGACTGGAAAATTGCAAATGCCATTCAACTCTTCAAGAGTGGAGAGAGGCAGATGAAAGGAAACTATAGGCCAGTTAGTCTGACTTTGCTGGTCAACAAGATGTTGGAGTTGATTATTAAGGATGAGGTCTCAGGGTACATAGAGGCACATGATAAAATAGGCCTTAGTCAGCATGGTTTCCTCAAGGGAAAACCTTACCTGACAAATCTGTTAGAATTCTTTAAAGAAATAACAAGCAGGGTAAACAAAGGAGAATTGGTTGATGTTGTATACTTGGATTTTCAGAAGGCCTTTGAAAAGGTGCCACACGAGCCTAGTAAACCATGAGCCCGGGGTATTACAGAAAAGATTCTAGTATGGATAAATCATTGGCTGAATGGCAGGATGCAAAGAGTGGGAAGAAAGGAAACCTTTTCTGGTTGGCTGCCAGTGACTAGTGGTGTTCTTTTTATATTACAGTGCCTATAAAAAGTATTCCTCTCCCCCCTTGTAAGTCTCCATGTTTTATCATTTTACCACATTGAACCACAGTGCATTTAATTTGGCTTTTTGACACTGGTCAACAGAAAACACTCGTGTTAAAGTGAAAACAAATTTCTACATATTGGTCTAAATTTATTACGATTATTAAACACAAAATAATTTATTGCATAATTACTCACCCTCTTCTAGTCAGTATTTAGTAGATGCACCTTTGATAGCGATTACAGCCTTGAGTCTGTATGGATAGTCTCTATCAGCTTTTCACATCTGGACACTGCAATTTCTATCCATTCAGCTTTACAAAGCTACACAAACTCAAGTCAAATTGCATGGGATTCAAGAGTGAATAGCCTTTTTCAAGTCCAGCCACACATTCCCAATTGGATTGAGGTTTGGACTCTGACTTGGCCACTCCAGAACATTAGCTTTGTTGTTTTTAACTGTGTAACTTTAACTTTATGCTTGGAGTCATTGTCATGCTGGAAAACAAATCTTCTCCCAAGTTGCAGTTCTCTTGCAGACTGCATCAGGTTTTCCTCCAGGATTTCCCTGTATTTTGCTGCATTCATTTTACGCTCTAACTTCACAAGCCTTCCAGGGCCTGCTGCAGTGAAGCATCCCCACAGCATGATGTACCCACCACCATGCTTCATGGTAGGGATGGTGTGTTTTTAGTGATGTGTTGTTTGGCTTACGCCAAACATAGCATTTAGTCTGATGGTCAAAAAGCTCAGTTTTGGTTTCATCAGACTATAGAACCATCTTCCAGTTCACTTCAGAGTCTCTCACATGCCTTCTAGAAAACTCTAGCCAAAATTTCATGTGAGTTGTTTTCAACAGTGGTCTTCCCTCTGCCATTCTCCCATAAAGCTGCGATTGGTGATGTACCCAGGCAACAATTGTTGTACGTGCAGTCTCTCCCATCTCAGCCACTGAAACTTATAATTCCTCCAGATTTGTCATAGGTCTCTTGGTGGCCTCCCTCACTAGTCCCCTTACCCAGCTACTCAGTTTTTGAGGGTGGTGTGCTCCAGGAAGAGATACAGCAGTGCCATATTCTTACCATTTCCTTGCCATTTCTTGATAACGACTTAACTGTACTCCAAAGGATATTCAGTGAATTGCAAAAATTTCTTGCTTCCATCTCCTGACTTGTGCTTTTCTCAGAGTTGCTTGAAGTGTTCTTTTGTTTTCATGGTATAGTTTATTTTGCCAGGATACTGACTCACGAGCAGGTGGACCTTCCAGATACGGGTGTATTTTTGCTACAATCCATTGAAACATCTTGACTGCACGCATGTGATCTATATTTAACTAATTATGTAACTTCTAAAACCAATTGGCTGCAAGAGTGATGATTTGGTGTGTCATATGGGCGGTGAATAATTAAGCAATCAATTATTTTGTATTTTATATTTGTCTTAATTTAAATCACTTTGTAGAGATCTGTTTTCACTTTGACAGGAAAGAGTCTCTTTCTGTTGATCAGTGTCAAAAAAACCCAAACTAAATCCACTGTGATTCAATGCTGTAAAACAATAAAATATGAAAACTTCCAAGGGGGGGGTGTGAATACTTTTTATAGGTACTGTATATGCCAATGATTTGGATGATACAATTGATGATTTTGTTTCTAAATTTGCAGACAATATGAAGATAGGTGGAGGGGCAGATAGTTTTGAGGAAGTAGGGAGGCTACAGAAGGACAGACCAATTAGGAGAATGGGCAAAGAAGTGGCGGATGGAATATAGAGTCAGGAAGTGTATGGTCATGCTCTTTGGTAGAAGAAATGAAAGGGTAAAGTATTTTCTAAATGGAGAGAAAATACAAAAAAACTGAGGTGCAAAGGGACTTGGAAGTCTTTGTTCAGGATTCCCTAAAGGTGGAGAGGAAGGCAAATGCCAAGTTAATATTCATTTCAAGAGGACTAGAATATAAAAGTAAGGATGTAATGCTGAGACTTTATAAAGCACTTGTGAGGCCTCACTTGGAGTGTTGTGAGCAGTTTTGGGCCCCTTATTTTCTAAAGGAAATGCTGAAACTGGGGAGTGTTCAAAGGAGGTTCACAAAAATGTTTCCAGGATTGAATGGCTTGTCATATGAAGAGCGTTTGATGGCTTTGGACCAATATTCACTGGAATTCAGAATAATGAGGGATGAACTAATTGAAACTTAATGAATGGTGAAAGGCCTTGATAGAGTGGATGTGGAGAGGATGTTTCCTATGATAGGAGTGCGTAACACCAGAGGACACCTCAGAATAGAAGGGCAGCCTTTTAAAACAGAGATGAGGAGAAATTTCTTTAGCCAGAGAGTTGTGAATCTGTGGAATTCATTGCCACAGGCAGCTGTGGAGGCCAAATTTTTATGTATATTTAAGGCAGAGGTTGATAGATTCTTGATTGGTCAAAGCATTATGGGATACAGGGAGAACACAGAAAATTGGGGCTGAGAGGAAAACTGGACCAGCCATGATGAAATTGCAGAGCAGACTCTTTGGACCAAATGGCCTAATTCTGCTCCTATCTCATATGGTCCCATTTTGCATATTGTTTGCAAAATGGTAACCGTGAAACGTTTCCATGCATCAGCCAAAGTCTGTTAATTGCTGTGCATCATCAATGGGTTTAAGGAATTTGCACCATTGTAGATACGTTTAGGAAAGTTTGCAATTAGCTTGTCCCAACCAAGATATTTGAACATTCAGAGGTGTCTCCCACTGTAGATATGTAATTCACCGGAATCATTGTCAACCCAAAGCATTGAAGTAAACTCTTTCATTGTAACAAATGAAACTATATTGAATGGACTATTGATCTTAAGAGTATAAAAATGTAATGTAGGTTTGTGAATGTGATACTCTACCTCAAGGCTCTCCAGAAGATTGCCTGCCTATTTCAATGAATAAAGACTTCTAATCACCAGCTGCAGTGTCTCTCCAGTGACTTCAATCACTGTCACAACACTTGGCTTGCACTGCAGATTGTGATTTTTCATTTCTTTATTCAGGGAATCACTTCTAAGCTGCGTTGATAATGATCCACTCTTCCAATCGGCTGAAGGATTGAGACTCTGGTGTCTCTCTAGTATCCTTCCTCTTGCCTTATGGCCCTCAGGCCTCATATTTCCACTGTTTCAATTTATTTACTCATTAGGATGAATACATGACAGTACTTAATGTTCACATGCTTACAAAGCCAGTACCTAATGTCCATGCCTAACTGTGCTTAAAGAGTTAAGTGCATTGGTGTTCTGGAGTAACACCAAATACAAACCTTGTGAGGAAATCAGAAGGACATTTTTGAATGGGATGCATGCTTTTAAACAATCCAGTAGTTTCATAGCTACCATGACTGTGATAAGCTTTCAGATTTATTTAATCACTTGAGATTAAATTTGCCAGTTGCCAGGGTGGGATTCAGGAGACCCATGGCCTGAAACCCTGGCTGCAGGTCCAGTGATTAAACTACGGCCATACTTCTGTCAGTTACTGCTCCTCTTCCACCATCAATTGCTGTTTTCTGTTTACAAAGTTATGCTGTGCACAGCACAGGATGAAAATACCTCAATATTTGTTTATGGCAAATTACTGTGCCCTACATCTTATGTTCATCCTGAGGTGACCAATGGCATATTCAGCTTCTATCCTAGCACTTGTGGTCATGCAGTTGCTGTGACTGGAAAGCAACTAGTGTGCTCTGCCATAGTAGTAGCGGGTAGACTTCAGCATCTAGTATACATCCCCTGGACAGTGCTGGCCACTGAAAATATCCAGCAGTTCAGTCTCCCTCAGGATGGGAACAGGAGCATCCACCACAAGCTAAGCACTGAGAAAATGAAAACCTTTCCTGTTGAGTAGAGAGCTTAAACTAATTCCGATTCTGATTCTCTGTTGCTACATATTGGGAAACATGACAGAGCTCTGTTTCAGTTCCATTGAAAGACATTCTGGTGAAAATTAAGAATCAATGTGGCCTCAACCTCTACAGCTACCTTTGGTAACCTGAGTTTGTGGATGTATTGCTTATCGGAAAACTTTAGGTAAGATATTTTGGAACAGCACACAGGAGATCTTTGTTTTTTATTTTTTTCTGCACTGAGTAGCCATGACAATATTGTCAGTAACACAGTGCATCAGCAGCATCAGTAATGAGACATCCATAACATGAGTACAGCTGGTAATTCCTGGAGAAAACACCTACTGTTCCTTGAAGCAACTCTGTAACTTTGGAAGGTGTTTAAGAAGCCTGAATCAATTGCAAAGCGATACAGCAAGAATAGCAACAAACTCTCAGTATTCCTGGTTCTACTTACACTGTTCTGCCCAGGTCAATGTGGATTTTTGAGTTGATGTGAACAATGGGCATGAAGTCAACAGTGCTGTCATTTGATGTACGTTGACACCAGCAAAATATCAGGTTTGATAATACAGATCACACATTGGAAGTGCAGAATCCAATTTAATAACTACTGTGACTTGACAAGATTTATTGCCTCTGAGATCTATTCCAACTAAGACTGAAGTTTGCATTATTACCATCTATAAAAACAGATGCCATGTGATTCAATTTCTACGCCCAAATATTGCAATCATAACTTCAGATTAGCAGCTCTTTCAGTTACCACTACACAGCATACCCTGAACTGAACTCTAAAAGTAAAATATTTCTTATGACTACATTGCCATTAAACCTGCCAGCCAGACATTGTATGATTAGACTCAGTATACTGCAGTACAAGTTAACAAGCTACAAAATTCAACCTAGAAATTCAGATGGAAATGTTTCAAAATATTAAGAGAAATACATTCTTTCAAATGGACATACAGGGTATCAAAAGCTATATCTTCTTTAGGTTCACCAACATGGATTTCCTTGAGTTAAGTGACGCTTTTAAAGCACATCCCAAGCAACCATTCCACTTCTGTATGCTTGATACATTAGTTATGATGTCCATCAGCTCTTTCAGCAGTCTAATAGCATATTGGAGGATAAGATTATTAAAATGAACTTCATTTCTTTTCTGCCTTTGCATGTTAATGCTGAAAACTGACCTGCAGACTGACATTCATAATCAACTCAATTATTACTTTCCATTCTGTTTTATAATGGAATAATGTGAAAGCTGTAATAATGAAAGTGGGTTATTTGTGAATAAAATTAGTCTTTATGGCTGTGAAATTCTTTTTTCTAAATTCAGCAACATTGAGTGCATGCTAAAATTGTTTCTCTTGTTCCTTATAGCTACTATTGACTAATTAAAAAATAATGTCATGATTCAAATAATTGATCTCAATGACCCCAAACTCATGTAAAGAAGCAAAGACAGCTCTCTTGTGCTTTCTAGTGCTTCTCTACTCTAGAAGAAACTACGTATGGGCACCTTATGAGGACAAGACCGAGCAGAGGCAGAATAATTTTCTACTATTCCCACCCTGGTATATATTAGATTAGATTATTAGATTATGAGGACACACAGTCCTCTTTTATTGTCATTTAGTAATGCATGCATTAAGAAATGATACAATATTCCTCCGGTGTGATATCACAAAACCACAGGACAGACCAAGACTGAAAAACTAACAAAACCACATAATTATAACATATAGTTACAACAGTGCAACAATACCATAACTTGATGAAGAACAGTCCATGGCACAATACAAAAGTTCAAAGTTTCTCGAAAGTCCCACATCTCACGCAGACAGGAGAAGGAAGAAAACTCTCCCTGCCATGCCCGACCACGGTCTGACTCTGAGTCATCTGAAAACTTCGAGCCTCCGATCAGCCCTCCGACACTGAGAACCGAGCACCATCTCTATCCGAACACTTCGACCTCAGCCTCGATCACCAGCAGCAGGCAAAGCCGGGGATTTTGGGGCCTACCATCCAGAGATTCTCGATTGCACAGTAACAACAGCAGTGAACCGGGCATTTCAGAAATTTCTCCAGATGTTCCTCTGCTTCTCACGTCTGTCTTCATCAAATCAGAATTGTCCATGGCCCCTATTTAACAGATATGATATCATTTCACCGGAGAGCTGCGCGTGCTGCGTCACGCTGCCATCTTCTCCTCCCACCTGATATTAATTAACATTGTACGAATTAAGAATGGACTGTAGACTTCTGATCTTTTAGGGATTCATATTGTGCAATAGAGCAATAATTTATCAAACTTTTAGAGTCATAGAGCCAGAGTTATACAGCCTTCAGTCCAATTCATCCATACCAACCAAAATGACATTTGCTTGTGTTTAACTCGCATCACTCTGAACCCTTCCTATCCATGTACCTATCCAAACATCTCTTAAACATTGTAATTACACCTACATCTATAGCTTTCTCTGGCATCTCATTCTATATATCCACACTCTTTGTGGAAAAACTTGCCTCTCAGATCTCTTTTAAATCTTTCCATTCTCCTCTTAAAGCTATATTCTCTAATTTTAGACTATCCCATACGGGGAAGAAACAGACTGGGGCAATTTACCTTATTTACGCCCCTCATGACTTTGTGAGTCTCAGTAAGGTCACCCCTCAATCTCCTTCACTCTAGGGAAAACAGTCCCAGCCAATCCAGTCTCTCCTCATTATTCAAGCCCTCCAGTTATGGCAACATTCTTGTGAATATTTCCTGCATCGATTCTAGCTTAAACACTGTTAGGAAAAGGAAATAAAAATAGTCCATTTAAAAAATTTTATTTCCTTATCAGATTTCAAACATTGATATTTAGAACTGTAACCACATTTGTCAGCACCAATTTATATGTGTTTTCAAGAACCTATTTTACCGAGTGCCTCATTATCGCCATTCTGACTTGTGAACCCAGCAGTATTATTCACTGCATGCTTAAGTTGTGTTACAAAAGCTTATTACTGACAACAAAAATGTGGCACAACTCAAACGTAACAGTATTACTAACAGCCGTGCTAAGAATAGACAAAAATAACAGCATAGCATTGTGACGCAAGTCTGCTACTTAAGTTTAACAAACCAGTGACAAAGCTGCGATTCACAACTGAGTCACCAAAAAAAATCATAGTGTGGAAATGAATAAGAAGCTAAGGCGTTTACAATTAACATGGATATCAGATCAGAATAGGAAATATGTAAAAAATATCACTCAACAGGAACAACATGAATTCTGCAGATGCTGGAAATTCAAGCAACACACATAAAAGTCGCTGGTGAACGCAGCAGGCCAGGCAGCATCTCTAGGAAGAGGTGCAGTTGACATTTCAGGCCGAGACCCTTCATCAGGACTAACGTTAGGAGTTCGTTAGTCCTGACAAAGGGTCTCGGCCTGAAACGTCGACTGCACCTCTTCCTAGAGATGCTGCCTGGCCTGCTGCGTTCACCAGCAACTTTTATGTGTGTCACTCAACAGGAACTGACTTTCATTTTCAGGACAATGACACAACACCTCTATCGGATGATCTTACGGTCTTATTACTACATTAAATAACTTTTTTTTAATACAATGGACTGCTACAGAGTCACAAGGTACTACAGCACAGAAACATGTCCTTTGACCATTCCGGTCCACATCGGCCTGATCGGCCTAGTCCCATCTACCTGAGCATGGACCATGTCCCTCAAACCCTTTCTTATTCTCTTAAGTGTTACGATTGAATTGCATTTACCACTTCCACTGGCAGCATGTTCCACATTCGCACCACCTTCTGAGTGAAGAGGTTTCCCCTCAGATTCCCTTTGAATATTTCACCTTTCACCTAAACCTATGACTTCTAATTCCACTCTCACCCAAACCGAGGGGAAAAAGCCTGCAAGCATTCACCCTATCTATTCCTCTCATTTATGTAATAATTTTTATACCAAACACTAGCTTATCCTTCTTTTGTTAGTTTTAACAAGAATGTATTGATATCTTTCTTGAATAGAATTACATGCATGTAATTGAAATTTCCTCCCAAAATATCCATTTCTGTATGAAAATACAATAAAGAAATGGGAGCCAGAGGAGAGTTACACCCCTTTAAGCCTATCCCACTAATCAAAAACACGCATGATCCCGCATTCCACATTCCTATGTACCTAAATTCTCTATGTACTTAAAAATCTATCAGTCTCAGCCTTGAATAAATTCAACAAATGTGCAGGTTCAACATTCCAACTTTGAGATCTTTAACCATTTACATCCAAGCCGTGATTTTAGAAGGGTATTTCTGAAGAGGACACAAAGTGTCTCCCCAAGATCAGCCCATGAAAGCTGTTTTGTGCAGGAAAAGCAAACAGTAGATCATGATTGATTTCAGCTACCTATATATTTTTTCCTTGAAGACATCATGCTTCTTCCTAGGTTTGCTACAATTATTCCATCATGCATACGTACAAACAACGTCTGAGGCTGCCTGCAGAAATGCTTCTTCCAAGACAACCTCGCATGCATGTCAATGGTAATCTTCTCTCATACCTACAGGTAGTCTCTGAGCACTTGCTTAAGACAAGTGGTAGGCATGTATGCATCAGTGTCCAAAAGCTTGCAAAGGACCTTGCATACCATTATAGAAGAGTAGTGGGTGAGCTGTGCATTACCAGTATTCATCTGTCCCAACACAAGTAAAACATTGTTGTAAATATCAGGTGATGGGTTTTATATCTCAAATTTTGATAACTATACTTTTTATTCTCCCATATACAAGACTTATTTGGGACATAGCAGTTGGAAAAGACTTTCCATTAGACTCTCATATGTCTTCATTCAACTTCCACACTATGTGAACTTGTGAAATAGCCATTCTTCTAATGTAAACAGCAAGAAAAGTTTATTTGGTAAACCTTGTATTTCTGTTTTTTCCCTTACATCTCATGTCATCCACTATTCGAAATGTATTTACAAATTGTTTAATGTCAAACACCTGCACATGGTTGCTATGTATTAAAAACAATGGACTAATATGCCTAAAGGCAAGGGATGGAAGCTTCAGAATCATTTGTCTGGTTAAATGTGAAGCCACAGTCTATTTCATTTCTAAGCAAATAGAAAAAGACATGGTCTGGCTGCAATTGCTGCATTTTAAAGATTGATCAGGTAGAAAAGCTCGGAAAACAGAAGACTCTCATGTGTCACCCCTAATTTGAAGGATGCACCTTCAGATATTAATCCAACACTGAAAGTAGTAAAAAGAAATAGAATTGGTTGGTGTTATTCGACCAGAATTCAGAACACTGTCCAACAGCAAATGACACTATTTTCTTTCCTACGGAAAAAGACTTTGAGAGTAATTGTCCTGCTGAATGTAGCAGTCCATTTTTCATATGGGTCTCTCTTTGTTCAACTGCATTGATCTGTCAGTGAATTATGTATACCATTTAAATGGCCTACGTTTTAATATATTGTAGGGACTCCTTAAATTTATTAGGCAGAATTCACCCAGACATGTATATTACATGTTACGTTGTACGATATTATGTTTTGGGGGTATATATATATACCCCCGTATATATATACGACATCAACATTTGCTTGTGAGTAAATAAAGTGTACGTTAGAAGTAATTACACTTCTGTCAATTTTTGTTGATACTCCTACATTGGTGATTTCAGCGTAACTCCGGACGATTCTGGAGTGATTTCACTTTACAATCATGACTGCAAATGCCGTTGCTCTCGGGCACCCTGAATTCTGGCAGGAATATGTCGCTGTTGAGTTCGCTCAAGCTGAGACCCAGTTCATAGTGCGGAGAATCTCATAAGATGACACGAAATATTAGTATGTCGTTGTAGCATTAGACAGCTCTACGGCAACCAGGGTGATGAGCATCCTACAGCACCCACGCTCGCCCACCCAGAAGTTGGCAGGTACAAGACTCTTAAGCAACTCCTTCTAGAGACTTTCAGAATTTTCGAGTCTGAGCGTGCCCATTGGCTCCTCTCACTGCCTGGCTTAGGCGACTCCAAGCCGTTGGAGTTGATGGACCACATGTTGTCCCTCCTTGGTAGACATCAGCCATGTTTCATCTTCAGTGAGCTTTTCCTGCAACAACTACCAGGTGAAGTGTGGTCAGCTGTTGCTGGTTCTCCCCTCAAACACCTCCAGGCTCTAGTGTTTTCCATCACCAAGAGGGCCTGTGCAACATGCGGCTGGATAACTTCTGCACCTCACTGCCACCTGAACATGAGACTATTGCTGCAACTCAACGACGGTCTCCTCCCCTACCATGTAAGGTTTAGGCCAAGAACTAAGAAGAACCGCCCACCCTGCAGGTTCAAGGAGTCGAGAAATGGAATGGCCGGTGCTCGTTAGCTGCTATGGGTGTTCGCAGGTCAGGTAGTTTGTTGTTCATTACAGACTCTGTTTCCAGGCATCATTTCCTCTGTGACACAGGTGCTCAGACAAGCATCCTGCCCGTGTCTAAATTGGACATGCAAACTGGGAAATATGGACCATCTCTCGAGGCTGCAAACAGCAGCTCCATCGGTATCTTGGTAAGCGTGAGATGGCGTTGTGCTTCGGCAGGCAGAAGTTCCGCTGGAATTTTGTGTTGGCGGTGGTGTCTACCTCCAGTTCGCCTACCAGCACTGACTAGGAGTTGAGGATGCCACCGTCTACCTGCTGAACTGTGTCTACGCCCACCTGGACAAGCCAGCGAGCACTATGAGAGTCATGTTTTTTGACTTCTCCAGTGTGTTCAACACTATCCGCCCTGCTCTGCTGGGGGAGAAGCTGACAGCGATGCAGGTGGATGCTTCCCTGGTATCATGGATTCTTGATTACCTGACTGGCAGACCACAGTACGTGTGCTTGCAACACTGTGTGTCCGACAGAGTGATCAGCAGCACTGGGGCTCCATAGGGGACTGTCTTGTCTCCCTTTCTCTTCACCATTTACACCTCGGACTTCAACTACTGCACAGAGTCTTGTCATCTTCAGAAGTTTTATGATGACTCTGCCATAGTTGGATGCATCAGCAAGGGAGATGAGGCTGAGTACAGGGCTACGGTAGGAAACTTTGTCACATGGTGTGAGCAGAACTATCTGCAGCTTAATGTGAAAAAGGCTAAGGAGCTGGTGGTAGACCTGAGGAGAGCTAAGATACCAGCAACCCCGGTTTCCATCCAGGGGGTCAATGTGGACACGGTGGAGGATTACAAATACCCGGGGATACGAATTGACAATAAACTGGACTGGTCAAAGAACACTGAGGCTGTCTACAAGAAGGGTCAAAGCCGTCTCTATTTCCTGAGGAGACTGAGGTCCTTTAGCATCTGCCGGACAATGCTGAGGATGTTCTACGAGTCTGTGGTGGCCAGTGCGATCATGTTTGCTGTTATGTGCTGGGGCAGCAGGCTGAGGGTAGGAGACACCAACAGAATCAACAAGCTCATTCGTAAGGCCAGTGATGTTGTGGGGATGGAACTGGACTCTCTGACGGTGGTGTCTGAAAAGAGGATGCTGTCTAAGTTACATGCCATCTTGGACAATGTCTCCCATCCACTACATAATGTACTGGCTGGGCACAGGAGTACATTCAGCCAGAGACTCATTCCACCGGGATGCAACACAGAGCGTCATAGGAAGTCATTCCTGCCTGTAGCCATCAAACTTTACAACTCCTCCCTTGGAGGGTCAGACACCCTGAGCCAATAGGCTGCTCCTGGACTTACTTCCTGGCATAATTTACATATTACTATTTAACTATTTATGGTTTTATTACTATTTATTATTTATGGTGCAACTGTAACAAAAACCAATTTCCCCCGGGAGCAATAAAGTATGACTATGACTATGACTATGCCCCTGCTGGGATCTGACCTCCTCTGCACCGACATTGATGTCCAGAACTGGCAGAGACTTTCTACTCCCTCTGCGGCACACTCAGCCCACCGGCACTTCAAAGTTGTCCAGCGCCCTTTACGCCTCCGTTGACATCCTTCACCTCCTCGCTGATTTCCTGGATCTGACTGAGCCCACCTTCTCCTCCTCCACCGCCAAACATGGAGTGGAGCACCACATCCTCACCACCGGCCCGCCTGTTCATACTCACACCAGGCGCCTCAACCTGGACAAGCTAGCCGTCGCCAAAGCCAGGTTTGATGCCATGGAGTGCCTGGGCATCCAGTCCAACAGTCCATGGGTGTCCCCTCTACACATCATACAAAAACCAGGGGTGGGGGGTGATTACCACTGCCTCAACAACACCACGACCTCTGACCAATACCCAATCCCGCAAATCTGGGATTTCTCTGCCCACCTGGCAGGGAAAATTATTTTCTCAAACATGGACCTTGTTTGTGGTTATCACCAGGACCCCATCCACCCAAGTGACATTCCTAAAACTGCTGTTATTACACCGTTTGGTTGTTTGAGTTCCTTCGAGTGCCATTCAGGCTGAAGAACACGGCCCAAACCTTTCAGCGCCTCATGGACGATGATCTCAGGGATTTGTCATTCCTGGTTGTTTACCTAGGTGACATTTTGGTAGCCAGCTCTTCTAGGGATGAACATCTCTTACACTTGAGAACCCTTTTCGACTGTATTTTCTGTATGTAATACTGTATATAACCACAGTATTTTCATTTTCTCCTGGAGGGCCGTCTATTTACAGCTTTTGTGGATCATAAGGCCCTAATATTCACCATGGCTAAGGGCTCTGAACCTTGGTCTGTTCAACAGCGGTACCACCTTTCTTTTATTTCAGAGTTCACCATGGACATCCAGCATGTTGTGGGGAAGTGTAAC
Organism: Mobula hypostoma; assembly: GCF_963921235.1. NCBI lineage: Eukaryota > Metazoa > Chordata > Chondrichthyes > Myliobatiformes > Myliobatidae > Mobula > Mobula hypostoma. The sequence goes on from NC_086115.1 coordinate 6,080,337, forward strand.
CTTGTGGCTGACTGGCTTTCCCGGTCCTTCACTGGTGCTGTCCATTTGGGCGTGGGTGACTACGCTCCGATGGCAGCAGACCAGGTTTCAGAACCATATGTGCAGGCGCTGCATTTGGCAGACAGAGGGTTGAAATTGTTGGACGTTGCTTTTGGTGACAGCGGTGCTGCACTACTGTGTGATGTGTCAACGGGCGACCCAAGCCGTTGTACCAGTGAGCTGGTGGCGGCGCATTTTCAATGCAGTACACAGGCTTTCTCACCCAGGCTGGAGGGCATCGCAGAAACTGGTGACGGAAAAGTTTGTACGGCACGGGCTTAAGAAGGACGTCAGGAACTGGGCTAGTGCTTGCTTGGTGTGTCAACGCGTGAAGGTGCATCAACATGCCAAGGCTCCGTCGGTTCCTTTCGCAGTCTCTGAGTGGCATTTCGACCACATGAATGTTGATTTGGTAGGCCTATTGCCCCCCGTCCCACGGGTTTACTCACCTCCTCACCATCGTTGATAGCACCACACGTTGGCTGGAGGCAGTGTCGCTGTCATTCATTTCAGCCATGGAGGTGGCATGAGCATTCATTGGCTCGTGAATCACGGAGTTCGGCATCCCGTCGGATATCTCTTCAAACTGAAGGACACAGTTTATGTACGAGTTTTGGTGTGCAGTTGCACATGATCTGGCAGTCAAACTACACCAGACCACAGCTTATCACCCTCGGGCCAACAGTTTGTGCGAGCAGTGCCATCGTTTAATGTAAGCTGCTCTCCATGTGTGCCTCAGTGACTGTTGTTGGGTGGACAGACTCCATGGATCATGCTGGGCCTGAGGACAGCCCCTAAGGTGGATCTTCAGAACTCTTCTGTGGAACTCGTTTTTGGGCAACCCCTGTGGATGCCGGGTCAGCTTTTATGGACAAGGCCAAAACCTTCGCTCTGTTGTCCACAATGCAGCATGGCCTGCATCGGTTGAATCTGTTGCTAGGCCTGTGGAAGGTAAAATATGTGATTGTGCATCATGATGGAGATCTGGGTCCCCTGCCGTCACCTTATAACGTGTTGGAAGCCTGGGATAATGTTTTTACAACGAACTTTGGAGGTACCCCAGACGGTGTTTCTGTAGATCATTTCAAGTCCAGCCATTTGGACCTGGACTGTCCAGTGGAAGTGGCATAGCCCCCATGGAGGGGTCAGCCTCCCAACTCCAGACCTTCTGGCATAGTCCCCATGGAGGGGTCAGCCTCACACCTCCAGACCTTCTGGCATAGCCCCCCATGGAGGGGTCAGCCTCACACCTCCAGACCTTCTGGCATAGCCCCCATGGAGGGGTCAGCCTCACACCTCCAGACCTTCTGGCATAGCCCCCATGGAGGGGTCAGCCTCCCACCTCCAGACCTTCTGGCATAGCCCCTATGGAGGGGTCAGCCTCACACCTCCAGACCTTCTGGCATAGCCCCCATGAAGGGGTCAGCCTCACACCTCCAGACCTTCTGGCATAGCCCCCATGGAGGGGTCAGCCTCACACCTCCAGACCTTCCGGCATAGCCCCCATGGAGAGGTCAGCTTCACACCTCCAGACATTCCGACGTTGACCGTCCTTCTTTCTTGGCATCTACCTGTGAAGGCAGGAGTAGGTTTGGCCGAGTTTTGTGGGGCCCTGCTTGTTTGACTTTGTCTGATAGGGTGAACTCTGGGGGGGGGGGCGGGGGGGCCGCTGTGTGTAGGGACTCCTTAATTTCATTAGGCAAAATTCACCCAGACTGTTAGGGGTTAAGTTTGCCATGTATATTACGTGTTACGTTGTATGTTATTATGTTCTGGGGGTGGGATTTTTTCTGATATATATACAACATCGCCATTTGTTTGAGAGTAACTAAAGTGTATGTTAGAAGTAACTACATTCATGTCGATTTTTGTCAACACTCCTACAATCTACTAATCTCAAGTTCACGTTAATTGTCATCTGACTGTATATATCTACAATCAAACCAAACAATGCTCTTCTGGACCACAGTGCATTTACGAAACAAATCACACAGCACATGAACCAAAATATTACCATATATACGTTAATAAAATATAATTCAAAATACATGTAGTTCGTAGCACAGGTAAACAGTAAACAGAATAGAAACATAGAAACATAGAAAATAGGTGCAGGAGTAGGCCATTCGGCCCTTCGAGCCTGCACAGCCATTCAGTATGATCATGGCTGATCATCCAACTCAGAACCCTGTACCAGCCTTCCCTCCATACCCCCTGATCCCTTTAGCCACAAGGGCCATATCTAACTCCCTCTTAAATATAGCCAATGAACTGGCTTCAACTGTTTCCTGTGGCAGAGAATTCCACAGATTCACCACTCTCTGTGTGAAGAAGTTTTTCCTAATCTCGGTCCTAAAAGGCTTCCCCTTTATCCTCAAACTGTGACCCCTTGTTCTGGACTTCCCCAACATCGGGAACAATCTTCCTTCATCTAGCCTGTCCAATCCCTTTAGGATTTTATATGTTTCAATCAGATTCCCCCTCAATCTTCTAAATTATAAGAGTATAAGCCTAGTTCATCCAGTCTTTCATCATATGAAAGTCCTGCCATCCCAGGAATCAATCTGGTGAACCTTCTTTGTACTCCCTCTATGGCAAGGATGTCTCTCCTCAGATTAGGGGACCAAAACTGCACACAATACTCCAGGTGTGGTCTCACCAAGGCCTTGTACAACTGCAGTAGTACCTCCCTGCTCCTGTACTCGAATCCTCTCGCTATAAATGCCAGCATACCATTCGCCTTTTTCACCGCCTGCTGTACCTGCATGCCCACTTTCAATGACTGGTGTATAATGACACCCAGGTCTCGTTGCACCTCCCCTTTTCCTAATCGACCACAATTCAGATAATAATCTGTTTTCCTGTTTATGCCACCAAAGTGGATAACCTCACATTTATCCACATGAAATTGCATCTGCGGATAAATGTGAAGTTATCCACTTTGGTGGCAAACAACTCGCTGCCCTAGTGATGAGACCTTGGTGATAGCAGGGTATAATTAGTCTCGCATCCTGAGGGAAGAAGCTGTTACACAGTCTGGCAGTCCTAGTCCTGGTGCTTCTCTACTTCCTTTCAGGTGGTAGTGAGTCAAAGAGATCGTGGGATGCTCAACAAAGCTTTCAGCCCTTTGACTGCAACACTCCCAGTAAATGGGGGGAGGGAAACCCTGAAATCTTATCAGTGGTTTTTATAATCTGCAATAAATTTCCAAGCTCATACAAGACAAAAGTGGAACCGGTAACACTTTTACCACAAATAACCTGTGTTTAAGTACATTAAACCACTTATTGAACAAAATTAGAAGAAAGTCTTAGCTTTCAGAATGTATGGTCCACATGCGGGAGGGCAGGAGAACAAAATAGGTAGATTAATCCCTCAAGAAGTTGATGTTATAAATATGTAAAAGCATGAAACTATCTAAGTAATTTCACATATCCTCGTTCCCAACAGGAAAGTTCTATGTACAGGATAGGTGAAAAATAATGTTCGTGCTTTATAACCACAGTTCTCTGATGTGTAGACTGCAATGATGGCTCTTCCCTGGGAATGCAAAATCCCCTATGGCATTAAGCAGAGATATGTATCTCTTCCGCCAAGTGGTGCACAAAAAGATAAATTACACTGATTTGGAGATTTACTTGCTCAAAAAACATCATATGAATTGATTAGCATTAATTGCAAGCAAGTATTGTAATACTATGTGCATTGATATGTAGCAGCAAGGACAAGATAAAGTCAGGGTACCTTGTGATGAGTAACCCATACTCCTATATTCTCAAACCTCTCTCGCACCCGGGCTAATTTTAGTAAAATCAAGAATACTGCAACACCTAAGACATACAAAATATATCACCCTCCAAATCACTCACATATAGCCACCAAGACAAAATCTTGAAATATGCCAGACTAAATTACACCACTGCCCCACAGACTACAGGTGATAAGGAACAAAACCCTACCTTTTCATGGCAGTTTTGTGTGGGTTATACAAGGAACTTGCTTGAGCTGGCCACGCACCCAAATTGGATTGATTTTTTTTTTACAGAAAGCACTTTAAAGAGATGTATGCAAAGAATATCCATACCTGCGCTTCAATTAAGTTCTTGCTGTAAAGGTTTCTGTCACACCACACAGCCTCGTAAAGATTCTGTTGCTGTTTTAGTTTGCTTTCAGCCTCTGAAATTTTCTTCTTGAAGTCAAAATTCTGCATCTCAAGAACTTTAATATCTTCCATATACTGAAGAACCTGCAGATAAAATAACAATAGACATTCAGGAACCCACAATTTGACTTACAATACAATACTCAGCAATTTTTAGAATAAAAATTATACCAGTTCTATGTAGATTCAAGGTTGGAAAGCACATTGTCAGCATGGAGTAACTAATTTCACAAATACAAATATTACTTTATTTTATTTTAAGCGCCAATTTTCTTCCAATATTTTGGACTTAGTTCAGTCATCAGGCACTTTTGTTATATCAGAAGTGCCTTTAAGGAGACTGATGCTTCCATTTCCCATACCTGACATCTTTACAAGTGAGCATGGCTAATAGCCCACGGCCAAAAGAACTGAGTTAATGTAAATTTTGCTTTATGGACAAATAAGTACTGATACTAATCAAGCACATCCAACAACTTGAAGAAAAAAATCAATCCAGTCATTCCAGGACTTTCTATTCCAAGAGATGAACATTTTTTTAAATTTAACTATTTCATATCTGAAAAGGTTTTATTTTCTCCTTTAAATGTTATGGTTAAGAATAAAGCTGTTCTGTAAAGCACTTCTCATTAAAAATCGAATGGTTACAGCCAAGTCAATAATTACCAAGGCAAGGTAACAATTATAGATCACAAGTAGATAAGTTAACTGATGTTTTAACCTTTTCTCTCCATACTATCATCAACCTAGGCAATTCACTTAGGAGTTGCAGATGGGCATTGCACATCAGTCACAAAATCACTGATTGGTGTGTAAAAAGAAATCAGATGGGCTTATCACTGCACAGCACTACTGAATAACTTCTAAATTAAAGACTACACGGTGTTTTCAAGGGAGAAAATGTTATCTTCTGAATCACAGAACTATTCCAAAAGACCATAAGACATAAGTGCAGAATTAGGCCATTTGGCCCATTGGGTCTGCTCCATCATTTCATTATTCCTGATCCATTTTCCTCTTAACCCTATTCTCCTGCCTTCTCCCCATAACCCTTCATGCCCTGATTAATTATGAACCTATCAATCTCCGCCTTAAATACGCCCTGTGACCTGGCCTACACAGCTGCCTGTAGCAACAAATTCCAGATTCACCACTCTCTGCATAAAGAAATTCCTCCTCAACTCTGTTCTAAATTCTCCAGGAGGACTATAACCTTGTTGTAGGGTTTGGAGGCTTGCATTTCTCAATGATCCGAAGAACTACGTTGGCTGGAATTAAGGCCTTGTGCTTTGACAGTTGCTGGGTCACCCATGCCAAACAGGTCAAAGGATAGAGACCAGACTAAGAGTGGTCCACTGCTGCTCCAGATTCAGGAGTTCAGCTCAGGGCAAATAACCCTGACTGTCAAAAAAAATCGTTACAGAAATAGAAATGAAGAATCCTTTTATGTCTGTGTGCAACAGTATTCCTGAGTCTCCACCTGGGAAATGCATGACTGACAGTTGTGAAAACTGAGACAAAGCTACCGGCACAATGAAGGAAGCCCTGAATGCCACCAAGACAAAGACTAAAATCACTGTTTGGAATTTACGAACCATGTACAACACTGGCAAGCACAAACAAATGCATTGTTACAACCGACATATACTGGTCGTCAGTGAAAGCAGATGGACAAGATCTGGAACACTAAAGGCATCAACTGGCAAAATGGTTTTATGCTTAGGAAGGGAAGATGGTCATCATCATGATAGTGTAATTGTCACTTCTGAAGAAAGGCATTGTGAAGTGCTTGCTGGTGTGGAACCCAATTAACAGTAGGCTAAAGAAAGTCATGCTGAAAAGGAAGCAAGTTAACAAGGACATCTTCTATATGCAGATGCAGTCAGAGGTAGAGTTAACACCAAGCCATGACATAATCATCATCATGGGAGATCTAAACACCAAAGTGGGAAATAACAAATACCACTTCATTAGGGTCATGGACCTGCATGGATATGGAAGGATGAATAACAGTGGTGAAAGACTGGTGGAATTCTGTGCCATGAGCAGTCTGGTCATAGGGGGGACCCTCTTTCCACAAACTGATATGGTGTTTACCCAATGGATGTGACAGGAACCAGACTGACTACTTAGTGATCAAGGGTACATGGAGACGATCCTTGCATCAAGATGATGAAAGGAGCAGATGAAAGAAAGGATCACCACCTTGTTGTAGCAGTGATGAAACTCAGGCTGAGAAGCACTGGGACCAGAACATGAGTACAAAGACGCTTTGATGTTGAGAAGCTCAAGGACATCAGTGTGAAATCTGCCTTCACCATTCAGCTTAAGATCAAATTCTAGGCCTTCAAGACCTTGACGAGGATGTGTCAGTAGACAGGATCAACATTATGTGGAAATTGATTGCTTCAGTCTTCATGGAGTGTAGTGAGGCTTATCTAGGATACAGAGCTGGAAAGAATAACAAAGAATGGATGCAGCAGGACATGTGCAGCCTTCGAAGAAACACAGAAAATTAAGATGAAAGTGTTAGATGTAACCTCATTACAAATTAAGGTAAAACTTCAACTAGCATACACTGAAGCTGACAAGAAATTGAAGAGACTTGTAAGACAGGATAAGAGAGTCTACACAGAAGATCTTGCAGAAGAGGCCAAAGCAACAGCAATGGCTGAGGTGATCTGGGAAATACATACAAGATTTCAGAATTGGTATGCAGAAAGTTCTAGTCCAGATCCAGTGGTCCTGTGAGAGATTATAACAGTATGCTTTTGACAAAGAGCAAGAAGCACATGGGTGGAGTGTTTCAGCGAATTACAGAGTAGACTACCACAAAGCTGAACCAAAAGTTGCAGCAGCCATCTTGTAACCACTGTCTACTATAATCTGGGAATGGGGACAAATACCCAAGTACTGGACAAAGGGAGTTATTGTTAGGATCCCCAAGAAAGGAGCACTAAATGATTGCAACATCTGGTGTGGCATCGTACTTTTGTCAGTGCCCAGCAAGGTTCTTGCCAAAATCATTGTTCAACAGATTACAGATGCTGTTGATGTGTGCTTAAGGAAAAGGAAAGCTGGCTTCAGGAAGAATGGAGTCTGTGTTCACCAGATCTTCACACTGCGTAATATCATAGAACAGAGTGGCAGAGACAACTGTATATGAATTTTGTGAATTTTGAAAAGGTTTTTGATAGCCTCCACAGGGAGAGCATCCGTTGAATTCTCAGATCATATGGGATCCCTTCCAAAATTGTCCAGCTTATCCAGATTCCTATGCTAATTTCACCTGCACAGTTGGAGACTACTATTTCAGCTTTGAAGTCAGGACAGGAGTCAGGCAAGGCAGTGTGATGTGGACGATATTATTTAACCTGGTAATTGATTGGGTTATGAGGAAAACAATGAAGATAAGCAGTGAGGCATTAGGTGGATTCTAGCCTCTACTTCAGAAGACCCTGACTTTACGATGAACTTGTATTACTATCACATTCGTACTAGCACATGCAAGAGGGAACTGAGTGCCTGTGTACCTTTGGTGGACAGGTTGGACTCAGAGTCAGCCAGAGAAAGACTGAGACCATGAACATCAATGTAGAGTCTCCTCCACCCATCAAAGTATATGGTATCACTTACCCAGCACTGGCAGATTCACCTACTTGGGCAGCATTAATTGGCGGGATGGTGAGACCAAAGGCAACATCCAGTGCAGACTCAGCAAAGCTAGAAATATCTTCAGATCGATGAGCAACATGTGGGGATCAACCAAATACAGCGTCCACAACAAGGTGATGCTGTACCAGAGCTATGTGCTGTCTGCACTGTTATACGAGTCAGAATGCTGGTGCATGACAAAGAACGCCTTGCCAAGCTGTCGTCATTCCACACCTTGAGCCTCCAGAAGATCCTCTGTATTTTCTGGCCAAGAAAGAATTCCAACCACACAATACTCCTTTGGGTCATCAAAATGACATGGCCACAATCATCATAAGGAAAGAATGAATTGGGCATGTGATGAGAAGAGAGGACAACTCCATCATCAAGACAGCACTTCATTTGTTCCTCAAAGGGCAGAGAAAATGCGAGAGACCAAAGATAACTTGGTGCCATATCGCAGAGGCTGAAACAAAGGCCCCAAACCACACCTGGGATACAAAAGAGAAGATGGCCAAGGACAGAGAGAGATGGAGAACCTTCATTGCTGCTCTAAATGCCAGCAACGTAACAAGCAGTAACTACTCTCTTCTAAATAGACATCACTCTATTTTGAGGCTGTGCCCTCTGGTCCTAGACTCCCCCACCAAAGGAAACATCCTCTTCACATCTATCTTATCTAGACCTTTCAACATGTGATAGCGTTCAAAGAGATCCTCCCTTATTCTTCTAAATTCCAGCGAGTACAGGCCCAGAACTTTCAATCGCCGCTTGTTATGTGTGTTGCTTTGGATTTCCACCATCTGCAGATTTTCTCATGCATATGATAACCCTTTCATTCCCAGAATTATTCTTGTCAAGCTCCTGTGAACCCTCTCCAATTTCAGAACATCTTAAATAAGGTGCCCAAAACTGCTCACATTACTCCAGATGAGGCCTCACCAGTGCCTTATGCAGTATTACATCTTTGCTTTTATATTCTAGCCCTTTTAAAATGAATGCTAACATTCACCTTCCTCACTATTGATTCAACTTGCAAATTAACCTTTAGGCAATCCTGCATAAGGAGTCCCTTTGCACCTTGGATTTTTAGATGCTCTCCCCATTTAGAGAATAGTCTATGCTTTATTCCTTCTACCAAAGTGCGTGACCATACACTCCCTGATACTGTATTCCATCTGCCACCACTTTGCCCATTCTCCTAATCTCTCCCAGTCTTCTGCAGCCTCTCTGCTTCCTCAACAATACCTGCCCCTTTGTCTATCTTTGTATCGTCCACAAAGCTGGCTTCAAAGCCATCAACTTCATCATCCAAATCACTGACGTACAATGCAAAAAGAACTGGTCCCAACAAAGACCCCTGTGGAATACCACTAGTCACCAGTAGCCAATCCAAAATGGATCCCTTTATTCCTACTCTTTATCTCCTACCAATCAGCCAATGTTCTATACTAGTATCTTTCTTGTAATTCCCTGTGCTTTTATCTTCTTTAACGGCCTCATGTGCAGCACCTTGGCAAAGGCCTTCTGAAAACCCAAGTACAGTACACAACATCCAATGATTCTCCTTTCTCTATCATGCTTGTTACTTCTTCAAAGAATTCCAAGAATTTGTCAGGCAAGATTTTCCCTTAAGGAAACCATACTGACTTTGGCCTATTTTGTCATGTGCCCTCAAGTACCTCGAAACGACATCCTTAACAATTGACTCCAACTTGCTTCCACAGTGAAGAATGATGCAAAATAGTTATTCAGTTTATATGCCATTTCCTTGTTCCCCATCTCTCCAACATCATTTTCCAGAAGTCAAATATCTACTCTTGCCTCTCTTTTACTCTTATCTGAGAAAAACATTTGGTATAATTTTTCATATTATTGGCTAGCTTACTGTCATATTTCATTCTCCCCCCCCCCATGCTTTTTAGTCACCTTCTGGTGGTTTTTAAAAAATTCCCAATCCTCTAACCTTGGACTAATTTTTTTTATTATATTCCCACACTTTTACTTTTAACGTTGGCTTTGACTTCTCTTGTCAGCCACAGTTACTTCATCCTGCCCTTAGAATACTTCCTCCTCTTTGAGATGTATCTATCCAACATGTTCCTAATTGCTCCCAGAAACTCCAGCCATTGCTGCTCTGCTGTCATCTCAACTAGAGTCCCCTTCCAATCAACTTCGGCCATCTCCTCTCTCCTGCCTCTGTAATTCACTTTATTTCACTGTAATACTGATACATCTGACTTCACCTCTCCCTGTGAGATTGCAGGGTGAATTCTATCACTGGGCTTAGACTCTCTGGAATTTAGAAGATTGAGGGGGGATCTTATTGAAACGTATAAAATCTTAAATGGATTGGACAGGCTAGATGCAGGAAGATTGTTCCCGATGTTGGGGAAGTCCAGAACGAGGGGTCACAGTTTGAGGATAAAAGGGAAGCCTTTTAGGACCGAGATTAGGAAAAACTTCTTCACACAGAGAGTGGTGAATCTGTGGAATTCGCTGCCACATGAAACAGTTGAGGCCAGTTCATTGGCTATATTTAAAAGGGAGTTAGATATGGCCCTTGTGGCTAAAGGGATCAGGGGGTATGGAGGGAAGGCTGGTACAGGGTTCTGAGTTGGATGATCAGCCATGATCATACTGAATGGCTGTGCAGGCTCGAAGGGCTGAATGGCCTACTCCTGCACCTATTTTCTATATTTCTATTACAAACACTGCTACGTCTGGGTTCCATTACTTTAAGCTCCCTGATCATATCCGGTTCATTACACAACATCCAATCCTGAATCGCCGATCCCCTACTGGGCCCAATCACAACTGCTCCAAAAAGCCATCTCAGAGGCACTCCACAAATTCTCTCTCTTGTGATCCAGCATCAACTTGATTTTCGCAATCTATAGGCATATATAAATTCCCCATGGCTAATATATCATTGCCCTTTTGGCATGCTTTTTTTATCTCCCACTGTAAGGCACAGGCCTGTGAATAAGTCCCATCAGGGTCTTCTTATCCTTGCTGTTTCTTAACACGACCCACATGGATTCTACATATTCGGATTCTATGTCACCTCTTTCTAAAGATTCGATTTAATTTTTTTTAAACTAGCAGAGCCATTCCTCCTCCTCTGCCTGCCTGCTTGCCTGTCTTTGTGATAGATTGTGTATTCACCACGTCACCACTGTCAGTACCACCAATAACTAGCTGTGTTATAAATATAGCGTTTCTAGTTTTCTAATAGAGGGCCAATATTCTGCTTTAGCAGGTATTAACATAAAAAGATAAAACTTGTATCTTCTTTATGACAGTGCCAGGACAGAAAGGAAATATGAAGCAGTCATGGAGAAAACATGTACCAATTAAAAATAAATTAAACACATTTACAGCTGTACAATATAATAAAGCTGCTCATTTTTGTGAAACTAAAGATTCAATTGAAAATTAGTATTTTTCTTTCTAGTCTTCAGTTATGAACATTATTAAACAGCCACTGAAGGCAAGACCACCCATAAAGAATCTTAGATATTTTAGTACATTCATTAAAAAGTGTGTGAAGGGAATAGATGTGAGGATGTAGGCCATTTTGAATGTGAGCTGCATAAGTTAGAAAAGACTCCAAGTAGAACCCATTAACTACACAGATAGACTGAGGCAGTGCTATATTTGTGAAGAGACATCAAGCAGATACAGACTCACAGCCCTGATTTTAAACAAGAAATATAGCACAGGGATATGCCATTTGGCTCAACAAGCCTACACAGTACATAATCTGTATGTCTCAGCTCAGTCATAAAGTCACAGAGTAATACAATATGGAAAGAGGCTACTTGAACCATACCCCTCTAAATCTTTCCTGTCCCTGGACCTGCCTCAATCACTGCTTCTGGCTCATTGCATATACTGGGTGGCATGCATAGTGGTTAGTATGTCGCTATTACAGTTCAGAGTTCAGTTCTGGCACCGTTCTGTACTGAGTGGCTGCTCCGCTCTCCTCTCACAGTCCAAAGACACACCACATAGGTTCATTGGTCAATGTAAATTGTAAGTTGTCCCGTGATTCGGTCAAGGTTTAATCAGGGTTGTGGAGTTGCTGGGGTGGTGTGACTGAAAGGGCCTACTACACACTGTAGTAGAAACATATATCCACCACTCTCTGAGTGAATATGTTGCCTCTCAGGTACCTTTTAAACCTTCCCCTCTGATCATATGCCCTCTAGTTTTTTATATTCCCTATCCCTATGAATAGGACTGTGTGCATTCACGCAGTCAATGCCCCTCATGATCTTATGCATATTTATAATGTCACTCCTCAGTCTCTTAAATGCCAAGGAATTAAGTGCTGCCTGCCCAACTTCACCCTATAACTCAGGCCCTCAGATTTTGGCAGTATTCTCTTTCTTTTTCCAATTTAATGATTTCTTTCCTGTAACAGGATAATCAAAACTGTATACAATACAGCCTCGCCAATGTCCTGTACAACTGGCAAAAACAGTATCAGTTTTTTTCCCCTTCTACTGTCATGTATTTACACACTTAGTGGCCACTTTATTAGGTACACCCATACCCCTGCTATCTAATCAGCCAATCTTGTAGCAGCAACTCAATGTATAAAAGCAAGCAGACCTGGTCAAGACATTCTGTTGTTGTTGAGACCAAAAGGGAAGAAATGTGATCTGAGTGACTTTGACCATGGAATAGTTGTTGGTGCCAAACAGGGTGGTTTGAGTATCTCAGAAACTGATCTCCTGGGAAAATTTTTCACCGTCTCTAGAGTTTACAGAGAATGGTGCAAAAAAAACCCAAAATAAGTGTCCAGTGAGCAGTAGTTCTGTGGACAAAAATGCTTTGTTCATGACAGGTCAGAAGAGAATGGCCAGAATAGTTCAAGCTGACAGGAAAGCAACAGCAACTCAGATAACCAGGAATTACAACAGTGATGTGAGGAAGAACATCACTGAAGTGGATGGGCTGCACCAGCAGAAGACCACGTACAGGCGATACTTAATGAAGTGGCCACTGAGTGTAGAGTCATTTGGTTTCTGAACTATTTCATCCAGCTATTTCCAGTAGAAGCAAGTTCATATTCTAATAAACCATGAGTAAAAGTCATATCCTTATTTTTCTATTGAACTTACCAGTCAATATCTATTATTTTCCTGTTGATTTATTTAAAGAAACACACAATCAAACACACAATGCAAAAAACTGTTATTTGGCAAAAGATGCTCCCTACTGGCAGTTTTCTTCTACTAAGTGAATCCAGTTTAGAAAAATAAATCCCATTTTACATCAAGGGTCACGATTCACCGTGTCAGACACCACTAGTTCAAGGAAGAAAGAGGAAGATCATTTTAATCAAGAAGTAGCAGTAGATAGACTATATACTTAATATAGTTAAAATGAAGAAAAAAATTCAACTTCCTGGATTTGATCAAAGTACAAATTATGGAATCTGAACTCCAGATAGATAGATTATTTCAAAATGATCATGTTGCAGATGTCTTTAAAATGAAAAGAACGATTTTACCTAATGTCAGCTAATTAGAATGTTTCAAATGCCTCTGGTAATTCAAAAAAAGAAGTTGATTTTTCTCTATGGGATCGCCATTATCTTGCTTGCAGATTTCAAGTTAATACATGAACGGCTTGCGGCAACACCTTTCTAGGATTGAGTAGCCTGCCACCCCTTCCTGAATATCAACATGGTCACTTGAAAGCTGATCTTCCACGACAACTAAATGGATTACAGCCCCAGAGAGGCATATTGTGTGAATTGTAAAAGAAAACTAGATTTAAATACAGGAAACTAAGTAACCTGTTGACACAAATTGCAATTAATTACATTGTAGGAAAATACAAGCAGCACGTTATTAACTGAGCCCCCTTATGAGGAACCTGGCTCTGAACAATTTCTGATGCCAGCATGATATGAAATCCTGCACAGCTAGAATGAGAAATGGCAAGATTAAGAACATTTGTGAAACACAGCTTTTGATAACACCTTTTCCCATTCCCCAGTTGTGCCCTCCGGCTGGTAAATTGGCCTGTTTACCAGCAACACAGTGGAAGCAACAGCCAAATAAAAGTATGTTGGCCAATTATCTTCTCACCTGCCACTGCAAGAATTTGCTAGGGCGTGAAACAAACCTTTGGACGCACACCAAAATAGTGCTTTTTGATTAAAGTGGGCTTTGTTTGTAATTGTACCAGTTATCACCCATCAAATATAAGGCATCAAGCATGTTAATTTAATGACATCATTAGGTGTTAATTTGGCTTCCAGTCTGACTCATTTCTCCCTCCATCTCTATCCTTAGCAAAGTTAATGTTTAATTCATTGTAGTTTTGAATTGAATTATTTTCCATCAAAATGAGCTAACATTGCTTCTCTTAAATTGGGAGCAGTATTTGCAAACTCTGTGTTTTATAGACTTATAAATTGGATTAACCTAATTTATTGCTAAACACTACCTTCTGTGTAAGATTGCTGGCTTCACTGATGTATCGATCCCTCTCTTTTTCCAGGTGGAAAATTATTTTCCTCTGCTTCTGTGCTTCAAGGTTATAGTTTTGAATTTCTTGATCCAGGACCTTTTTTGACTGTTCATGAAGCATGACCAAGTTCTTCTGTTTCTCAGTAGCACCGACTGCCTTCAAAACATTCTAATAAAAAAAAGTATATTGCCATTTTATTCCACATTCTTTTTACAATGGGTCAATGATATAATTAGCTCTATCTTGACCAAATTTTAGACCTCACCAAAAATTCTACAACAGGTAAAAATGATATCAATGTAAGATACACAGCTTTCTGAAATTTAGAAAAGTGAATCTTCCCAGAACTTCTCCAGATCCTGAAAATGAATTTTAAAAACTCAACCTGCCTAAAATGGATGCAATGAATAATACAGCAAATGACTTCATTCTCAGCTGATTAATCCATGATAAATATTTTGAAGTTTGTATGCACTTACGATAATTTTCCCTATTATTTTGTTATACCACCTTCATAACAAAACCAAGACTAAAAAAAACTTGTCAGCAGCTAATCTTGAAGACAAAAATAGAAATTGATATAGTGAAGTAATTGACTATACGGAGTTATATAAAAAAATCTTAGGTCTGTGTGTATTCTTGTCAGCTTGTTTCATCATAAATTCCTTTTCTCGTATTTATATGGTAAAATGTCAATACTAATATATCATAACATAACTAAATCCTCTTACTCATGAAGTTATTGCAATGTCACCACTGGCAAGTTGGTATAATTAAATGACAATGAGCTTACTGACAGAGATTTCATTATAAAAATTGACAGAACTTTAGAATATATATATAGAAGGTACTCTAAAATGGGAGTTAAATTACATTTCTGTTTTCTGTTGTGTCGATTCCCAATTCATAGCCCAACCTTAAGGCATATTTCAATGTCAATTCTGCATAAGCAATGACAATTTTATCCCAATATTTTCATAACAGATGGCAATGTCCATGATTATAATAAAAAAAAACATACAAAATGCTGGAGGAACTCTGCAGGTAAGGCAGCATCTATAGATGGGAATAAACAGTTGACGTTTCTGGCTGAGACCCTTTATCAGGACAGGAAGAGAAGGGGACAGAATTCAGAGTAAGAAGGTGGGGCGAGGAAGAAGTACAAGGTGGCAGGTAATAGGTGAAATCATGAAGCGGGGAGGGGTGAAGCAAAGAGCTGGGAGGTTGATTGGTGTAAGAGACAAAGGGCTGGAGAAGGGGGAATCTAATAGGAGAGGACAGAAGACCATTGAAGAAAGGAAAGGGGGAGAAGCACCAGAAGGAGGTGATAAGCAGGTAAGGACATAAGGCGAGAGAGGGAAAGCAAACAAGAATGGGGAATGGTGAAGGAGAGGGGGGGTCAGACAATTACCAGAAGTTCGAGAAATTGATGTTCGTGCCGTCAGGTTGGAGGCTACCCAGACAGAATATAAGAATATAACCTGAGTGTGGCCTGATCCTGGCAGCAGAAGAGGCCATGGACTGACATGTCGGAATGAGAATGGGAAGTAGAATTGAAATGGGTAGGCACCGGGAAATCCCACTTTTTGTGGTGGATGAAGCGAAGGTGCTTGATGAAGCCGTCTCCCAGTC
Source organism: Mobula hypostoma (assembly GCF_963921235.1). Taxonomy (NCBI): domain Eukaryota; kingdom Metazoa; phylum Chordata; class Chondrichthyes; order Myliobatiformes; family Myliobatidae; genus Mobula; species Mobula hypostoma. Next base: position 6,096,316 of record NC_086115.1, read on the forward strand.
TACATCAGGGTTTGTAATCACTGCAATGGAAGTTTACCTTCCCAATAGTAATGCCAACATTTTTTTCACTAATTTGCAACCAACAGAACACGTGCAGACCTGATGCTAGATTTTCTAATTACTTACAGCATCACCTGGCAGGCATGTCAGTGAATTAAAGAGTTCTTCCTTTGAATCACATTTATCATGCTACATAAGGATAGAGTTATTCAGAGCCTTTGTAGATTAAATTAAATTAAAATCTGATTTCATGGGGCCAGAGACAAAGAAGTGGACTCAAAACTGTAGACCAAGAAACCACAAACCTTTTTTAAAAAGAAGTCTAATTCACTGGGAAGAAAATTTTTGACTCTATTCTTCAGTAAACTCAATGAGTTTTCCCAAGCAGTAGGGAAGATAAAAGCCTCATGATGTGGCAGGAATGACAGGAATAGAAACTATGTTTGTAGGAAGTGATCCCAAGACACAAAAAGTGTACAGGGTATGCTTGGCTTTAGTCACTAATTTGCCAGTTGTATGCCAGAAGTAAATATGCTGACACGCAACAGTTAGCTGATGTTCTAGTAACTGTTTCAAGGCTTAAAACAAAAGATGAGTTTCTATCCCAGAGTGTGTGAATATCAATTAGATTTGCAGGAAGATGTTTAAATTGTCTTCCACAACCTTCCTGCACATGCAGAAAAGTAGTTTTCCTTCATATCACAGGTCTTTAATGCATGGTTATGCAATATACTGTGACAAGAAAATTAGTCAAATGAGGGTACAGAAAATTAAAAAAATACACATATAGAAGTATAAGACTTCTATAATTCTAAAACCCAAGCAATGGGCCTCCCCACCATGGAAATCAGGGTGGCTTTTTCCAACTTTTCTAATCCTATTAATCTGAAAATTTTAAGATCCATTTCTGAGTATCCATTATGGACTTCTGACAAGTCAACAATGCACCAAGGATGTCAGTTCTTCAAGCCTACATATTTAAGTTAATTATACAAATAATGGGAGGATATATTACATTTGCCAAATTGTAAGGACAGTGATAAAGATCCATAACATGACACTGGAAAATGAGGACTGTTCACCTTGTCCCAACACATACTTCACAGCAAGGGCAGATATTGATGATGAAATTTACCTTTGCCTTCACAGTGTCAGAATACCCTACGGTCACCTGTGGACAAGTGTTTGAAAGAGGACACTTCAAACCTGAAACCAAGCTCATGGCATTCTGGGCAAAGAAAGTTCCCTCCCCTCCCATACACTTATGAGACATATACTACATACAGCAGGCACTAGAAAGTACTGGATGGATAGTATCAATGATTTTTCCTCAAGAACTTCCAAATCCACTGAGAGGAAAAGTGAATTAATGTTAGCATCCTTTCCAACACTAACGTCCCCAGAATGAGAATCTTAGTTACATTTGGTCAGCTTCAGTGAACAACCACTGCTATTTATGTGCCTGAAATCAGACTCTGTCAGACCTCACACCTAACACAATGGAAGTGGAAGTCATTCTCAACCATGTGGGACTGCTGAAGAAGAGGGAACTTTTACAAGTGCATTTAAGGTCTTGCCAAACTATTCATCAGAATAAATTTCACTGCATTGTTCCCTGTATACCCATGACTGTGTTGCTACACACAACTCCAACTGCTAATTAAATTTGCTAATGACACTACACTGATTGGCCTAATCTCAAAGTCATCACTCTGACACAATGGTGTCAAGAAAACAACCTTTCCCTCAACGTCGCAAAAACAAAGAAGCTGTTTGTGGACTACAGGAGGAATGGAGACAGGCCAAACATCACTGAGGATCTCACGTGGTTCGTATATACCAGCTCTGTGGTGAAAAAGGCACAACAGCGCCTCTTTCACCTCAGGCGGTTGAAGTAGTTTGGTATGGGCCCCCAAATTCTAAGAAATTTCTACAGAGGCACAATTGAGAGCATCCTGACTGGCTGTATGATTGCCTGGTATGGGAACTGTACTTCCCTCAGTCGCAGGACTCTGCAGAGAGTGGAGTGGACAGCCCAACACATCTATAGATGTGAACTTCCCACTATTCGGGATAGCTACAAAGACAGGTGTGTAAAAAGGGCCCGAAGGATCACTGGGGACCTGAGTCACCCCAACCACAAACTGTTCCAGCTGCTACCATCCAGGAAATGGTACCGCAGCATAAAAGCCAGGACCAACAGGCTCCAGGCCAGCTTCCTCCACCAAGCCAACAGACTGCTTAATTCATGCTGACATGACTGTATTTCTATGTTATATTGACTATCCTGTTGTACATAATATTTATTATAGAATATTATAATTGCACATTTGAACAGAGACATAACGTAAGAATTTTTACTCCTCGTGTATTTAAAGGAGGTAAGTAATAAAGTCAATTCAATTTAATTCAATTCATGGAGTCATAGAACACTACAACATAGATATAGGCCCTTCAGCCCATCTATCCCATGCCAACTTACCATGCTAACTAACCCCATTGACCTGTATCTGCAGCATAGCCCTCCAAACCCCTCCCACCCATGTATTTATCCAAATTTCTGTTAAATCTTGAAATCAAACCCACATCCACCATTTCCACACTCTCACCACCCTCTGAGTGAAGAAGTTCTGACTCATGTTCTCTCTAAATTTTCACCTTTCACCCTTAATTCATGACCTCTAGTTCTAGTCTCACCCAACCTCAGTGGAAAAAGCATGCTTATACTTACCCCAACTATACCCTTCACAATTCTGTATAACATATAGGAGTATGTGGCAAATTCACTAGTTATGCATCCTCATGCAGGAATTGCTGAATGGCCACTGGAGTTCAATTATTGAACCACACTTTCCTTTTAATGGAAGCTATATACAGTAAATTTATATTACAGCATCAAAGGCAATGATAACACAAAGTACACAGAAGGCCAATAATGACTTTGTTACAAACAAATACAATGGTGATATTGTTGGTGATTTCCATCCAGAAACGAAAATGAACTTCTATGTCACCTGAATCAGCTTTGGTGTAACGAACACAAAATGCTGGACAAACTCAGCAAGTCAGGCAGCATCTATGGAAATGAATAAACATTCCACTTTTCGGACTGAGACCCTTCATCAGGACTAGAAAGGAAGGGGAAAGAAGCCAGAATAAGAAATAAGGAAAGGGGAAGGAGGATAAGCTAGAAGGTGATAGGTGAAGCCAGGTGGGTTGGGGAGGAAGGATGAAGTAAGAAACAAGAAGGTGATAGATGGAAATTGTAAAGGCTTAGAGAAGATGGAATCTAATAGGGGAGGAGAGTAGGCTATGGGAGAAAGGGAAGAAGGGGGTCACCAGGAGAAAGGAAAATAAATTACCAGAAGGAGAAATCAATAGTCATACCATCAGGTTGGAGGCCACGCAGGCAAAATATGAGGTGCTGCTCCTCCAACTTGAGAGTGAGCTCATCAAGGCAATAGAGAAGGCCATGGGTCAATATGTCAAAATGAGAATGGGGACTGAAATTAAAATGATTGGCCATAGGGAAATCCTGTATTTTGCAATGGAGCCACGGTACTCAACAAAGTCCTCCCTTAGTCTAGATCAGCTCTCACCAATGTAGAGAGGCCGTATCAGGAGCACCAGATCTGGTGCTCTATTTTATAAAATGATAATAATTCAATTATAAAATGCTTCTGTCATTTAAAAAAGGGGACTGAAGCAAACACAGACCCATGGAAAACAGGAGAAGTAGGTTATTCATTCCTTCATGCCTCTGCTGTCATTTAATCTGATCAAGATTAATCATTCAAATTGAGAACCCTGATTGGTTAATCATTCTGTAATAATTGCTAACTTTATAAATATGCATGCATGGGTTTTGACAGTTGAGATATTTTGAGCTTCAATAAATCATCAGAGAAAATTAAGTGTCAATCTAATGTCTATCTGCAACTGGTAAAAATAATCTATAAATTATTTTGCAATTTCAGATTTTTATAACTTTAATAGTGGCACTTATCACAATCCTCACCTTATTCAAAATGTCTCGTTCTCTAACCAGCTCATCAACTGCTTTCTTATCAAGCTCAACCTGCTTTTTGGTCGACTCCAGCTCTGAAGAGGAAATGGCAAAAAAATAGAGGTTTTGTTATATCACTTTCAATCTATGAAAAGAATCAAAGATCCTATACAGAGTGCATTCTGGTTATTTAGGCCACTGGTTAATCAGTGGCAGCTGCTTATTTGGGACAACTCTTAAAGAACATAAGGTAATTAAGAAAATAAACAGGATTTCCTTCATTTATTCGGGACACAATGCCACTTAATTGGAGCAGGAAACTGTTGATGAACAGCTTCTAACCAGCATTGGTCGCATGCACTTGATGCCATTAAGCACTACACTGTGTTTTGAGTGATCAGTTTTTAAATACTGTCAGTTTTCAAAAAGCACAACTTTTGTCACTGATAGTTGGGAAGAAATAAGCAGTAAGACAATTCAGAACTGCTTTCCTTACTGTGGTTTCAAGCATTCAGGCTTGGAGATGCCAGAAATGGCCGGGAGAGGAAATGAAATGATTACACTACTTCAAAAGGTAGGAACTACAAAGAATTTGAAGGTATCGACAATCATCTTGAATGTTACAATGAATTCAAGATTTGGAGGATGCCTTGTATGAAGGCAGTCCATTATCTGCATTAGGTGCCTACAGTGATTTTGTTCATTTACAGTCAAAAGAATTCAACGCAGATGAATTCCTCCATCGATAAGAATTAGAAACTAATACAGTTTTATAATACTGTAGTAGTTTTGGTAGTGTTCTTATTTGTTCTGTATTTCATTTAAGTCTATAATTTGTTATTCTATTTATATTTTTGATACCTTTTTAACTACTTCCATGAAACTTAGGCTAATTGGGGTAGCCACTTAATAGGAACAAAATATATTGTTCCAAATGTGTCCCAATTAACCAGAACCCACTGTAGTTCAAAAATTACAGTACTGTACAAAATTCAGGAACATGTATACTGTATAGCTAGGGTTCTGATACGGATCTCTATTTGTGGATTGAGAGTGAGAAGGGGGCAGGGAGAGGGGAATCATGGTCGGAAAAGGGGAAGGGAGAGGGTAGCGAGTGGAAAGCACCAGAGTGACATTCTGTAATGATCAATAAGCTGACTGAAAAGTATATAAAGGCTATTCTTTTGGAGGTCACACCACAATCAATAATGCACTAATAATGTCTCCTTGCATGATGATGAAATGTTTGCAAGTACATTACCAAGATCTTAGAATAACTCAACCTGGCTTTGCCCACATCCTTTGCTCTTGCCAGTCTTAGGCATCCTAGCTATATATGTATATATCTAAGATTTTTGCACAGTATTATAGGTCTCTTACAGAAAATGTTGCTGGTATCTCTACCCATGTAGGATTAAAATTCTAAATTGTAACCACACACACTTTATTTACTAAATCACAACTCCAGTTGTCGTTTGGTTAAAGCACCCTGTATTAATTTTAAGCTCATTTCTCTGAATGTTTTCTACCTGACAGCCACTAGATCTTAATTCAGTAGGTAACTCTGGGGAAAATTTGGAAATAAAGATAGAAATGTGTGAGTTATCACTGACAGGACTACAAAGGAAACAGAAAGGTACAAGTTTTTTTCTAAACAATAAAACTATGTTCCACCTTCAGTTATTCTCTCCTATCCCAGTTCTAACAATGGAGATACAATATGTACAGGTACATCTACAGATTTTATTTTAAGCTACGAGCAAGTCATCGAAAAAGCCTTGGAAACTCAGCCAGTAACAACACACAAAGGAGCTGGAGGAACTCAGTGGATCAGGCTTAATCTACGGAGGAAAATGTACAGTTGACATTCTGGATCAAGACCCTTCCTGGTCCTAACGAAGTGGCTTGTCCCAAAAAATCGGCAGTCCATGTCCCTGCACAGATGCTGCCTGGCCCAGTGAGTTCTGTCAGCTCCTTTGTACGTTGCTCCAGATTTCCAGCATCTATAGCCTCCTGTGTCTTCACTTCCTCCTGCATTGCTTCACTACCCATTGAAATACAAGTTGTTTATATATTGCACAATATTCTGGCATCATCTTCATCTCTGTTCAATGAAACTTACCAGAGGAATATCTATTCTTTAGTACAGAAATATTTTTCTGAGTAACCGACAATCCCTGCTAAATCAGAGGCACTTTTATAGGATAAGGACATCAGAAATAGAAACAAAAGCAGAATTTTGGCACCTAAAGCCTACTCACTCATTTAATGCTCATGGATGAATGCCTAACTGAAATCATGCTCCCATCCAATATCCACATTTCTTGATTTACTTGGTGTCAAAAGACATTTCAGTCTCAGCCATGAATATGTTCTCTGACTAACCATCTAAAATACTCGCAACGCACACAAAATGTTGGAGTAACTCAGCAGGCCATGCAGTATAATCAATGTTTTGGGCCAAGACCCTTCATCAGGGACTCTGTCAGAAGGGTCATCAGCTCTGAGTAAACAAACTCTCAGGTACAATTGACTGATTCCGTATCCTAAGAACTGTTTCTGAGTTCTGGATTGATAAGGAATAATGGCGTTTACCCTGCCAATCCTAAAGCAAAACCTCCTAGATTTAAATAATATTACCTCTCATTTAAGGTGATGGGTATACATCTCTAACAAAGGAGGTGTAAGGCACTCCTTCCCTCTGCTAGCCTGCAAGTCACCATTGGGCAAGGTATAGCACATGCTTGGCTCCTGACCAGTCATGTAAAGCCATGGGAGCAGGTGGTCATATGAGCAGCTGGTGCACATCATAAGTCCTGGTTACGCGACCACTGACACCAGGCATCAGTCTCTGAAGAGTATTGATAATGGCTGGGGTCACCCATCTTGTAAAGACACTACCCAAAAGAAGGCAATGGCAAACCATTTCTTTGCCAAGAACAATCACGGTCAAGACTATGATCGCCCACATCATATGACACAGTTCATAACGATGATGACCTCTCATTTATTAAAATTCTAGTTTATTCAATCTGTTTAGCATCAATTTCCTGAGCGTCAACATCCAGAGTCAAACATATTGATGAAATCATGAAGAAGACATGTCACCAGTTGTACAGTAATAGGAGTTTGAGGAGATTACATATATTACCAAAAGCTCTTGCAAATTTCTACAGATGTACAGTGAAGAGAATTCTAATCAACCCTGGTATGCAGGCTCTGGTACACAAGATCACAAGAAGCTGCAGAGGACTGTAAACTCAATCAGTTCCAACACAAGAACAATCCTCCCCATCGTCACGGCATCTTCGAGAGGTGGTGCCTCATGAAGGATCCTCAATATTGGGACATGCTTTCTTCTCATTAGTACTCTCAAGAAGGAGGTATGGAAGTCTTAAGACCCACACTGAATGATTCAGAACAGCTTTTTACCCACTGCCATCAGGTTTCTGAACAGTTCAAGAGCCCTCGTTATGCCGCCTTGACTATTTATTTATTTTTGTCTTTGCTAATGTACTGCCAGTGCAAAACAACACATTTCATGTATGTGTCAACAATAATAAATTTGATTCTGATTTCCCTCATCCCAGAAATTAACGTAGTTCTACATTTCACAGTCCCAAGGTAAAGCTACAAAGATCAAAACTGCAGATAAAATTCTATACATGCCCCATACACTTCACCAAAGTTTTCTTATTCTTTTAGTTAGATTTCTCTCACAAAAACAGCCAACATCTTATTTGCATTCATAAATCCATGCTCTTTGACTTTGTCTTTCATACATAAGCACTCCAGGGCCCCCTAGAGCTCCTGTACTAGTTTCTTACTGTTCAAAAATAAAATTTAATTTTATTTCTCTTATTACCAAAATAAATAAACTTAGTAATTTTTTTTTACTATGCTGATATTTCTTGCTCACTCACTTAATCTGTCTAGATCTCTTTGCTAAGTCTTCATCTCCTCATATATCATTTCGTACTTGCAGTGTCAGCAACCCAGGACAAAGCACACCCCGTATATCTTAAATTTATTTTTTGTGTGAAGATAAATTTAGCACTTGGATGTCAGAAAAATGGAAGGTTTTGTGGAAATTGATCAGACTAGGTTGAAAGGTTAGGACATATCATGGTCTGAAGACCTGTACCGTGCTGTAATGTTCTATGTTCTATACATCGCCAATAGCTAAGTGCCCAGTACTGATCCTTGGGATACACTTGAGTAAAGCCTCCAATGATTTGAAAATGATTGTGTTATTCTCAACTGGTTTTAAACCATTAACTGTTCCTCGTACTAATATTTTACTCCCAATTCAGTAAACCTATATTTTACAACAATCTTTTTATGTAATATCTTAGACTGCCTTTGAAATTCAGCTATATTTCCCTTGCTAGTTCTCCTGTTAAATACGTCTTCAAAATATTGACCAAACTTGTTAAATAAAATTTCTCTTCCACAAAACCATATTGATTTGCCTAATAACATGGATCCCTAAATGTATTGTCACCACAACCTTGACAAATAAATCCAAAATTTTCCCAGAGGCCTGGAGACAAACGAGACGGAAAATGCTGGAATCTGGAGGAACACACAAAAGGCCGGGAGAATTTAAGAGGTCAGGCAGCATTTATGGAGAGTCTCAACCTGAAACGTCAACTGTCCATTTCCCTTCATAGATGGGATGCTGCCTGACATGCTAAATTCCTTCAATTGATGCCATCTTGGTGCTCTATGCTTCCTTCTTCCCTTTCTCCATCTTTTCTTAAAAACAACGTTATATTTGAGATCAAACAGTCTATTGGAACTGTTCCAGAATATAGTAAGTTGTGAGTGCAATCAATTTAGAAATGTGCAATGCAGTCTATCTGAACCTAGAGGCACTGCGAGCTTTTAGTCACTTTATTTTTTCCACTAACTCACAGCACCATTTTTTCCACATAAAACTTGTTTAACACATATACTTGCAGGTAAACTACTGAGACGCAAAGAAGTTACAAATGAAAGCACTTATGTCCTATCCAGCTGTTATTATTGAAACATTCCACCATATTCATTCTAAAGACCGAATGATAAAATTGTTTAAACTAAACTACTGGGAACAAATATAGGTGCCCTTCAAGTGCAATTATAATTTTGAATAATTGTTTATCCAAAGATGCAAAACATGCAATATTCATTAAAGAGATATGTCTCAGCAAATCTTGCTGTTGATCTATATTGAACTTTATAAACAAAATCATTATAGTTTGATGACTATGCAGGTTAAGCAATAGATACATGACTTGCATTTCATGAAGGCTTTGAGCATGATTCAGGTTTATTATACCATGATGACTAATACTGGACTTTAAGAGGTTCTGCTACATTGATCAATACCAAAAGACACCCATACTCTATTAAATCAACTCTATTAATACAGTGTTTCATATAAAACCATAAGACATAGGAGCAGAATTAGGCCATCTGGCCCATTGAGTCTGCTCTGCCATTCAATCATGGCTGATCCTTTTCTTCTCCTCCTCAACCCCAGTTCCCAGCCTTCTCCCCATAACCTTTGATGCCATGCTCAGTCAAGAACCTATCAATCTCTGCCTTAAATACACCCAACAACCTGGCCTCCATAGCTGCATGTGGCAACAAATTCACCACTCTTTGGCTAAAGAAATTTCTCCACACCTCTGACTGAAAGGGCACCCCTCTATTCTGAGCCTGTGCCCTCTTGTCCTAGACTCTCCAACCATGGGGAACATCCTTTCCACAGCTACTCTGTTTAGGCCTTTCAACATTCGAAAGGTTTCAATGAGATCCCTCCTCCTCCTTCTGAATTCCAGCGAGTACAGACCCAGAGCCATCAAACGTTCCTCATATGATAGCCCTTTCATTTCTGGAATCATCCTTGTGAACCTCCTCTGGACCCTCTCCAATGTCAGCACATATGATTTTGTTTATATGGTTCATCATTAAAACACCTCTCTTTCACAAAATACCCTAATATTTTGTTACTCCATGAAGAATGTCACAGTTTTAAGAGATTTCCAAGTTTCCTTACTACTGTAACTCAAACTGATAGTTCCAGTAAGAAATTCACAAGCTGCTTGTTCTTTGTGCAGAATGTAATTGGAATATAGAACCTGCTGCAAAATGCACTGTAGAGACAAATAAAAGACGTGAATTTACAGGGAATACAAATATGAAATGGAAAGTAATAGAAGAATATGTTATTACAAAGAATGAAGAACAATATAACATAGGAACATGCTGAACAGGAGTCCTGATAAAGGGCCTTGGCCTGAAATATCTTCCATTTATTCCTTTCCATAGATGCTGCCTAATCTGCTGAGTTCCTCCAGCATTTTGTGTGTGTTAGGTTGACCATGACGTCAATTTATACAAATCCCATCTACCTGATTAAGATCTATATCCCACCCCACCCCCATTCCCTGCCTGTTCACGTGTCTGTCTAAATGCCTCTTAAACATTGCTACTGTATCTGCATCCACCATTTCTCCCTGCAGCATTTTCCAAGCACCTACCACTCCCTGCGTAAAACACTTACCTTGTAAATCACCTTCCAACTTTCTACTTCTCACCTTAAAGCTAGGCCTCCTAGTAGTTGCCTTTTCCACTGTGGGAAAAAGATTTAGACTATCTACTTTTTCTTTGTCTACAACATAAGCTCCACAGCCGCTGGCGCTCCAGAGCAAACAATCCAAGTCTGTCTAATGTCTCCTGACACACAGTGATAAAAATCATGGGGTAAAAGGTTTATGTGCATCCTAAATCCAAGTATGTTAGTCAAATAGTAATATTGTTGTGCAGTGAAATATACTTAATACTAGGCAAAGGTTAAGCACACTTTAATCAAGTTTGCATTACACTATTTAGTTGGTAAGTTTATGACCCTACCTTTCTCCAGAGAAACAGTAAGATTTTTCAATGTTTCCCGCTGGTGGTCAAGATCCAGTTTTTGGTCCTCAACTTGATGCAACTTTCGCTGCAACACCTCCCTCGTCTTAGTCAACTTGACAACCTCTTGATTCAATTGAGCCACATCTTCTTCTTTTGCCTAGATCAGATGATAGAAATACATTGACTTAAAATAAGCTAGTTTACAAAGGGGAAATGTTTTCTGCTCTATATGTTTCTCTTACTTCTCACGTATACTGCAGTTCGACGTATTTCGGCGATAATTTAGTCAAGAGCAGAGGGCAAAGATATTGATGAGCATTTCAGCAATCTTAAAGATTAAGGATCAGCTTTAATTGTCATGTGTACATCAAAATATCAAAGCATACACTGAAATGCATCATTTGTGTCAACAACCAACACAATCTGAGGATGTGCAGGGGGCAGCACACAACTCCCAACACACTTTCAGTGCCAATACACCATGCCCACAACTTACTAAACCTAACCCGTATGTCATTGGGATGTGGGACTACCCAGAAGAAACCCATGCAGTCATGGACAGAACGTACAATCTGCTTGCAGACAGTGGCAGTAACCAAACCCAGACCGGTGCTGCTGTGAAGTTTTATGCTAGCTGTAATGCTACTATGTCACTTCTGCCCCCCCCCCCCACCAACCCACCAAGAACAGGTTGAGGTAGGACAAAGTTGTTAAACTTAAAAGAGGAGGAAGTAGAAAGTCTTTGAAATAAATCAGAAAATAGTCACAATGAGGATGAACACCATTCAGCCTATCAAATCTGTACTGGCTCTATGTACAACTAGCCACCCTCTCCGTAAATCCCTAATTCCTTTCGGCGCATTTGAAGAGTAGATAAGGTTAAATGTTCACCTCAGTTTAAATGAGAAGCTACAGTTCCCAAGATCTGGCTAAGTAATAAAACGAAGGCTGTCACTAATATTGTGTCCTTCCCCACTATACCCCTTCCCAAAATATTCTACAGCTCTCTGAATAACTCTTGAACTGCTGTCACTGTACAAAGTAGAAGCATGATAAACTTGTTCCTATTTTAACAGCATTGGTTAAAGTTAGTTGAAAAAATCAGGAGAACTGCCTTACTCTTTCTCAGAATAATAGTAATGGATATTCTGTATCCAGTCAAACAGAGCACAATTGGCGTCGATTTAAGAAATGACTCAGAGACTGCACCCCCAACAACGCAGGACGCTCTCAGTACTTCAGAATGCCAGCACAAATTTTGCCCATCCTTACGAAAACATGTTTATTTAATTCATTAATAGAGGAAGTAAAACATACTTTAAGGTCCATCAACTTCTGTTGATTTTCCACTGTCAGCTGGTCAGTGATCATAATTTGTTGTTCATTTTCTTGTTGCAACTTGAGAAATTTTTGGTTAAGTAATTCCAAATCCTTTGACGATCTTTCATTCAAAATCTGTTGAAGGAAAAAGAATAACCATTATTTAAAGTAACTGAAATTATATTTGACACATAGAGATAAGATTTTTTGCATAATAGACTTTAATTAATAGCAGAGGACTAGATACTGAAAGACAGTGGGCATTTGCATCTGTTTTACAAATTCTAATTCATCTCAAAGCATTATGATGAAAGTTTTTCTGCTTTTAGTTATAAATTGAACTTGTTCCTCTCATCGCTCTGTGCATGAAGCCACAGCATGAAACCTCAATGAATTGGAACCTACTTGTCAATCTCATTCTAAATCCAACAGTGATTTAACGGCCAGATGGTCATTTTCTGTATTTGGTGTTATAGGATTTATAGTCAAAATTGGAAAAGTGACAGATATGCTGCACAGAATACCTTTCAGTGATTTCATTGGAGTGCATTACCAGGTCTGAATAAAGTAAGTTATGCTCTCTAACTAGTGTCTTACCGAGAAGTATAAATTACTGGTCAAAAGCATAAAAGTGAATCCCTAACCTAAGAGATTCTGCAGATGCCTGAAATCTGAAATCGAGGGCAACACACACAAAAGAGGAACTCAGCAGGTCAGCCAGTATCTAAGGAAATGAATAGCCAGGGAAATACAGTAATAAAGGAAATCCCTCATTTTTGCACATAGAATTCACATAAAAGGAGCATAGTTATAATTTTGAAAATTCCAAAAGAAGACTCAGATATTGTTAATTAGGTGCCCTATTGTTTGGAAGAGCCTTACCTCCACTATACATCTATGATAAAGGGGAGTGGGGAAGGGGGGAATTGACAGATTATACAATCGTGAAGAAACAAACTGAGGACAGGAGGGAAAGGTAGGGAAAAAAAGCTAGGAAGGAAAAGAAGTCAGGAGATTGTTGAGTGGAAAAGAATGGAGTATCCACTGAGCACAAGGAAGGTGGACACATAGAGAAAAGAGAAGGAGAGAGATCATGGAGAGGAAGGATAGCTCTGGAGAAGGGAGGATAACCTGTGGAGGAGAAGACCATACACATGGAAAGAAAGAGGGTGTCTATGTAAGAGCGGGGAGAGTAGAGGCAAAGGAAGAGGAGGATGGAAAATGTCAGAGGACAAGAGTGTCAAAAGAGGTGGATAATAGAGTGGAAGGGAGGAGGGAGAACAGGGAGGGAGTGTCTTTCAAAGTGAACAGGGTCCTTGGAAGAGAGGAAAGGTGGACAGAGGGGAAGAAATACTAAAATTGATGGGTGGGAGGAAAAGAGAATGTCTATGGAAAGGATGGGACGGCGCGTGGAGGGGAGGGAGAGGGAAAAGAATCCATGGAGAGATGGAAGGGAAGAGTCAGTGGTGCAAATAGAAAAGTCCCCAGTGAAAGACAGAAGCAGAACAGGGAACCCTTGGACACCCCATGGAAAGGGAAACCTTGTGAGACAGTGAGAAAATAAAAGAGGAGCAGATAGGAGACAAGAGGAGAAGGTCGATGGAAAGGAGCAAAGAAGAAGCCATAGAGTGGACAAGCATAGAAAAGAGAGCTATAAAAGAGAGGGCCCTTGCAGGGTTGGAAAGTCTGTAGGTGTGAGGAAAGTTGACAGTCCATTAGAGAGGCATAGAAGTGCATCTTGGAATCAGGTGTAGAGAGCATCCTTGGATAGAGAATCCATGAGGTAAGTAGGAAGGAAGTGCCCTTGGTGGGGAATGGGTAAGAAATGGAGGAAAGGAAAACTTCATGACAGGAGAAATGATGGAGAGAGAGGAAGAAGGGTCTGAGGAAGAGAGATCACCTGAGGAGTGGGAAAGGGGAGAGCCCTTGGAGGGGAGAGGAAGGGAATTATTGCAGGAAAGACAAGAGATTCCATGTAGGGCAGCAAACACTGAGTCAATGAAGAAAAGAGAATAATCTACAGAGGGAAGGTAAAGAGTGGGGAAGAGTTCTTGTGGGGGAGGAAGAGAGTCAGTGAAGTGGAAGGAATCCAGGGAAGTTAAAGGAGACAGGAACAGAAAAGTTTACCACAATGTAATCAATTATCTCCTTTTGAACCACAGTGGGGAATTCACCACTCCATTTAGATGTTGTCAAGGGGCTGCATGAATTACTAACCTCTCAGCCAGTACATTTTTGTCACTGAAAATTCAGCTTTTCTCAATTATTAATTTGTAGATAGTGGCACATAAAGCCTCAGGGATTGTTGTTGAACTTCAAAAGCTTACCTTTTTGGCAAGGTTTTGTACCAGCTGTGTTTACAGTACGGTCAATTACTGATGTGAGATCCTTCTTTCCAGATGGTTTCACTAATGGGGCACTGATCTGTATTTATCTATTGTACAGCAATGCTAGTGTTGGGTCCCTGCCCATGAAGATACTGCATCCATGCCAAAATTACAGTTAAAACAAAAACCCCTTTTTCATTTCCTCTATGTTTGGATTTTTGACCTGAAGGCCAAGGTGCAGGTAACCATTTTACCTTTTGTTCCTTCAGCTGGAGATCCAATTTTTGATGTTCATCTTTGACCTTCTGCTGCTGTGCCATCAATGACTTGATCTCAGCTTGATTTTCATCCAATTCTCCCTTCATACGTGTCAGTTCTTTAGACAGTTTCTCCTTCCGTCGAACCTCCCGGGCAATCTCATTCTCTCGCATCTGTATATCATGCTGGAGCTACAGTCAAAAAGGAATGACACTGGATGATGGGTATTGAAATAAACATGCATTAACATTTGGAGGAAAACATGTCCGTGGAAGACATACAAGTTGTCTTTAAGAATCACATAAATTTGAATCTATTCAGATGACATAGTAACATATCACAAAGAATTCAGATTTCAGACTTAGAGTTATTATTACATGTACATGTTAAAACACAGTGAAATGCATCATTTGTGTTACACAAGGAAGCAGTGATCACTTTTCTTTTCCTCTTAGCCTAAATCCAGTCAGTGGTGGTGATTTCCCCAGTAATCCTCACATTCTTTTATGGCCCTCATTGGAAATTCGGATTCAGCATCAGATTTATGTATCACAAGTATATTGAATGACTGGGGGCAGCCTGCAAGTGTTGCACACATTCCAGGGCCAACATGGCATACCTACCACACTTGGCAGAACAAAATAGAACAAAACTATACAGAGCATACCAAGCGACAAAGTAAAGCAACATCAAAACAAGCCCTATTCCTCCCTCACACTCACCTTTCCACCTGTGTACATACGCAGTGCTCTAACTCCAGGACAGGCTGTTTTTGGCCTTCAGCCTCCAGTGGGCTTGTAGACATTTATCCCCTTGCTTTTCTTTTTCATGAGCTGGTTTGAGTTTCTTTTTCAGTAGTAGTGAGTGCCCAGCCCATCCCCTCCAAATTTTCACACATCACTATCTTCCATGTGTGAATACTGCAATATTAATGTTGGAAATGCGCTGGTGGTCATATCCTATGCTTTTGATACTTGAGTCACTGCACAGTCTGGTAGTAGCTCCAGATCTTGCTGCCCTAAGGAGCCAGACACCAGTCATTAGATAACCTATCAACATTCAGGGTTTGGCTCACAGGTAAAGGACATGTGCTTTAATTTATTATCAAAGTATGTATACGTTGTCATATACAACCCTGAGATTCATTTTTTTCTGGACATTCACAGTAAAACAAAATACAATAGAATCAATGAAAAGCCATACACAAAGACTGACAAGCAACCAATGTGCAAAAAGACGACAAACTTTGCAAAGACAAAAATAAATAAATAAATAAATAAATAAGATAAGATAAGATAGTGGCAATGATACACGACAATGTTTTGCAGGAAACTCACCAAATTAGTTCAAGACGTGGAGTGAAAAGGACCAGAAGCAAAAGATTACCAACCTGTGCCATATTCTGATCAGACTCTGTTTTAAGATGATCCAATTCCTCCTCACGGGTTGCCATTTCTGCCACCTTTTCACGTAAAGTAACAACCTCCTTGAGTAGTTCGTCTCTCTCTTTCGTTAACTGCTCTTGGATTTTCAGCAAATCGTTCACACTGTACAACAAAAAACACATTTCTTTGCAATACTCAGAGGAATAAAGTACATTCAATGGTTCTTCAAGTTGTGACCTTGAACATAGTTTGACAAACCAGGATCAAAATAATGTTCTCAAATATTTCATTCTAATATAATTTATTGATGCACAATGAAGTGACACAGCCAGTAGAGCTGCTGCCTCAATTCTAGCAATTTGGATTCAATTCCAATCTCCATTACTGTCTGTGTGGAGTTTGTATGATCCTCCTGTCACTGTCTGAATATCCCCTGGGTACATTGATTTTCTCCACATCACAAAGGTTGTGTGGGTTGATAGGTAAACTTGCTGCTGCAAATCTGAGGGAAGTTAATAGGAATGAAGGAACAATAAGTTACAGGAAAATTAGTAGGGGAATCAGATTTCTCTGTAAATCAGTATGATCTGAAAGGCTCAGTTGCCTCCTTCTATGCCATAAGGGAAAATGAACTAGAAATATGAACTTGCAGCATAAAAATTACTACCTGGAAACCAATAACAAAAAATCGTTGCCAGCACCTAACAGCAGAAAATTGCATGAAAGTAGTCCTCCGATTTTCTAAAATATTCTTATCAGTATAATTTTGTGAAGCCAGTCTTCATGTGGTGCAGCGAAGGAAACGATAACATTTATATCTGGTAAGCTTCTCATGCACTACCCTTCAGGCACCTCTATGGAACTGGATAAATATAATGAGCAAGGCCATTTAGGGATTGATAAAACAATGTACAGCTCCCTGCATGATAGCGTAATATCCTCTTCAGCTTTCTTGAAATGGCCAATTAGAAATGAATCCAATAGTTTTGATTACAATATTTCATTCTTTTTTATCAGCTTCAACCTTCAGTTCGAAAAGATACCTGGGACCCAGATGGTAGCATTCTCAGCTGTGTGCCTATGAAAAAGCTGATCAATGGGTACCCCTAAGCGTTTTCCATACTTGATAATGATTGTCAGTGTGTGAAATTGGACAAGCAATTTAATGATGAGATAGAGAGGCCACTCTTCCTTCTTACTCTATGGAAAACCATTGCCATGATATATTATGTATCATCTATTATTATTAATATTCTTCCAACCTTAATGCACCACTATCTTTTGGCATTCTGTGTGATACAGTATTTACTTACTGTACAGTGACTTTCACTAGACAGTTAAAGCTATCAAACAAGATGCTCCTCCTGCAAAGATCAAGATTAAGGAGAACATAATGTTCTCAATACAAAAGTCATGATAACCTATAATCATTTTAGATTGAGCTTTCAATCAGTTTGAGTCTCTAAGTGGTGTCAGTTCACACACAGCACTAGCCTTGGGCCAGCTCGTGTCAAATATTTTTTTTCCAGATATATCTACAGTAAATCCAACAATGGAGAAGCAAAATTGTTAAGCTGTCAAAGATACTCTATTTTTATCCTATAAAAAAACTAAGCCAATCTGATCTGAAAGGCAATGCCCATAACCCATGCACCTTCACTCTGAATGTTCCCGTTACTTGAATTATCAGCAGTTGTATTTTGTCATTTACATATTTTATAATTCAACACTGATCATCCCTTTGTGGTAGTGGAGGCAGATACAATAGAGGTGTTTAAGATGCTCTTAGATAGGCGCCAGAATTTGCCAAGAGTGGAGGGATGTGGACCATGTGCAGGCAGAAGGGATCAGTTTAGTTAGGAATCATTACCTTAATTATTTTGACATAACATTGTGGGTTTAAGGGCTTCTTCCTGTGCTGTACTGTTCTATATTCTATATTTTATGAAGGAGGCTATTCAGTCCATCCCTAGGCACAGCAACACCAGCAATTTTTATTCCCCTTCTTCTTTCTCAGGATCTTGCAACTATTTCTCTCCCACTTTCCAATTAATTCCCCTTAGATTATTTTGCTACGTAACTAATGAGTTTTATAATGTAGGGGAAGCCCTGCAGCACAGGGAGAGCATGCAAACTTCATACAAACAGCAACAAAGGTCAAGTTCAAATCCAGGTTGCTGGAGCCGTGAGGAAGTAGCACTACCTGCTGCAGCACTCTGCCACCATTAGGTGACTTTTCCCCACATTTCAGTTTTCTTTTGCTCTCAGTTCTCTATTTTCAACACACAACTTGCATTAATTTTCAGACTTGACAGTGATTTACTGCGTTTCTCAGGCAACTGAAATTTGAAGGTAACAAACCAAATATTTGTCTTTTGGTGTTGTATTCTGACATGCCTTTCAAGTTTCAGTAAATGTTAAAAATTCACTTCTATCCCAGGTATAAATTCTAAATTGATTCAAAATCAGAAAGATCCTACACATCACTTTTAATGATGCACTCATTAACAGTTAGCAGGTTTCAAAATAATTAATGTTCCTTAAAGTTGGCCTGGCTGGCGGGAGTGGGGTTAGTGGGGATAAGCCCCCCAATGGCATGCTTATCAAATAATTACTAAGCCCGACGGAACCATTTCTACTGACAGGAGAAAGGGCAAATGCTGCTTACTGGTGACTTAAAATCAGTTTCTTTGGGCATATGGGGCTTGTCAGTCATGGAGAAGGAAAATGCTGATCTCAATCCTCTGCTGCCTTGCAGATATAACTACTCATGGGGAAGGTTTTTGGGTAAACCCAGAGTAAAGATCCAGAGAGCACTCCCTAAGGCAGCCCTACACTGAGTTCAGTGCCAACTGGCAACTCCTGTGATGCCACTGATGTCAAACTGCATCAGAGTCTGTCATTTCTTTGGATTCATCAGCTGTGTAGACAGGGGGAGCCTGCTGCATGGGCAACAAGTTGCTCTCCATATCGTATCACTCAGACGGCTGGAATGCAATATCCATGGACTAGCCTGACCAACAGTGGGCCTCAAAGTAGGCTGCACTTTACATCCTTTGCAGCCAACCTTCAGAAAATATCATAATGTAATCAGCTAGTAGATTTTGAAATATGCAGGAGTGGTTTGTGTGAACAGTTTAATAATGTTTTCTGAAGTGAAGTGTACTGAAAAGTTACAAAAGATTATTCAAAGCTTGTAGACAGATAATTATATAGGCATAAATGGCTCAATTGCTATTTGAACTGCATTGTGTGTGAATTTTTAGCATTTCATAATTCCAAATCAATGTTAGAAAACATAGCTCCAGTGACAGGTGTAGGCGTTATTTTTGGTCCCTGCTGAGGGAATAATCAAGAGAAACCACAGTTTCTGTACTTGAATGCCGAGCACCTGCTGGATAAAAGTGATTCTACGTAATGCAATACAGTTGTTTAAATATGGTTGCTCATTTAAGTCTGTTCTTGGTTGCCACGCAGGACCGAAAAGCCTACCGGCCAGCTTCATCCAAGTAAGAATGAGGTCAGCAGTTACTTGAATCTGAGTAAGTAGTCTAAAATGAACAGAGAATTGACCACCTGATTTTTGTATCTAATCACAATGTTGATTCCCTAAACCCTGAAGCTAAAATTATCCAGTTTAAGGTAAAGCCGTCACACATATCACACTAACAACATAAGGATAGGTATGCATTATCAAATTCTAGAGAAGAAAGTAAAGTGGAAAAGAGGAAAAATTTACCTGCTCTCTTGACCCAATGAAAGTCCAGCACCTTGCTCCACCAGCCTGGTTAGGTTACTAATTTCTTGCTTCAGGGAGCGAATGGTTTCTTTTCCTCGTTTTTCCTGTTCAAGAGCTGTATCAACCATTTTCCAAGCTTTTTCAATCTCCTATTTATTTTAATAAAAATATATAGAACAAAATTAGCTGAAGCATTCATAATTTGAAGTGGGTAATTCGTTTTTCATTTTATTAATGAAAGGAAATGTTACTGTACATGGATCTCACATTGTGCTGAGTATTATTAATTTTAATGGAATAAAACTCACTTGTTTATTGCGGATGATATAAATGAATTAGTCAACTACTTTCTAACTTGTATTCTTGGCAGAAAATCACATATCACAGCTAGAAACGAGTGAAGCAAATGTTTTGGTAAAAATGATAAAGGAGTGTATTATTGAACATTAAAAGGTGTAGATGCTGGAAAACTGAAATAAAAACAGAAAATGCTGGGTACACTCAGTAGATCGGAAAACATCTACGGAAAGAGAAACGTATCAAATTCTGATGTAACATTGTCATCCTGAAACACTCTGACTGATTTATTGCCTGGGGAAATAACTGATCCATTCTGTCTCACAGTTACATCTGCATTTTCCACCCACAAAGAAATAATGACTCCACATACTAAGGGCACCTATCTATGTGGCTTTTTAATGTGCCTGTCCAAAAATTGGAACATTTAAGTGTATGAAGACTTTGCACTTTCCCTCATCCTAACAATGTGTGGTGCTATTCTGTAGTCTAATGATCCTAATGTAACTAGGCATCGGGAGAAGGTAAAAGTACATTGGATCTATGGCGCAAACACGAGAAAATCTGCAGATGCTGGAAATCCAAGCAACACGCACAAAATGCTGGTGGAATGCAGCAGGCCAGGCAGCATCTATAGGAAGAAATAGTCGACGTTTTGGGCGGAGACCCTTCGTCAGGACTTTGAAGAGTCTTGGCCTGAAACGTTGACTGTACTTCTTCCTATAGATGCTGCCTGGCCTGCTGCGTTCCACCAGCATTCTGTGTGTGTTGCTTGGATCTATGGCACTGTTTTGGAAATCTAGATCTCTAATGGAAGGATCCAGAGAATGTGAGTTCAAATCTCACCATGGCAGTTTTATAATTTGAATTCAGTTTACTAATTAGCAAACAGACATCCGGTACTAATTAACTTCATATAGAAATACCAAATTAATTGTCCTGATGATGACTCATGATGAAGGGTTTTGGCCCAAAATGCTGAATATTTATTCTGCTCCATAGATGCTACTTGAACTGCTCCATTCCTTCAGCATTTTGTGCATGTTGCTCTGGATTTCCAGCATTTGCAAAATCTCTTGTGTTTTTGGTATAAAAATAATGTCTTTGAACCCCCATAAGGCTAAGGAAAGAAAACTGCTGAATTTACTCCCTAGCTTACATATACTCAAGTCCCACATTATCACAATTAGCTGTTAATTATCTTCTGAAATTGCCTGATAAGACATTCTTCTATGTTCAAAGCAGAAAGGCCCATACATGTCAGCTATGTCTGCAACATGATGATAATTATAAAGATTTTATCATATAACCTAAGCTTGGGGAAGTGCAAATAGCTTCAATATCGTCAGCCATGTGTTTTTAACGATAGGCTTCAACAAAAATAATACAATATTCACAACACGCTGGAGGAACTCAGCAGGTCGGGCAGCATCCGTGGAAAAGATCGGTCAACGTTTCGGGCCGGAACCCTTCATCAGGACTGTAGAGGGAAGGGGCAGAGGCCCTATAAAGAAGGTGGGGGGGAGGGGGGGAAGAAGAAGGCTGGTAAGTTCCAGGTGAAAAACCAGTAAGGGGAAAGATAAAGGGGTGGGGGAAGGGAAGCAGGGAGCCCCTTGGTATGAACATAGAATTCTCCAACTTCCGGTAATTCTCTCCCCCTCCCTTCCTCTATCCCTATGTCACTCTGCCCCCTCCCCCAGCTGCCTATCACCTCCCTCATGGTTCCGCCTCCTTTTACTACCCATTGTGTTTTCCCCTATTCCTTCTTCACCTTTCTTGCCCATCTCCTCCATGCCTCCCCTCCCCCACCCCTTTATCTTTCCCCTTACAGGTTTTTCACCTGGAACCTACCAGCCTTCTCCTTCCCACCCTCCCCCCACCTTCTTTATGGGGCCTCTGATCCTTCCCACTTCAGTCCTGACGAAGGGTTCCGGCCAGAAACGTCGACCCATCTATTCCACGGATGCTGCCCAACCTGCTGAGTTCCTCCAGTGTGTTGTGAGTGTTGCTTTGACCCCAGCATCTGCAGATTATTTTGTGTTTAGTAATACAATATCCCTCAACTATCAGAGTCTTGAACCAAAGGGTATAGATAACTTCACTCAATTTCACTTGCCCTATCACTGCAACATTCCTACAACCTTTGGACTCACTTTCAAGGACCCTTCATCTCATATTCTCATATCTAATGCTTATTTATCTTTTTCTGAAGGTCACTAGTTCGAGCCTCAGCTGAGGCAGCGTGTTGTGTCCTTGAGCAAGGCACTTAACCACACATTGCTCTGCGACGACACTGGTGCCAAGCTGTATCGGCCCTAGTGCCCTTCCCCTGGACAACATCGGTGGCGTGGAGAGGGGAGACTTGCAGCATGGGCAACTGCCGGTCTTCCATACAACCTTGCCCAGGCCTGCACCCTGGAAACATTCCAAGCTGCAAATCCATGGTCGCACGAGACTAACAGATGTCTATTATTATTATTTGTATTTGCACAATTCGTTATCTTTTACGCACTGACTTAAAGCCCAGTTGAATCTATTATGGTTATTGTCCTATTATGGATTTATTGAGTATGCCCAAAAGAAAATTGAATCTCAGGGTTGTATATGGTGACATTCCAGTACAGATAGTCCATATATGCATTGACAGTACATCTCACCAAAGTGCACATTCACAGGTTATGTAAACCAGTGATGAACATAATGTATATTGTCACATGGTGGAAATGGAGTGAGGCATTGTAAATTCCAGTAGCAATGAGCACACTATATTGTGACACACAGTACATTTCAAATCCACAGTGTACTGATTACATGGACATATTCTCAGTAACATGTTGGTGTGACCCGTAAATGAGAGCTTCACATTTACACACCATTTAGCAATATCCATTTTTATATGAGAGCAATTTAGTTAGTCCTATTCCTGATGTTATCTGGTAGCCCTGCAAAACATAATCTTCATGTAATAGTCTAATTAATTAAAATATAATTATGTGTAATTGCTCTTAATTGTGTTGCACATTATTATAATAGTACACATAGCACAAATATTTGTACACTACGGTATCACTTATTAACATACACATTTTACTCAAGGTTCACTGATTCTCTGAGACCCACCTGTGGCACTAACATTACAGAGTCATACAGAATGGAAACTAGCCCTTTAGCCTACCAAGTCTGAACCAGGTATCAATCATGTCAAATCCTGAACTAATCCAAATTTATTCTTCTCACTTTCCCCAAATTCGACCATTCCAATACCCAAAATGAGTAATTTACATTGATCAATTAACCTACCAAACGGCACATACTTGGGATGTTGAAAGAAATCGGACGGTCACAGGTAAAAAGTGCAAACTCCACACAGGCAGTACTGGAGGTCAGGATCGTGTTGTGAGGTAGCAGCTCTACCTGTGCCACTGTGCTGCCCTGTTTCTCTATCTATACTTTAGCTCATTATTGATTTCTATGATGATCACAGCTAAATAAAAAAAATCAGCAACACAATAAACATCAGCATAATACAGAAAAGTATGGCAAGGAGAAAATCGAGATTATTCTGATTTTTTTTCTTTAACCTTGCCCAAGACATTGTGTAGCAGGAATGGGAAGTACATTGAAGCTGTAGGTGATTCTACTATTTCTAATGGGAAAGGTTGGAAGACTTGGATGAACATTTCAAATCAATTATCTTGCATGATCTTTTGGAAATTTCTTTAAAAACTTGCAAGTCAGGAAATATATTTGAAGATCAAATATGTCCCCGATATTCATTCTCTGCACCAGTGCCTGGTTTCAGGACATCCATGCAAACACACAAAATACTGGAGGAACTCTATGGAAAAGAGTAAGCCTTCAGCAAAAGCAATCGATGTTTGGCGCCGAAAACCCTTCATCTGAAACAGTGGGCCGAGACCCTTCAGGACATCCATACCCAGATATGATTGCACTTCCTCATAGAGATTCATATTATAGACATGGTGTTCCTCACACCAGTGTCCAACAAGGTAACAAGAAGATGAAAGCAGTTATGGTAGTCCTAATTAGGAGGCTGGGATTCACATAAATGGAGGGATATGGATCGTGTGCTGGAAGAAGAGATTTAGTTTAATTCAGCATTATATTTGGTGCAGATATTGTGGCCCAAAAGGCCTGTTCCTGTGCTGTACTCTGTTCTATTATTCCACAGGTAAATTGATTGATCATTGTCACATATACCAAGATAAAGTGAAAAACGCCTTGCATAAGTCCACACAGATCAGTTCATTACAAGATAAAATAATTAGCGTGCAGAGTGGTACCATGATACTGTCTACGACATCATTACAGCTTGAGGCGTCAGAGTTTGGAGCTCATTTCCAGCTCTGTAAGGGATTTGTACATCCTCCCTGTGGATTGCATGGGTTCTTTCCCACAGTCCAATGATGTGCCAGTTAGGTAGGTTAATTGGTCATTGTAAATTGTCCCGTGATTAGGCTAGGGTTAAATAGGTGGGATGCTAGGTGGTGTGGCTCGAAAGGCTGGAACAGCCTGTTCAGCAGAGTTGAAATGTGTTGGGAAACTAAAGTAGAAAAGATGAGGTGCTAACACAATTCAGTGAACATAGCACATCACCAGGACATCCATTGGAACATTCTGCTTCTAGTCGATCTTACTCTCTGCAAAAATACCCGCACTTACTCATTTCCATTAACAACCATTTCATTTCCATTCCCTATGAAGGGAATGATGCAATATTCTAGGGTATTTATCTGAGTAAATTAAAAGGTATGATGAAACTCTTCCTCATTACTCATATGATTCCCCTTTTTATTAACACTGTGCAATGTCATCATTATTTATTCATGTGCAAACATTGCAACATAACTTGAACTTTAAGGACATTTCCCTCTCCACCTGCAATGCATATTACTTTGAAACATTTCCTGACTGCCTAGTTAATGAAACTCTGATAATCCAGTACCCTGGGATTCTGTTGGTACTGGACTAGCAAATATTCTGGACCATGGGATGTTACTCCTATTAACAGCCACACATTTATTTTATTGTTTTACATGTTATGCAGTAGAATAATAAATTTTGCAGTGAACCTAGTGAGCTTAAAGGGAGTGAAAAATACAGAAATTCAGATTCAGGTTTGTTTATTTATCACATGTACATTGAAATATACGGTAAAAAGTTCCATTTCTGCTGGGGGCAGCCACAAGTGTTGCATATGTTCCAGCACCAACATAGCATGCCTACCATGTTCAGCAGAACAACACAAGCAACAACAACAGAAGAACAAGCCCCTTCGTACTCTCCCACCCAGCCATTCACACACACAGGCAGGCCTCCAAACCCAGGACATACCACCTCTGGGTCCTTGGTCCCAGTCTCATAGATATCAGGTCTCCAACCTGCATTCCATGGATTGGACATGCCAGCCCAGAGATTTTGACCTTCAGGCCTTGATCTCCAGATTCACCCACCGATCCCTGGATTTTGACCCCTGGCTTCAACCTCTGAGCCTCAACCACCAGACTTGCAAGGGCCTTGACCACTGACTGACCTACGCATGAATCCCATCCCAAGGAGGATCACCAGCCCTTATCCAGAGGGACTTCTGACCTTTGTCATTGACCAAAGGAATCATTGACCTTCAACCGCAGAGTGCTCAGACCTGCAGTCTGATTATGAGCTTCAGCCCCTGATTCTTCATTTACTGCCTCTAACTGCCTCTTATCCCTGTTCCAAACCCCAACTTGTCACCTAAGTGCCTGCGCTGGACCCATAAACCATCCCTACAAACCTATTTTCCAGTTCTGAGTCATGACCAGAATTGAGATTGCAAAGGAAGCTAGAAAAGGCATGTAATAAAGGTAATGCCATGATTGTAATGGGAGACTTCAATATGAAAGGGGATTGGGAAAATCAGATTGGTGTCGGATCGCAAGAGAGGGAGCAGTGCCAGAGATCTGTGAGTGCCAGGGAGCGGGACTGAGTGCCATTGCTATTACAAAGGAAAAAGTGCTAGGCAAACTGAAAGGTCTTAAGGTGGATAAATCACCTGGACGAGAGGGACTACATCCCAGAGTTCTGGAAGGTGTTGCTGAAGAGATAGCAGAAGAATTGCCTATGACCTTTCAAGAATCACTTGATTCTGGTATGGTTCCGGAGGACAAAATAATTACAAATGTCACTCCACTCTTTAAGAAGGGAGGAAGGCAAAAGAAAAAAAATTATAGGCCAATTACCCTAAACTCAAGGGTTGGGAAAGTGTTGGAGTCCATTATTAACAATAAGGTTTCAGGGTACTTGGAGACTAATGGCAAAATAACTCAAAGTTACCCATGGTTTCTGTAAAGGGAAATCTTGCCTGACAAATCTGTTAGAGTTCTTTGAGGAAGTAACAAGCAGGGTGGACAAGGGAGAAGCAGTGGATGTCATTTACTTAGATTTTCAGGAGGCATGTGATAAGATGCCACACATGAGGCTGCTTAATAACATAAAATCCTATGGCATTACGGGAAATATACTGGCATGGATAGAGGAATGGCTGGCATGGCTGACAGGCGGGAAGTTTTATATAGGCATCCGTTAGTCTCATGAGACCATGGATTTGTGCCTTGGAAGGTTTCCAGGGTGCAGACCTGGGCAAGGTTGTATGGAAGACCGGCAGTTGCCCATGCTGCAAGTCTCCCCTCTTCATGCCACCGATGTTGTCCAAGGGAAGGGCATTAGGACCCATACAGCTTGGCACTGGTGTCGTCACAGAGCAATGCGTGATTAAGTGCTTTGCTCAAGGACACAACACGCTGCCTCAGCTGAGGCTTGAACTAGCAACCTTCAGATCACTAGACCGACGCCTTAACCACTTGGCCACGTGCCAACAGGAATTAGTGATTAGGAATAAAGGGGGCCTTTTCTGATTGGCTGCCAGTGACTAGCGGTGTTTCTCAAGGGTTAGTATTGAGACCAATACTTTTCACATTGTTTGTCAATGATTTGAATAATGGAATTGATGGCTTTTTGGCAAAGTGTGCGGATTATACAAAGATAAGTGGAAGGTTAGGTAGTTGTGAGGAAGCACTGCGATTGCAGCAGAACTTAGACAAATTGGAAGAATGGACAAAAAAGTGGCAGATGGAATACAGTGTTGGAAAATGTACAAAAATGCATTTTGGTAAAAGGAACAATAGTGTGGACTATTATCTAAATGGGGAGAAAATTCAGACATCAGAGGTTCAGAGGAACTTAGGAGTCCTTGTGCAAGACTCCCAGAAGGTTAATTTACAGGCTAAGTCTGTGGTAAGAAAGGCATTTATTTCAAGGGGAATAGAATATAAAAGCAAAGAGATAATGCTGAGGTTTCATAACACACTAGTCAGGCTGTACTTGGGAGTATTGCCAACAGTTTAAGGCCCCATATCTCAGAAAGGACATGTTGTCATTGGAGAGAATCCAGAGCAGGTTCACGAGGATGATTTTGGGAATAAAGGGTTTAACATATGAGGAGTATTTGGCAGCTTTGGGCCTGTACTCACTGGAATTTAGAAGAATGCGGGGGTATCTCATTGAAACCTACTGAATGTTGAAAGGATTAGATTGGGTGGATGTGGAGAGGATGTTTCCTATGGTGGGGGTATCCAGAACTAGAGGGCACAGCCTCAAAATTGAGGGGCAGCCTTTTAGAACAGAGTTAAGGAAGAATTTTTTTAGCCAGACAGTAGTGAATCTGTGGAATGCCACAGACAGCTGTGGAGGCCAAGACCATGGGTATATTTAAAGCGAAAATTGATAAGTTTCCTGATTGATCAGGGCATCAAAGGTTATGGCAAGAAGGCAGGTGTATGGGGTTGAGTGGTACAGGTTTCCTCCACCATCCGAAGGCAGAGCGTTCCTATGAAACGGTTCGTAAGCCGGAATGTGGTAAAGTGAAGAAGCAATTACCATTTATTTATATGGGAAAAATTTGTGAGCGTTCGCAGACCCAAACAAAACCTACCAAATTATACCAAATAACACATAAAACCTAAAATAACAGTAACATATAGTAAAAGCAGGGATGATATGATAAACACACAGCCTATATAAAGTAGAAATACTTTTCTACAGTCATTGCCGCACTATTCTCCGTAGCGAAAATCTCATGCAAGCGCTCTCGGCAGAAACACTCTCTCCAGTAACCTTTAAGCTATGAAGCTGCCAAATCATACCAAATAACACATAAATATACACAGAAAGTAGATATAAAGTAGAAATATACATATATAAAGTAGAAATAATGTATGTACAGTGTAGTATCATTTACCGGAATTGAGAAGACAGCGCCAAGCACTCTGATGGTGGTGTGTTAGGCTGAGTCGTCGGAGGTTGGGGTGGTGCAGTGATCCCCAACCTCCAGGCAGCGAACCGATACCAATACGCGGAGAATGCAGCGGTAGCCGGGACGCACCCAGCACATCTTTAAGTAAAAAGCCGAAATAAACAAGCTAATTAATTAGGTGCCGCCCGGTACGTAAATGTCGGACCAGATCAGAGGCAACGCAATCAGCAATCGCCTCTGATCTGGGCCGACATTTACGTGCTGGGCGGCACCTAATTAATTAGCTTGTTTATTTCGGCTTTTTTTCTTAAAGATGTGTTGGATGCATCCCGGCTACCGCTGCATTCTCCACGGCAATATATCGGTCCGCAGTCCGGGGGTTGGGGTGGTGGGACACTGGGGTGTCATTTCATCGTCATCTGTTTCCATCAGGGCAGGCAGGTCATTTTCTGCTATGTCTGCCTGCCTCGATGTTGAAGGTCGAGGTTCGTCATCTGCTGTGGCTGATGTGGAAGGCTTGAAAAATGACAGTATGCTTGACTGCTTAGCCTCGTGCATTTTTCTACAGTTCTTTGTAAGCACTCAAACCATCTTGCAAATACGCCCTAAACCGATGTACCCTTTCAAAATGAAAGTCATACTTTTCTGCAATTATTGCAGTGAAAATCTCACACAGTTGCTTCACGTTCAGTTCCTGGACAACTTCACTTTCGGTCTTGTTCGCTACTGCATTCGGTTTCGATTGTTATCCTTTCCTCTTCCAATTGCATCAGCTCTTCATTTATCAGTTCTTGGTCATGGGATGCCAAAACCTCTTCAACATCATCTTCATTAACTTCTACAAGCCAAACTCACTTTGTTCTTACTTCGTTCACCACGATCGAAATGCATAATTATGTCTAGTTTTACGCTAAGTGTAACATCCTTACAAGCTCTTTTAGGCTTTTCCGATACCTTAGAACTCATCTTGCTAACAGCTGCTCACAGGCACGTGTTTAAGCAATGCCAGCCTGAATACAGTTCCGGGGGAGGAACTTGGCTGCTCGAGGCACGCGCTGCCTTTTTTCGTAACAGTGAAAACACCTTCTGTTCGCAAAAACAGGTAACTAATGTAGATCTTTCGTAACAGTGAGGTTTCGTAAAGCAAACATTCGAAAAGTGGGGGACACCTGCATCGGGATCAGCCATGATGGCATGGCGGAGCAGACTTGAAGGACCGAATGGCGCAATTCTGCTCCTATGTCTTATGGTCTCATGGATCTCAACAGACCTCGAGGTTCAATACCATCATGAACAGGAGATACCATGGACAAAAGCTATGGGGTCAAGCTCCAGCTGCAAGCTGACTAAAACATCACAAAAGTTGATTGGGAGTAGCAGTTTGCCAGTCATGGGACATTTGACAAATGAGAGGCTTTTAAAATTGAAATCAGAAGAGTCAGGAGCAGCATGTTCCTGTAAGAGTGAAGGGTAGGGCTAGGAATAGTACGGACTTCGACAGATGAGGGAGATTGAAGCTTTTGTCACAGTAAAGAAGGAAGCAGATGTCAGGTATAGGCAGCTGGAATAAGTGATTCCCTTGAGGAATATAAAGGATGCAAGAGTACAATTAAGAAGGAAATCATGAGAGCTAAAAGACACCAGATGGCAAGTAAGATAAAGTAGAATCTAAAGGATTCTATAAATATTTTAAGAGCAAAAGGGTAGCTAGGGAGGGAATAGGTCCCTTAAAGTGCAGTGTGGAACTCGTTGTGTGGAGACATGGAAAATAGAGGAGGTCTAACTGAAGACTTCTTGCCTATATTTACTGTGAAAAAGGACATGGCAGCTCATGAGTTGACCTGCTTGGACTCTAGAGGGCTGGCTCACTTTCTGAACTAATGCATGAACCAGATGTTGTACAGTACATTAGGATTTCTGAACAATAGGATGACACATTATCAGAGTTTTACTGTATATGGTGCAACTGGGAGGAACAACGATGATAATATGATATATAAAATCTAAACACCTGGAGAAATAGGCTGACTTGGCAATCTTTCAAACAAAAAAATAACCATCCTGGTTAATAATTTACGTACAAGGTGAATGTGTCAATTTCTGGGTGCTTTCTAACTGCTGAAAATTAGAATCTGCACAGCTACCATCACATTCCGACATAAAGGAAAGTAAAAAATCTCACCTGTTTTAAGGAATCTATTGTCGACTGGTCATCTTGTGAAAGTTTAAGAGCAGTTGTCACTTTAGCTGAATTTGCAACGATCTCAGCATTTAGTTCTTTGCATTTTGACATCAAACGTTTCTCATTTTCATGGGATTTTTTAAGGGCCCGATGCAGCTTTTCATATTCAACACGAAATTTCTCAAGTCCCTTGTCTCCCATGAGATCATTAAGGACCTCTTGAAAGTCGTGCTCCAGTGCCTCAAAGGCATTATCCTCCTTCATCCCCTTCTCTGCCTGTTCCTGCAGAAGAGCAACAGGAAAGTACATTATCATTTTAGATTATTTATAAACACCCAGGATTCAAGCAGAAACAATTATCAGCATGTTCTCTCTTCATTATTATGTCCAGTAGTCTCTCGGAATGTATTTGCCATCTTTAGGAATTTATTGCGCAAACTTAACATCTATGGATGAAGAACTTCCATTATGTTGTAAATGCAGATAACCCTGGGAAAGAAGACTGGAAGAGCAACATAAAGCTCTTTGTTTAAATCAAACTGCCACAAGGAAGTCAGCTTATTTGATGTGCTCAAAAGATGCATCTATATCTTTGTTTTCTTCTATTATTTCAGAAATTTCACCATGTTGGGCACTTCTTAATGTTTTTCCTGATCTAGTTCACTTGGCAGTTGGCTGCCTCCAGTCTGCCAGCAACAAGAACTTATTTATATAACACCTTTCATTTTCTGTGGTAAATAAGTAGCATAAGGTGATAGGCTAGTCGCCTGCTTGTCTCCCAGGTAATTAGGTAAGAAACTGGAACTGGTTAACTGACTCAGATCTTGTGGTACCTGGGTATGTGTCTTTGAAACCTACTACATCTGTCACAGAGTGTGAACTTAGGTGAGTGAGGTCCCAGGATGAATCAAGAGTAATAATGTGGCTTTATACTTAAAAGGATTAAATAAATTAGATAAGTTCAATAAATGAAGCATGTGGGAGCTGTTGGAAATCATTGTGTTCTGTGGAAATCATACCTGCAGCATGATCTGGGATAGAAGATGATAAGAGGCAAAGATAGAGTGGACAGCCAGTGTCGTTATCTTAGGGTGGAAATGGCTTCTTCAGAGGGCATAATTTTAAGGTGATTAGAGGAAAGTAGCCTCCAAGAGGATCACAAACTTGTCATGAGATTTGAAGCCTTGCATGCCTCAATGACCCAGAGAGCTAAGTTGGCTGGAGTCAGGGCTTTATGCTTTGGCTATTGGTAGGGTCACCCATGCCAAACAGGTCAGATGAGACCAGAAATTGAAGAGAGGATGAGAAAACTGACTACAGTACCACGGCACAGGATGTTATTCAAGTTAATGAAATGAAAAGAGATGTGACAGGGATTCGGGTACAGAATAGTTTGTGAGATATAGTATATCCTAGTTTTGATAAGAATACGCTTGAGTCTCGACTATGCTCTAGAGTGCCGGATGGCAAGTTGATCAAAGAGTCATTTAAGACGTGAGGATGATGTACTATGTTGGCATCTGCAGGCTGTCCCCAGGCTGGTCCACTTCATCTTCCTCCATCACTGATATTCCATTTGGAAGTCACTTGAATTCTAGAATTTAACACAAGCATTGCTGGCAGAAGCCCTCAAGCATGTTAATGTAGTATCAGTAAATGAATATCAGTAGAGAGCAGAAAAGCCTATTAGCCCAGACCATCACTGATGCATTGTAGGTTGAAGGGGGAACGACTGTTATTACTGGTTCAGTGCTGGACTTATTCATGAATATCCTTGGTGATGAGCGTGTAGGTTGACAGTACTCTCCTCCAACACGTGGGGAATAAGTGATGATGATGCTATCTGTTTTACTGTCGTGTCTGATTATGGAAGAGTTAGAATCAAAATATTATGTGAGAACATGGTAAGCTGGTACCTGGACAAGGTACATTGAAAATGAAGTATTTAGCACGCCCTGAATCGTTGCTGAGCTCTTGAGAGAGATTTCATTCAGATGTAAAAGAAATCTCTGGCATGTGACATCTGACTCCAGATAAGAAAGATTTCTTTCAGAAGTAGAAGAAATAACTGATACTTGACACCTGGCTCTAGATAAGGCAGAGTTCAATGCCAAGACCAGAAATTTGTAAGGATGTACCAGTGTTCTGTGCTGATCAACTGAATTCTTTCATAATACACAGCAACAGAGCTGCTGTGCAACTATGTTAATCTTTGGCTCTTGTTCTCCTAAATCTGAAATATTAGACTCAGGAAGTGCATACACTCTATAGCAAAACTCTTTGAAGTATAAAGTATAAATAATAGTAGCTAACTAAAGAAAAAAAATACGCACACACACACACACACACACATATACATACACACATATATATAAATATATATAGTCTTTAGACACTACAATGTGCTTAGAGCAAACAGTTTAGATAGAGTCAATTGCGTGTACTTGTGTTATCCTGCTGTAACACCTGTGTAGCACTTGTCTTATCTCATGTGACTGGTCACCGCACTCCTTATGAGAAAAATCAAATTACATAGCACTACACTAGGTGCTAGTAAGCCATCAGAAGCTCTAGATAGCGGAAGAAGCACTTGTCTTATCTCATGTGACCGGTCACCACACTCCTTATGAGAAAAATCAAATTACATAGCACTACACTAGGTGCTAGTAAGCCAACAGATAGCGGAAGGAGGCAGTGAACAGAAAACACACACTTCTGAAAGAAAGTTTTGTTTATATATATATAAAAAAAGATATACAAAATATTGACATGAGTAAGAACAATTCAAAATTCCAACATTCTGTTAGGTTCAAAATCTCGGGTATCAACAAAAACCAAGTTCCTGTTTAGTTAGAATCAGTGATATTCATTAGAATAACCTTTGTTGTTCCAATTTCACTAACTAACCCGATCTAGTGTTAGTCCCCATTTAAAGGTTTACCGACTAACTTTTCCCCTTTTTCCCCTAGTTAGTTAAAAAAAACTAATTGAATTCCTATTCTTAAGTATTATGGTTAAATTCAATTTCACTTCCAGTCAGTATGTCTACAAACTGAAATTCAAATTCAAAAATTATACATCAATGCAGCTCCTTTCACAACAATTCTCCAACATCACAACTTTTAAACAAAGTAAATCTCATTCAGTAACTAATCAAAATCTTTGCAAAAATAATCAGTTCTTGCAGAAAATCAAATTCAGATCCTTCAAATGAAAATAAACTTGTACATCCGACCGTATTAAATGCTCTACATCATGAAACATTTTGTTCCCACACTGCTTCTTTATCTTGGGTGGCTCGCCAGCTTGTATTT
The DNA here is from genome assembly GCF_963921235.1 of Mobula hypostoma. Classification (NCBI taxonomy): domain Eukaryota; kingdom Metazoa; phylum Chordata; class Chondrichthyes; order Myliobatiformes; family Myliobatidae; genus Mobula; species Mobula hypostoma. The sequence continues at coordinate 6,130,361 of NC_086115.1, forward strand.
TGTTTTCTTGGATGAAATAGTTGATCGTCCACAGAAAGTAGATTCACAATACTTACACAAAAAAAAACCTGACCAAATCCCTTGGTATGATTAACAGAACTAATTCCTGGTTTCACGGTAGAGATCTTGGACACTCGCCTCTGCCGATATTGTCTTGTTACAGCTGCTGCTTGTTATAGCTGTAGTTTCAACAGAACTTTCATCGCTATCATCACTCCACCAGGGGTTTCTCCTTGTGGGTTTCAAGAAAATAGAGATACACACTACTAATTCCACTTTTAACAGTTTTATATCTTTAGTTTCTAGTAGTTTGCTGCGTTTCTCTCGCTTACCCACACTGCATCAGCCATGCCTCATTCTTGCTTCATTTTTTCCTTCCAAATTCTTCTTTTTAATTCAGTGAACCTATTTTTCAACCCTGCACAGGTGGAGCTGTTTAACATGACATCTTTGGGTTTAATTAAGCCAGGTTACACCCTCCCACTTTGAATTTACGCGAGTCCCTTTGCACACTGCTACAGGTTGAGCCGTAGTGGGTTTGGGGTGTTCAACGTTTGTGAAATCTGGAAAAGGCCCTACAATTGCTGAATGCAGAGCTTGGAAAAGGGACTGAACTATTGTCACCGTAGGATTTCCTAGCTCAGGATATGTTAGAGTTCTAGGTTTTTCTCTGTGTGTAAAAGACCTTCTGAGTTCAAGCTTTTCTTTGTGAGAGTTTTCATTTATCGTATCTTTTCTAGTCAACACTTCATCCCATTTCTCCTTTTCTTGTTGAATCTCAGATTGACGAAATTTCAAGATTTCTTTCATCAGGTAGGACACACCGAATCAGAATCACAATCAGGTTTATTATCACCAGTGTGTGACATGAAATTTGTTAACTTAGCAGCAGCAGTTCAATGCAATACATAATCTAACAGCGAGAGAAAAAAAATAATCAATAAAATAAAACATAATAATAAATAAACAATTAAATCAATTACGTATATTGAATAGATTTTTTTTAACTGTACAAAAACAGAAATACTGTATATTAAAAAAAGAGTGAGGTAATGTCCAAAGCTTCAATGTCCATTTAGGAATTGGATGGCAGAGGGGAAGAAGCTGTTCCTGAATCACTTCAGGCTTTTGTATCTCCTACCTAATGGTAACAGTGAGAAAAGGGCATGCCCTGGGTGCTGGATGTCCTTAATAATGGATGCTGCCTTTCTGAGACACTGCTCCCTAAAGACGTCCTGGGTACTTTGTAGGCTAGTGCCCAAGATGGAGCTGACTAGATTTACAACCTTCTGCAGCTTCTTTCGGTCCTGTGCAGTAGCCCCTCCATACCAGACAGTGATGCAGCCTGTCAAAACGCTCTTCACAGTACAACAATAGCAGTTTTTGACTGTATTTATTGACATGCCAAACCTCTTCAAACTCCTAATAAAGTATAGCCACTGTCTTGCCTTCTTTATAACTACATTGACATGTTGGGACCAGGTTAGAGATCTTGACACCCAGGAACTTGAAACTGCTCACTCTCTCCACTTCTGATCCCTCTATGAGGATTGGTATGTGTTCCTTCGTCTTACCCTTCCTGAATTCCACAATCAGCTATTTCATATTACTGACGTTGAGTGCCAGGTTATTGCTGCAGCACCATTCCACTAGCTGGCGTATCTCACTCCTGTACGCCCTCTCGTCACCACCTGAAATTCTACCAACAATGGTTGTGTCGTCAGCAAATTTGTAGATGGTATTTGAGCTATGCCTAGTCACACAGTCCTGTGTATACAGAGAGAAGAGCACGCAGCCCTGAGGTGCACCAGTGTTGATTGTCAGCGAGGAGTATTTGTTATCACCAATCCGCCCAGACTGTGGTCTTCTGGTTTGGAAGTCAGGATCCAATTGCAGAGGGAGGTACAGAGGACCAGGATCTGCAACTTCTCAATCAGGATTGTGGGAATGATGGTATTAAATGCTGAGCTATAGTCAATGAATAGCATCCTGACATTTCCTCAGTTATTGTTTCTTCCACTGGGTTTTTCTTCAGGACTGACAGGCAAGTTATTTTCTACAGTGGATTCCTCTACATCAGGTGAGTAACTTGCATTTCTCTGGGATTCCAGCACTGGGTCTGACACTGGAGTGTTTGCAAGTGGCTGGTTTGGGCTTGGGTTGGAGACTACAATTCATCTGTGTAACTGTTTACAAGTTTCTCAGCTTTTAGAAGGTTCATCTACAATGTCAAGTCTTGGTCTGAGGTAATAAACCTCATCCTCATCCTCTTCAGAGTCAATTGGATTTTCTTCCTCTTCAACAGACTGTTCATTCTTAATACTCCTGCGAGTGGTGTACTTGAGAACAGGGACAGGAGAAAATTGTTCATTGTCTTCAGAAGGCAAAATTGCACAAGGGAGCAATAGATCCTTATGTAATGTTCATATGGGCCCAGACTGGTTTTCAGGATGTACCTTGTAGGCAGGCAGATCACCAGCTTGGCTCACCACTACATAGACTATTTCTTCCACTTATCGGCAAGTTTGTTTTTACCTCGTAGGTGCACATTCCATACTAGTACTCGGTCTTCTTCTTTCAACTCTGAAGCTGTCATATGTTTATCATCTCTGGTCTTGTTTCAGTCTGCCAATTTCTGTGAGTTAGAAACCATAGAAAAACTACAGCACAGAAACAGGCCTTTTGGCCCTTCTTGGCTGTGCCGAACCATTTTCTGCCTAGTCCCACTGACCTGCTCAAGGATCATATCCCTCCATACACCTCTCATCTATGTATCTGTCCAATTTATTCTTAAATGTTAAAAAAGAACCCGCATTTACCACCTCGTCTGGCAGCTCATTCCATACTCCCACCACTCTCTGTGTGAAGAAGCCCCCACTAATGTTCCCTTTAAACTTTTCCCCCCCTCACCTTTAACCCATGTCCTCTGGTTTTCTTCTCCCCTTGCCTCAGTGGAAAAAGCCTGCTTGCATTCACTCTATCTATACCCATCATAATTTTATATACCTCTATCAAATCTCCCCTCATTCTTCTACGCTCCAGGGAATGAAGTCCTAACCTATTCAACCTTTCTTTGTAACTGAGTTTCTCAAGTCCCGGCAACATCCTTGTAAACCTTCTCTGCGCTCTTTCAACCTTATTTATATCCTTCCTGTAATTTGGTGACCAAAACTGAACACAATACTCCAGATTCGGCCTCACCAATGCCTTATACAACCTCATCATAACATTCCAGCTCTTATACTCAATACTTCGATTAATAAAGGCCAATGTACCAAAAACTCTCTTTACGACCCTATCTACCTGTGACGCTACTTTTAGGGAATTTCATATCTGTATTCCCAGATCCCTCTGTTCTACTGCACTCCTCAGTGCCTTACCATTAACCCTGTATGTTCTACCTTGGTTTGTCCTTCCAACGTGCAATACCTCACACTTGTCTGTATTAAACTCCATCTGCCATTTTTCAGCCCATTTTTCCAGCTGGTCCAAGTCCCTCTGCAGGCTCTGAAAACCTTCCTCACTGTCTACTACACCTCCAATCTTTGTATCATCAGCAAATTTGCTGATCCAATTTACCACATTATCATCCAGATCATTGATATAGATGACAAATAACAATGGACCCAGCACTGATCCCTGTGGCACACCACTAGTCTCAGGCCTCCACTCAGAGAAGCAATTCTCTACTACCACTCTTTGGCTTCTTCCATTGAGCCAATGTCTAATCCAACTTACCACCTCTCCATGTGTACCTAGCGACTGAATTTTCCTAATTAACCTCCCATGCGGGACCTTGTCAAAGGCCTTACTGAAGTCCATATAGGCAATATCCACTGCCTTCCCATCATCCACTTTCCTGGTAACCTCCTCGAAAAACTCCAATAGATTGGTCAAACATGACCTACCACACACAAAGCCATGTTGACTCTCCCTAGTAAGTCCCTGTCTATCCAAATGCTTGTAGATTCTGTCTCTTAGTACCCCCTCCAATAACTTACCTACTACCAACGTTAAACTTACCGACCTATAATTTCTCGGATTACTTTTTGATCCTTTTTTAAACAACGGAACAACATGAGCCACTCTCCAATCCTCCGACACCTCACCTGTAGACAGCGACATTTTAAATATTTCTGCCAGAGCCCCTGCAATTTCAACACTAGTCTCCTTCAAGGTCCGAGGGAACACCCTGTCAGGTCCCAGAGATTTGTCCACTTTAATTTTCCTCAAGACAGCAAGCACCTCCTCCTTTTCAATCTGTACAGTTTCCATGATCTCACTACCTGTTTCCCTTAATTCCACAGACTTCATGCCAGTTTCCTTAGTAAATACAGACACAAAAAACCTATTTAAGATCTCCCCCATTTCCTTTGGTTTCGCACATAGCCGACCACTCTGATCTTCAAGAGGACCAATTTTATCCCTTACAATCTTTTTGCTCTTAATATACCTGTAAAAGCTCTTTGGATTATCCTTCACTTTGACTGCCAAGGCAACCTCATGTCTTCTTTAAGTTCCTTGTAGCTATCTTGAAGTTTTCCTCATGATGAGATTTCAAATTTTGTACATACCAAGACTGTGATGTACCATATTTATTCTTTAAGGGTAGTCCGATAGCTAAGTCAACTGGAAGTCTGGGTTGTCTTCCAAACATCAATTCATACGGACTAAAGCCAGTCGTCTCGTTCCTAGTACAACTATAAGCATGGACTAGGGGTTTCACAGGTACTTGCCAGCGCCTTTTATCTTTCATAACATAGTCAAGAGGGTCCTGTTAAACCTTTCCTCAAGATTTCTTCTGGGATGACATGGGGTGTAGTTCTGACTTTTTGAATTCCAACTATCCCACACAGTTCTTTAATCAAGTGGGATTCAAAGTTGTGCCCTCTATCGCTGTGTAGGTGCTCAGAATAACCATAATGTGAGATGAAATGATCCCATAGGCACTTACGTGTAGGAATAGCCAAAGCATATTTAGTGAAATGATCAGTTATTACTAATATATCTTTCGTGTTACTTTGATTGGGTTCTAATGTAAGAAAGTCCATACAGACCAGCTGCAAGGGTCAAGTACTCACAACGAAGCAGCTTTCTCAGGCAAGGTCCTTCTTCTTATGCATCGACCGCATGTTTTAATTGTGTGTTCCACAGCAGCAGCCATCTTGGGCCAATAGAATCGGTTTCTGACTAAGTCCAGGGTACAGTCAATACCCATATGATCAAAGTCATCTTGAAAACTTTTTAACTACCTCAGATTGAAACTTTTCAGGTAAAACAAGCTGGTATGCTGTTTGATCTCTGGTTAATCTTTTCCTGCAGAGAATTACATCTTTTAGCTCTGGACGATCCCATTCTTTGAGAAGGTAGGGGAGTCTGGGGATTGTGTTTCTCACAGAAGGGGATGGTTTTTCTCCAATTTCCATCTGCTTGCTGACTTCCCTAATACAAGGATCTGCTAACTAGGAGTCTGTAATCTCAGCATCAGAGAGATGAGAAATGACTGGTAATCCCCCACACTGATCTTCTTGTGCATAACTGTCTGGTATAGCACTTGAATACATCGCTAAGGATCGAACCTACGCAATGGCAACATCTGCGGCAGGTTCTGTTTGTTGGATAAGACGACTCACACATACAGCTTGCACAACATCAGTGCTAACTTCAACCACATCACCTGAGTCCAATGGATGACTTGCAGTAATCTTCCAAGATGTGTTCCCGCTCTTTCTGGGACTTTGTTTCACCGAGCAACATCTTGGAGCTTTTGGGACATGCTTTATCAACGTCAGTCCCTGTTTGTCCCACAACAGGAACTGCTTCTACATTTAAAATGAGGCTTAAGTGTACCATGATGTGACTCCCACTCACTCCGGCTCTGCTTAAGCTGTCTTCTCTTTTCTGCTACTAACGCCAGATTGGGTTCATAGCAGCAAGGTCTGGATATGTGCCGGTCTTCGCCACATTTAAAACAGTACCGAGGTTTTGGTTTAACACTTGGCTGTTTGTAAGTAGTTGTGAACTCTTGTTTATCCTTTATGTCAGCTTTTTCTTTTGGTGGCATATCACTTGCTGTTTTAGAGGTCACTTTTACCTCCTGCTGTTTTGTAGTCTGTGGATTAGCTAGTTGACTTTGAAGCTCAGCAATTCGTTTAGTCGGTTGAGAAGTTACTGAAATTAGCTGTGCAACATCATCTTCTTTACAGACACTTGCAGTCTGAGACTGCATAAATTCACGTTGTGTGACTGTCCCTACATGCTGCTTCACGTGTGCGGTTCTGGAAGCATGCTTGTCTTCCTTGGTGCATAGAAATGTCAATAATTTGGTAAATGATAATGGGTTTTGTTTTTACTGCTCTAGTTTCTATTCTAACACTGGGGAGTGGTCCCAACATGCCCTACAAAATCACTTTAAGAGATGCTTCTTAATCTCAGACTTAGCAACTACGCCTCACTTTACAGTCAATGTCAATGTTACCTGTAACCTCTGTAGGTAGGCAGATGGTTTTTCACCCGCGTTTTGTACTGAGTTCATGGATTTGGCGAATAATTCATCTCCATCTTCCATAGTGGCAAAAGCTGAACCTAGGAGTTGTACGTAAATAGCGGGTGAAGCTCCAGGGCTTATCGACTTGATGATGTCAGAAGCTTTCGCATATTTTCTGTGTTCTATGAAGATCAGACACAGTTGGGTCTTGCGAGAGCAGTTCAACAATAGCACACCAAGTCTCATAATACACCTTATTAGATGGATGAGAGGTTCTACCAGAAAAAGTTCAGAGCCTTACTGGTGGATTGTCATGAGCCATCAAGTCATTACTGCGCACAATATGCTTGACTATGACTCTTTGAATATCTGGAGGGTTTAGATCATTGGGAGAAAGGGATGAGCTCACTGCAGCTCCATTAGCTGTATTACAGTGATTGAGTTATTCTGCCTCACAGCTAGAGCTGTTTCTGGCTGGTTATTATCAGAGGAGTCTGCTCTGAATTGAAGAGTTGTGGTCTTGTTATGTATATCTTCAGCAGTTTGAACAGTGACTATTTCCCTACTCTCGACAGTAAGGGTTTTACCATTCTGGGTAAACATCTCTCTTGGGATCTTGTCATGATCTTTCCCACTGCGCTTCGTTAAGGTTTTCAACTCATCAAAGTAAGCTTGAGTGGTGTCTTTTCCAACTTTCTGAGTGTAATCACTGGCTAAAGTAACTACATGGAAATTTTTGGAGTCTGTGGTAGCAACAGCTGGAGATCTTGCACGGCAGAACCAAAATTGTACTCTACTATGAGGGACTTAGAAAATTCTGCACTGGGGTCAGTTAGAGGAATAATTCTGGCAACTGAGCCATATTCGTTTAGAAAGTCTAGTATTTCCTTATTTTTCTCTGTTCCATTGACTAAAACAGCATTTGGCTTTTGACACGCTTTTCTTCTATGGTTTCCATTTTCTTTCACTGTAGGTCTTATTGAATAACTGAGTTTGAACAGTAAGATTTTTTTGGTGTTTTTTATACCAATCAGTGTGTTACTGGTTATCTAATACACTGTCTCCTGGCTGGCTCGCCACGTTTTATATAACACTTCTGTAGCACTTGTCCTATCTCATGTGACTGGTCGCCACACCCTTCATGAGAAAAATAAAATTACATAGAACTACACTAGGTGCTAATGGGCTATCAGAAGCTCTAGATATCGGAAGGAGGCGGTGAATAGAAAACACACACTTCTGGAAGAAAGTTTTGTTTACATAAAAAAAACGAGATATACAAAATATTTACATGAGTAAGAACAATTCAAAATTCCAACATTCTGTTACGTTTCAAAGCTCAGAGGTCAACAAAAAACATATTCCTGTTTAGTTAGAATCAGTGATATTCATTACAATAACCTTTGTTATGCCAACTTCTTTAACTAATTAGATCTAGTGTTAGTCCCTATTTAAAGGTTTACAGACTAACCTTTCCCTTTTTTTTCCCTTAGTTAGTTAGAAAACTAATGGAATTCCCATTCTTATTATAGTTAACTTTAGTTTTAGTTCCAGTCAATTGAAAACTTTAAATTCAGATTCAAAACTTATATATCTGTACAGCTTAACTCCTTTCACGACAATCCTCCAGCATCACAACTTTTAAACAAAGTAAATCTTATTCAGTAACTTGTCAAAGTCTTCGCAAAACTAATCAGTTCTTGCAGAAAATCACATTCAGATTGTTTGAATGAAAATAAACTTGTATCTCCAACTGTACTAAATCCTCTACATCATGAACCATTTCGTTCCTGTACTGGTTCTTCATCTTGGGTGGCTTGCCATCTATTTCCATATTCGGCCCATTGAGTCTGATCTGCCATTCAATCATGGACTGATCCAATTAAGAAAGATAACAGAATTAAAGGGGCAGAAAGCTCAGGAAGGGATCGGAGAGTACAGGCAAGTACAATAGGAATCGATGTGAAAGGTGAGGGGAGTAAAAGTATTACGTTAAAAGGATTAGAAGTATTATATATGAATGGACGGAGTATAAGAAATAAAGTGGATGAGCTTGGGGCTCAGTTGGAAATTGGCAAGTATGATGTTGTGGGAATAACACAGACATGGCTGCAAGAGGACCAGGGCTGGGAAATGAATATTCAGGGATATACATCCTATCGAAAGGACAGACAGGTTGGCAGAGGGAGTGAGGTGGCTCTCTTGGTGAGGAATGAAATTCAATCACTTGCGAGGGGGGACAAAGAATCAGGAGATGTAGAGTCAGTATGGATAGAACTGAGAAACTGGCAAAAAGACCCTGATGGGAGTTATCACGAGGAATTCTGCAGATGCTGGAATTTCAAGCAACACACATAAAAGTTGCTGGTGAGCGCAGCAGGCCAGACAGCATCTCTAGGAAGAGGCACAGTCGATGTTTCGGGCCGAGACCCTTCGTCAGGACTAACTGAAAGAAGAGTTAGTAAGAGATTTGAAAGTGGGAGGGGGAGGGGGAGATCCGAAATGATAGGAGAAGACAGGAGGGGGAGGGATGGAGCCAAGAGCTGGACAGATGATAGGCAAAAGGGATATGAGAGGATCATGGGACAGGAGGCCCAGGGAGAAAGAAAAGGGGGAGGGGGGAGAAACCCAGAGGATGGGCAAGGGGTATAGTGAGAGGGACAGAGGGAGAAAAAGGAGAGAGAGAGAAAGAATGTGTGTATATAAATAAATAACGGATGGGGTACGAGGGGGAGGTGGGGCATTAGCGGTCCAGAAGGGTTTCGGCCCGAAACGTCGACTGTACCTCTTCCTAGAGATGCTGCCTGGCCTGCTGCGTTCACCAGCAACTTTGACGTGTGTTATGGGAGTTATCTACAGGCCCCCAAATAGTAGCCTGGATATAGGGTGCAAGTTAAATCAAGAGTTAAAATTGGCATGTCGCAAAGGTAATTCTACGGTTGTTATGGGGGATTTCAACATGCAGGTAGACTGGGAAAATCAGGTTGGTACTGGACCCCAAGAAAGGGAGCTTGTGGAATGCCTCAGAGATGGATCCTTAGAGCAGTTTGTATTAGAGCCTACCAGGGAGAAGGCAATTCTGGATTTAGTGTTGTGTAATGAGCCAGATTTGATAAGGGAACTCGAGGTAAAGAAGCCATTTGGAGGCAGCGACCATAATATAATAAGTTTAAATCTACAATTTGAGAGGGAGAAGGGAAGATCGGAAGTGTCAGAATTATTGTTGAACAAAAGGGACTATGGACCCATGAGGGAGGAGCTGGCCAAAGTTAACTGGAAAGATACCCTAGCAGGGATGACAGTGGAACAACAATGGCAGGTATTTCTGGGAATAATACAGAAGGTGCAGGATCAGTTCATTCCAAAGAGGCAGAAAGATCCTAAGGGGAGTAAGGGGCGACCATGGATGACAAGGGAAGTCAAGGACAGTATAAAAATAAAAGAGAGGAAGTATAACATAGTAAGGATGAGTGGAAACCCAGAGGACTGGGAGACTTTTAAGGAGCAACAGAAGATAACTAAAAAGGCAATACAGGGGGAAAAGATGAGGTACGAAGGTAAGCTAGCAAAGAATATAATGGAGGATAGTAAGCGCTTCTTTAGGTATGTGAAGAGGAGAAAATTAATTAAGACCAAAGTTGGGCCCTTGAAGACAGAAACGGGTGAAATTAGTATGGGAAACAAGGAAATGGCAGACGAGCTGAACAGGTACTTTGGATCTGTCTTCCCTAGGGAAGACACAAACAATCTCCCAGATGGAATAGTGATCAGAGGACCAAGGGTAACAGAGGAACTGAAGGAAATTCGCATCAGGCAGAAAATGGTGTTGGGTAAACTGATGGGACTGAAGGCTGATAAATCCCCAGGGCCTGATGGTCTGCATTCCAGGGTACTTAAGGAGGTGGCTCCAGAAATCGTGGTTGCATTGGTAATCATTTTCCAATGTTCTATAGATTCAGGATCAGTTCCTGCGGATTGGAGGATAGCTAATGTTATCCCACATTTTAAGAAAGGAGGGAGAGAGAAAACAGGCAATTATAGACCAGTTAGTCTGACATCAGTGGTGGGGAAGATGCTGGAATCAATTATAAAAGATGAAATAGCGGCATATTTGGATAGCAGTGGCAGGATAGGTCTGAGTCAGCATGGATTTACGAAGGGGAAATCATGCTTGACTAATCTTCTGGAATTTTTTGAGAATGTAACTATGAAAATGGACACGGGAAAGCCAGTGAATGCAGTGTACCTGGACTTTCAGAAAGCCTTTGATAAGGTCCCACACAGGAGATTAGTGGGCAAAATTAGAGCAAATGGTATTGGGGGTAGGATACTGATAGGGATAGAAAATTAGTTGGCAGACAGGAAACAAAGAGTAGTGAATAATGGGTCCGGTCCTTTTCAGAATGGCAGGCAGTGACTAGTAGGGTACCGCAGGGCTCAGTGCTGGGACCGCAGCTATTTACAATATATATTAATGATTTAGATGAAGGGATTAAAAGTAACATTAGCAAATTTGCAGATGACACAAAGCTGGGTGGCAGTGTGAAATGTGAGGAGGATGCTATGAGAATGCAGGGTGACTTGGACAGGTTGGGTGAGTGGGCAGATGCATGGCAGATGCAGTTTAATGTGGATAAATGAGAGGTTATCTACTTTGGTGGCAAGAACAGGAAGGCAGATTACTATCTGAATGGTGTCAAGTTAGGAAAAGCGGAAGTACAATGAGATCTAGGTGTCCTTGTTCATCAGTCACTGAAAGTAAGAATACAGGTACAGCAGGCAGTGAAGAAAGCTGTTGGCCTTCATAACATGGGGAGTTGAGTATAGGAGCAAAGAGGTCCTTCTGCAGTTGTACAGGGCCCTGGTAAGACCACACCTGGAGTATTGTGTCCAGTTTTGGTCTCCAAATTTGAGGAAGGACATTCTAGCTATTGAGGGAGTGCAGCGTAGGTTCACGAGGTTAATTCCCAGGATGTTGTAAGATTGAAGCTACTGGGGTTGTATACACTGGAATTTATTAGGATGAGAGGGGATCTGATTGAAACATATAAGATTATTAAGGGACTGGACACACTAGAGGCAGAAAACATGTTCCCGATGTTGGGGGAGTCAAGAACCAGAGGCCACAGTTTAAGAATAAGGGGTAAACAATTTAGAACAGAGTTGAGGAAAAACTTTTTCACACAGATGGTTGAGGTTCTGTGGAATGCTCTGCCTCAGAAGGCAGTGGAGGCCAATTCTCTGGATTCTTTCAAGAAAGAGTTAGATAGAGCTCTTAAAGATAGCGGAGTAAAGGAATATGGGGAGAAGGCAGGAAAAGGGTACTGATTGTGGATGATCAGCCATAATCACAGTGAATGGTGGTGCTGGCTCGAAGGGCTGAATGGCCTACTCCTGCACCTATTGTCTATTGTCTAATTCCTCCAGTTAACCCCACTCCCCTGCTTTCTCCCCATACCCTTTGATGCCCTGGCTAATCAAGAACCTATCTCAGCCTTAAATACACCCAAAGACTTGGCTTCCACAGCTGCCCATGGCAACAAATTCCACAGATTTACCACCCTCTGACTAAAGTAAGTTCTCCGTATCTCTGTTCTAAATTGATGTCCTTCAATCCTGAAGTCGTGCCCTCTTGTCCTAGACTCCTCCACCATGGGAAGTTCAGGCCTTTTAACATTTGGAATGTTTCTATGAGATCCCCCGCCCCCCCCACCCGCCACATTCTCCTAAACTCCAAGGAATACAACCCAAGAGCTGCCAGATGTTCCTCATACATTAACCCTTTCATTCCTGGAATCATTCTCGTGAATCTTCTCTGAACCCTCACTAATTTCAGTATATCCTTTCTAAAATAAGGAGTCCAAATCTGCACACAATACTCACGAGTGCCTTATAGCACCTTAACACCACTTCCCTGCTCTTATATTCTATACCTCTAGAAATGAATGCCAACATTGCATTTGCCTTCTTCACCACCGACTCAACCTGGAGGTTAACCTTTAAGATCCTGCACAAGGACTCCCAAGTCCCTTTGCATCTCTGCAGTTTGAATTCTCTCCTCATCTAAATAATAGTCTGCCTGTTTATTCCTTCCACCAAAGTGCATGACCATACACTTTCCAACATCGTATTTCATTTGCCAATTCTTTGCCCATTTGCCTAAACTATCTAAGTCTCTCTGTTTCCTCAACACTACCCGCTCCTCCACCTATCATTGTATCATTGTCAAATTTAGCCACAAATCCATTAATACTATAGTCCAAATCATTGACATACATCATAATACGGTCCCAACACCGACCCCTGTGGAACTCCAGTGGTAACGAGCAGCCAGTCAGAATAGGATCCCTTTATTCCCACTCTCTGCTTTCTGCTGATCAGCCAAAGCTCCACCCATGCTAGTAACTCCCTGTAATTCCATGGGCTTTTATCCTGTTAAGCAGCCTCATGTGCAGCACCTTGTCAAAGCCTTCTGAAAATCCAAGTACACCACATCTACTGCATCTCCTTTGTCTACAATGCTTGTAATTTCCTCAGAAAATTGCAGTATGTTGTCAAGCAGGATTTTCCTTTCAGGAAATCATGCTGGCTTTCGCCTATCTTGTCATGTGCCTCCAGGTACTCGGTAATCTCATCCCTAACAATCGATTCCAACATCTTCCCAACAGGTGATGTTGGCCAACAGGTTTATAGTTTCCTTTCTGCTGCCTCCCACCCTTCTTAAATAGCGGAGTAACATTTGCAATTTTCCATTCATCCGGTACAATGCCAGAATCTATCGATTCTTGAAAGATCATTGTTAATGCCTCCACAATCTCTCCAGCTACTTCCTTCAGAACCCAAGGGGGCATTCCATCAGGTCCAGGAGATTTATCCACCCTCAGACCATTAAGCTTCCTGAGCACCTTCTCAGTCGTAATTTTCACTGCAAATACTTCACTTCCCTGACGCTCTTGAATGTCCAGTATACTGCAGATGTTTTCCACTGTGAAGACTGATGCAAATTCACATTCATTTCCTCTGCCATCTCTGCATCTCTCATTACAATATCTCCAGCATCATTTTCTATTGGTCTTATATCTACCCTTGACTCTTTTTTTTACCCCTTATATACTTAAAAAAGCTTTTAGTATCTTTTTTGACATTGGTCACCAGCTTCCATTCATAATTCATCATTTTCTTCCTAATGACCTTGTTAGTTTCCTTCTGTAAGTATTTTAAATCTTTCAAATCCTCTATCCTCCCACTAGCTTTGGCTTCCTGGTATGCCCTCTCTTTTGCTTTTACTTTGGCTCTGACTTCACATGCCAGCCACGGTAGTGCCCTTCTTCCATTCGAACATTTCTTCTTATTTGGAATATGTCTGTCTTACATCTTCCCTCATTTTTTGCAAAAAATCCAGCCATTGCTGCTCTGCTGTGCTTCCTGCTAGTGTCCTTTTCCAGTCAACTTCGGCCAGCTCCCCTCTCATGCCATTCTAATTTCCTTTATTCCACTGAAATACCGACACATTAGAATTTAGCTTTTCCTTCTCAAATTTCAAAGTGAACTCGATCATATTGTGATCACTGTTCCCTAAGGGTTCCTTAATAAGCTCTCTTATCACCTCCATATCATTGCACAACATCCAATCCAGCACAGCCAATCCCCTGTTGGGCTCAACAACAATCTGTTCTTAAAAAGCCATCCCTTAGACATTCTACAAATCCTCTCTCTTGAGGTTGAGTACTGACCTGGTTTTCCCAATCCATTTTCATGTTAAAATCCCCAACGATTATCATGACATTACCCTCCTGACACGCCTTTTCTATCTCCTGCTGTAATTCGTAATCCACATCCTGGCTGCTGTTTGGAGGCCTGTGTACAACTGACATTAGGGTCCTTTTACCCTTGCCTTTTCTTAACTCAACCCATAGAGACTCTACACCTTCTGATCCTATGTCATCCCTTTCTAATGATTTAATATTATTTCTTATACACAGGGCCACACTACACCCTCTGCCTACTAACCTATATTTCCAATACACCGTATATCCTTGGTCATTCAGCTCCCAGCCATCCTTTAGCCAAGTTTCAGAGATGGCCACAACGTCATACTTGCCAATCTGTCGCTGAATTTCAAGATCATCCATTTTATTTCTAATACTGCGTGCATTCAAATATAAATCTTGCAGTCTAGTATTTATAGCTTTCTGTTTTAACTTCACTGCACCTCCGTTGCCTTGCAATTCATCCCATTGTTGCCCTGTAACTCATCCCACTGTGATTATGCCTCATCTCCTGCCTGTCTGTTGCATGCTATCTTTGATCTATTTCTGTTTTCCCCTTCCTCAGCCCTATCACTCCAGGTTCCATCCCCCTGCCAAACCCTCCCTAACTGTTCTACTAAACCTGCCTGCTAGGTTCAGGTGTAACCCGTCCTGTTTGTACAGGTCATACCTCCCCCAATGATCCAGGAATCTGAAGCCCTGCCCCCTGCGCCAGTCTCTCAGCCACACATTAATATGCCTGATAAAGCTATTCTTGCGCTTGTCAGCACGTGGCACAGGCAGCAATCCTGAGATTACTACCCTGGAGGTCCTACTTTTCAGCTTCCTACCTAACTCCCATAATTCTCTCTTCAGGACATCCTCCCTTTTTCTACCTGTGTCATTGGTACCAATGTGTACCAAGACTTCTGGCTGCTCACCCTCTCCCTTCAGAATACTCTGCACCCGATTCGAGACATCCTGTACCCGGGCACCTGGGAGGCAACACACCATGCAGGTATCTCTATCAGGCTGACAGAACCTCCTGTCTGTTCCTCCCACCATGGGATCCCCTATGACTACTGTATTCCTCATCTTCCTCTTTCCCTTCTGTTTCGTTGGATGAAATAGTTGATCATCCACAGAAAGTTGATTCACAATACTAACACACAAAAAAAACTAACCAAATCCCTTGGTGTGATTTAACAGAACTAACTCCTGGTTACATGGTAGAGATCTTGGACACTCATTCCTGCCAATATTGTCTCGTTGCAGCTGCTGCTTGTTATAGCCATAGCTTCAATAGACCTTTTATTGCTATCATCTCTCTTCCAGGGATTTCATCCTGAGGTTTTTAAGTGAGTAGAGATACTCACTAATAATTCCACTTTTAACAGTTTTATATCTTTAGTTTCTAATAGTTTGCTGCATTTCTGTCACTTTCCTGTGCTGTGTCTCATTCTTGCATAGCTTTTTATCACCCCGTTCTTTTTTTAAAATTCAGTAAACCTCGTTTTCATCCCTACACAGGTGGAGCTTCTTAACATTACATCTTTGGGTTTAATTAACTAGGGTTACACTGTGATAGATACTAATTTCTATCTCATGTTTGCTAAGCTTACATTTCAAATAGCAGCTGCCATTTGAAAGGTCACAAACAGTAGTACATAAATTTACAATTATACTGCTTTGTTTAACTTAAAGTCACAAATGGAAGTTAGCCTTCAGTTCTTAAAATGTAAATGGAAAGCAGCTTGAAGTTAAAAAAAAGCCCTCTCTATAGAACAGCTTTGCAAATAGGCTCTGTATTTTGAAGACACTTGTCTGTAAAGAGTGGCTACAACTGCTTTATTATTGCTCAACAGAAAAGTATAAGACAATGAGTTGTTTTATTTGGGTTGTTTTAAACAGACAAGCTGATTCTTAAGTTGCTTAGTTCAAGGAAGTTTCCAGAAGAAAAGGATAATTTTACTTAACATATCAATAACTAATTTGTTTATAGTTAGATTTTTATGTACTCAGAAGTTAGCTTTACAGCAATAATGGTAACTAGCTAAGATCTACCATATATCATCAAAAATGCTTTAGACCATTTGTGTTAAAAAGATATGAGGAAATATCATGTGTGTGAAGTCACCCTAGTGGCTGGAAGGATAAAAATGTAGAGAGCAGTTCAGACTTTTCAGGAGTGGGGTAAGGAACATCAAGAAACATGGAAAAACTAGAATCCAATCCTCTAACTTTGAGCAACTTCTTTGTTCTTCTTTGGTATATCTTTTTGGTTTATAGCAGGTGTAGGTTCTCCCAACCTTTATTATGCTATGAAACCTTGTCATTAAATGAGGGGTCCATGCATCCCAGGTTGGGAGCCCTGGATTATAGGAATTGTACCTGTAGTTTGAAAACTCTTAATCCTTTATGTTTGAGAAATGCTTTGTACTTTGGAAGTGGTTTGTGTTACAGATACAGTTTATATTTGGGAAATGTTTTATAATGTTTCAAGAATCAAGATAATGATTCAACAATTATAGATAAGATAGAAATCCTCTGTGAGAATTAGGAAATGTTTAAGACAGAAATCCTCTGTGTGTTTTAAGTATGTTTTAATAACATAAGGATTCAAATATGTACCACTGTAAATAAATGAACTGTGTTTTAAACTACCTTATTAGCTAGGAGTATCTTTTTGGTAGGGAGAGGGGTCCTCTGCTTGAATAGTGGGTATCGGCAGCTCAGCTCGCCATGGAAAATAAACAGGAAAGTAAACTAGTTTTTGAAGATTGGGCAGTTACAGTATAATGTATCTTTATTGAGAGTACTCGTACCTATTTATATTCAATGGGGCTTAAAATCATCATTTGAGTTTAGAATTTTACTGTCAGCAAATCCAATACCATCACAATTGGCACCGGCCATGTTCACATTATACTAAATAACTTTTTTTTCTAAAATAATATTTAACAGTAGTCCAACTCAGAGAGCTGCAGCACCCAACCTAGTACTATGAAATGATTGAAATCCTGCTTTCCTGCAGTTGTGCAGGCAAATGCCGATTGGTATTGTGAATTTGTTAATAACATAGCAGAAATATGGGATAATACCCTGACTGCTCCTCAAATTGAACATGATAAGTATTTTATTTTTCAGGTCAGTGAAGGGATGGAACAGAGCAACACACAGTAAACGGTCGGCATTTAGGGCCAAAGCCATTTTCAGGACTGGAAAGGAAGGGGGAAAGTCACAACAAGAATTTGGGGGGACCGATGGAAGAAGTGCGAGGAGGCAGGTAATAGGTGAAACCAGGAGAGGGGGAGGGGTGAAGTAAAGAGCTGAGAAGCTGTTTAATGAATGAGATAAAGGGCTTGAGAAGGGGAAATCTGATAGGAAAGCGTAGAAGACCCTGGAAGAAAGGGAAGGGGGGGGAGCACCAAAGGGTGGTGGTGGGCAGGTAAGGAGATAAGGTGAGGGAGGGAAATAGGAATGGGGAATGGTGAAGGAGGCTAGGGTGGGGGGGGGGTGCAATTATCGGAAAAATCAAGAAATCAATGTTGATGCCATCTGGTTGGAGGCTACCTAGATGGAATACAAGGTGTTGCTCCTCCAACCTGAGTGTGGCCTCATCCTGGCAGTGGACTGACATGTCGGTATGGGAATGGGAAGTAGAATTGAAATGAGTGGCCACCGGGTGATCCCACTTTTTTGTGGCAGATGGAACAAAGGTGATCAGTGAAGCAGTCTCCCAATGTACGTCAGGTCCCACTGAAGCCCACAGTGGGAGCACCGGATACACTAGATGACCCCTACAGACTCACAGGTGAAGTGTTGCCTCACATATAAGGACAGTTTGGGGCCCTGAATGGTAGGGGGCAGGTGTCGCGCTTGCTCTACTTGCAAGGATAAGTACCAGTAGGGAGGGATAGGTGGATAAGAGGGTCACATAGGGAACAATCCCTGCAGAAAGCGGAAAGTGGTGGGGGGCGGAGGGAAAGATGTACTTGGTGGTGAGATCCTGCTGGAGATATTGGAAGTTACGGAGAATTATGCGCTCGATGCAGTCTCTAATGGGGTGATAGGTGAGGACAAGAGAAACCCTATTCTTGATGTGGCAGTGGGAGGATGGTTTGAGAGCAGATGTGTATGAAATGGAAGAGATGCGGGTGAGGGCAGTATTGATGGTGGAGGAAGGAAAGCCCCTTTCTTTGAAGGAGGACATCTCAGTTGTTCTGGAATGAAAAGCCTCATCCTGAGAGCAGATGTGGTGGAGACAGGGGAACTGAGAGAAGTGGATGGCATTTTCACAAGTGACAGGGTGGGAAGAAGTATAGTTCAGATAATTGTGAGAGTCAGAGGGTTTATAAAAAAATATCTGTAGACTGGTGTTTCCCAACCTTTTTTAGCTCAAAGACAGTAAAGCATCTTCACACTTGCCAACGCCCCCTTAAGCACAATATACTTTCCAGCATCCTGATAGTGTAAAAACATGTCTACCTTATGCTAACATGAGAAAAATGATTCTGCTTTAAATTTTTATTTGCCTTTAAACCTAGCTTACATAGCACCTGTGTTCTATACAGCAGCTTCAATATCAATGTGATCCTTGAGTTTGATGGTTTTTAGCAAGAGTTGAAATAGCTGGTTCAAGTTATGACAACAAAAGCCTCAAATCCCCACGTCTAAGTGGTTTCTGGTTTTTGTATGTGGTTCACTGCACTGAAGCCTCTTTCTACAAGGTAGGAGGATGGAAATGCAATGAAGAGCAGTTTGGCTTTTCTCCAAAGACCAGGAAACTTCATATGACAGTGTAGCCACATACTAAAAAAGCCAATTATTTTTGGAAAGCATTTTTGACTTTTGCTTCTTCATCATTCTGAATTTCGATAATTTCTTCTTGCAAGCACTCTTCCCGTTCTTCCACCTTGCAGAGAAATGGGTCAATTACCCAATCCAGAATTTCTAGTTCATTCAAATCCTTGAATCAGTTCTGAAAATCCTTCTTCAGTGATTGCTAGTGTAAGCAGTACCCTTGCAAATCAAAGCAAGTGCCATCCTTTCCATGCAGGGAAACTATGAGAACATTCTTCTCCCAATGTTTTGCTTGTATATTTCCAACTTTCTGATTAAAAAGGACACTACACTTTTTGCCTGGATTAAATTAAAATTCTCACCCTGCAGTCTCATATTTAGAATGTTCATTTTGTCAGTTAGGTATGCCACGTCTCCACGTAAATGTTCAATCTTGTTTCCCAAGCTCTTGTCGACTTTAAGCAAAAATTCAACCACAGTGCCAAAAAGATCAAAGATGCATTTTAAACAGCAGCCTTTTGACAGCCAATGCACTCAGTGTGAAGAAGCAAGCATTCAAACTCTTCATCATTATCTTGGCATAACTGGCAAAATATTCTGCTATTTAATGGATGAGCTTCAATTTTGTTGATAGTAGATATTATAAGAGTTATGCTTGAAAAAAGTCACTGGCTGGGGTTTTTGGCTGTGAGATGTTGACAATGAATTACACAATGGATTGCAAACAGACTTGGAATTTCTTTTTCATAAATGCCACAAAACCAGCATGGTGACCTGTTATTATATGATGCTCCATCTGTTGCACAGAAATCATGTTCCTAATCAGGATACTTTTAACCTCTATATATATTCTGAGCTCATTGTAGATTGCTTCTCTGTTGATATTTGTTTTTAACTCTTTACAAAAGAGAATCTCTTCATAAACTTTTCCCATTTAGCCTGATTGACCAATCATGCAAGCTCTCATAATCCGCAAAGATGTTTCATGACTGCACATTTGAAGCCGAGATCACTGAACACCTCAAGAGGAAACCTCAGGGTTAGTAGGTTCACTGATTAACTCTATTTCACCTTTTGGTTCTGGCCAGCACTATATTGTTGCACAACCTGTTTTCCATAGATCTGTAGAGAAAGTTGAGAGGGTGTACTGATCTTACCAACTGTTAAATTGCAGAAACTCGTTCTGTGCCACGAGTCAAGGGGAAAAGTTGCATACCCTAGTTGCTCATTTATGCATCCCCAATAATGTCTGTTTGGTTGGTACGGTAGATGAGGTTGCAGAGTTTCAGATGCATTGTGATGACGAGTGCTTACTGCCGGCAAATCTATGGTTCTTCCTGTGTTCCAGTGTCTTATCCCCTTTTTCCGGAAGTGCCTGCTTTACTAACAGCCAGTCAGGTGTCATGCCTCAAGTTAGAACGTCACTTACCACCCCACTCCCCCCAACGACTTCTATTTCCCCTAACATGCACTTAGGACACGTAGCCACCCCCATTAGGAATCACTGAGATACAGTGTCTCCAGAGATAGAAACAAGAGATGAAGAAGAGGAAGAGAGGTATCAGAAATGCATGAAGTAAATTTGGGAGCAGGATAGAAGCCTACACCAGCATTGCTCGCCAGCTTCCTATGCTACATCGATGCTTGCATCAATGCTGTTTCCTGCACCTAGCTGAGCTCATCAATTTCATCAACTTGGTCTCCAACTTCCACTCTGCCCTCAAATTTATTTGGTCCATTTCCGACACCGCTCTCCCTTTCTCGATCTCTCCATCTTGAGACAGTCTACCTACTCTATCTACTGATACCTTTCATAAACCCAATGATTCTCACAGCTATCTGGACTATATCTTTTCCCATCCTGCCACTTGCAATAATGCCATCTGCTTCTCTCAGTTTCTCTGTCTCTGCTGCATCTGCTCTCAGGATGAGACTTTCCATTCCAGAGTAAATGAGATGTCATCCTTCTTCAAAGAAAGAGGCTTCCCTTCCTCCACCATTTATGCTGCCCTCACCCACACATCTTCCATTTTAAACACATCTGCCCTATTCCATCCTCCCACTGCCACACTAAGGATAGGGTTCCTCTTGCCCTCACCTACCACCCCACTGGCCTCTGCGTTCAGCACACAATTCTCCATAACTTCCGTCATCCCCAACAGGATACCACCACCAAAAAAATTTTCCCTCCCCTCAATCTTCCACTTTCTGCAGGGATCGCTCCCTACACAATACCCTTGTCCACTCCTCCATCCTGGTACTTATCCTCACAAGCGGAACAAGTGCCACATCAGCCCCAACACATCCTCCTTCATTACCATTCAGGGTCCCAAACAGTCCTCCAGGTGAGGCAACACTTTGCCTGTTAGTCTGTTGCAGTCATGTACTGCATCCAGTGCTCCCGATGTGGCCTCCTGTTTATCAGTGAGACCCAATGTAAATTGGGAGACTGCTTCGCCAAGCACCTTCGCTCCATCCACCGGAAAAACTGGGATTTCTCAGTGGCCACCTATTTCATTTCCATTCCAACATATCAGTCCATGGCCTCCTCTACTGTCAAGGTGAGGCCATACTGACGTTGGAGGAGCAACACCTTATGTTCCATCTGGGTAGCCTCCAGCCTGATGGCATGAACATCGATTTCTCAAACTTCCAGTAATGCCCCTCCTCTCCTTCACCATTCCCCATTCCCATTTCCCTCTCTCCCCTTATCTCCTTAACTGCCCATCACCTCCCTCTGGTTCTCCTATCCTTTCCCTTTCTTCCATGGTCTTCTGTTCTCTTCTATCAGATTCCCCCTTCTCCAGCCCTCTTTTACTAATCAACTTCCCAGCTCTTTGCTTCATCCTCTCCCCCTCTCACGGTTTCACCCATCACCTGCCACCTTGTACTTCTTCCTTCCCTCCCTCCACCTTCTTACTCTGACTTCTCCCCTTCCTTTCCAGTCCTGAAGAAGGGTCTCAGCCCAAAGCGCCGACTGTTCACTCTTTTCCATAGATGCTGCCTGATCTGCTGAGTTCCTCTAGCATTTTGTGTGAGTTGCTTTGGATTTCCAGCATCTGCAGATTTTCTTGTGTCTGGCATAGAATGAGTAGGATGCAGATTAAGCACTCCAAACCTCACTGTACAACCTGCTGGACTCAGATCATCACAATGTGTACCAGATCCCACTAATGTGGCAATAATTCATGCATGGAGACAAAAAATTGTCTCTTTTTTAGATAGAAACCAAGCACAAGGGTGGAGACCAATGCTTATGTGATACAACCTGGTGACCTATACCTGAGTTCCAACGCATGGGATACTGCTAATTCCTTAAAGGCATACATAAGGTAGCACCCGCACCAGTAACCCGAGAAGGTTTAATGAAGTCTGGAGAACAGATGCTTGGGAACATGCACTAGAATTACTAAAATTATTGACTATGGCCAGTAAGAGATGAATACAGGGATAGGTTCCTGTACAGAGAGCCACTGCAGCTTCCCCAGTACAAACTTGCGATCATGTTTTTGGACCTTTGACTATTCAGAGTTCCCAGGCAGCATGCACATGCTTCTAGCTGACGCCACAAGAACTTTGAAGTAGCTACTTCAGAATGCCAGGAAGTTACAGGCCTTCTGGGCCAGTCATACTCCTCAACATATTCAGCAATTCTTATTAACATTGCCACACCCCTTAGTACCACCTCCGCATGAGTGTGGAAATCTGTAATCACATATATGCGTTGATTTATGAACAAATTAATGGTGGAGCTGTTCATAGAAGACAGTATAATATTGACTAAAATAGTCAAAAGCCAGGGCTTAATAACAGTTTATAAGATTGGACAACAAATGGCAAATTCATTCTACAATGTTACCCCTAATCCCCTTAATCATGTGCTGAAAAGTCGTTAATCAACTCCCAACGCGTGAATGATTTCAGGTTGTTGAAGATATCCCATGCACCTACATGGTGGTAGCCTTCCCACACAAGGACAAAGATGCTGGCAAAGATTCCTCCCCTTTTCCCTCTAAAGGGCATGTAGAGTCAGTAACACAGTCACCAAACCAACCTTATTCCGCAGGTCAACACATTCACTGCGTTTTTCTAACCAGCCCCTCAGCAGGGAAGATGAAATAAACAAACCAAACAAGTTCGCTCGAGATCACCTGCCTTAGGAAGAGGTTTTCACCCATAATCTAGATGGCTAAACACAAGGTATCAGCCACGGCCTTTAGCTTCAGCCCCTTTCTTTGCAGAACGAAGTCTTAGACCAAGATACACCTTACAAGACAGAAGGAAATTTCAGAAGCCTTATTGATGTTATGGAGAAGAGAATGAAACTGAGCACACGCCACTAGGCCTACCTCATCCTTTATCTTCTAAATATAAAATGACACATGGCCCATCCAAAATGTCCACTCCCTTCCTGCAGCTCAAGGAAAACAAAATGCAAAGAGAGGGAGGCTAATGTTTATGTAATAAAAACTGCACAGGAGAACTGTAGCAATGAATCTATCCAAAATGTTCCATCTGATGAATAGGATACAGGCTTTCCATATACCAAAGTTCACATTTTTGGCAATATTTGACCCTGGCATTTGATACACCAACAGTCACTACAATAAAAGCTGCAAGGATTGATTCAAAGGTATATAAATCTTGCAAAGATCTAGCCAATGGCTTCTGGTCATACCTACTTCTTGAAAATGACAAAAAGAGGCTATGTCATTAATATTTTTTAAAAATTTCAGCTCTGTCATATAAAAGTAAATTTCCTTGGTATGACAGTCACCAATCAGGGAAGTGGTTTAACCCCTGAATTTAGATAAAAAGTCACTTGAGTAGGATATCCAACGGCCATAAGAGCCTTACAATCCACTGTAGACCTATTGAATTATGCTAGAGCTTTCAAACCTGACTGTACTGTATGGGCTACAGTATAATAAGGGACTACTTTATGTTGTAGGGACACGTAGTTGCATGCACTATTACGCATGTATTGAGCATGCGCTATTAGGCGCATATTGATCCGTATGTGTGTGCCGAGTTTGGTTTCTGCCAGTAAAGAACCATGAACCTTAGCTCCCGTCTCCAGCGCTTTTATTAATAGCATCGTTGTGTAACCAGGGCACATACACAACAAATTGGCGAGGAGGTTAACGAACCTACATCGTATAGGAATGCCATGTGTTAATTGATAATGACACTCGGAAGAAGAGCGCAAGGAATGAGCCAAGGAGCGGAAGAAGGAGGCAGAGAGAGGCCGCGAGTCTGAAAGCAAGTGGGAGGACAGCTGGGGTCGGGAACATCGGGAGACCAAGAGACACAGTCGGAGCTGCAGCACGTCCAGCCGAGACCACAGCCGGCGCTGACCCCCAGGGTTTGAGGGTCTGCCTGCCCCAGAAGGGAGATAAAAAGGAGTGACACACACATCTAGACGGGGTGCGCTCGTGGCACTAGCAAAAAGGATACAAGAGTCAAAAAGGAAAATAAGGGGAGAACAGGGCTCAATTAACATAACAAAGATGGTGATGATTGGAAACATTACTGCATTTGATAGTGGCATTGAAGACTGGGCAAGTTACATTGAAAGAGTGGAGTTATATTGTGAGGCTAATGGTGTTAACGATGAAAAGAAAGCCAGCGTCTTACTCAGTATAATGGGAGCAAAAACATATGGGCTGCAATGGAGCTTGTTAACCCCTGAAAAGCCAGCTGACAAAACATTCAAGCAAATAGTAGACACTCTCCAACAGCACTTAAACCCCAAACCACTGGTCATTGCTGAAAGATTTAAATTTCACAAATGGAATCTGAGCAAAAATGAAAACATTCCTGAATATTGTGCTGAATTCCGCAAATTATCAGAACATTGTCAATTTGGAGCTGGTCTATCGGACACATTGAGGAACAGGTTAGTGTGTGGCATGCACTGTGAAACCATACAGAAGAAGCTCCTGTGTGAAAGAGACCTTACATTCGAGAAAGCGCTAAACATTGCAGTATCAATGGAAACAGTGGAACGGAGTGCTTCCCAGATACAACAAAAATCTCTGGAATATGCCACAAATAAAATGTCACTGAACAGGAATGAAGGAAAGAAATGTTACCATTGTGGAAACAGGTCAGATGACTCAGATGATTGTTGGTTTAAAGACAAAGAATGCAGAAACTGTGGCAAACAGGGCCACACTGGCAGAGTATGCAAAGCTAGTCAACAGCAGAAAAAGGGCAAAATACACAGAAACAAGAAACCCCAGAAAGGAAAATACAACAAGGTACACAAAATGAAAGAAGGCAGTTCTGATGAAAACGACTCCGATGAAAGTGAATTGTCTTATCGGCAACTTCACAGCGTGAAAAAGACAGATGATTGAAGAGTAATATGGATCACTCCACAAGTGGCAGGTGTGAGACTGAAAATGGAGTTGAACACAGGCTCAGCTTTAACAGTAATCTCTGTACATGACCTCAAATGACTGTTCTCGTACATACTGTACCTCTAAAACGAACGCAACTTCTACTAAAGACTTACACAGGACAGAAAGTGCGTCCCGAAGGCAAAATTAAAGTAACAGTGACCTACAGAGATAAAACACAGCAACTGAACCTCTATGTACTGAGAAATGGAGGACCACCATTGCTGGGACGTGAATGGCTCAGGAAAATCCAGTTGGATTGGCACACCATTAAGGCACTAGTTGTGTCAGCAAAGGAGGGCAGCAAGGCTACATCTGAGAGACTGTCACTAATACTTGCTGACTCTGAGGAAGTGTTCGTGAAAGGAATAGGAACACTTTAGGGCATGAAGGCAAGGATTGAGATTGAGGAAAATGCATGCCCAAAATTTTACAAAGCCAGACCAGTGCTATATGTAATCCATCCTACAGCAGAGGCAGAGCTGAAAAACCTGGAGCAGACTGGGGTCCTGTCAAAGGTGGATTGAACTGAATGGGGGTCACGCCTATTGTTCCAGTGATGAAGAAAACCTCCAGCACAAAACCAGGAAAACCAAGCAAGGTGCGCACATGTGGAAACTTTAAAGTGACTGTTAACCCACTTCTCCTCACAGTACAGTATCCTCTACCTCGTATTGAGGATATCTTTGCTTCCCTGTCAGGAGGGGAACATTTCACAAAAATCGATTTGGCTCAGGCTTATCTCCAAATGGAAATCGATGATGCATCCAAGAAATACCTGACAATAAATACACACAAAGGACTTTACCAATACAGCAGGATAGCATCAGCTCCTGCAATCTGGCAAAGGGCGATGGACCAGGTCCTGCAGGGGATTCCAGGGACTCAGTGTTACCTGGATGACATCCTTGTCACCGGCAAAGATGACGACGAACATCTTTCTAACCTTGAACAAGTGCTCACCAGGTTACAAGAATATGGGCTCAGAGCTAATCGACAGAAATGTGAGTTTTTCAAAAAGGAAATCTCATACTGTGGGCATGTGATCAACAAGGATGGCTTACACACGTCTCAAGACAAGATAGAAGTGGTGCTTAAGGCACCACCACCTGAAAATGTGTCTCAGCTGAGAGCATATCTTGGACTAGTGAACTACTACCACAGGTTCTTGCCTAACTAACCTATCCACAGACCTACACCCACTAAATGCACTATTATACACAGGGACACAATGGAAATGGACTGAGAGCTGTGAGAAAGCGTTTCAAGAAACTAAGACTCATAACTTCAGAAGGGGTACTGGCGCACTTTGACCCCTCCTTACCTATCCAACTAACTTGTGATGCCTCGCCCCATGGGATAGGAGCTGTGTTATTGTACAAGTTTCCAGATGGCTCAGAAAGACCAATAGCCTTTGCCTCAAGAACGCTAACTTCAGCTGAACACAACTACGCACAGATTGACAGAGCCTCGTGTGGGGAATCAAGAAGTTCAGTTACTATCTGTATGGACAAAAACTCACCCTGTTGACTGACCATCAGCCTCTCATGTCAATCTTCAACCCAAGGAAAGGTGTTCCAGTGATGACAGCACAAAGGCTGCATGATGGTCTCTTTTCTTAGGAGGTCACATGTATGACATTGAACACAAGGGGACCAAGCAACATGGCAACGCAGATGGCGTGTCACGTTTACCACTGCCCACTTCCGAGATAACTACACAAACGGATTCAGCAAGTCTTTCACACAATGGTAGTTGAACAATTACCAGCAACAAACAGCCTTATTGAAAGGGAAACATGCAATGACCCTACGTTGTCAGAAGTGTATGACATCACGGTAAAGGGATGGCCAGCGCGGGGTAACACACTGTTTCCAACCTTCACAGCGAGGAGGGAGCAGTTGTCAGTGTGTTGAGGAACACTAATGTGTGGCTCACGAGTTGTGATTCCTCCCAAGCTAGGCACCAGAGTGCTGGAGGAACTACACGAGAAGCACCTGGGTACCGTGAAGATGAAACGTCTTGCCCGTGCCTATGTGTGGTGGACAGGAAGCGATAAACAGATTGAAGACTTGACGAAGAACTGCTCTGGATGTTGGAAGATCCAGAACACACCACCAGAAGCCCCTCTCCATCCTTGGGAGTGGCCCTCATCACCATGGCAACGAGTGCACATCGACTTTGCTGGACCATTCATGGACTCTATCTTTTTAATCACCATTGATGCACATTCCAAATGGCCAGAGGTCATCAAACTGAAGACAACCACATCAGAAAAACTATTACAGTGCTGAGGATCATGTTCACCAGGAACGGCATACCAGAACAAATCTGCACAGACAATGAATGGCAATTTGTCTCTGAAGAATTCCAAAGTTTTGTGAAGAACAATGGAATCAAGCACTTTACATCTGCCCCTTACCATCCATCCACAAATGGCTTGGCAGAAAGATTTGTACAAACATTCAAGAAAGCCCTCAAGACCATGGACAGCGAAAATCGACAACTACAACACAAGGTAGACAACTTCCTCCTTGCCTATTGTAAAGCAGTACATGCAACCACTAACCAGACTCCTGCGATGATGTTTCTGAACAGGAACCTGAGGTCCCGCATGGATCTTCTCAAACCAGATGTATGACGTGATGTGAAAAACAATCACTTGAATGCTAAGTCAACATGGAGCTTCAGTGTGGGACAGTCAGTTCTTGCACGTGATTACCAGACCGAAAAGTGGCAACCGGGTATAATTTCCGCCATAGACGGGCCGCTGATGGATTGAGTACAGGTGGGAGAGAATGTATGGAGACGGCATGTGAACCAAATCCTGGATGCTCAGGTGAAAAACACAACAACACCTTGCCCGGACTCCCCGGACATAGAAGCAAACACTCCAATTGTGACCACATCAGCTTCATCCACAGATGGGCCTGTCATCAGTGCTGAGGACCCACCTGAGGTACCTGTGGAGACTCATTCCCCAAAGCAAACGTTTCAAGTCCAATGTTACCCGGAGAGGCAGAGGAGACCTCCCCAGCGACTTGAGTTCTAAATGGCTCTCAGACAAAAAGTAAAAAAAAAACAAAAGAAAAAAAGGGGTCTTGTTATGATTTGCTATTAAGTTATTAAGTAAACAAATGGTAGGCGTTTGTATGTTAAGGGTAGACATATTTGTTTAGCATAGTGACCCAGTAAAAAAACAGTTGATATATTATTAAAATAAAATGGGAGGAGTGTACTGTATGGCCTACAGTATAATAAGGGACTATTTTATGTTGTAGGGACACGTCATTGCATGTGCTATTAGGCACGTATTGAGCATGCGCTATTAAGCACGTATTGATCTGCACGTGTGTGCCAAGTTCGGTTTCTCCCAGCAAAGAACCATGAACCTTAGCTCCCGTCTCCAGCCTTTTTATTAATAGCATTATTGTGTAACCAGGCCACATACACAACACTGATGATGTTCAATTGTCAAAATCATTTTATGACAGATATAAATCAGAGAAATGTGAAACCTTTTGTTTTTGCCCCAGAAGATTATAAGACACTAAAGAAATTGATGAATGCAGTTCAGCAAGCAATAGACCTTTGGACAAGGGACCTAACAAAATCTCTTGTTCTGCAAATGTGTGCTTCTCCAAAAACTGCTGTAGTCATCTGTTATAATGAGAGGGAAGAAACATAAGCCCCCATACACTATGCCTTTTGTAATTTTACCCAACAGAACAGAAATTTACAGCCTTAGAACAATGTCTTACTATGGTATTCCATATGTTTACTGTAAAGGGACAAACTAATTGTAATTCAGAGTTTGTGGCTTTAAAAACTGATAGCAAGTTACCAAAAAAATGAACAGAGAGCTACCATAATTGGATATGGAGAATAGCAAATACTTTTACAAGACTTAAAGTCAGAATACATTCCGGACAGCTATGATTTACTATCTTTACCTTTCATTGGAGATGCAGAACCATCTTCTCTATGACCCACATCTGTAAGAGCATTATTCTCAAACATGGTGCTGAGATGAATCAACAATGAAAATCCAGAATGATGGTTCCACTTAATTGTAATCCTTATTTTTGATTATAAAAGGAAAATTCTTTATTGGAAACAGAATTTGATTTGAACCACGAGTTGCAAATGCACCCTTGATGAAATCATTCATCTCAGTTTAGTCATAGTCATAGTCATACTTTATTGGTCCCGGGGGAAATTGGTTCCCCGGGATCAATAAGAGGCTAAAGCCCTAGAATTATGTCTAAAACAAGCAAAGCCAACAGAACTAGTCTTGAAATGTATAGACTCTAATTATGTCAGGAATGTGGTGAAAGGAATCTTCACATCTGGTCAACTACTGGATGGAGAAGACTCAGAGGTAAACTGCTTCCACATCTGTCCACTCAGAAGAATATTTATGTATTATTATTGACTTGACTATTAATACAGGTTTTACACATTTCAGGATGTACTGCAGGCCTCTTGCACAGCTCTAGTAATAAACTGGATGATAAACAAGTAAAACAAGCAGTTGGAGTGGACCTTACTATGGCAAGGGAGGCCAGCATTTTGGCAGTAAAAAGTAAAAAGATATCCAGATTGATGCTTCAAGAATTCTCCTAGACACCACTGAACCCAATTACAAAGGAATTCCAGCATGGTACAAATATGAAGCTGACGGTGAAGGTACAAGGCCTATAAAAAGTATTCACCTCCCTTAGAAGTTTTCATGTTCTATTGCTTTTACAACATTGAAACACAATGCATTTAATTTGGCTTTTTTGACACGGATCAACAGAAAAAAATTATTTTATGTCAAAGATAAAACATCTCTACAAAGTGAAATAAATTAATTACAAATATAAAAAAAATCAAAATAATTGCATAAGTATTCATCCTCTTCAAGTCAGTATTTAGTAAACATAGAAACATAGAAAATAGGTGCAGGAGTAGGCTATTCGGCCCTTCGAGCCTGCACCGCCATTCAGTATGATCATGGCTGATCATCCAACTCAGAACCCTGTACCAGCCTTCCCTCCATACCCCTTGATCCCTTTAGCCACAAGGGCCATATTTAACTCCCTCTTAAATATAGCCAATGAACTGGCCTCAACTGTTTCCTGTGGCAGAGAATTCCACAGATTCACCACTCTGTGTGAAGCAGCTTTTCCTAATCTCGGTCCTAAAAGGCTTCCCCTTTATCCTCAAACTGTGACCCCTCGTTCTGAAGTAGATGCACCTTTGGCACCAATTACAGCCTTGAGTCTGTGTGGATAGGTCTCTATCAGCTTTACACATCTGGACACTGCAGTTTTTACCCATTCTTCTTTACAAAACTGCCCAAGCTCTGTGAGATTGCACGGGGATTGTGAGTGAAAATCAAGTCCAGCCACAAATTCTCAATTGGATTAAGGTCTGGACTCTGACTTGGCCACTCCAGGACATTAACTTTGTTGTTTTTAACCCTTTCCTGTGTAGCTTTGATTTTATGTTTGGGGTCACTGTCTTGCTAGAAAACAAATCTCCCAAGTTGCAGTTCTCTTGCAGACTGCATCAGGTTTCCGTCCAGGATTTCCCTGTATTTTGCTGCATTCATTTTACCCTCTACCTTCACAAGCCTTCCAGGGCCTGCTGCAGTGAAGCATCCCCACAGCATGATGCAGCCACCATTGTGGTTCACAGTAGGCATGGTGTGTTTTTGGTGATGTGTTGTTTGGCTTACACCAAACAATGCATTTAGTCTGATGGCCAAAAAGCTCAATTTTGGTTTAATCAGACCATAGAACCTTCATCCTGCTGATTACAGAGTCTCCCACATGCCTCCTAGCAAACTCTAGCTGAGATTTCATATGAGTTTTTTTTCGACAGTGGCTTTCTCTTTGCCACTCTCCCGAAAAACTGTGACTGGTGAAGAACCGGGGCAACACTTGTTGTATGTGCAGTCTCTCCCATCTCAGCCACTGAAGCTTGTAACTCCTCCAGAGTCGTCATAGATCTCTTGGTGGCCTCCCTCACTAGTCCCCTTCTTGCATGGTCACTCAGTTTTTGAGGACAGCCTGCTGTAGGCAGAATTACAGCTGTGTCATAGTCTTTCCATTTCTTAATGATTGACCTAATTGCACTCCAAGGGATATTAAGTGACTTGGTAATTTTCTTGTATCCATCTCCTGACTTGTGCTTTTCAATACCTTTTCACGAAGTTGCTTGGTGTGTTCCTTTGTTTTCATGGTGTACTTTTTGCTGACTCACCAGTGGTTGGACCTTCTAGAAACAGGTGTGTTTTTACTACAATTAATTGAAACACCTTGACTACACACGGTAATCTCTATTTAACTAATTATGTGACTTCTAAAACCAACTGGCTGCACCAGTGATGATTTGGTGTGTCATAATTAAAGGAGGTGAATACTTACGCAATCAATTATTTTGAGTTTTATATTAGTAATTAATTTAGATCACTTTGTAGAGATCAGTTTTCACTTTGACATGAAAGAGTCTTTTTCTTGCTGATCAATGTCAAAAAAGTCAAATTAAATCCACTGTGATATAATGTTGTAAAACAATAAAACATGGAAACTTCCAAGGGGGATGAATACATTCCATAGAATCAGGATCAGAATCAGGTTTATTATCACCGGGCATGTGACATGAAATTTGTTAACTTAGCAGCAGCAGTTCAATGCAATACATAATCTAGCAGAGAAAGAGAAAAAATAGTAATAATAAATAAAATAAAACATAGTAATAAATAAACAAGTAAGTCAATTACGTATATTGAATAGATTTTTTTTTAAATGTGGAAAAAAAGAAATACTGTATATTAAAAAAATGTGAGGTCGTGTCCAAAGCTTCAAAATCCATTTAGGAATCGGATGGAAGAGGGAAAGAAGCTATTTCTGAAGCGCTGAGTGTGTGCCTTCAGGCTTCTGTACCTCGTACCTGATGGTAACAGTGAGAAAAGGGCATGTCCTGGGTGCTGGAGGTCTTTAATAATGGATGCTGCCTTTCTGAGACACCGCTCCTTGAAGATGTCCTGGGTACTTTGTAGGCTAGTGCCCAAGATGGAGCTGACTAGATTTACAACCTTCTGCAGCTTCTTTCGGTCCTGTGCAGTAGCCCTTCCATACCAGACAGTGATGCAGCCTGTCAGAATGCTCTCTACGGTACAACTATAGAAGTTTCTGAGTGTATTTGTTGACATGCTAAATCACTTCAAACTCCTAATAAAGTATAGCCGCTGTCTTGCCTTCTTTATGACTACATCAATATTTTGGGACCAGTTTAGATCCTCAGAGAACTTGACACCCAGGAACTTGAAGCTGCACACTCTCTCCACTTCTGATCCCTCTATGACGATTGGTATGTGTTCCTTCATCTTACCCTTCCTGAAGTCCACAATCAGCTCTTTCGTCTTACTGACGTTGAGTGCCAGGTTGTTGCTGCGGCACCACTCCACTAGCTGGCATATCTCACTCCTGTATGCCCTCTCGTCACCACCTGAGATTCTACCAACAATGGTTGTATCGTCAGCAAATTTGTAGATGGTATTTGAGCTATGCTTAGCCACATAGTCATGTGTATACAGAGAGTAGAACAGTGGGATAAGTACACATCCCTGAGGTGCACCAGTGTTAATCGTCAGCAAGAAGGATATGTTATCACCAATCCACACAGACTGTGGTCTTCCAGTTAGGAAGTCGAGGATCCAAATGCAAAGGGAGGTACAGAGGCCCAGGTTCTGCAACTTCTCAATCAGGATTGTGGGAATGATGGTTATTAAATGCTGAGCTATAGTCGATGAACAGCATCTTGATGTAGGTGTTTGTGTTGTCTAGGTGGTCTAGAGCCGTTGTGAAGAGCCATGGAGATTACGTCTGCCTTTGACATATTGTGGCAACAGGCATACTGCAATGGGTCCAGGTCCTTGCTGAGGCAGGAATTCAGTCTAGTCATAACCAACCTCTCAAAGCATTTCATCACTGTCGATGTGAGTGCTACCGGGCGATAGTCATTAAGGCAGCCCACATTATTCTTCTTTGGCACTGGTATAATTGTTGCCTTTTTGTTGCAAGTGGGAACTTCTGCCCCTAGCAGTGAGGTTGAAAATGTCCTTGAATACTCCCGCTAGTTGGTTGGCACAGGTTTTCAGAGCTTTACCAGGTGCTCCATCAGGACCTTCCACCTTGCGAGGGCTCACTCTCTTTAAGGACAGTCTAACATCAGCTTCTGAGACAGATCACAGGGTCATCAGGTGCAGCAGAAATCCTCACAGCTGTAGTTGTGTTCTCCCTTTCAAAGCATGCATAGAAAGTGTTGAGTTCATCTGGTAGTGAAGCATCACTGCCATTCAGGCTATTGGGTTTTGCCTTGTGGGAAGTAATGTCCTGCAGTCTCTTCCAGTGTTGCCAGAGGAACTATAAGGTTTGTGTGTACTGCCCTAAAAAAGATAAGAAGCAAATGCCTCCTACCCACAAGTGGGAAGTATTGATTCAAGGTCCACCAAGGATTTGGACAAAATCACGGTGGCGCACAAGCCACCTTAGGAGAAAGTAACCATGTTATACTGGTAGCCTTACATGCTGACCGATTGTAAGTGCTTCATTGCAAAATAAAGAATGTCTGTCCTATAATAAAAGACAAACAAAATCAATTGTGCCAATTAATTAGACAGACCCACTTCTGTCATCCCAAGCAACCCAGCTCATTGGAAACCTAATTAGTATATTTTCGTGATAATTGATCTTTGTGCAGGGTGTATGTGGTTAGTCTCCGTGACTTCTTGTAGTGAGACGGTAACCATCACAGTACTCCAAAACTCCATATTCTGGGACTCCCACCTGGCTACATGCCAACTGAGGGTCTTCCTTCAGTGATAAAGGCTTTCAAGGCATGTGTGAACAAACAGGCATACAATTGGAGTACAGCACTCCATTCCAGCAGTAATCGAGTGGCGAAGGAATCGAGAGATTAAATGAGGCCTGGCAAACTGGTCCACTCTACAGGCAAAGAAGGCTACACTTGTCCCTGAAATGCAGCTGTCGTAAACAAAATGTCAATTATGAAAATAGGATGTTACATAAGAATGACATGACATGAATATAAGAATGTTACATGTTATTTCTTAATGGATAGTGCCCATCTATAAACACATCTAATTGCCAATCATCGCCAAAACCCAATAGCATTTTGTTTACTAACAGTTACATTTTAAGGACAAGTATAGGCTTCTTTGCCTCTAGAGTAGACCAGTTTTGCCAGGCCTCCCTTAATCTCTCGATTCCTTCACTCCCTCATGCCTCTTGATTGCAGCTGGAATCTCTCCTCAAGGAACTGAGAGAGTTTAGGAGAATTCAAGAGAAAGCAAAAGAACTTGACAAGAGAGTTTGAAGACCACAAAAAGGGACTGCATCCAAGGAAAGAAATTCCTTAAAAGTAATTTCAGCCCTAGTTTCTATCCAGATGGAGACCTCATTGTCTCATTGCCCAGGTTATTGACAATGATGGTTCCGTCTGTCTAAGTAGACAATGGATGCGCCCCGGGGCGCAGACCTGGGCGATGAATATGGAGATCCTGGGCTGCCCAGACATCAAGATCCCCCTCTCAGTCTCGCGGATGTGGTCCAAAGGAATACGAAGCAGTACATTTGGCATCAGCTTGGCTGCAGGAGCTGCCGGGAGGTGACATGACACGTCATCCAACCGCCTGAGGAGCCCCACTCCGGATTTGTGTAGGGTTTACTCCTCAGCCTTCTCTTCTCCTGAAGATACCCACAAGGCAGTGGGATCCGTAACACTGGATAGGGGCCCATACCGGGTACTGTCAGCCGGAGCCAGCTGAGCCCGGGACTCGTGTAGGGCAGGGTCGTCACGCCCTGTAGTAGTGGCATATGGAGCCATTACCCACTACCATATATTGACAATAGGACTGTGGTAATCAAGAGTAGGAGGGGAAACAAGACCGTAAGTAAAACTGTCTCCATAGTTAACATCAAACTTTCTCCAGCAGGACTTATTCTCCCAGACTGTGTGGAACCTTTATATTAGACCAGTACAGGGAATGTATTGTTGTCTTCAGGGTTAGACAGAGTCACACTCCAGAAAGAAATATTGCTTTTGCTACATTTTTCTTTTAATATTTGTGCTTATAACAACATTGTTCTGTGCTGCCTTACGCACCATTTGCTTTTTCACAGACAAAGTCACCATTATTATGAAAATTGTCTCATCCTTAATGACTCAGAATATTATTTAAGGGTGATCCGAGAGTAATGATGATTCTAATTTAAATATCACTAAATGGCCCTTACGTTTTGATCATATGTGAACTAATACACTGGAAACCTTAAACCTTGCCTCTAGCAAAGTGATTGTTCTGGTCCACTTAAACATTCACTCTGACTGCATTAAACATAAATACACAGGAAGGCAAAGAATCACCTGCAGAAACATTATAAACACCCTAACATCCCTCCATAAATGAATAGAAGAACTCCTTGACATGAATCTCTCTACACTTCAAGTAAGCATAAACACTTATGTCATTGAATGGTCTCACTCAGGGTAACATGACATTGGAACTGTTAGACTAGAACATTGTGGAAAACTCCAGTTTTTTAAAAAAATCAAGACCTCTTCATTAGACAAATATCTTATTGCAATTTCTCTTTATGACTAATAAGTTTATAAACATACTTACTACAAAGATTTTAGATGTTTTCATGTCTCCAATTATGGCTAATATTCAATTCCATTGTTAAATGTCAAGGTAAACATAGAAACATAGAAAATAGGTGCAGGAGTAGGCTATTCGGCCCTTCGAGCCTGCACCGCCATTCAGTATGATCATGGCTGATCATCCAACTCAGAACCCTGTACCAGCCTTCCCTCCATACCCCCTGACCCCTTTAGCCACAAGGGCCATATCCAACTCCCTCTTAAATATAGCCAATGAACTGGCCTCAACTGTTTCCTGTGGCAGAGAATTCCACAGATTCACCACTCTCTGTGTGAAGAAGTTTTTCCTAATCTCAGTCCTAAAAGGCTTCCCCTTTATCCTCAAACTGTGACCCCTCGTTCTGGACTTCCCCAACATCGGGAACAATCTTCCTGTATCTAGCCTGTCCAATCCCTTTAGAATTTTATACATTTCAATAAGATCCCTCCTCAATCTTCTAAAATTCCAACGGGTATAAGCCTAGTTCATCCAGTCTTTCATCATATGAAAGTCCTGCCATCCCAGGAATCAATCTGGTGAACCTTCTTTGTACTCCCTCAATGGCAAGGATGTCTTTCCTCAGATTAGGGGACCAAAACTGCACACAATACTCCAGGTGTGGTCTCACCAAGGCCTTCTACAACTGCAGTAGTACCTCCCTGCTCCTGTACTCAAATCCTCTTGCTATGAATGCCAGGTAACATGACAACTTTCTGCATTCCTGGGTTATCTTATAAAAAGCTTCAGCAAAGTCCTTGACCCACCATTTTTTTACATGAAAGGTGCACTGAAGCAGAAGCTAAGATAAAGCAAAAAATTTTCCTCCCTGTTCAATGAAACTGATAAGTCCAGTAAGTTATTAGAAATTTTAGTTCTACAGTCTATTGTATCTACCTAGATGTCATATTTGCCCTTAATCTGTGTACATACATCTATTGATGCTTCTAAACACATCTTCAGTGATGTTCCTAGAATCATCAGGTGTTTCGGGTCTTTCAACATCATACAACCTCCTCCAGGTGACCCAGCTGGGGCTGATCAGACCCCAGCTTGTGTCCAGATGGCTAGCTACTTATGACTCCATGGCTCCCCTCTTTTGAGCCACAGCCATCTTGAGACCCTCTCTGCCGCATCGGTGGTACTGCGGATGGCTCTCCTCTTCCTCTCTCCCTCGATGCCCAAAATACTGAAGGCTCTAACTAAAGAATGGGCTACGAATCCCCTACAACCAACCTCCACTGGGAGATACCTTGCTCTCTAGTGAATATTTTGTACTGCGGTATAAAGAATAACTTCAATTTCAATTTCTCCTTCCAGTAAAAATATTTTTCCCTCCACTCCCCTCTTCTATTCCACACTTCGGCCCCTTACCTCTTTTCACCTGCCTATCACCTTCCCTGGGTTCACTCCGCCTTCCCTTTTCCTATGGTCCACCCTCCTCTACAATCAGATTCCTTCCTCTCCAGCCCTTTCCCTTTTCTACCCACCTCACTTCACCTATCATCTAATCTATTTGTTTATTTATTGAGATACAGTGCAGAATAGGCCCTTTTGGCCCTTTGAGTTGCACCACACAGCAATCCACCGATTTAATCCAAGCTTAATCACGGGACAATTTAACCTACCAACCGGTACATCCGTGGGAGGAAACTGGAGCACCCAGAGGAAACCCACACGGTCTTGAGGAGAACATACAAACTCCTTGCAGACAGCAGCAGGAACTGAATCCTGGTTGCCTGTACTGTAAAGTGTTGTGCTAACCACTGCGCAATCTTCCTCCCTTTCCCCCACTTTTTTATTCAGTCATCCTTCCTTTCCAGTCCTGAAGAAGGGTCTCAACCCCAAAACATTGACTATTCATTCATTTCCATACATGCCGTCTGACTTGCTGAGTTCCTCCAGCATTTTGTGTGTGCTGCTTTGGATTTCCAGCATGTACAGAATCCCACCACTAAGCACATCTTTCCCTCCCCGCCTCTCTCTGCTTTCCGCAGAGATCGCTCCCTACGCGACTCCCTTGTCCATTCGTTCCCCCCATCCCTCCCCACTGATCTCCCTCCTGGCACTTATCCTTGTAAGCGGAACAAGTGCTACACATGCCTTTACACTTCCTCCCTTACCACCATTCAGGGCCCCAGACAGTCCATCCAGGTGAGGTGACACTTCACCTGTGAGTTGGCTGGGGTGATATACTGCGTCCAGTGCTCCCGATGTGGCCTTCTATATATTGGCGAGACCCAACGCAGACTGGGAGATCATTTTGCTGAACACCTACGCTCTGTCCGCCAGAGAAAGCAGGATCTCCCAGTGGCCACACATTTTAATTCCACATCCCATTCCCATTCTGATATGTCTATACACGGCCTCCTCTACTGTAAAGATGAAGCCACACTCAGGTTGGAGGAACAACACCTTATATTCTGTCTGGGTAGCCTCCAACCTGATGGCATGAACATTGACTTCTCTAACTTCCACTAATGCCCCACCTCCCCCTCGTACCCCATCCGTTATTTATTTATATACACACATTCTTTCTCTCTTTCCCCTTTTTCTCCCTCTGTCCCTCTCACTATACCCCTTGCCCCTCCCCTTTTTCTTTCTCCCTAGGCCTCCTGTCTCATGATCCTCTCATATCCCTTTTGCCAATCACCTGTCCAGCTCTTGGCTCCATCCCTCCTCCTCCTGTCTCCTCCTATCATTTTGGATCTCCCCCTCCCCCTCCCACTTTCAAATCTCTTACTAGCTCTTCCTTCAGTTAGTCCTGACGAAGAGTCTCGGCCCGAAACGTCGACTGTACCTCTTCCTAGAGATGCTGCCTGGCCTGCTGTGTTCACCATCAACTTTGATGTGGGTTGCTTGAATTTCCAGCATCTGCAGAATTCCTCATGTTTACAGAATTTATCATGTTTGTTTTTCACTATTGGAGACAAATTGATAATTCTAAATTTTGGGGTTACACAGATAACATTTCTTCCTAAAGAGACATTGTTATATACACAGACAAGCCTGCAATTACTGCTGTGTATTCAGTTGCATGGTGCTACTATCAATGGCCAGAGAGAGAAAAAAACAATTTGGCCCAGAATAATTTCCATGATTCTTAACAAAAAATGATAGAGTAAAACTGCTTGTATATCCATGCCTTGACAGTGCTCACTCTCATTAAAGCACTGATGTGATCCTTCAGATCAAAAGCACAAAATTTCTGATGACAAAATTTATTCAGTCATGTTGCTATCAGAGTATCACTTACTTCTTAAAGTTTATAAGGGAAATGACTCAGATTAATTTGATGATTTGATCTATGTTCGGTATCTCAAGATTGAAACACCAGTCCAGTTTTAAGAAATGATTTAAGATAGATGTTCTAAAAGGAGTTGATAGAAATGCTAGAGGAGCTCAGCAGGCCAGGCAGCACCTATGGAAAAGAGTAAACAGTCAATATTTTGGGCCGAGACCTTTCATCAGGACTCAATGATGAGTACTCGATCAGTCTTGATGAGGGGTCTTGGCTCAAAATGTCGACTATCGACTCTTTTCCATAGATGGTGCCTGGCTTGCTGAATTCCTCCAGCATTTTGTGTACGCTGCTTGGATTTCCAACATCTGCAGATTTTCTCTCATTTGGTATGCGTTAACAATGGTTGGAAGAAATTCAGTCAATTTAAAAGGATATTTCTCTGTGTAGTATGAGAGTAACTGAAATGACATGATCAAATGAGCAAGACACCTCCTTTCACAAATTTCCTTTGCAGACTCATACTAAACCCCTGACCGGCTTAACGCTCTAGCTGAAACAAAAGCTAAGACCTTTCTAGCTGTTGCACATTTGCTTCCGCAGTAGCAAATTCAGTTTCTGGGTGAACTAGCGCTGCGTTAAATTGGTTTACAGATTTATTTTGCACTTTTCCAATAGACAATTCCCTTAGCTATTGGAATTATTGTTTTTGTACTGCTCTTTTTGTTGAGACAAAGAAGTTTAGTGACTTTTTTGTGTAATATCTCCACTCCAAAAACTTCATTAACTCCCATACCAAGACTCATAGAAAAGTACAGCACAGAAACAGGCCCTTCATCCATCTAGTCCATGCCAAACCACTTAATCTGCCTATTCCCATCAATCAGCACTGGAACCATAGCCCAAGCATCCATATACCTATCCAAACTTCTCTTAAACATTGAAATCGAACTCACACGCACCACTTGTGCTGGTATAAAGTTCCACTATCTCATGACCCTCTGAGTGACGAAGAGCCTCACCCAACCTCAGTGGAAAAAGCTTGCTTGTATTTACCCTATCTATACCCCTCATAATTTTGTTTACCTCTATCAAATCTCCCCTCAATCTTGTACGTTCTCCGGAATGAAGTCCTAACCTGTTTCATCTTTCCTTATAACTCAGGTCCTCCAGACCCTGCAACATCCTTGTACATTTACTCTGTACTTTTTCAACCTTATTTACAGCTTTCCTGTCAGTAGGTGATCAAAACTGCAGACAATACTCCAAGTTAGACCTCACCAATGTCTTATAAATTTCAACAT
Organism: Mobula hypostoma; assembly: GCF_963921235.1. Taxonomy (NCBI): domain Eukaryota; kingdom Metazoa; phylum Chordata; class Chondrichthyes; order Myliobatiformes; family Myliobatidae; genus Mobula; species Mobula hypostoma. Next base: position 6,171,062 of record NC_086115.1, read on the forward strand.
AACGTCCCACCTCCTGCCCACTCGTCCCTCCCCACTGATCTCCTTCCTGGTACTTACCCTTGCAAGCAGAACAAGTGCCACACCTGCCCCCACACTCCTCCCTCACTACCTTTCAGATCCCCAAACTGTCCTTCCAGGTGAGGTGATACTTTACCTGCAAGTCTGTTGGAGTCATCTACTGTATCCGGTGCTCTCAGTGTGGCCTGGTGATCGCATCTTCTGTACTCAATACATTGATTTATGAAGGCCAAGAGCCCAAAGTTTGAGACCTGACATAGACTGGGATATCGCTTCGCCAAGCATATTCGCTCTGACCGTCAGAAAAAGCAGGATCTCCTGGTAGCCACCTGTTTTATTCTACTTCCCACACCCATTACAACATCTCAGTCCATGGCCTCCTCTGTTGCCAGGATGAGGCTGCACTCAGATTGGAGGAGCAACATCTTATATTCCACCTGGGTATGAACATTGATTTCTCAAACTTCTGATAATTGCCCCCTCCCCCTCACCATCCCCCAATGTTGTTTTTCTCTCTCACCTTATCTCCTTATCTGCCCATCACCTCCCTCTGGTGCTCCTCCCCCTTCCCTTTCTTCTATAGCCTTTTGTCCTCTCCCATCAGATTTCCCCTTCTCCAGACCATTATCTCGTTCACCAACTTCCCAACTTTTTACTTCACCCTTTCCCCCTCTCCCAGGTTCACCTATCACCTGCCACCTTGTATTTCTTCTTCCCCTCCCCCCACCTTCAAACATTGACTACTCCTTTCTGTAGGTTCTGCTTGGCTGGCTGAGTTCCTGCTGAGTTTTGTGTGTGTTGCTTTGGATCCACTGCGTCTACAGATTTTCTTGTGTTTGTGATCCCATCCTCTGTACTCAGTACATTGAGTTATGAAGGCCAAGAGCACAAAACTTTGCTTACCACCCTATCTACCTGTGACACCACTTTCAATGAATTACGTACCTGTATTCTCAGATCCCTTTGTTTTACCACACTCCTCAGTGCTCTACCATTCACTGTGTGAGACCCACCTGGATTGGTCCTTCCGAAGTGCAACACCTCTTACTTCACTGCATTAAATTCCATCTGCCATTTGTCAGCCCATTTTTCCACCCGATGCAGATCCCTCTGCATGCCTCTCTTCAGGACCTGAAGTGGACACCCAAAGCAGACACTCTTAGTAAAAAGGCTCAGCAGAGGTTGCATTTCCTACGTCAACTCAGGAAGTACAACCTGCCTCAGGAGCTGCTGATTCAATTCTATTCAGGAATAATCCAGTCTGTTCTCTGTTCGTCCATCACTGTCTGGTTTGGATCAGCTACCAAACAAGACAAGAATAGACTCCAAAGAACCGTCAGGGCTGCGGGAAGGATTATTGGTGCGAAGCTGCCCTCGATCCAGGACTTATATGCATCTAAAGTCAGGAAGCGAGCAAGCAGCATCATTGTAGACCCATCACACCCTGGACATCACCTGTTCCAACTCCTTCCTCCTGGTAAGCACTTTAGATCACTGTATGCCAGGACAAATAGGTACAAGAACAGTTTCTTTCCGTATGCCATCAGTCTTATGAACACTTGAATTTTAGTCTATTATAAACCAAGTCCACCTGTACATACACAGGTATACCTCATTGTTATAGTTCACCATTATTTGCACTGTTGTTTTGTTTGCTTTTTCATTCTGTACAGTGAGAGCTCAGGGAAACCGGCATCAAATTCCCTGTATGTGTCCACATACTTGGCAATAATAAAGGATTCTGATTCTGAAGCCATGATAGCCTTCTTTGCTGTCCACAATACCCACAATCTTGGAGCCATCCACAAATGGTAGCTAAACCCGCCATGGAGAATAAACAGGGAAGTAAACCAACCTTTGAAGATTGGGTAGTTACAGTATAATGTCCCTTTAATGAGAGTACTTGAGGCTATTTATATCTGATAGTGCATAAAGTCTTTGTTTGAGTTTAGAACTTCGCCATCAGCAAGCACAATCCATTTGGGATGATGGATGCCAATTCAAAAAGCAGTGACTTTTACTAATTTTGTTATTTATTTTGACTTTAAAAAACTTCAGACCCTTGCCAAGATGTCATGAAAAGACTTGACACCGCTTGAAGATATTACCCTACTGGACCAAATTAAAAGCCATCCACCTCACACTGCTCACAAACAAGAGAAAATCTGCAGATGCTGGAAATTCAAGCAAAATACACGAAATGGAAACAAGTGCAGTCGATGTTTCAGGGCAAGACATTCCATAACACAAGTCAAAGAGAACTGTTGGGCACTCTGGTTGCTAATTTATGCATTCCCAATATCATCTGTTTGGTTGGCAAGTTTTGATGAAATTGCCACTGTAAAGACGCGTGTTTACCATCTGCAGAGTTATGGTTCTTCCTGTGTTCCAGTGTCTCATCCTTCTTTTTTCGGAAGTGCCTGCTCTACTAACAGTCGGTCAGGTCTTGTGCTTTGAGGTGCCTCTCACCGTACCCCACCCTCGCCAACGACTATTTAGCCTAATGTGCCTGTTGGGAATCACTGCTTTAAAGAAAAAGATGGTTGTTGGCTCCACAGAAGTGTTAGCACCACAGTTAATTCAAGAAAGCACATAGGAGTAAGGTAGCGCTGATGCTGTAGATGCAGAAACCTGGAAATCATACTTCAAAAATTTTGTGCAGATCATATCTACAATGCTGTTGAAACAGGCCTTTTTTATATTTCTATTTATGCTGTATATATCAAAATTACAGGACAGAGAGTGTTAAAAATAAAATGTATTTGAACATAAGGATTATAACTTTGAAATCAAATCATTGCTTTAGATATACATGTAAATTATCACAAAAGATTCTGCATATTTTCCCTTCCTTTCCAGTCCTGATGAAGGATCTCGGCCTGAAATGTTGGCCATTTATCCCTCTCCATTGATGCTACCTGACCTGGTGAGTTCTTTTAACTAATCTGGTACATCAAAATATTTTAAAATGTAGCCACCATTTTAAGTGTTGGAATTGTGCACAGCACTTTCCCTCCAACAATAATGTGATGCCTATAAGTGACTACAGTATCATAACAGACAATAAACAACAGCCACTGGATTACAACACATTCAATTGATATAGCAACTTTAATATAGGGAAAGAACTTCAAATAGCTTCATGGAAGGATAGTGAAATCAATTTGAAAACAGCCGCTAAAAACTTGGTCAAGAAGTAGATTTCCAGAAGCATTGTAAAAGGAGGGTAGAGAGGCAGTGAGAGGGTATAGAGATTGAAGCTTTGGCAAGTAATGGTACAGGCAAAGCAAATGCAGTACAGTGATTATATTCACAATAGGACGAAACCAGATTTAGAGGACTGGAGATATCTGAAGAAATTACAGTGGCAGAGAGGGTTAATACAAGGAACAATTTTGAACATAAGGATTATAACTTTGAAAACAAAGCATTGTTAAACTGGGAGCAGATGGAGAAGTCAAGGCTCAAATTAGGAAGAGTCAAGTTTAGAATGATAGGTGCCTGCATAAAGGATGAATCAATAGAACTTTATTTGTATTATGGAGACAGAGGACTTCCCCTCCATGGGCGGAATATCAACCAGCTACCTACCATCCAGCAGAGGAATTGAGGGGGAGGGCGGGTGTTGGGGACGGTGGAATCTGAGACTGAATAATCTAGTTTGATACCCGCTAATCGGTGATTGGGAACATGGTGATCTCGCAATCATGCCAGGAAAATGGACTTGACTAAAAAGACCGAGGTTGCATTTGCTTACCGTCATGATGCTTGCAGAGTTTCAGACACAGGGCAGGCTTGGGCAGGAAAGGCTGGGAGGCAGAGCTGAGGGTCAGGAAAAAAGGTTACAGGTTGGACCCACCACCTCCTGTCTGGCTGCCAGTGACAGTGGATCCACCTCCTGTCTGGCTGCCAGTGACAGTAGATCCACCCCCTGTCTGGCTGCCAGTGACAGTGGCCCTGCCTCCTGTCTGGCTGCCAGTGACAGTGGCCCCGCCTCCTGTCTGGCTGCCAGTGACAGTGGCCCCGCCTCCTGTCTGGCTGCCAGTGACAGTGGATCCACCCCCTGTCTGGCTGCCAGTGACAGTGGCCCCGCCTCCTGTCTGGCTGCCAGTGACAGTGGCCCCGCCTCCTGTCTGGCTGCCAGTGACAGTGGCCCCGCCTCCTGTCTGGCTACTAGTGTGGGTGCCGCTGAATTTCTCTGACCGGCCCCCTATAGCTACCCCGCTGTCGTCGCCTGTCTGTCTGGTGGTTTTGCCTCTGATCTTCTCTGTCTGACTGCCCACTGCCTTGCCGCCGACACTATCTGTCTGGACGCCCGCAGCACTACCGCTGACGAAATCTGTCTGGCTGCCGACGGTCCTGCTGCCGTTTGTCTGGCCGCCGCCGCCTCCCGGCTCCGTGTCGCCAACGCTCAGCCGCGATACCGCGGCCACCCCAATCTCTCCGCGTCCTCTGTGCATCCTAGCAACGACGTCAGCCGTGCGTCTGCGCGTCTCTACGTCCTCGCGACATGGCTCCGCCTCCGAGCGAAAAAATTCTTACATGTGAACTCTCGAATGAAATACTGACTTGTGTAAGTGTAAATACATTGGTCATAAAAGACGAGGGAATGGAGGGGGCAAGCACCTTTATATTCAAAGGTCTTACTCTTCAAAAGCGGCGGGACTGAGTGCTGTGGGGTTCGAGCGGTAAATTTAATTATTATTCACTCTACGGCCCATTGGGCGCAGTTGGAAGTGCAATAGGAAGCGTTACTCCTTCAGGGGCACGTGGGCCAAGTGGGCGGGGCCAGATCCTGTGGGTGGAGTTAGATGTAATTGGCACGGCCAGATACTGTGGGCAGAGTTAGATGTAATTGGCACGGAGAGATACTGTGGGTGGAGTTAGATGTAATTGGCACGGAGAGATACTGTGGGTGGAGTTAGATGTAATTGGCACGGAGAGATACTGTGGGTGGAGTTAGATGTAATTGGCACGGGCAGATACTGTGGGCGGAGTTAGATGTAATTGGCATGGGCAGATACTGTGGGTGGAGTTAGATGTAATTGGCACGGGCAGATACTGTGGACGGAGTTAGATGTAATTGGCACGGAGAGATACTGATGGGGGAGTTAGATGTAATTGGCACGGGCAGGTTCTGTGTGTGGAGTTAGATGTAATTGGCACGTTTAGATACTGTGGGTGGAGTTAGATGTAATTGGCACATTTAGATACTGTGGGTGGATTTAGATGTAATTGGCACGGGCAGATTCTGTGGGTGTGGTTAGATGTAATTGGCACGGGCAGATTCTGTGGGTGGAGTTAGATGTAATTGGCACGGAGAGATACTGATGGGGGAGTTAGATGTAATTGGCACGGGCAGGTTCTGTGTGTGGAGTTAGATGTAATTGGCACGTTTAGATACTGTGGGTGGAGTTAGATGTAATTGGCACATTTAGATACTGTGGGTGGATTTAGATGTAATTGGCACGGGCAGATTCTGTGGGTGTGGTTAGATGTAATTGGCACGGGCAGATTCTGTGGGTGGAGTTAGATGTAATTGGCACGGGCAAATACGGTGGGTGGAGTTAGATGTAATTGGCACGAGCAGATACTGTGGGTGGAGTTAGATGTAATTGGCACGGGCAGATACTGTGGGTGGAGTTAGATGTAATTGGCACGGCCAGATACTGTGGGTGGAGTTAGATGTAATTGGTACGGGCAGATACTGTGGGTGGAGTTAGATGTAATTGGTACGGGCAGATACTGTGGGTGGAGTTAGATGTAATTGGCATGGGCAGATACTGTGGGCAGAGTTAGATGTAATTGGCACGGGCAGATACTGTGGGTGGAGTTAGATGTAATTGGCACGGGCAGATACTGTGGACGGAGTTAGATGTAATTAGCAGGGCAGATACTGTGGGTGGAGTTAGATGTCATTGGCACGGAGAGATACTGTGGGTGGAGTTAGACGTCATTGGCATGGGCAGACACTGTGGGTGGAGTTAGATGTAATTGGCATGGCGAGATACTGTTGGTGGAGTTAAATGTATTTGGCATGGGCAGATTCTGTGGGTGGAGTTAGATGTAATTGGCACAGAGAGATACTGATGGGGGAGTTAGATGTAATTGGCACAAGCAGATTCTGTGGGTGGATTTAGATGTAATTGGCACAGCGAGATACTGTGGGTGGAGTTAGATGTAATTGGCACGGGCAGGTTCTGTGTGTGGAGTTAGATGTAATTGGCACGTTTAGATACTGTGGGTGGAGTTAGATGTAATTGGCACGTTTAGATACTGTGGGTGGATTTAGATGTAATTGGCACGGGCAGATTCTGTGGGTGTGGTTAGATGTAATTGGCACGGGCAGATTCTGTGGGTGGAGTTAGATGTAATTGGCACGGAGAGATACTGTGGGTGGAGTTAGTTGTAATTGGCACGAGCAGATACTGTGGGTGGAGTTAGATGTAATTGGTACGGGCAGATACTGTGGGCGGACTTAGATGTAACTGGCACGGGCAAATACGGTGGGTGGAGTTAGATGTAATTGGCACGAGCAGATACTGTGGGTGGAGTTAGATGTAATTGGCACGGGCAGATACTGTGGGTGGAGTTAGATGTAATTGGCACGGCCAGATACTGTGGGTGGAGTTAGATGTAATTGGTACGGGCAGATACTGTGGGTGGAGTTAGATGTAATTGGTACGGGCAGATACTGTGGGTGGAGTTAGATGTAATTGGCATGGGCAGATACTGTGGGCAGAGTTAGATGTAATTGGCACGGGCAGATACTGTGGGTGGAGTTAGATGTAATTGGCACGGGCAGATACTGTGGGCAGAGTTAGATGTAATTGGCACGGGCAGATACTGTGGACGGAGTTAGATGTAATTAGCAGGGCAGATACTGTGGGTGGAGTTAGATGTCATTGGCACGGAGAGATACTGTGGGTGGAGTTAGACGTCATTGGCATGGGCAGACACTGGGTGGAGTTAGATGTAATTAGCATGGCGAGATACTGTTGGTGGAGTTAAATGTATTTGGCATGGGCAGATTCTGTGGGTGGAGTTAGATGTAATTGGCACGGAGAGATACTGATGGGGGAGTTAGATGTAATTGGCACAAGCAGATTCTGTGGGTGGATTTAGATGTTATTGGCACAGCGAGATACTGTGGGTGGAGTTAGATGTAATTGGCACGGGCAGGTTCTGTGTGTGGAGTTAGATGTAATTGGCACGTTTAGATACTGTGGGTGGAGTTAGATGTAATTGGCACGTTTAGATACTGTGGGTGGATTTAGATGTAATTGGCACGGGCAGATTCTGTGGGTGTGGTTAGATGTAATTGGCACGGGCAGATTCTGTGGGTGGAGTTAGATGTAATTGGCACGGGCAGATTCTGTGGTTGGAGTTAGATGTAATTGGCACGGAGAGATACTGTGGGTGGAGTTAGATGTAATTGGCACGGGCAGGTTCTGTGGACGGAGTTAGATGTAATTGGCACGTTTAGATATTGTGGGTGGATTTAGATGTAATTGGCATGGGCAGATTCTGTGGGTGGAGTTAGATGTAATTGGCACGGAGAGATACTGTGGACGGAGTGGACCAATAAGACAAGAAGGGGAGGAATTATATTGACTCATCTTAGAATGGGGCATACTCTGCTTAATTATTCCTTATATTTTGTTGGAAATCATCACTCTGGGGTGTGTAGGTGTTGTCATCATTTTGAAACAGTTGAACATTCTTTTACAATGTGAAGTCTACAAGGTTGAAAGAAAGCAAATACAGGCCGCACTACCAGCTTTGGGGGTTGACGGTTTTAATTTTAAAACTTTGCTAAATCATGAAAGTGACTTTAATTTAGTTCATAATATTGTCTTGAATTATTTAAAATCTGCAAGGCTTTTAGGGGCAATTTCATTTTCATTTTTAAAAGAACTAGTCGGGGTTTTATTTCCCAACTCTTTACACTGCACTCCATGCTAGCTGGTAATGCACCTTTAAGGCGGACTGCCAACCGCCATTAAAAGTCAGAAGAAGGAAAAGAAAAAGAAAGTTGGGCCATATTTTGTGGATGGGTCAGGTGTGGTGGGCGAAGCTTTATGTTGTGAGGGACCAGGTGCTGTCAGTTGGAGATTCTTCCCGAATGCCTTTGAAGGCCTCTCGGGCTAACTTGCCAAATGGCTAATGAGAGACCTCAGCCACAGATGGGATTGAAGCTAACTAGATGGACTGGGTGTGTATGCTTGCAGGAAGTGCCATGCTTCCATGTATTCCTAACTCAAGACTCAACGTTTCCTGTGCAATTCCACATATTCTTTCTCCACAGTACACGTACTCTTACAAGTCAGGAAGCATTTTACATTTTCTTCAAAATATTGACTTGTTATCTTGGGATGATTGCGAACGGGCATAAAGGGAGTTTTTTGAGGACAGGCTTGTTCTGCCTCACCTGGAAGGATTAGAGTAGTTTCTGAAGTTACCTGCTGGGAAGATCACTTGGTAAGTTTCATTTAGAAGTCAGCAGCCCATCTACCAGCTTGGGATCAGAGATGCAATTGTCTGCATTAGAGCTTTAAGAGGCACAATTGAATCTTTTCCATGAGTAAGCCTGAAGGACATCTATAATAAGCAGAGGAGCCATTGGAAATCAAGGGGTAAATAAGTCTTAAGGGGTTGTAGCTGAAGGACTACATAGTCACATGTACAAAAAATGTCAGTGAGCCTTGTAAATTAAAATCTACAAAAACAAATAATGAAAGGGAAAGGAAAGATGAACATAGAATTAAAAGAGACAGGACTGGTAATTACTTTTTTTTATAATTGACAATAATTAAGGTAAGCAATAATGCGATACTAAATATTAATTTTCAGTGTCAATTGGTAGGAATTCTGATGTATTGTAAGTTGTATAAATATTTTATACTTCAAGTTAGTATTAACAAATCTCTTGCCAAGTTATTTTTCACTTGCAGCTTCTGGAAGAGCTGGTAAACTTCAAGAACATAGTAAAAAGCACTGTATACCATAACTTGAAATATTGTATTGAATGCACACATCTTTCAAGCCATTTCTATTCATCTCTCTTTTCATCTATTTGAGTCTTGTTTCCCATGTAATGATCATGAACCAAATCTGATGTTATCTACATTCAGCCTATATGCAGTGCCTTGTTCTACCGTGGAAAGCTCGTGGGCACCAAAAATAACCACAAGTGTTCACTATAAGAAATAGAATGTCTTCTGAGAAGCAAGTCTGAAGAAAGTCCTTGTTTCCTCTGACAACACTAAAAGGAAACGTGTGTTTTTCCACATCACTGAGGAATGTTAACTGATAACTGTGCCAGTGGATAACAATAAATCTGCATTATGAGCAGTGACAACACTTAATTAGACAAAATGAAGTCTGGGGTGTGAAGGGTGTAATACAACTGGCAATCTTTGTTTTTATACCATAGTTAACTGCAGTAGCAACACTGTTTTTGCCAAATGCAAAAAATAGCAAGTGTTTAACTAGCTATTTATACCCAGAATAATTCCCTAGTATACTGCCATGTAAAACAGATGTCTTTTATAAGTGTACTGCCATTTTAAATCTCCTTCACAGCCAATGCAGATGGAAAGTGCGCGCGTGTGTGTGTGTTTGTGTGCAAAGCAATACAGGCTATTTACCCATAGAGCAATTTGGATGGATACAGGCCCTTCGGCCCAACCAGCCCATGCCAAGCACAATGCCCACTCAGCCAGTCCCAATTTCCATCATTTGGTCTCTAAAAGCTGCTGCAGGTCTCTTTTAAATCTTGCCCCTCTCACCTAAACCTCTCCCTTAGTTTTGATCTCCCTGCCATGGGGAAAAGACTGTTTACTTTGAGCAGTTTTGTAAAAAAGAATGGCAGAAAAATTGCAGTGCCCAGATGTGCAAAACCTATCCACACAGACTCAAGGCTGTAATTGCTGGGGAATTCCATGGGGAAAAGGCCATCTACTTTATCTGTGCCTCTCATAATTTTTAACATTTCTATAAGGTCACCCTCATTCTTCTACATATTTTGATATTTGTTTACTTATTTGTCACATGTATATCCATAAATTCAGTGAAATGCATCATTTGTGTTAACACCAACATGTGTTGGGTCACCCCACAAGTGTCACCAGACATTCAAGCAACCTTGATGTGGGTGTGATTTGTCTGCAACAAGAAAAGGAATTCGAAAATTAAGACATTCCGCTTAGATTTGTTAAGAAAAAGTTAATTGTGATTCTTCTTTGGGACATGCCAAAATAAAATGCAAGTTCGAAGACAAAATGGTGTCAAGCTGGAATATGGTGATGGCATGTTTTCCCTCTTATTGATCAATGTTCGATCCCTACTTGAATGTACATCATAAAGATGAAATACTGGTGAAGAATATTTTCCTCCTTACAGACCTGTTGTCTCCTTTTTCTTAAATCATGTGTCTGGGCTGAGGGTCAGAAGAGATAAGGGGGTGCAGTTGATACCACCAAGGGATGGAAAAGTATTGGGGTGATAATTATGTAATATTTTGAAGGAATTCTACTTTCTTTGTTCATTGGGAGAGTTGTGGACTTAGCCAAGGTCACAACCAGTGCAAAGAAGATAGGTACAGGAATGTTGAGAGAGTTGGGTATGTTGAATCAGAGTTTGAGAGGGAGAAGGAGAAGCTTGTTTAGTGGATGATACAGTCTCTATAAAAGGTATTCAACCCCCACCCCCTTAGAAGTCTTCATTTTATATTGCTTTACAACATTGAATCACAGTGGATTTAATTAGGCTTTTTTGACACCAATCTACAGAAAAGATTCTTTTGTATCAAAGTGAAACCAAATCTCTGCAAATTTGTCCAAGTTTATGACAATTATTAAACACAAAATAATTTATTGCATAATTACTCATCCCCTTCAAATTAATATTTAGTAGATGCACCTTTGGCAGAAATTACAGCCTTGAGTCTGTGTGGATAAGTCTCTATCAGCTTTGCACATCTGGGCACTGCAATTTTTCCTCCATTCTTCTTTACAAAACTGTTCAAGCTCTGTCAGATTGCATGGGGATCATGAGTGAACAACCCTTTTCAATTCCAGCCACAAATTCTCAATTGGATTGAGGTCTGGACTCTGACTTGTCCACTCCAGGACATTAAATTTGTTGTTTTAAGCCATTCCTGTGTAGCTTTGGCGTTATGCTTGGGGTCACTGTCTTGCTGGAAAACAAATCTTCTCGCAAGTCACAGTTCTCTTGCAGACTGTATCATGATTTCCTGCAGGATTTCCCAGTATTTTGCTGCATTCATTTTACCCTCTACCTTCACCAGCCTTCTAGGGTCTGCTGCAGTGAAGCAGAGATTTACAATGTGAAAATTAACAATAGACAAACAATATGCCTTATGTCAGAAGTGAACAGCAAATTTGTTAAAATGGAATTGGCCACTGGTTTACTGTTTCAGCCATTCCACAAAATGAGTTGGAATAGATACCCAGACATCCGACCTCTCCCGGAAGTGCCGGGAGTCTCCCGCATATTAATAGTGGCTCCCTGATGCCGGCAAATTATATACAATGTCCCGGAAATCAATTTGTTGAGAGCGAGTGAGCGAGAGAGAGCGTGAGAGAGAACGAGCCCAGCCACAAGAGAGAGAGAGCGAGCGCGAGAGAGAGAGAGCGAGTATGGCAGAGTGTTCTAAAAAAAGAAAATATAATACGTACGTCACCCCAGACTACACTAAAGTGTACCCCCTGCCTAATAGGGGTAAAAAATAATGACAGTGTTGCTCGCTGCACTGTTTGCAACAGTGACTTTTCTACTGCCTATGGTGGGTTAAGACTGTAAAAGACATGTTGAGGTGAGTTTAACAGGTGTCATTTGTTTATAATGTTATTTAAACTCGCTGGCTAGCTGCTAAGGAGCTACTCTATTGCAGACATCCCACTTCTCCCGGAAGTTCCGGGAGTCTCCCGCAAACTGATGGTGCTACCTCCCTGAAATGAGTTTTTGCAGGGTGGGATGTCTGGATACTGAACTGAAGCCTGCAGGTATCCAACTAATAACTTATACTGGAGAAAAGATAACTCCTATGGGAATGGCATCCATAACAGTGAAATACAATAACCAACAAGACACATTAGGCTTGTATATGGTAAAAACAAGAGGGCCAGCATTGCCAGGATATGAGTGGCCGAGACAACTACAACTTGTTTGGAGATCCAACCACTATTTGCGTACCATTACCCTGCAACAGAGACAACTGAAAGTGAATTAAGAAAGGAACTGGATGATGCTACGACTGTTTCCATACTGAACAGAGGGCAAACAGGTGTGGGTGTCAATCTCTGGTCGGAAAGCATATTGGACCAAGGGCAGACCATGCAGCTCAGAAGAATCATGGAAGTGACGAAAGCAGTGGTCTGACTGCAACAGTTTTTGTAGACAACATATCTGAGAAAGCTCCTGAATATGTTAATCAGGCAGTTACTTGCAAAATATGGCTTGATTTTAAACTGGAAGAGAATTCACGGAGTTTCAGGAAAATTGCAAGCATTCCGCTTTTGTGAGTGTAAAGAACCAGAATCTTCCCTGCATGCATTAAGGTTATTGCATGAACTTCACATGGGAGACAACAAGCTCTTGTGAAAATAGACGCAAAGACCAAACCCAGCTGGATGAATGGAAGGCCTAAAATAAAGGAGTCAATGGAGATGTGAAAACAGGGTTTGTCAGATGATGTTGTGGATGAGGAAGCCAAGAGAAGAGATCAGATCATACAGAAAGCTATAGAACGATTGGTAAGGGAATACTCCAGTGAACTAAATATACCTTCACAAGATCAAGATACACAAATTAGAAAGAATAAGATAAGAAAGAGGAGGATGACAAGAGTTTACAAAGAAAAATAATTTCAGGATATATATTGTATACATTTCTCTGACATTAAATGTACCTTTGAAACCTTTGTAATGCTTTGGAGATGGAAGAGGATAAATGAGACCGAATTTCTCGAGAAATTACCAAATGCAGAGGAACACAGAAGAAACTAGAAGAAGAGAAAGGAAGACAAGAAGTTGAAAAGGGGAGAAGGGATGGAGAGAAAGAATGTGAGCGGGAAAGAGAAAGATATGAAAGAGAAGGAATGTGAGAAAGAAAGAGAGTGGGATAGAGAGAGAGAAAAAAGCCAGGACCAGAAGAGAAACAAGGGTTGGAGTAGTTCCAGAAAGAAAAGCTGAGAAAAGAAGAAGATAGGTGTCCAGAGCTGTCAGGGCTACTTCCAGCAGTTTCAGGTCAGCTCCTACAGCCACCACAGAGCCTGAGATTGGTTCACAGCCATGGGTCTCACTGACCTCCCTTGTCAGGAAAGACGTTACCCAGAAAGAGTAAGAAATCCACCACAGTGATTAAATATTTAGGCCTGAATGGGATGATTTAAAATTTACTATGCTGTGGATTTCTATATAGTAATTTTATTATACAGTATAATACATATATATATATAGATGCATTCTCTGCTGAGTTGGGAGTTTATAGCTACTCAGGGAGGAGTGTTGTGTATTTAATATTTAAGTAATATTTGAATAATATTGTAAATAATGTTTGATTAAGCATTCTTGTTTGTTTAAATAATTCATTAAGGGTTATATCTAAAAGTATGTGAATTATATACGTCATGATGCTACCACATGATAAGTGCAAGCGTGCTTAAAGTAAAAAATGAAGTTAGGTTCACATTCCCAGCCTCATGTCTTTCTTTAATTAGTTTAATGTTTTGGAATTATAAAACATAACAAGCACCAATGGTGACGATGGATATGATGTGCCTGTGATGTACTGGACTGAGTCCAGTGCTCTCTGCAGCTTATGTTCCTACACATTCGAATTGCTGTACCAGACCATGATGCAACCAAAAAACTTTCAACGGTACATCTGCTGAAGTTTGTCAGAGAATTGGGTGATAAGCTGAATCTCCTTAACCTAAGAACTCATTCTGGTATTTCCTCTGATTTGTTTCTTTATTTCACACTTGCATAGGGAAGGAGGAACATATACTGTTACTATGGACCTTACTCTGCCACCATAGATGAGAATATTATTATTTATTGCATGAAGCAGGAAAATAAGAGGAAAATATGTTTTACTTGAAATAATTGATAAATATTTATACTACTGAAGGTTTTGGATATCCGGGCGCAATGCAGTAAAGTGTTGCAGACCACAATGTTCTACAGATGAAGCAACTTAGCTGATGTGTAGAATCCATCAAGATTGCATCTGTTTCCTGTACCAACAGAATGCTCCCTGCACCCCACTCACTAACAAACACCAGCCTTCACACCAATCCAAGCAATGACTAGGGAATTAATCGAAGTAGTTTACTGGAGAGTTACCTTCACTGGATTTAGACAGAAGCACAACATTAGTGATTGCTACTACAAACTAAACAACTGCAGCTGAACAAATGGAAGACATGATGAAAGAAATGAGCCTTTTGATGTCCTTCTCACTGTTTGCTCTTATTGGATTTGGTGAGTAGGTCTTGTGACTCTCCATGAAACACTTTAATTATCTAGCTCTCTTTTATCACTAAGTAGTATTCCAAACCAAGCTGATGTCTGAAATATTGTTTATGCCTTAAGTGTCAAAAGATGAAGCATTAAAATTAATTTTGAATTTCTTGTGCCATTCGTATTAATAGCTTCTGGTTAGGTTGGCTTATATAGTGTATTTTACAGTTTTGTTACAACACCAGTTGTAAAATGTATTGTAAATTAATTTGACTACAATGGTCATTTATATAAGTGATGCAAGCTTTGTTGGTGTTATACTCTGTGATTATGTTTTTGGTTTGGTAATTAATTCTAAATCCAGATTATCATTGTTGGTGACTAAAATTGATACCAGTTTTTAAAATACATTTGGAAATAAAATTAGTTGTGAAAAGTAAGTATATTATTTAAAATCTCAATTAAAGATAGACCTTGATGGATTAATTTTGGCCTCCCCTCAAAGGTAACACTAACACACACAACACACACACACACACACACACACACACACACACACACACACACACACACACACACACACACACTTGTTAACAAGAAGGAAGGCTGGAATGTGATTTATAACTAATCTGGCTTGATATTTCTACCAAATGAAATATGGTTGACCTAATACCTGGCACTTTTCAAAACTAACATTAAAGAAACCTGTTGATCTATGTTTTGATTCATTTCAAATAGAAGCTTTCAACTAGTCAGTCCATAATTTTAGCTTAACACCTGGATGGCAAATTGAAAGTCTTTGCTAAGTCACTGAGTGGATAAAAAGTTAATATTGCCTTCTCTGTAGATTCAGTGGCACTATTCAAAGACAAACAAGGAAGTGATTCCTAGTGTGCAAACAAATTTCTATCCTCCATCTATATCATGGAGAAGTGATTATTTGTTAACACCGTGTTTATAGGAGCTTGTGATGCACATATTGGCTTTTGTGCTTATATTCCAGCAATGACACTTCAAAAACACTTCATTGTCAGTAAGAGATTGAGATGGTAAAAGGCCTAAATAGTACCTTTTTCCCAGGGCTAATAACGAGAGGGCATACGTTTTAGGTAATTGGAAGAAACTATTTGGGGGGGGCAGTGCTGGTGGAGGAAGTCTTTGGTAGGTCTTTGTTTTTTACAGACATACTACTGGGGTGATGGTAGATATATAACGGACAGTTAAGAGGCAGGAATGTAGATGCAAGCAAAATGGAGGGCCACGTGTGAGGAAAGGGTGAGAGTAATCAGGAGGAGGTTAAAAAGGTTGGCACAACATTGTGGGCTGAAGGGCCTGAACTGTTTTATGTTCTATATTTTATGACTTGGGATTGTGAAAGGTGCTATAAAATGCAAATCCTTTTTTATCTCACGCTGCAGTTGAAACATAACTTGGTTATTTACAGTATATTCTGCTTTATCATTTTAAAAGCAAATACTGTGCCCTTAAATAAAATCTCAATTTTATATTATTTGTGGTAATTTTTAGTAAGTGCCAGACACCAATCTAGTTTAGTTATAATCATATTCCTGTCATCCTTCGTGCTAATTGGAGAGTGTGCCATTTACCTTTGCTAATTGAACCGAAGTCTGAGATAGAGAAAGCAGAATTATTTGCAAAGAGCTTCTCTGCAGAACAGGCCTCTTATATAGAGCTGAGTCAAATCTGAGGCACTACATTACTGACACCAACAGGAGCATGTAACCACAGTCCGACCAGTTATTAATATAGGAATTAATCAGATAAAAACTGGAGAAAGATGTTTGAAATCAGCAAGATAGGTTTTGAGGACTGACCAGTAGTAGATCATGTTTGCTATAATTTTGAAGTGGAAATGCAGTCATTGGCAAATTATTCTGAACTTTTCCATGCATCAGTAGTGCTTCTTGGTATCAGTTATGTATCAAATGAAGGTACAAGTTGTGGAATGCAAGTTTCCACTGTTGCCAGTATAGAGTACCACTTTTTGGTACAACTTACGACCTTTGTTGAACACTCATTAAAAGAAATAAGAATTCAATTGTGCTGAGATTGGCAATGAGGATGTCTGCATTGTGACATTGATCTTGAACACAGCATCTGCTGTTCATGGTTTTCAGTACTCAAGATCATTTCAACCTCGCTGGTTGCTTCCTTACTGATTGAAGTACTTCTATGCAAACAATGTGTTGTGGTTTCTACCCTTTATCACTCCACACCTCACAGTGCCATGTGTCATTAAACTTGTTGTTTTGCAGTAGCAGTGAAGTGTCAAAATAAATACATTTTGCAAAAGAGAAATACCAAGTTAGTGTTTATAGGTTCATTCATGGATGATTCAGGAATGTAATAGTGAGGTGAAGAAACTGTTCTTAAAACACTGAGTGTTGGTCTTCAGGTTCTTGTACCTTCTCCCTGGTGGTAGTAGTGAGAAGGGGGCATGCCCCAGATGGTGAAGGTTCTTAGTGATGGGTGCTGACTTCCATAGGCATTGACTCTTGAAGACGTCCTTGATGCCAGGGTTGTGCCCATGATCAAATGGCAAACACTTGTGATCCTGTACATTGGAGCCTCCATGCCAGACTGAAGCAGCCAGTCAGAATGTTCTCCACCATACATCTGTAGAAATTTGCAAGAGTCTTTGGTGACGTACCAAATGATCTGATGTCTTTCCCCAAGAGCAGCTTGGCAATTATAAAATAGCTGTAAGGTTCTAGTGCAGCTTCTTCAGGCACAAGATTCTGCACATAAACCACATAGTACACCCAACATAAATTGGGGGACCTCTTTGTCAAGCACCTCTGAATTGCCCAGTGGCCAACTATTTTAATTCCTATCCCCATTTCTCTTCCCTTATGTTGGTCCATGGGTCCATGCCCTCTTCTTTTGTCATGATGAAGCCACCCTCTGGATGAAGGAACAACACCTCATATTACATTTAGGTAGCCTCCATTTTGATTGCATAAACATTGATTTCTCCTTCTGGTAATTTTTTTTCTCTCCAGCTTCCCTCATCTTCTATTCTTCATTCTGGCTTCTTACCTCTTCCCCTCACCTGCCTATCACCTCCCCCTGATGCCCCTCCTCCTTCTTTTTCTCCTATGGTCCACTCTCCTCTCCTATCAAGCTCTACCTTCTCCAGCCCTTTACCTTTCCCACCCACCTTGCTTCACCTGTCACCTTCTAGCTAGTCTTCCTTCCACTCCTCTCACCTTTTCTGAGGCATCTTCCCCCTTCCTTCTCCATCCTGAAAGGTCTCTGGCCAAAACATCGACTGTTTATTCTTTTCTATAGATGCTGCGTGACCTGCTGAGTTCCTCCAGCATTTTGTATGTGTTGTTTTAGTGCAATTTGCGATGTATTTTTGGCCATTTTCATAACTTTTTGCAGAGAACTTGGTTGGACATTAATGCCTTGTCCAATACATTATTCATGCCCCCAAAAAGTGTGAAATCCAGTGTTGAGACAATTGAGTGCCTAACACATCATAAATTCAGTTCAATTATTCAATTACTTTGAACTTACTGTGTTTTAGAGTGTTTTCCCCAGTGTATGTGTTTCATATCTAAGGGGTATAGGTTTAGGGTGAGAGGGAAGAGGTTTAAAAGAGAACTGATGGGCAACATTTTTACACAGAGGGTGGTGATTATAGGGAATGAGGTGCCAGAGGACGTGGTTGAAGCAGGTACGGTAGTATCATTTAAGAAACTCTTGGGTATGCATCGGAGGGATGGGCTTAAATGGACAGACTGAATGAAGAAAATTGGGACTGGCTGGATAGAAATTTTGGACTCGTTAGACTGAAGGACCAGTATCTGCACTACATTCCTCTCTGACATTACAAACTACCTACAATCTCTATAATAATATATTAAAAAAAACTTCCCTAGCTCCTTGACCCCCGCCGTAGTGCAACATCGTTTTCAAATCAATGGATCAGTCTTCTGTCAGTGATGATATAGTCAAAGTGTTTGAAAGTACGAGGGGTGATTGATAAGTTCATGGCCTAAGGTAAAAGGAGTCAATTTTAGAAAACCTAGCATATTTATTTTTCAACATAGTCCCCTCCTACATGTACACACTTAGTCCAGCGGTCGTGGAGCATATGGGTCCCTTCTTTATAGAAGTGGTCCACAGCAGGGGTGATTGATAAGTTTGTGGCCTAAGGTAGAAGGAGATCAGTTATTAACTTCAAACTTTCTGCGGTACCACTCAAAGAGTTGAACTGCATGTGCATGTAATGAGAGCGTCTTGGACCTCTAGGTGGTCCATGGCAGAGGCGATTGATAAGTTTGTTGCCTAAGGTAGAAGGAGATGAGTTATACCGCTCTCATTACATGCACATGTAGTTCAACTCTTTGAGTGAAAATGTAGAAAGTTTGAAGTTACTAACTCATCTCCTTCTACCTTAGGCCACAAACCTATCAATCACCCCTCGTATTTTGTCCTTTAAGTGTTCCTTCCTTTTATAAAGATGTATCTGTTGGCCCATTTACCAGATGCCCATGATGTTAGTGCAGGTGGAATTGATGATTTTGTGGCTAAGTTTGCAGATGATACAAAGGTAGATGGAGTGGCAGGTAGTGTTGAGGAAGTAGGGAGTCTGCAGAATGACATAGACCAAGAAGGAGCATATGGAATATAGTGACAGGAAGTGTATGATCATGCGCTTTAGTAGAACCAATAAATGCATAGACTATTTTATAAACAGGGAACAAATTCAGAAAATGAGGGTGCAAAGGGATTGGGGAGTCCTATTGCAGGATTCCCAAAAGGGTAACTTGCAAGTTATATTGATAGTTAGCATTCATTTCAAAAGGACTGAAATATAAAATCAAGGATATAATGCTAAGGCTTTATAAGGCTTTGGTCAGACACCATTTGGAGTATTGAAAGTAGTTTTGGACACCATATCTCAAAAAGATGTGGTGGCATTGGAGAGGGTCCAGAGGAAGTTAATGAAAATGAAAGGGTTAATGCATGAGGAAAAGTCGATGGCTCTGGGCCTGTTCTCACTGGAGATTAGGAAAAGGAAGAGGAGTCTTATTGAAGCCTACCAAATATTGAAATGTCTAGATAAAGTGGATTTGGAGAGAATGTTTTCAATAGTGGGAGCATCTAGCACCAGAGAGCTCAGTAGAAGGATATCCTTTTATAACAGAGATAAGGAGGAATTCCTTTAGCCAGAGGGTGATGAACCTGGGAATTCACTGCCACAGATGGCTTGGAATCTAAGAATATTTGAAATGGAGGTTGATAGGTTCTTAATTAGTAAGGGCATCCAAGGTTATGCGACGAAGGCAAGGAAATCAGCTAGAGAGGGAAAATAAATCAGCCATGATCGAATGGTGGAGCAGACTTGATGGAACGAATGGCATAATTCTGCTCCTATGTCTTATGCAGTAATAGTAGAAAATATCAATTTTTGTAGTAAAATTATTCCGATTTGTGTATTTGCTTGTGCCTTCCCACAATAAAAAGCTAATTAGAAAGATCAAAGGAATATTAATCCCTACATCATAAGGAGCAAAAGATGACCCATCTGTAGCAGTGTGTTAGTTCACACTAAATTATAAGGTTGACTCAGAAGGAGGAATTCTCTGTTGTGAGGATCACACTTTAGACCCAGAAGCAACAACTTGATGGTGGAATTCAGTGAGCCAGGCAACCGTTCTAGGAAGGGAAAAACTCTTGACTTTATAGGTTGAAACCTTGCATCAAGACTCAAACATCGACAATTCCTTTCCTCCTGCAGATGTTGCTCGGCCAGCCAAGTTCCTCTAGTAGATAGCTTGTGCTCTAGTTTCCAGCAGCCTCTTGTGTCTACTTCAGAACCTGTTTAACACTGAGACCACAAGTGCATAAGACACTGATGTCAAGCAGAATTTGCTTCTCAAGCAAGAGTTATTTTTAAAAAGCTTTCTCAGAACTACTGATTCTGTAAAATTACTGATTGAATAATTAGACCACAACAGATACATCCATTTGCATAAACTACTATACAGTTTAGCATTAGTCAATGTTTTTATGGTTCACTTTCTGTGTTAATAAATTAAGTGTTTAGCTACAAAAGCTCTGCTCTGGGTTTTATATTTCATTAGACTAAAGTGAGCACTGTGCCTTGTGTTGATATACTTAATCCAAGAAAATTAATTTAATTAAAGCAAAATAACATGAAAACTAGACATCTGAAATGTTGGAAATATACTGTTGGTCAGACAGCATCTGAGGGGGAAGAAAGAGAATTAATATTACAGATCATTGCCCTTGGATCAGAACCAAGATGATTATTAAATAATAAACCATTATCCATTCAAATTTCCAGAATAAACCATCAGATCAAGGAGCAATATTTATATGGGGACCTAAGGCAAAAGTGCTGAGAGTAGTGGGACATTAAAAAAGGCAAACTCGAACAGGTTAAAGCAACAAACTACTTATGTGTTAACTTCCATTATAAACCATGGCAAACATGAATTAAAACCAAGTCTCCTGTTAAGTGCTGAGAGAATAGTTAGCAACCTTAATGTGTAGAAATGTCAGCTTTGGTGAGGGTGTGATTCTTGGTGCACCGCCTATGCCATATACTTGGTTTGCTTTGGAATTTAAATTGACTTTGGAAAGGAAATGTGTCAATCTTTTGCACAATAGTGTCAGGTCCTGTGAAAACTTGGCAAAATGTCTTTTTCTGTTCATGGCTCATTGGTGGTACTCTTGCTTTTCCCCTATAAAGCTGCAGATTTCAAGGCCTGCTTCAAGAATGTGAGCTCCATTTGAAAAATGTAAAAGATCTTATCAGTAGATTTTGATGTTCTTATAAAGTTTTTTTTTATCTTGCATCCAATACCACTAAAACATTTCCTTTCCTTAGAATTTTGCTTTCTATTAGAACATAAGAAATAGGAGCAGGAGTTGGCCATCTGCCTATCAAGCCTGGTCCACCGTTCAATCAGATCATAGCTGATCTGACCATAGACTCTGCTCCAGTTGTCTGTCTTTACCACCTGCAGCATCTCCACTTTCTGAGCAAGTAGAGAAGCCAGGCAATTCCACCCCCCGCCACTCAAACCAGTCTTTTTCGGGAACGCCACTGACAGTGTCCTGACCAGCTGCAACACCACCTGGTACCGGGAATGCAAGGCATCTGACCGCACTGTTGTGACTGTACAATTACATATCAATTAAATAAAGGCACACACACGGGAGGTGAGGTTAACTCATGTATTCACATTGCCGAGAGAGAGCAGATCAATGCCTATGCATAAACAACAGATGAATGCATATAGGTAAGTTATTAGTCCATATGTGGTGCTAAGGGGAGTCATTGCTCTAAAAGAAACACATCCATACATTACATTTCCTTCTCCTTTAGATTAATGTAACATAGAACTGTATATGTAACAAAACATTCAAATTCCTCTTAACAACCATTTTCAAATAAACATGCTTTCACAATAGCAGTCCATAACTAACTTCACTATACTAAAGGTTCAGTCTTTTGGGCAGTGCTCTGTAACACCTGATAACACCTTTGGACCTGTGGAGTGGCATCAGATTTGGCAGGTGTCTTGTCAAAGACAACTTTCTCTGTTGCAGATGTCACATTGCTGTTAGTGACCTGATCACAGACAACCCAGGTGTGGTCTTCGGCTGAACATCCAGTATCTGATCCACATGACATCTCCACATACGATCTCCAACATTCACTGTGTACATCAGTGGTCCAGTTCTTGTAGCTATCCTCTTGGGTGTCCACTTGTCTTCTCAGTAATCATGCACTAGGACTTCCTGTCCAACTTCGAAGCTCCTTGCTGATCCACTTAACAACTGGCTGAACTGTTTCTTTTGCACTTCCCACTATAGATCTATTTTCAGGAAGTCTATACGAGATCTCGGATTCCTGCTCATGAACAGCATTGCAGGTGTTTGATTTGTCATCGCATGAACAGAGTTCTGATCCACAAAAGGGATGTTGTCCTCCTTGTGCTGTGGAGAAATATTCTCCTTGTCCATCACTTTAATGGACTTCTTGAAGGTCTGGATAAACCTTTCATCTAACACATTTGTTGCTGGCCAGTGAGGAACTGACTTGAAATGTTTGATGCCATTTTTCTTCATGAATAGTCTGAACTCCTCTGATGTGTATTGTGTCTGTTGTCAATCACAATTTGTTCAGGTATTCCATCTCTGGCTAAGATAGTCCTCAGAGCAGAAACAGTCTTTTCTGATGTGATTGACTTCATTGGTATGACATCCAGCCACTTCAAATGAGCATCCACGGCAATCAGATATATGGAGTCCATAAGTGGCCCAGCAAAGTCAATATGTACTTTTTTCCATGGTGACAGCAGCCACTCCCATGGGTCTAGCAGTGCCTAAGGGGGGTGCATTTTGAACTTTGTGGTATCCTAAACAGCTTTTTGTGAAGTCTTCAATTTGTCTATCTATTCTTGGCAACCACACATAGCTCTGAGCAAGATTTTTCATCTTGACTATACCCAGGTGTCCTTCATGCAGATTTTCCAACACTCTGGTGTGCAGTTTAGAAGGAACCACAACACAAGGTAAACACATCAGAGTTCTTTGACTTACAGACAATTTGTCATGTCTTACTGAGAACTCTGGAAACATAGGATTAACATGAGCTGGCCATCTTTGCATGGTCATAGACTTTTGACACTGTCGGGTCATTCCTTGTTTCTCTTTGTATTTCAGAATTTGTTACCCTCAGCTGATCCACCAATGCTGTGTGAAACAGTTTTGCTTGGTCACAGTATGAAGACTTCTCTTTTTCAGTTGCTAACAGAGGAAGACATGACAAGCCATCAGTGTTGCTGTGTTGTAACCTTGAACTCTACATCACAAAAGTGGGCTCTTAGGAAAAGTGCCCAACGCTACAACCAGGTAGCAGACATCACTGGGATTCCCTTCCTGGGATTGAAAACAGACACAAGGTGCCGGTGGTCTGTCACTAGGGTAAACTTTTGTCTGTAGAGGTAGTGGTGGAACTTCTTTATTCCCCATTAGACTAAGGACTTCTCAGTCGCTCTGTAATTACGTTCTGTGTTCATCAGTGATCAAGGTTCTGGAGGTGCTCCTCATCATTCTTGTCAGTCACAATGATGTTATCAAGGTAACATTATGTTCCCGGAATATCTTGGAGTATTTGGTCCATTGCCCTTTGCCAAATTTCTGGAGCTGATGCGACGTCAAAGACAAGACAATTACACTGGACCAGTCTCTTGTGAGTGTTGATTGTGAGGAACTTCCTGCTTGACTCTTCATTCTCCAATTGCAGATAGGCTTGTGACAAGTCAATCTTTGAAAACCTTCCCCACCTGCCAAAGATGCAATATGTCTTCTATTCATGGCAGGGAATACTGCACAGTACGCAGCACAAGATTAATGCTCACTTTGGAGTCCCCGCATATGCGAACAGTTCCAGCTTTTCCTTTCTTGATCATCTGGACAATGGGCATTGCACAATCACTCCACTCAACCTTGGAGAGAATGCCAGACACATTAAGCAGCTGTGACAGTCTCTAGTTAGTGCTGTCACTTGGGCAGCAGTTGCCTCTTGATGACATACGGAGAGCTCAGATTGTGTGCCAGTCTAGTTGGATTTTTCTCAACCATTCACATCCGAAAAGTGCTGGCCTTCCACTTTTCAGCACATAAAACTCTAACTGCTGTGTTTGGCCTCCATGCATCACAATCACTTTTAGTTTGCCTTTGGGAGACGCTTTATTGCCTGTGTACATCTTTAGCATCACCGAGGTCTTTTCCAGTGGTAGCTTCTTTTGAGTGCTTTGACAATGCATGCCACATACAAGCCTGTTCCTTAATGAATCAGAAAGTCCATCACTAAAATCACAGTATTGGGAAAGTTTGCATGGTTCTGCAATGTATTCAGAAATGCTTTCATCTGCTGACTGGTTCCTTTTGGGAAATAAATATCCTCCAGCTATTAACAGCAACTTAGGGCTCAAGTGATTTTGTATGTTGAGTCAAGAAGGCTCAGTCACTTGGCATTCAAGATGAGGTAGTAAATTGGATTTGACATTGGCTTTGTGAGAGAAGCCAGAGAGTAGTAGTGGATGGTTGCCTCTCTGACTGACAGCCTGTGACTAGTGGAGTGTCACAAGGATCAGTGCTAGGTCAGTTGTTGTTTGTCAGCTATATCAATGATCTGGATGATGATGTGATTAACTTGATCAGCAAACTTGCAGATGACACCAAGATTGGTGGTGTAGTGGACAGCGAGGAAGATTATCGGGACTTGCAACTGGATCTAGACTGGCTGGAAAAATAGGCTGAAAAATGACAAATGGGATTTAATGCAGACAAGTGCAAGGTGTTTCATTTTGGTAGGACTGACCAGGGTAGGTCTTACGTAGAGAACAGTAAGGCACTTATGTGTGTGGTAGAACAAAGGGATCTGGGAATACTGGTTATAATTCATTGATAGTGGTGGTATAGGTAGATAGGGTCATAAAGAAAACATGGCATATCAGCCTTCATAAATCAAAGTGTTGAATTCAGAAGATGGGATGTTACATTGAAGTTGTACAAGATGTTGATGAGGCCTAATTTGGAGTATTGGGTGCAGCATGCGATAAAAAATCAGCGCGCGATAAAAGGCAGTGCGCCTCGAGCAGCCGCTCTCCCCCGGATTCTCACCGCATTGCTTAAACACGTGCCTGTGAGCAGCCGTTTGCAAGATGAGTTCTATGGTACTGGAAAAGCCTGTAAAACTAGACATAATTAAGCGTTTTGATCGTAGTGAGTGAAGTAAGGACAACGTGAGTTTGGCTTGTGGAAGTTGACGAAGATGATGTTGAAGAGGTTTTGGCATCCCATCACCAAGAACTGACAGATGAAGAGCTGATGCAATTTGGAAGAAAAAAGGATAACAATCGAAACCGAATGAGTAATGACAAAGTACGACTTTAATTTTGAAAAGGTACGTCGATTTAGGGAATATTTGCAGGATGGTTTGAGTCCTTATTAAAGAACTGTGTGATAGAAAAATACGCGAGGCTCAGCAGTCAAGTAAGCCTTCCACATCAGCCACAGCAGACAACGAACCTCAACCTTCGACATCGAGGTGGGCAGAGATAGAAGATGACCTGCCTGCCCTAATGGAAACAGATGATGACGAGATGACACCCCAGTGTCCCACCACCCCAACCCCCAGGCCACGGACAGATACCGATCCGCGGAGAATGCAGCGGTAGCCGGGAGGCACACAGCACATCTTTAAGAAAAAAGCCGAAATAAACAAGCTAATTAATTAGGTGCCGCCGACACGTAATTGTCGGCCCAGATCAGAGACGATGCAATCGGAAATCGGCACTAATCTGGGCTGACAATTACGGGCAGCACCTAATTAATTAGCATGTTTGTTTCGGCTTTTTTTCTTAAAGATGTGCTGTGTGCCTCCCGGCTACCGCTGGACCCCTACGTTCTTCGCGGCAATGTATCGCTCAGCGGCCTGGAGGGTGGGGGGCCACTGCATCACCCCAACCTGCGATGACTCAGCCTAACACACCATCATCAGTGTGCTCAGCGCTGTCCCGATTCCCGTAAGTGATACTACACTGTACATACATTATTTCTACTTTATATCAGCTGTGTATTTTTACGTGTTATTTGGTATGATTTGGCAGCTTCATAGCTTAAAGGTTACTGGAGAGCGCTTGCGCGTGTTTTTGCCAGCAGCGCTTGCGTGAGATTTTCTGCCAACGGCGCTTGCGTGACGTTTTCTGCCGATGGCGCTTGCGTGAGATTTTCGCTCCGGAGAACAGTTCAGTAATGATTGCAGAAAAGTATTTCTACTTTATATAGGCTGTGTATTTATCATATCATTCCTGCTTTTACTATATGTTACTGTTATTTTACGTTTTATGTGTTATTTGGCATGATTTGGCAGGTTATTTTTGGGTCTGTGAACGCTCACAAAATTTTCCCATATAAATAAATGGTAATTGCTTCTTCGCTTTACAACATTTCGGCTTACGAACCGTTTCATAAGAACGCTCTACCTTCGGATGGCAGAGGGGAAGAAGCTGTTCCTGAATCGCTGAGAGTGTGCCTTCAGGCTTCTGTATCTCCTGTCTGATGGTAACAATGAGAAAAGGGCTTGCCCTGGGTGCCGGAAGTCCTTAATAATGGACGCTGCCTTTCTGAGACACCGCTTCCTGAAGATGTCCTGGGTACTTTGTAGGCTAGTGCCCAAGATGGAGCTGACTAGATTTACAACCTTTCGGTCCTGTGCAGTAGCCCCTCCATACCAGACAGTGATGCAGCCTGTCAGAATGCTCTCCATGGTACAACTATAGAAGTTTTTGAGTGTATTTGTTGACATGCCAAATCTCTTCAAACTCCTAATAAAGTATAGCCACTGTCTTGCCTTCTTTATGACTACATCGATATGTTGGGACCAGGTTAGATCCTCAGAGGTCTTGACACCGAGGAACTTAAAACTGCTCACTCTCTCCACTTCTGATCCCTCTGTAAGGATTAGTATGTGTTCCTTCGTCTTACCCTTCCCGAAGTCCACAATCTGCTCTTTTGCCTTGCTGACGTTGAATGCCAGGTTGTTGCTACAGCACCATTCCACTAATTGGCATATCTCCATGTGCAAGTCAATGGGAGAAGGCAGTTTAAATGGTTCAGCATGGTCTAGGTGGGCTGAAATGCCTTTTTCTGTGCTGTACCTTTCTATGACTCCATCTGTCTTAAGTGTACTTAATGGGATGGTTTCTACTGCTTCCCTGGGCAGAGAGTTCCACAGATTCACTGGTCTCTGGGAAACTTATACTAAATCTATTTCCCTGCACCTTCAGACTATATCCCCTAGTTCTAGTCTCAATTACCAGTAGAAACAACTTCTCTGCATCTATTTTATCTACCCTTTCATAATTTTACATGTTTCTATAAGATCCCCTCTTCTGAATGCTAGTGAGTATCATCCCAGGCAACTCTATCTCACCTCATAGGCTAAACCAATCATCTCTGGAATTAACCTGGTGCCCTTCCTCTGCAACACCTCCAAAGCTACTGTATCTATCCTCAGGTAAGGAGACCAGAACTGTATGTGGTACTCCAGGTGTGGCCTCACCAGTAACTTGCACAGTTGCAGCATAGCCTTTCTGCTCTTAAGTCCAATCCCTATAGTAATGAAGGTCAACATTCCGTTTGCCTTCTTGATAACCTGATGCATCTGCAAATCAGCCTTCTGTGATTCAGGCACAGGCATTCACAATACCCTCTGCACACAGTATGCTTCAATCTTTCTCCATTTAAATAATAATGCAATCTTCTACTTTTCTTTCCAAAGTTGATGACCTCACATTTACCTATATTGTATACCAAATGCCAGACTTTACACGCTCACTTATCTGTATCTCTCTGCAGACTCTTCATATCCTCTCACAAACAAGAGAAAATCTGCAGATGCTGGAAATCTGAGCAACACACACAAAATACTGGAGGAACTCAGCAGGCCAGGCAGCACCTATGGAAAAGAGTGCAGTCGATATTTCGGGCCAAAACCCTTCGGCAGGACTCACATGAATTCATCCACCCTCTCACAGACACAAACAGGCCTCCAGCCTCATGACATGCTGCCTCTAGGCCTTCAGTCTTTGTCACTAAATGCTCAAATATTGGGCCTTCAAATTAGGACCTCACCCCAAGATTCGCTGCTCGTGGCTTTGACCTTCAAGCCTCAACATCCAAACTTAGATGCACTACACTCAGTCCCCCTTTCCAAATCACTAATGTATATTACAGTGATTTGCCCAGCAGCAACCCCTGTGTCCCTCCACTCACTGCTGACTGCTTACCAGAGAAACATCCATTTATATAACCAATCCTTTGTCCATGCTAATACTTTAACTCCAGCGCCATGCATCCTTGTCTTGTAGACAAGTCTTTTATGCATCACCTTATTGAACACTTTCTGGAACTCCAAGTATGCAACATCATCTGTTCCGCTCTAGCCACTGTACACATATATCCTCCAAGAGTTCTAGTAAGTTTGCAAACAGGACCTGCCCTTTATGAATCCATGCTGTGTCTGCCTGATGGAATCACTTCTATCCAGATGTCTTGTTATCACTTCCTTAATGATAGCTTCAAGCATTTCATGACGGCAGACATTAAGCTAACTGGACAACAGTTAACTGCCTTTTACCTGTATTCTTTTTTAAATAATGGCATGACATTCACAGTCTTCCAATCTGCCGGAACCTGCCCAGAATCCAGAGAATTTCAGTAAAATATCCCAAAGGTATCCATTATAACTTCTGCTAGTTCTTTCAGTACCCTGGGAAATGTCCTATTAAGATCAAAGGAATTGTCTATATTTAGACCCACTAGTTTGATCTTTGTGCATTTTCTTTCCTATTTCCTTTATTACAAAAGTGACTACATGTTAATGTCTCCCTTGGTGGATGGGTACACTCCCAAAAACATTGAGGTGTGTGTACACCAGCAAGGCCCAAGATTTTTGTCAATCTTCAGTTTTTCTTGAGTGAGCCATCTCCTTGAATTAGTACAGGTCCTCTGTGAATTAGGAATACTGAAACAAATGGACAAGCCATACACATAAGTGAACGCTTGGGAGATGGGTGGAATGGATGGAGATGAATTTATCAGCTGTTGAGGGGCTGCAGTCTTTTGCTGGGTGAGAACGGAGCAGTTCTGTGAGCCTTCTCTCCCCACTCCAGCACCGCAATATTCGGGGAGATAGAGGGAGGGGTGGTGGTTTGGGGTGCATCGGACAAGCAGAGCTGAGTGTACTGAGCAGACTCACTCACTCTCTGACCCAGTCAGTGAGAGTGGCTGATGGCCACTTTTCCCATGCTTGTTCGCTCTGCCATCACCACTGTTTCTATGACCCTCTCCCAAACACTGATTTTATTTTGTTGCGACTTGCAGAAAGTATGGATCACGAACAGTTCTCAGCAATGGAACGGCATCGTAACAAGGACTTCGTGAAATCTCTTTCTAGTGAAGTATTCCCACATTGGTTTTGGGTGGGAGATCCCAACATTTTAATCCAGTAACAAAATCTTGATGACAAATATCCAAGAGCATGCTAAGGATTTGGAAATTGAATGGAATACCCATGAATTATCCCTGGAGTGGATTTAATAAAGAATAAGGGGTTTGGAGACTGTAGATCAGGTAGACTGTTTATTCCCATTCTCTAATACCATACTCTTAAAATTATCTTATACGGTGGCCGTAAAAAGTTTGTGAACCCTGAAGAACTTCCTATATTTCTACATAAATATGACCTAAAATGTGATCAGATCTTCATGTAGGTCCTAAAACCAGATAAAGAGAACCCAATTAAATAAATAACACAAAAAAATTATACTTGCTCGTTTATTTATTGAGAAAAATGATCCAATATTACATGTAATTGTTGGAAGAAGTATGTGAACATTTGCATTTAGTAACTCTTGGGATCCCCTTGAACAGCAATAACTTCAACCAAATGTTTCCTGTCACTGTTGATCAGTACTGCACATCCACTTGGAAGAATTTATTCCTTCTTACAAAACTGCTTCAACTCTGGTGGCTTCCTTGCATGAAGTGCTTGCTTCAGGTCCTTCCATAACATTTCTATCAGATTAAGGTCAGGACTTTGACATGGCCATTCCAAAAGATGGATTTTCTTCTTGTTAAATAATTCTGTTGTTGATTTACTCTTGTCTTTTGGATCATTGTCTTGTTGAATTATTCAGCTTCTATTAAGCTTCAGTGATGGACTACTATCCTGACATTCTCCTATAAAATGTCTTGGTACAATTTTGAATTCATTGTTTCCTCAATGATTGCAAGCTCTCCAGATCCTGAGGCAGCAAAACAGCACTAAACCATAGCAACACACACAAAAAATGCTGGTGAATGCAGCAGGCCAGGCAGCATCTATAGGAAGAGGTACAGTCGACGTTTTGGGCCTACTATCTCTTCTTTCAGTTAGTCCTGACAAAGGATCCCGGCCTGAAACGTCGACTGTACCTCTTCCTATAGATGCTGCCTGGCCCGCTGCATTCACCAGCATTTCTTGTGTGTGTTGCTTGAATTTCCAGCATCCACAGATTTCCTCGTGTCTGCGTTACTAAACCATAATCCTCCTTCCACCATGCTTCACAGTTGGGATGAGGTTTTGATGTTGGTGTGCAGTGCCCTTTTTCCTTCAAACATAGCTGTATGCATTTCTGCCAAGAAGTTCAATTTTTCTCTCAGGACATTGTCCCAGAAGCATTGTAGAACATCCAGGTGCTCTTTTACAAACTTGAGAAGTGCAGCAATGTTTTATTTTTGGAGAGCAGTAGTTTCCTCCGTGGTGTCTTTCCATGAACACCTTTCCTGTTCAGTGTTTTTCTTATAGTGGACACATGAACAGAGACTTTAACAAGTTCTAGAGATTTTTGCAGGTCTTTTGCTGTTCTCCTTGGGTTTTTTTTTCCACCTCCTTCAGCATTGCACATTGTGCTCTTAGTGTGATCTTTGCAGGATGCCCACTCCTAGGGAGAGTAGCAACAGTACTGAGTTTCCTCCATTTGTAGACAATTTCTGTTACTGTAGACTAATGAACACTTAGGTCTTTAGAAATGCTTTCGTAGCCTTTTCCAACTTAATGCATCTCTACAATCCTTCTTCTAAAGTCCTCTGAAAGTTGTTTTGATCAAGGCATGGTGTACATAAACAGATCTTTCTTGAGAAGAATATTTTTTATAGGGCAGGTTACCTCCACAACCCTCTTCAATCTCATCTCATGATTTAGAACATTTGACTCAAGTAGCTTTTACAGAAGGCATTATGCCATAATTATTCCAACAAATATATGTAATATTGCATCATTGGCAGATGAAATAGCAGATGAACTTAATGGATACTTTGCGTCAGTCTTCACTATGGAAGACACTAGCTCTGTGTCAGAAGTCCGTGGGTGTCAGGCAGCAGGAGTGAGTGCCATTGCTATTACAAAGGAAGAAATACTAGGCAAACGCGAAGGTCTTAAGGTGGATAAATCACCTGGACCAGATGGACTACATCGCAGAGTCCTGAGGGAGGTTGCCGAAGAGATAACAGATGCATTAGTCATGATCTTTCAGGAATCAGTTGATTCTGGCATAGTCCTGGAGGACTGGAAGATTGCAAATGTCTCCACTCTTTCAGAAGGGATGAAGGCAGAAGAAAGTAAATTATAGGCCAGTTAGCTTAACCTCAGTAGTTGGGAAAGTGTTGGAGTCTATTATTAAGGATGAAATTTAAAGGTACTTGGTGACTAATGATAAAACAAATCAAAGTCAACCTGGTTTCTGTGAAGGGAAATCTTGCCTTCAAGGACGTAATAAGCTGGGTGAACAAAGGAGAGGCAGTGGATGTCATTTACCCGGATTTTCAGAAGGCATCTGATAAGGTGCCACACACGAGGCTGCTTAACAAGATAAAATCCTATGGTGTTACAGGAAAGATACTGGCATGGATAGAGGAATGGCTGACAGGCAGGAGGCAGTGAGTGGGAATAAAGGGGGCCTTTTCTGGTTGGCTGCCAGTGACTAGTGGTGTTCCTCAGGGGTCAGTATTGAGATTGCTACTTCTCACATTGTCAATGATTTGGGTAATAGAATTGATGGCTTTGTGGCAAAGTTTGCGGATGATGCAAAGATAGGTGGAGGGGTAGGGGGTAGGTTGTGCTGAGGAAGCAATGCAATTGCAGCAGGACTTAAACAAATTTAATGGGCAAAAAGTGGCAGATGGAATACAGTGTTGGGAAATGTATGATAATGCATTTTGGTAAAAGGAAGAAGAGTGTGGACTATTACCTAATTGTGGAGAAAATTCAAACATCAGAGGTGCAGAGGGACTTAAGGACTCCTCGTGCAAGACTCCCAGAAGGTTAATTTACATGCTGTGTCTGTGATAAAGAGGCAAATACAATGATGGCATTTATTTCAAAGCGAATATAATATAAAAGCAAGGAGATAATGCTGAGCTGCACTTGAAGTATTTCCAACAATCTTGGACCCCATCTCTCTGAAAGGATGTGTTGTCACTGGAGAGAGTCCAGAGGAGGTTCACAAGGATAATTCTGGGAACGAAGGAGTTAACATATGAGGAGCATTTGGCAGCTTTGGGCCTGTACTCACTGGAATTCAGAAGAATAAGGGGGGGATCTCATTGAAACCTACTGAATGTTGAAAGGATTAGATAGGGTGGATGTGGAGAGCGTTTTTCCTTTGGTGGGGGTATATAGAGCTAGAGGGCACAGCCTCAAAATTGAGGAGTGACCTTTTAGAATAGAGGTAAGAAGGAATTTTTTTTAGCCAGAGAGTAGTGAATCTGTGGAATGATCTGCCACAACTGCAGTTGAGGCCAAGTTTGTGGTTATAGTTAAGGCAGATGTTGATAGTTTCCTGATCAGTCAGGGCATCAAAGGATATGGCAAGAAGGCAGGTGTATGGGGTTGAGTGGGATATGGGATCAGCCATGATGTAATGGCAGAACAGCCTCAATGGGCTGAATGGCCTTATTCTGCTCCTGTGTCTTATGGTCTTATTTTTCTCAATAAAAAATGAACAAGTGTAATGTTTTTGTGTTAATTATTTAATTGGGTTCTCTTTATCTAGTTTTAGGACATGTCAAGATCTGATCACAGTTTAGGTCATATTTATGAAGAAATTGAGAAAATTCTACAGGGTTCACAAACTTTCTAGCACCACTGCAAATTCTTAGCAAATAACTTTGATATTGAGAAGGCAATGGTGTTGATATTACAAACTGTAAGAATTGCCTAGTTCAGCAAAATGTTGAAATTAATTTAGAAATGACAGTGTTTTCTTCTCTTTTCATCTGTTTTGTACATACAGGTGACTGTCGCTTGAAGTTAGACAGCTTCACAGAGACGAAAGGAGTGAAAGGAAGGTCTGCTCTGCTCCCATGTGAACTGACAGGCTTCAATGACAACTTGCTCCAGATAATCAACATTACCTGGCATAAGTACCAACCAAGGGAAACGCTGGCTTATACTAATGGTGTTCACATTAACGTAACGGCAAAAGAGTATGCAGGTCGTGTGTGGATGAATCCATTATTCCAGACTAATATGTCTTTACTGATCAATGATTTGGTAAAGAGTGATGGCAGTTATTATCGGTGTGAGGTCATTTGGCATTATACGGGGATGGTGAAGAAAAGGAGCCTCCACAAAGATGTTTTTCTAAGTATTGAGGAAGGTAAATATGTATCAATATTACAGAAGGTAAATGACAGCATAGGACATAGGAGCAGAACTAGGTCATTCACCCTATTGAGTCTCCTCTGCCATTACTATCCCTCTCAAACACAGTCTTCTGCCTTCTGCTTGTAATCCTTGATGCTCTTACTAATCAATCAATCTTCTCTTTAAATATACCCAATGAGTTGACCTCCACAGCCATCCATGGGAATGAATTCTATAGATTCACCACTCCCTGGCTAAAGAAATTCTTCCTCATCTCTGTTTTTTTTTTAGAATAGTACAGCACAGTACAGGCCCTTCGGCATACAATGTTGTGCCGACCCTCAAACCCTGCCTCCCATATAAGCCCCCACCTTAGATTCCTCCATATACCTGTTGAGTAGTCTCTTAAACTTCACTAGTGTATCTACCTCCACCACTGACTCAGGCAGTGCATTCCACGCACCAACCACTCTCTGAGTAAAAAACCTTCCTCTAATATCCCCCTTGAACTTCCCACCCCTTACCTTAAAGCCATGTCCTCTTGTATTGAGCAGTGGTGCCCTGGGGAAGAGGCGCTGGCTATCCACTCTATCTATTCCTCTTAATATCTTGTACACCTCTATCATGTCTCCTCTCATCCTCCTTCTCTCCAAAGAGTAAAGCCCTAGCTCCCTTAATCTCTGATCATAATGCATACTCTCTAAACCAGGCAGCATCCTGGTAAATCTCCTCTGTACCCTTTCCAATGCTTCCACATCCTTCCTACAGTGAGGCAACCAGAACTGGACACAATACTCCAAGTGTGGCCTAACCAGAGTTTTATAGAGCTGCATCACTACATTGCGACTCTTAAACTCTATCCCTCGACTTATGAAAGCTAACACCCCATAAGCTTTCTTAACTACCCTATCCACCTGTGAGGCAACTTTCAGGGATCTGTGGACATGTACCCTGAGATCCCTCTGCTCCTCCACACTACCAAGTATCCTGCCATTTACTTTGTACTCTGCCTTGGAGTTTGTCCTTCCAAAGTGTACCACCTCACACTTCTCTGGGTTGAACTCCATCTGCCACTTCTCAGCCCACTTCTGCATCCTATCAATGTCCCTCTGCAATCTTTGACAATCCTCTACACTATCTACAACACCACCAACCTTTGTGTCATCTGCAAACTTGCCAACCCACCCTTCTACCCCCACATCCAGGTCGTTAATAAAAATCACGAAAAGTAGAGGTCCCAGAACAGATCCTTGTGGGACACCACTAGTCACAATCCTCCAACCTGAATGTACTCCCTCCACCACCACCCTCTGCCTTCTGCAGGCAAGCCAATTCTGAATCCACCTGGCCAAACTTCCCTGGATCCCATGCCTTCTTACTTTCTGAATAAGCCTACCGTGTGGAAGCTTGTCAAATGCCTTACTAAAATCCATATAGATCACATCCACTGCACTACCCTCATCTATATGCCTGGTCACCTCCTCAAAGAACTCTATCAGGCTTGTTAGACACGATCTGCCCTTCACAAAGCCATGCTGACTGTCCCTGGTCAGACCATGATTCTCTAAATGCCTATAGATCCTATCTCTAAGAATCTTTTCCAACAGCTTTCCCACCACAGACGTAAGGCTCACTGGTCTATAATTACCCAGACTATCCCTACTACCTTTTTTGAACAAGGAAACAACATTCGCCTCCCTCCAATCCTCCGGTACCATTCCCGTGGACAACGAGGACATAAAGATCCTACCCAGAGGAGGTTGTCCTATTCTGAGTCTGTGCCCTCTGGCCCTATAGTCCACCGCTATAAGAAATATCCTCTCCACATCTTTCAATATTCAATAGGATTTCACGAGATCGCTCCTAATTTTTCTACACTCCAGAGGCATCAAGTGCTCCTCATTTCTTTCTCAGCATCATTCTCATGAACCTCCTCTGGATCTTCTCTTTTGCCAGAACATTGTTTCTTAGATAAGAGGCCCAAAATTGCTCACAATTCTCCAAGTGCTGTCTGATCAATGCCTTATAAATAAGTACACAACATGTCACAAGGCTTCAATAAAGGTAAAAGTGGAGTGCATGTTTGGAACAGAGTCCACAAAGGGATCTCACCCAAAACATAGACCTATCTTTTCTTTATTGAGATGCAAGTGAAGATGCTGTGAACCTTCAGCGCCTTATTTCTGCTTCTGAATGTTTCATCATTTTGTTGTCTTTGTCAACAAAGTATTTCAGAAACATTGTTAATTTTCCTCTTAGTTTAATGTACTAAAAAGGAGGGAAGGGTTAGATTGATCTTAGAGTAGGTTGGAAAGTCAGCACAACATCGTGCTCTGAAAGGTCTGTACTGTGCTGTAATGTTCTATGTACATCCATTATTAGAAGTGATATACAACTGCTTTTGGTAAGTTCAAGTCAGAAGCAAAACTGAGTAGCAACAAAATAAGGTTGCTGAAACACCTCCAGTTTATGAATTTACCTAATTAATTATCTATTGTCAGCACAATTAAGGAAATTCCATGTTTTCTTCATTAAAACCATTGGATGAAGCATTTTACGGCCGATGTGTCCCAAATTCAGAAGAGAATTTCTCACAGTGACACATCTATTACTCATAACAGCTAACCATGTGCTTATTCTGATTTTAATATTAATTTGTTTGTAATCACAAAAACTCCATGCTTTAATTCACAACCCCTGGGAGTTTGGATTAAGGAAACTTATTTTGTTAATTTATGGGATGTGAATTAATTGCTGGTCCCTAATTGCTCTTGAGAAAATAGTGGTGAAATTGATCAGCTTGAATCAGTCCTGTCCCAGTAGTAAAGGTGCTGTTCAGTCAGGAGCCTTATGATTTAGAGCAGAGGTTCCCAGCCTCTTTATGGCATGGACCTCTATCATTAACCGAGGGGTCTGTACACCCCAGGTTGGAAACCCCTGATTTAGACCTAGCGATGATTAATGAATAACAGAACACTTCTGTTTGAAACACTCTAACTTGGAGGGAACATATAAATGATATCCTTCCCATGCACCCACTACCCTTTCCCTTGTAAGTGGGTGAAGTTGTGGATTTGGGTGCTGTTATTAAGGTGTCACTGTGCTTCTTGGAGAAGGCACGGTCTCTAACCATAGTATGTTGATGATAAATGCTTAAAGTTGTGGGTGGAGTGCCTACACATTCATGCCCAGAGAAGGTTTTTTTCATGTGAAATAAATGATGCAGCATTATCCTACTTGTTGAAGGAAACATTCACATAAAGATGGAGACACAAGAGAAGGCAGATGAAGAAACCTTGAGCAAGCATTAAAAACCATTTTTTTCCATATAACTATTCTTAAATTCAGAGAAAAGACCAAGCAAGAATTCCATCATCTTAATCCCTAGGCACAAAAGGGGCAGTTCATGGCCCCTCTAATCAATGGATCTAGAAAACAAGGGGATACAGATTCATTTGTATCCTTCAAAAATATTAGATAAATACTTGAAAATGAACTAAAATTCATGGCTATGAAGAAGGAGAGTTGTGGAACTAATTGGAACTAATCGCTCCTTGAAAGGGCTGTCATAGATAATTCCTTGAGTCAATCATCAAAACACAAATAACCACTGTCAGCAAGCTATTGCCCAATCTCCAAATATTCTTTCTTCGGCAAATGCACGAAGGTATTGTAGCCTGCCAGGTTCATTTCTGTCCCATCTAGAAAGTCATGTTATACTCCTTCCAATCAGATATCACACTCCTTCCAATTGCTACAATTAAGGTTACAAAAAACGATGTACTCTGTCTCTTATCATAACCTGTCTACAGCCTCGATGATGACTGACCAAACAACCTTTCTCCAGTCCCTCCTCAGCAATGTCCTGTCTGGATGGGTGTACACTCACTTAGCTCCAATGATGTCTGTTAAATTATGACCAGAGGATTGCCTCAGGTGGCTTCTCCTCCCATTCTGGTATTGCTATCTTTGTCATCCCCAAAGAGACCATAAGACATAGTAGCAGAATTAGACCATTTGGCCAAAAAAAAATCAGGAACGTGGCTGGTTTATTTTCCTTCTCTTAACGCACCCCCCCCCCCCATTCTCCTGCCTTTTCCCCATAACATTTTATGCCCTTACTAATCAAGACTATTGCTGGCCCTCAGAAACCAAATGCATGCATAATGATAATGATCAGTTCTCCCTCAAGGTTTACTCCCTTAATACAATCACTACCTGATGATCCCTGGGAAGCATCTGCCACCCACCAAGCCGCATCTCAAGATCTCTGCGCTATGACCCGAGTTAGGATCTGCTTATCAAAGGGATTGAAGCATCTCGTCCTATGAGCTTGAACTATAAATCTGATTCATCAGTGACTGCTGAGAAAGAGCAGCTGACTACTGGGGAAAGTCCTGGTGACATCTTGGAAAGACAGATGACAGGAGGAAAAGACCTCATTAGGGTTGCCATGGGCTAGCTACCCATGGCAGCAGACTCCTCTTGCCTAAGTAGCATATAGGGGTCAACCATTGCTGACTACAAGAACCACGAAAAGAAAGATATCCCCAGGGTCAGTGAGAGCCGGGGCAGAAGATGACTCAAACATGGATATTTCAGTAACAGAACATGGCATGACTTCGACTATGAGAAATGTAGGCAGTATAATACTCGAGTCAGTGACATCAGCAGGAAGCACACTCCAGAGCTGCATCTGCAGCTGGTCTAAAGCAACATCAGCTAGGGGCTTGAAGGTACACCAGGGCAGGATGAAATGCTTGAAGGAGACAAGACAGGACCTTGCATTGACCAGTAGTTCTTGAGGGAAAAGAGGAGTAAGTCAAATGAAGCTCAGTGGCAGGATGGAACCCGAAGCCCGCAGAGCATCAGTAAACCCAGGCACCGTCTCAGAAGAGCACATCCGCACTGAAGACCACTGCTCACAGGAAAGACAAGGCCAGCCAGCAGAAAAGGAGCTGCAGGTGAAAAGCCACGAGTGAAATGACTGAAAACCTGCAACAAGAAAGAGCGGGCAATGGTCGGTGAGGATCTGTGCAGACTCCTCAGTGGCCTAAAGGACACAGTTGAGAGGATGGGTGACCTCATATCCAACTATGGAGCAGAAAGATATGGAGTGGAGGAAATAATTAAGACAAAGCTGCCAGAGCAGCTCAAATGAAGAAGACAAAAGGAGAGAGGGGTTCATTAAGTAGAGATGACAACTGAAGAAACAGTGGAGAAAATCAACCATGGAGGAAAGAGAAGGAATTAACATCTTGTAGGCAGAACTAAAGGCATGACTGTTGGCTCTAAGAAGGGCAAAAAACCTCAGGCTTCAAAGAAAGAAGAAAGAACAGACTTAGACACAATTCTATAAGGACCCCTAGAAGTTTGTGAAAAGCATTTTCACAAAACAAAGGAATGGAACTCCTAAGGTGACAAAGGCAGAGTGGAAGATAATCTGAAGCTGAGATACTCAGACAGCTGGAGAGCTGAACACATCTCAATACCTTCAGATATGCCACCCATCCACCCTCCACATCAGCAATTTGACATCAGTCCCCACAGATAGCGTGAGATGATAAAAGGAGTAAAGTGAGCGAGGGCTGCTTCAGCACCAGGGCCAAATGGAGTTCTGTACAAACCCTACAAAAATGCACCAAGACTCCTGAACTTCTTATGCAAACAGATGAAGGTGGTCTGGAGGAATAAACTTATTCCTACAGCATGGCAATGGGCAGGAGGAATTCTAATTCCGAAAGAAAAAGATTCCTCAGAAATTGGACAGTTTTGGCAAATAAATCTATTAAATGTTGAAGGGAAAATGTTTTTCAGTGTCATAGCACAAAGGTTATCTACTTATCTGGAGAAAGACAACCTCGTTGACACACATGTGCAGAAGGCTGGGTTTCTCTGGCTGCTTGGAACACACAAGTATAGTTTGGCATCAAATACCAACTGCTAAAAAGGAAAGAGACCTCCATGTCTTGTTCTTGGACCTAGCCAATGCCTTTGGGTCGGTCTCATATAACCTCCTGTGGTCTTCACTTGAATTCTTCCATGTACCAGTATGTGTTATAACCCTGGTCAAAGCCTACCTTAGAGATCTCCAGTTCTCATTGATAACCGCAGAGTACAACACAGCCTGGCAGCATAAGGGCAGGTTGTACCATCTCTCCACTAGCTTTTACCATGGCAATAGAGGTAATCATTAGATGGGTAGTAGGAACAAAGCGGCTGAAGTCAGGACTAGGCCTACCACCAATCCGGGTATTTATGGATGATTACTACCACCTTGACAACTACCATCCCATGTACCAAATGATTGCTTGAGAAGCTCCATTCAAACATCAAATGGGCCCAAATGATGATTAAAACAAAGAAGGCTAGGAGCATTTCTATAGTCACGGGAGGGCTGGTTGACTATAAGTTCCATGTGGATGGGAAAGTAATTCCTACTATGTCGGAAATGCCAGTTAAAAGCTTAGGACTTTGGCACAATGTAAACCTCAGTGATACAAATCAAGTGAAACTGCTGAGAGAAGAAATCATCAAAGGGCTTAAAGGACTGGATAAGGCCTTGTTGCCAGGAAACCTCAATATCTGGTGCCTTCAGTTTGGATTGCTTCCTCGGGTGTTGTGGCTACTGACTCTGTATGAAGTCCCATCACATGTTGAAAAGCTGGCGAGGACAGTTAGTTCCTTCATTAAGAAGTGGATGGGCCTACCAAGATCGCTAAGTAACATCTACCTGTATGGCAAAGGAGCTCTGGAGTTGTCTGTCACGGGGCTGACTGAAGAGTTCAAGTGTGCCAAGGTGATGCTGGAGATGACTCTCTCGGCGTATAGAAACATAGAAAATAGGTGCAGGAGTAGGCCATTCGGCCCTTCGAGCCTGCACCGCCATTTATTATGATCATGGCTGATCATCCAACTCAGAACCCTACCCCAGCCTTCCCTCCATACCCCATGACCCCCGTAGCCACAAGAGCCATATCCAACTCCCTCTTAAATATAGCCAATGAACTGGCCTCAACAGTTTCCTGTGGCAGAGAATTCCACAGATTCACCACTCTCTGTGTGAAGAAGTTTTTCCTAATCTCGGTCCTAAAAGGCTTCCCCTCTATCC
The DNA here is from genome assembly GCF_963921235.1 of Mobula hypostoma. Lineage (NCBI taxonomy): Eukaryota > Metazoa > Chordata > Chondrichthyes > Myliobatiformes > Myliobatidae > Mobula > Mobula hypostoma. The sequence goes on from NC_086115.1 coordinate 6,211,947, forward strand.
TCAAACTGTGGCCCCTCGTTCTGGACTTCCCCAACATCGGGAACAATCTTCCTGCATCTAGCCTGTCCAATCCCTTTAGGATCTTATACGTTTCAATCAGATCCCCCCTCAATCTTCTAAATTCCAACGAGTACAAGCCCAGTTCATCTAGTCTTTCTTCATATGAAAGTCCTGCCATCCCAGGAATCAATCTGGTGAACCTTCTTTGTACTCCCTCTATGGCAAAGATGTCTTTCCTCAGATTAGGGGACCAAAACTGCACACAATACTCCAGGTGTGGTCTCACCAAGGCCTTGTACAACTGCAGTAGTACCTCCCTGCTCCTGTACTCGAATCCTCTCGCTATAAATGCCAGCATACCATTCGCCTTTTTCACCGCCTGCTGTACCTGCATGCCCACTTTCAATGACTGGTGTATAATGACACCCAGGTCTCGTTGCACGTCCCCTTTTCCCAATCGGCCACCATTCAGATAATAATCTGTTTTCCTATTTTTGCCACCAAAGTGGATAACTTCACATTTATCCACATTAAATTGCATCTGCCATGAATTTGCCCACTCACCCAACCTATCCAAGTCACCCTGCATCCTCTTAGCATCCTCCTCACTGCTAACACTGCCACCCAGCTTCGTGTCATCCGCAAACTTGGAGATGCTGCATTTAATTCCCTCATCCAAGTCATTAATATATATTGTAAACAACTGGGGTCCCAGCACTGAGCCTTGCGGTACCCCACTAGTCACCGCCTGCCATTCTGAAAAGGTCCCGTTTATTCCCACTCTTTGCTTCCTGTCTGCTAACCAATTCTCCACCCACACCAATACCTTACCCCCAATACCGTGTGCTTTAAGTTTGCACACTAATCTCCTGTGTGGGACCTTGTCAAAAGCCTTTTGAAAATCCAAATATACCACATCCACTGGTTCTCCCCTATCCACTCTACTAGTTACATCCTCAAAAAATTCTATGAGATTCGTCAGACATGATTTTCCTTTCACAAATCCATGCTGACTTTGTCCGATCATTTCACTGCTTTCCAAATGTGCTGTTATCACATCCTTGATAACTGACTCCAGCAGTTTCCCCACCACCGACGTTAGGCTAACCGGTCTATAATTCCCCGGTTTCTCTCTCCCTCCTTTTTTAAAAAGTGGGGTTACATTAGCCACCCTCCAATCCTCAGGAACTAGTCCAGAATCTAACGAGTTTTGAAAAATTAATACTAATGCATCCACTATTTCTTGGGCTACTTCCTTAAGCACTCTGAGATGCAGACCATCTGGCCCTGGGGATTTAACTGCCTTCAATCCCTTCAATTTACCTAACACCACTTCCCTACTAACATGTATTTCGCTCAGTTCCTCCATCTCACTGGACCCTCTGTCCCTTACTATTTCTGGAAGATTATTTATGTCCTCCTTAGTGAAGACAGAACCAAAGTAATTAGTCAATTGGTCTGCCATGTCCTTGCTCCCCATAATCAATTCACCTGTTTCTGTCTGCAGGGGACCTACATTTGTCTTTACCAGTCTTTTCCTTTTTACATATCTATAAAAGCTTTTACAGTCCGTTTTTATGTTCCCTGCCAGTTTTCTCTCATAATCTTTTTTCCCCTTCCTAATTAAGCCCTTTGTCCTCTTCTGCTGAACTCTGAATTTCTCCCAGTCCTCAGGTGAGCCACTTTCTCTGGCTAATTTGTATGCTTCTTCTTTGGAATTGATACTATCTCTAATTTCTCTTGTCAGCCACGGGTGCACTACCTTCCTTGATTTATTCTTTTGCCAAACTGGGATGAACAATTGTTATAGTTCATCCATGCAACCTTTAAATGCTTGCCATTGCATATCCACCGTCAATCCTTTAAGTGTCATTTGCCAGTCTATCTTAGCTAATTCACGTCTCATACCTTCAAAGTTACCCCTCTTTAAGTTCAGAACCTTTGTTTCTGAATTAACTATGTCACTGTCCATCTTAATGAAGAATTCCACCATATTATGGTCACTCTTACCCAAGGGGCCTCTCACGACAAGATCGCTTATTAACCCTTCCTCATTGCTCAAAACCCAGTCCAGAATAGCCTGCTCTCTCGTTGGTTCCTCGACATGTTGGTTCAAAAAACCATCCCGCATACATTCCAAGAAATCCTCTTCCTCAGCACCTTTACCAATTTGGTTCACCCAATCTACATGTAGATTGAAGTCACCCATTATAACTGCTGTTCCTTTATTGCACACATTTCTAATTTCCTGTTTAATACCATCTCCGACCTCACTACTACTGTTAGGTGGCCTGTACACAACTCCCACCAGCGTCTTCTGCCCCTTAGTGTTATGCAGCTCTACCCATATCGATTCCACATCTTCCCGGCTTATGTCCTTCCTTTCTATTGCGTTAATCTCTTCTTTAACCAGCAACGCCACCCCACCTCCCCTTCCTTCATGTCTATCCCTCCTGAATATTGAATATCCCTGAACGTTGAGCTCCCATCCGTGGTCACCCTGGAGCCATGTCTCTGTGATCCCAACTATATCATAATCATTAATAACAATCTGCACTTTCAATTCATCCACCTTATTACGAATGCTCCTTACATTGACACACAAAGCCTTCAGGCGCTCTTTTACAACTTTCTTAGCCCTTATACAATTATGTTGAAAAGTGGCCCTTTTTAATGCTTGCCCTGGATTTGTCGGCCTGCCACTTTTACTTTTCTCCTTAGTACTTTTTGCTTCTACCCTCACTTTACACCCCTCTGTCTCTCTGCACTGGTTCCCATCCCCCTGTTGTGAACTAACCTCCTCACGCCTAGCTTCTTTAATTTGATTCCCACCCCCCAACCATTCTAGTTTAAAGTCACACCCTGCCAGGATATTGGTCCCTCTAGGATTCAAGTGTAACCCGTCCTTTTTGTACAGGTCACGCCTGCGCCAAAAGAGGTCCCAATGATCCAAAAACTTGAATCCCTGCCCCCTGCTCCAATCCCTCAGCCACGCATTTATCCTCCACCTCATCGCATTCCTACTCTCACTGTCGCGTGGCACAGGCAGTAATCCCGAGATTACTACCTTTGTGGTCCTTTTTCTCAACTCCCTTCCTAGCTCCCTATATTCTCCTTTCAGGACCTCATCCCTTTTCCTACCTATGTCATTGGTACCTATATGTACCACGACCTCTGGCTCCTCACCCTCCCACTTCAGGATATCTTGGACACGATCAGAAATATCCCGGACCCTGGCACCAGGGAGGCAAACTACCATCCGGGTCTCTGGACTGCGTCCACAGAATCGCCTATCTGACCCCCTTACTATCGAGTCCCCTATCACAACTGCCCTCCTCTTCCTTGCCCTACCCTTCTGAGCTACAGGACCAGATTCTGTGCCGGAGGCACGGCCACTGTCGCTTCCCCCGGGTAAGCTGTCCCCCCCAACAGTACTCAAACAGGAGTACCTGTTGTGAAGGGGCACAGCCACCGGGGTACTCCCTATTACCTGACTTTTCCCCTTCCCCCTCCTAACCGTGACCCACTTGTCTGCCTCCCGTGGCCCCGGCGTGACCACCTGCCTGCAACTCCTCTCTATCACCTCCTCACTCTCCCTGACCAGACGAAGGTCATCGAGCTGCAGCTCCAGTTCCGTAACGCGGTCCCTTAGGAGCTGCATCTCGATGCACTTGGCGCAGATGTAGACGTCCGGGAGGCTTGGAGACTCCAGGGCCTCCCACATCCGACACCGAGAACAGCAAACTGCCCTCACACTCATACTGCCCCTCTCCTCAAATAACAACAGAAAATGAATGTCAAACCTTCCTCGCCTCGCCCGCTTCCACCTCAGCCCGGTGAGCCGAAGCCCTTAGGTCTTCACTCTGCTCCCGGCTCACTCCGCAGCCCGCAAACTACGCTGCCCACTCTATGAGGCTTTGTTCCTTTTAAATCTGCCGCGCTGCACAGCCCGACGTCACACACCTGCGCAGTCCCGCCTCTCAGAACGCCGTTGGAGAAAAAAAATGACGTTATTTAAAAATAAATAATATAGTGACAGTGTTGTCCAGGATACTGCAGCCAGGACCATAACAGGGTGCAACTGATGTCCAGCAGCATCAGTAAAGCACTCAGAATTGCAGACATGGTGGGCCAGGTGCAATCTGGAAGAGAGGGCCTTGGCACAAGCTCAAATAGGCCCATTTGGCAAAAGGTGACAACACAAAACCAAAGGCAAGTTATGGTGGTGGAGGAGGTACAGCGACAGGAAGAGCCAATGAGGTATACAAGAGCAGTGTCTCAGGCAAAACAGGGACAGCGGACAAGGTGGGAAAACATCGATGAAAGAAAATTCAGCTGGAAAGACTAATGGGGAAAAGGAAGGAAGAAAGATTAGATTCCTTATAAGAACTGTTTATAATGTTCTCCCAGCTCCCAAAAATCCAAACTAGTGGCTCAGAGATGACCCGGCTTGTCCACTCTGTGGATGAACAGCAGGCCTCAAGCATATCCTCTCATCTTTCAAAGTAAGCCTCACTCAAGGAAGATACATGTGGAGGCACAACCGTTCCTCAGATGTTTGACATCCATTGTGGAGAGGCAAGGCTGAATAACAACTCTAAGTCCCATATGACTGGAAGAACCACCATCCCCTTTGTCCAGCAAGTACAGACAGTGCCACCCTCAGTGACACGGTTGGTGTCAGGCTTACTGGAGCCTGCTCGTGACTGGAACATGGCTGTTGATCTGACAAAATGTTAATATTTCCCCCAGAGATAGCCACTACAACACTCAGACTGGACTTTGTCTTGTGGTCCAGCAGTCTGAAGGCTGTAGTAATCTTAGAGCTGACAGTGCCCTGGGAGATGCAGTCTGCGAGGTGTATGAGCGGGAACATGTAAGATACGCTGAGCTGGCCACGGGTGCTAAGCAGCATGGATGGAAGGTGCAGATTTTCCCAGTGCAGGTTGGCTGCAGAGGGTTTGTGGTCAGATTGCTGAAGGGATTGGGAGTCTGAGGCGAGGGCCAGTGGCAAGCTATAAAAGAACTCTCAGAGCTAGCTGAGTGAAGTAGCCACTGGTCATGGATGAAGAGGAGTGACAGCAGCTGGGCCCTAAAATGACCTGGTGGGTGGCCAGATGTGAAGGGGGTCTGCTCCTGGGATGCCGGGTCTCACTGTTGAGCCCTCTGGAGATGTAGTGGGCTTAAACTGATGAAACATCTAAGAAGGGGGTGCCCACCTGATGACTCCTGGGAAGCATCTGCCACCCACCAAGCCCCACCACAGGATCTCTATGCTATGACCCAAGTTAGGATCTATTTATCAAAGGGACTGAAACATCTAGTCCTATGAGCTCAAACTGGCATCCATTGGATTATCAGATACCTCTCCAGCTAAATATGAGAAAGGCCATTGTCTCTGGTCTCTTCAAAATCTCTCTTTCCTATTATTAACTGCATTACTCAGATTGTTTGTAATCATTATGTCAGATGTGTTCCACAGATGACTTCAGACCATAGATCTGAAGGCTACCATCCAACCGTATCCCTCTTTCAGCACCTCAGATGCTGAAAGTTACATCTATCCCAAACTATTCCTCATCTTCCATTAGATCCTGGGTTCATTTGCATTTCATCTCTTATCCAATAGTTCCCATTATCACCTTCCTTACTCATCAGATTTGAGCTCTGGTAGCCTTCTGTTCCTGCTTATAACCCTCTTGTAGCCATCTTCACATTCACCCTCACCTTATCCTGCCACCCAATGTTCTATCTGCCTCTTTTTTTCCCTCTGCCTCCACCTAGCTTTCTGTCTTCTGTCCACCCCTTCCCCACCTTTATCTGTCTCGATCAACTAGTCATCCTTCACCAGTCCCCACTTAACCCTTGGTCAACCAGTCAACTCTGGCTCTTGACTCAACTCTTCCCCTCCCCTCTTTATCCCAGCTATTTCCCCTTAACACTCATAGTCCTGATTCATTTTGACACAAAACATTGAAAATTCCCTCCTCTCACCACAGACGCTGCTCAACCCGCTGAGTTCCTCCAGCAGACTGTTGCTCCTGATTCCAGCACCTGCAATCTCTTGTATCTCTCTTTCAGAGAGGTTCAAAATAACCAGATTGTCGTGCCCAGGCAGAGAGGATACATTGTGTGAGAAGCAGGCAGAAAATATGCCGGCGGGCTGCTGGGATCATGTCTAAGGGGAATGGAGCCTTTGCAGTCACTATGTGGTGGCGGTAGGTGGGAGAGGAACAGGGAACAGGAGTCCCTATTGTCACAGTGGTGGCCACAGTTGAGAGGTCAGAGGCTGATAATGACACTGGTCTGAAAGGGAAGACCAACCCTTTCCGTTTCTGTAGTGGGGAAGATAGGGAAATCAGAGCCTGTAAGTTCACTATAGCGGGGAGATCGGAGACATAAAGATAAAGATTAGCTTTATTTGTGACATTTATATTGAAATATACAGTACAATGAGTCATTTACATCAAATCAAATCAGCAAAAATTGTGTTGCCATGCTTCCGGTGCCAATATAGCAAGCCCACAACTCACTAACCCTAGTCACACACCTTTTGGTATGTGGGAAGAAACCAGAGCACCCAGAGAAAATCCATACAGTCATGGGGAAGACGTACAAATCCCTTAAAAACTGCAGCAGGAATCAAACTCCGACTTACAGCTGGCACTGTAAAGCCTGGTGCTAACTGCTACCACGCCGCACCCATTAGGGGATTCACAACCCTTTCTGGGGAAGGCAAGATGTCTGGAGTCTTTCAGTTACTTTAGGGCTAGAAGATAGCAGGGGTTAAGAGTACTTAGTCCTACTGTGGTGGGGAAAATAGGGAGATTGAAGTTAGTATAGCCACTGTGGTAAGGAAAGGTGGGATAGAGGCTTGTGTATTTATAACATGGCAGAAGAATTACATGTGACATGCTTTGGAAAGAAAGTGTATTGCATAATGATTCTGGTTCTTTTGATAGAATGTGCTCTTGATAAGTAGTATAACAATCCTATTTGCTTCACTCAATATTGTGCATTCAGATAGCAATGCAAATAGCTCTTCATTTTTTCAGAGAAATGGAAGTGAATAATATAGTGTAAATTAGCATTTGTGTGTGCAGTGCATCTGAATTCTTTCCTGTTAACTACCCTCCCATCTGAAATGTGGCCCTTAATAGGATGAAGGTCACCTCTCTTTGTCAATCTCACAAGTGGCGAGACGTGCAACCAGTCTGGCTTGAGTTCCCAGCAAGAAGAAGACCGACAGAGGTTGCCACTCTAACTGACAAGGGTTCTGTGATTGTAGTTCTGAAAGAATAGAGAATAAAGGAAGTAATTTAAAATGCTACTTTGGAACTGTAGAGATACTAAAATCATTATTATGTAATATGTATTCCCAATTTTAGTGAGCAAAATCATAATTAGTCATTTGCTATCAGTTCACACCCTGTCCAATATTAAGTGTTTTGCAAAGCAATGAAAATATAATGCATATATTCGTGTTAAAACACATCTGTTCATCAGTAATAACTGTTTGCCAAAATACATATAAGTCTATGATGTACAAAAAAGTCAACATTATTGGATAGTTAAACATTTGTCCTATTTTTTCTCATAAACCCATTGAAAATAACAGCTGCTATTTGATAATAAAATTTGAAAGATACTTAATTGGCGGGCTAGGAGCCATGTACGTATCTATTTTCTGTCTGTATTGTATTTTGTGTTGCGCATTTATTATGGGTAATTTGTCATGTGGCTTGGGACGAAGCAGAAGCGAGGAGTATAGTTACATACAGTATTCATGCTTTGTATTTAGTTCGTTTTAGTCAGGTTAGAACAGGAGTTGGCCGGGGGAATGATATTTTTTGTAGACCACTAATGCCTAAATACGCTAATGTTTAAGTATGTTTGAATACTCTTAGACTGCTTACTTCATTACATCATTAGTTTTGGTATCAGTAGTTTTTCATCATTACAAGATTGTTCATTTTTGCTGGTTTCTTAATAAAGGATCAAACATACTTTCTTCAACTTAAAACTTTGTTTCTCTGGAATGCGAGTCACACAGCGTCAACCCACCCCGTGCTTAATCTCTGAGCAGTTTTGGTTTGTTTTCAAGAACTACTACAGACAGCAAGGTGCTTCAGAATCTTTTGAGCTTCTAAAAGATAAAATATAGAATGTGTGACGAGAATACACATAAAATTAAGATGTTTGCTGGCCTGGGTTAGCATCAGTGACATCAGCAAGTGGTCTGCCACCTGCCCTCAGGGGAAGGAGAGATAAGGAACAATGGAGCAGCGTCTGGAGATGTGTAATGAAGGGACGGGGGAGAGAGAGCTGTCTGGAGCGGCTCCCCCCTTTGAACCTTGAACTGTTTGAAGTGATGGACAGGCGATACCCCAGCAGGGGGATAAAAAGGGACCGGTTCGCTAAGGCAGGAGACACGCCACCCGAGGTAACGAGACCCTGGAAGCGGTGCGCCTCTCACGAGTCGGTGGGAAGTATCAGAAAACGGCCAGGGTGGAAAGGTACGATCAGCGGGAACCCGGTGTGTGTCCGCCCTTGCCTGGGTGCCGGGTTCACTGCAGAGGATCAACCGCATCTGGAGGAGGGGTCACAGTCGGTGACCTCAGGTGACATCACCAAGGACCCGCCCAAAAGTTGCTTGTGAGCCATATCGCCGGTCTGTGAGTGAAGCTGTGCTGAATGATCAGTTGTTCCTGTTCTCTCTGTCTCTCCCCCCACGTTGTCCATCGCCATGGCAACGATTACTGAGAACTGAACTACTAAACTGGACTGAACTTTGAGTCACTTTGAAATTTGGTCATTTACCCCCTAGACAACGATAGAGCTTGATTGATGCTGTTATCTTAATTCTGTGCACATGTGTGTTTATCATCGCTGAACTGTTGCATTTATTATCCTTTCGGTTACTGTGTTGCTTGTTTCTTTAATAAAACTTTCTTAGTTCTAGTAATCCAGACTCCAACTGAGTGATCCATTTCTGCTGGTTTGGCAACCCAGTTACGGGGTACGTAACAAATGTTTTTATTGTCTGTTAATATTATAGAACATAGAACAGTACAGCACAGGAACAGACCCTTCAGCTCACAATGTTGTGCTGAATCAACTAAAAAAAACATCAAAATCCCCCCAAGCTAATCCCTCCTACCTAAACAATGTCCATATTCCTCCATCTTCCTTACAATCCTGTACCTATCTAAATATGTCTTAAAAGCCTCTGGTGTATTTTCCTCTACCACCATACCTGGTGGTGCATTCCAAGCAGCCACCACTCTGAGTAAAAAACTTAGCCCTCATATCCCCTTTGTACCTACCCCCTCACATCTTCAATTCATGCCCTCTGGTATTAGACTCTTAATAATATTATTATTATGCTAATATTATTTTATACTGTATGTGATATATGTACTGTGTTTTGCACCTTGGTCCCAGAGGAACACTGTGTCTTTCAGTTGTATATATTTGTATGGTCGAACGACAGTAAAATTGAACATAAATGGAAGTGTTGTCCCTAAAGAGAGGGACTTGTTCAGCAGTTAATCTGATATGATACTCCAGGGCCTAGATCTATAATGCCAGTGGGATTTGCCATAGAATTCCCAATATGTTTTCAAAGTTTTAGCATATACTTCCAACTTTTTTAAATTAATGACTTCAGCAAAATGTTAAATTATCAATTTTAAAAACCTTTGAAATAATACTCAGTCAACTGACTGTGCCAAAGAAAACTTCAAAAGGCATGATAGCTGATTAATTAGATTTTAATTGGTGCTAAAATTAGCTTCAGTCTTTTCTATCCAAACCTTTATATGGATTGAAAAGCACTGGTAAACTCAGGCAGAGTAGTTAGCTGAGTAAAATACATTCAATTTCATTAAAATCAGGTCAGGCTGAGTGTTCAAAGTGCATAATTCAAGGTACATTTTTGTCAAAGTATATATGGCACCACATACTACCTTGTAATTTATTTTCTTGCTTGCATTCACAATAGAATAAAGAAAAAACTACCCAAAGACTGATAAACAGCTAATGTCCAAAGGAGCACAAACTGTGCAACTAAGTACATAATACTGAGAATGTGAGTGTAGAGTCCTTGACAGTGAGTTATGGAATCAGTTCAGTGATGAGGTCTGTAAAATTATTCATGCTGGTTCGAGAGCCTGATAGTTGAAGGTAATAACTGGTTCTGACCTGGTGGTGTGAGACCTAAGCCTCCTTGTACCTCGTTTCCAGTGAAGAAAACATAACCTGGATGTTGGGATCCTTGATGGTAGATGCTGCTTTCTTGTGGCAGTGCTGTTTGTAGATGAGTTCAGTGATTTGGCGGGCATTGCCTGTGATGGACTGGGCTGTCTTGATCGCCTATTATAGGCTTTTCCATTCTTGGGCATTGGTGTTTCCATACTGGCATTTATTGTTTGGTCCTCAGAAGGCTGGACTAAATTTCCCTTATTGAATTCTACATACATAAAATAAATAAAAGTTGTGCATTTAATATGTCAGTAATATTTGAGTAATATTGTATCCTTGTAATATTTTAATATTGTCGGGATGCTGTTTATTGACTACAGCCTAGCATTTAACACCATCATTCCTACAGTCCTCATCACAAAACTCCAGAACCTAGGTCTCTGTATCTCCCTCTGCAACTGGATCCTCGACTTCCTAACCAGAAGATCTGTGTGTATTGAAAATAACATCTCCACCTCACTGACAATTAACACTGGCGCTCCACAGGGATGTGTGCTTAGCCCACTGTTCTACTCTCTTTACACCCATGATTGTAGATAGGCATATCTCAAATAGCATCTATAAATTTTCTAATGTTCGAACGTTGTTGGCAGAATTTCAGATGGTGACGGCAGGGCGTATATGCGTGAGATATACCAGATAGTTGAGTGGTGTCACAGCAATAACCTTGCACACAATGTCAGCAAGACCAAAGAACTAATTGTGGACTTCAGGAAAGCTAAGACAAGGAACACAAACCAATCCTCATAGCGGGATCAGAAATAGAGAGAGTGAGCAATGTCAAGTTCCAGGGTGTCAATATCTCTGAGGACCTAACCTGGACATAACATATTGATGCGGCTATAAGGCAAGACGACACCTATATTTCATTAGGAGTTTGAAGAGATTTAGTTTGTCAGCTAAAACACTTGAAAACTTCTACAAATGGACCTTGGAGAGCATTCTGACTGGCTGCATCATCTTCTGGTGTGTTGCGGGGGGGGGGGCGTGGTGGCGCTACTGCACAAAATCAAAATAAGTTGCAGAATCTTGTTAAGTTAGTCAGCTCCATCATGGGTACTAACCTCTGTAGTATCCAAGACATCTTCAAGAAGCGGTGTCTTAGGAAGGTGGCATCCATCAGTGGGGATCTCCAGCACCCTGGACATGCCCTCTCCACACTGATACCATCGAGAAGGAGGTGCAGAAGGCTGAAGGCACACACTCAGTGATTCAGGAACAGCTTCTTCCCCTCTGCCATCCGATTCCTCAATGGACATTGAACCCTGAATACTACCTCACTACTTTTTTATTTCTGCTATTTTAGAAACATAGAAAATAGGTGCAGGAGTAGGCCATTCGGCCCTTCGAGCCTGCACCGCCATTTATTATGATCATGGCTGATCATCCAACTCAGAACCCAGCCTTCCCTCCATACCCCCTGACCCCTGTAGCCACAAGGGCCATATCTAACTTCCTTTTAAACATAGCTAATGAACTGGCCTCAACAGTTTGCTGTGGCAGAGAATTCCACAGATTCACCACTCTCTGTGTGAAGAAGTTTTTCCTAATCTCGGTCCTAAAAGGCTTCCCCTCTATCCTCAAACTGTGACCCCTCGTTCTGGACCTCCCCAACATCGGGAATAATCTTCCCGCATCTAGCCTGTCCAATCCCTTTAGGATCTTATACGTTTCAATCAGATCCCCTCTCAATCTTCTAAATTCCAACGAGTACAAGCCCAGTTCATCCAGTCTTTCTTCATATGAAAGACCTGCCATCCCAGGAATCAATCTGGTGAACCTTCTTTGTACTCCCTCTATGGCAAAGATGTCTTTCCTCAGATTAGGGGACCAAAACTGCACACAATACTCCAGGTGTGGTCTCACCAAGGCCTTGTACAACTGCAGTAGTACCTCCCTGCTCCTGTACTCGAATCCTCTCGCTATAAATGCCAGCATACCGTTCGCCTTTTTCACCGCCTGCTGTACCTGCATGCCCACTTTCAATGACTGGTGTATAATGACACCCAGGTCTCGTTGCACCTCCCCTTTTCCTAATCGGCCACCATTCAGATAATAATCTGTTTTCCTATTTTTGCCACCAAAGTGGATAACTTCACATTTATCCACATTAAATTGCATCTGCCATGAGTTTGCCCACTCACCCAACCTATCCAAGTCACCCTGCATCCTCTTAGCATCCTCCTCACTGCTAACACTGCCACCCAGCTTCGTGTCATCCGCAAACTTGGAGATGCTGCATTTAATTCCCTCATCCAAGTCATTAATATATATTGTAAACAACTGGGGTCCCAGCACTGAGCCTTGCGGTACCCCACTAGTCACCGCCTGCCATTCTGAAAAGGTCCCGTTTATTCCCACTCTTTGCTTCCTGTCTGCTAACCAATTCTCCACCCACACCAATACCTTACCCCCAATACCGTGTGCTTTAAGTTTGCACACTAATCTCCTGTGTTTTGCACTGCTTATTTTAACTTATCTAGTATATAACTTAATATACATACTTAAAGTAATTCAGTTTTTTCTCTCTATATTTCTTTATCAAGTATTTCATCGTACTGCTGCTGTAATCTTAACAAATTTCACGACATATGTCATCACGCCAAAACATCATAAGTGTATGACTCGCTGAAAGTAAAAGTAAAATATGTTATCCTAGGCTTCAATTAGCTTTGGAGTTATAAAACATAACAGTGGCGGAGGAAGTATAAAGAAACCCTAGAAGATTACCTACCTATTGAAACACAGTGAGCCATTCGAGTTAAAAAAAATTGCAGCACATGATCTTTGCAATGGAAGAGATAGTCTAGTTTTTTTTAAAAGGCAGAAAACAGATGTAATTTATGAGTTCATAAGCAGCGAGTACCAGCTGTTAATAATAATAATCAATTTTTAAAAAGCAGAAATGGCTGGCTACATTGGAAAGATAGGCATGTCTGATTGCGCAAGCAATAACTGATTGATGTACAATATACTAAATGAATTGAGCAATAGTTTGAAGAAAATGAAATGGCCAATGAAAAGCAAGTGTCAGTTTTGCTGAGTGACTTAGGTGAAAAACAATACAGTTTGCTTAGACGTTTGACTGCTCCAACCAAACTAGATGAAGTGAGCTTTGTTAATATCATGAAAGCAATGCAGGAACATTTAGAACTGAAACTATTGTTGATTGCAGTACGCTTTAGGTTTTATAGGTGGAATCAAAAGGAAGGGGAATGCATTTCAGTGTACAAGGCTGAATTGAAGAGATTGAGCATTGTCATTTGGTAATGGTCTTAATGGTGCACTGAGAGATCAGTTAGTTTGTGGAATCTTACAAGAAAACATTCAAAAGCAGCTCCTAACTGAAGCACAGCTCACACTTAAGAGCAGTTGAAATTGCTGTATCAATGAAAACAGCAAACAGAGACGGAATTAGGTTGCAGTCAGGAATGAAAGTGAACATGAACAACAATGCAAAGTCTAAACAGAAATGGCTGGCTACATCGCCGAATAAATTGTGTTAATGATGTGGCAGGGGAATAAGGGAATAATGCAGAGTTAAAGGCAAAACTTGCAGAAAATGCAGCAAAGTAGAATGCATACAAAGAGTATGTTGAGCAGACAAAAATAAGTGGACTGGATAGGGAAGAGAAAAAGATAGAGTGTCATATGCAGTTTGAAAAAGAGCACTAGTCTGCATGCTGTTGATAAAAAAAAATTGCTACTGATGAGAGTGACACCAGAATGAGTAACCTTGAGATTTACAGTATGAAAACTAACAATAGATAAGCAGTATGGCTTACACCAGAAGTGAAAGGCAAATTAATTAAAATAGAATTGAACACTGACTCAACTGTTTTAATCATTCCACAAAATGAATTTGAATGGCATTTCAAAGATACTGACTGAAGCCTACAGATATCCAGCTAAGGTCTTATACTGGAGAAAAGGTAACCCCTGTGGGAATGTCATTCACTGACAGTGAAATACAACAACTTTGGGCTTCAGATGTCAGACACTGTACTCACATTATGATCCTCATCGTCCAGTGAAGCTTACCTGTGACTCCTTGCCTTATGGTACAGGTGCAGTCATGTCACATGTTATGAGAGTTGGAAGTGACCAGCCCATGGCCTTTGCATCACATTCCCTTAGAACTGAAGAGAAAAGTAATGCACAAGATTGACAGAGGCATTGAGAATGATTCAGGGCATAAAACATTTCAACCAATACATGTACAGGAGAGAGTTTACCTTCATTACTGATCATCAACCACCAGTGTCCATTTTCAGTCCACAGGGGGGTGCTCCACTAACAGCAGCGGCACGAATGCAGAGATGGGCTCTGTTACTTTGAGGATACAATAACAAAGTTGAATTCAAGAAGATGACTAATCATGGAAATGCTGATGGATTCTCCTGTTTACACTTAGAAAAGGAAATACCTGAAAAATTTACATAAGAGGACACTCCTCTTGGCGTATTATCCCTATTGTGGCAGAGATGATCCAAAGGGAAGGCAGAAGAAGACCCTACTCTATGTCAGGTTTACATGGTCACCGAAAGTGGCTGGAGTGTGTAGCAGAAATCCCAGTTCCTCCATTCTTTCCTGCACCAGGAGGAATTTGCCCTTGATAGAGGTGCCGTATACAGGGATTGAGAGTTGTTGTACCAGCCAAGCTGAGAGCTAAGGTGTTGGAGAAGCTGCAGGCTGACCATCTAGGCATGGTCAAAATGACAGAGTTTGTTCAAAATTTCGTCAGGTGGCCTGTGATAGATCAACAGGTCAAACAACTCACAATGCACTTGGGTTGCCAACATGTACAGAAGATGCCAAGAGCAGTACCTTTCTATCACTGGGAATAACCTGCATTTCCTTGGCAGAAGATTCATGTGGATTTTGCCAGACCATTCATGGGCATATTTTCTTGGCAGTAGTGGATGCAGCTACAAAGTGACCAGAAGTGTTCCCAGTAGCCTTCACTACAGCCCTGCACACTGTTGACGTGTTGAGAAGCCTCTTCCCAAGTACTGATGTTCCAGAACACTTAGTCAGTGACAATGGACCACAGTTTGGTTTGGAACAGTTTCAGTCATTTATGAAAATGAATGGAATAAGACATATTACATCTGAACTGTATCACCCAGCTGCAAATGGCCTGGTGGAAAGGTTTGTTCACTGTCTAAAGAACACACTGTGTGCAGTGTCAGCAGAACACACTACACTGACACTGAATCAGAAGCTCACCAGTTCCCTCCTTGCTTATCCCAATGCAGCACAGTCCACAACTAACAATTCACCAGCTATACCGTTCCTGGTCATCCCTTGTGTTCACACATGTATCTCCTGAAACCTAGTCTCAGGAGTGTGGAGGACAAACAACTGAAACAAATTGAGGGCTCCTCAAATAAGGAGTTTCAATACTTCACTCCAGGACAAGCAGCCCTGGCAAGGGACTACAGAGGTGATCAAAAGTGGGTACTTGGAAAGATTAAGGTCAGAACTGGACCACTCTTCTACACAATGGATATAGCATCTGATGTCACCTGGAGATGATACATCAATCAGTTGAGGAGAGCAGAGTCAATTGTTAGAGAAGAAAGTTGACCAGAGCTGTCAGAACCACTTCCTGCAGTCCCAGAGTTAACTCCTACAACACCACGGAGGTGGCCCCGAAACCTGAGATTGTTTCACAGCCACAGGTCTCACCTGCCAAGAGTGTTGTGTTCTGTATTTAATATCTGAGTAATATTGTAAATGCATTGTTTGATTAAGCATTCTTTGTTTTAATAATTAATTAGGGGTTATATGTAAAAGTACATGAATGGCATACATCATCACATCATGTCAAAAGTGCATGCCTCACTGAAAATAAAATGAAACTACATGTTATCCTAGGCTCCCCATGATTTTCTTTCATTGAGTTTTGGAGTTACAAAACTTAACAATAAGCTATAGGAACACAGTGTGAAACAGAATGGTAAATAGGAAACAGAGATATGAGTTGATTAAGGATTTCATAATTTTGTTGAAGTTTGTTAGGACAGAGAAGCTGAAAAGTTTCCCTTGGAGTGGGAGTTTCCCATGAGAGTTAGAGTTTCCCATGGAGTGAGAGATGGAGAAAAGATTCCCATGGAGTGGTCAAGTGGAATGAGTATCTGGTATGGTTCATTTAGTAAATCTTTCCCACTAAGGTTGATAATTGTAGATTCAACTTTAAAGCAAAAATTGAAGGCTTATATTCATTTGCAGTACCAAAGGAGAGCTACACAGTCAGCGATGATACCATTCAAACGAGATATTAAACTGAGGTGGATGAAGAAGAACTCCTGCTGCTGCCCTGAAGAAGCCCAGGACTGATATCCCCCATGTTCCAGCCAATAAACCAGTAACCTCCTCCAGCCCTGCCACTCTTACAACATCCACATCCTGCATGTTACAGCATTCTGTTGTGAGCCAGCTCATTACAGAACACTGACTGAACACTACACAACTACAGAATGTCTGCTTGCTATTGTTGGATTAGGGTGTAAAATTGTTATTTTTATTGTAGTTCAGCTTTCCTATACCTGTTTGTATTTTTATACGATCATCTATGTACATGTAATTGTTCAGTGAATTTTCCAGCAATTATATTAAGGTTGCTTCTGTATTTCTCTAGAAGTTTCTTAGTTTTCAGTAGCAGGTGTCACACTGCTTGAATTTGCCTAATTTATAGACTAATTGCAAACACTAAAATTTCTGTTCTCTCTAGTCTGAGTATGAGACAACCACGGCAGCATTTTCTTTTGCTCTTTGTTCTCTTGGTTCCTCTTTCTTGTTCATTTTCCACTCTTTTTTGTAATATAATTTTTATTGAGTTTTCAAGAAGAATACATGAAAAGATAAAACCTACCCTCCCCCCTCCCCTTAACCCTCCCCCCCCCCCCCATATATAGTCCTACCTAAAAAGAAAGAGAGAGAAAAAAGAAAAGAGCCGCCTGGGTGTTGGAAGGTTTCCACATGCTCCATGGGATTCAAAATAAATTTGGTATAATTATTCATTACTTTCCCCAAGGTACCAAGGTCTTTATCGGAGCACTTAAATATGCCATCCTATCTTTTGTAAATAAGGGCGTCAAATATTCAAAAATGTTACATATTTATCTCTTAAATTATAAGTAATTTTTTCGAGTGGAATAGAACTAGCCATTTCATTATTCCAACGATCCATACTTAAATACGAATCAGATTTTCAAGTAACTGCTATAGTCTTCTTAGCTACTGCCAATGCAATTTTTATAAATTCTTTCTGATATTTATTCAATTCAATTAAAGGATAAATATAAAATATCTAATGATACTTTCTTTTGTTACTTTCAATTAAGGGCTTACTTAAAAGGTAAGCTGGGTCAAACAATGTTTTTGCCAAAACCTAATGAAATTGAAATTTTAATTCAAAAAGGGAAAATTAAAAAATTTATTTCTTGTATGTATAATTTGATTCAAGAACAGACAATTAAACAAGGAACCCATAAGTCAAAGCAAAAATGGGAAGCAGATTTGAATATTAATATTGATGAAACAAATTGGTCAAGACTCTGTCTTGACAGTATGACAAATACAATAAATGTTCGACTTAGATTAGTACAATATAATTTTTTACACCAATTATATATTACACCACAAAAAATAAATAGATTAAATTCAAATCTATCTGATAAATGCTTTCAGTGTAATCAAGAAATTGGTACTTTTTTACATTCCACTTGGTCTTGTTTTAAAATTCAACCCTTTTGGATAAGTTTAAGAGTCTTATTGGAACAAATTACTGGAACTCAACTTCCACATAACCCTGTATTATTTCTATTAGGTGATATTGAAGGGATAAAACCGAAACATTTTCCACTCTTGTAACATTTCATAAAGTGGCTGTAAACAATAAACTTTATCCTTCATTCTTGACTTCTGAAGAACCTTTCGATCGGAGAAGTATCAGGATCCAGCACTATTTATTGCACAAAGCCATGCACAAACTACGAAGGGTGATTGATAAGTTCATGGCCTAAGGTAGAAGGAGTCAATTTTAGAAAACCTAGCACATTTATTTTTCAACATAGTCCCCTCCTACATGTACACACTTAGTCCAGCAGTCACAGAGCATACGAATCCCTTCTTTGTAGAAGTGGTCCACAGCAAGGGTGATTAATAAGTTTGTGGCCTATGGTAGAAGAAGATGAGTTATTAACTTCAAACTTTCTGCATTATCACTCAAAGAGTTGAACTGCACGTGCATGTAACGAGAACGTCTTGGACCTCCAGGTGGTCCACAGCAGGGGTGATTGATAAGTTTGTGGCCTAAGGTAGAAGGAGATGAGTTATACAGCTCTCATTATCAATCACCGCTGCTGTGGACCACTTCTGGAGGTTCAAGACGCTGACTTCTACAAAGAAGGGATCCATATGCTCCACAACCTCTGGACTAAGTGTGTAAATGTACGAAAAATAAATGTGCTAGGTTTTCTAAAATTGACTCCTTCTACCTTAGGCCACAAACTTATCAATCACCTCTCGTAACTGCCAAATTTCCTACAATATAAGAGAAACTGTGCTTTCATTAAGAGCTCAGCAGATTCTGAGGCATTTTAAGCCATCTTGCAAAGTGCTACATAAATGCAAATCTTCTTTCTCTTCAGAAGCAGCTGGATAATCAGAATTCAAGTTGCCTAAAGCAGAGGTTGATAAATTCTTGATTAGTAAGCGTGTCAAAGGCTGCTGGAGAAGGCAGGCAAATGGGGTTGAGAGGATCAGTAAATCAGCCATGACCAAATGGCAGGTCAAATCGGCTAATTCTGCTCCTATCTGTTATTGTCTTATAGACTCAGAAATCCCTCAATGAATCCATTTTGCAAGCATCTAGAGAGTACAGGGCTCTGATAATTATGTCGCTTATAACTGTTTATTGTGTTTTTGAAGTTCCAGTTTCCAAGCCAGTGGTGACCAAGGTACCTGAGCTGCTTGTGCTGCTGTTGGGGGATCCTTTCCACTTACAATGCCAATCGGCTCACGGATCTCCACCCATCGAATACTATTGGTACAAACACAAACCGACAGACATCCGCACAGTCCGGAAGATACAGACAGGGATGAACTTTTCCATGGAAAACACTAAAGCCAGGGACAGTGGGTTTTATCATTGCGCGGCACTCAACACAGCCAATGGGAAGAAGCTGAAGGAACGAAGTGATTTAGTTGAAGTCATTGTAACAGGTACAACCTATCAATAGAAAGTAACTCACATTAGTGATGTTATAGTGGGCATAAAGGGTGTGTATTTTATAATCACTGTAATATACCTTCTCTTCATCACTGCTTCAAGCCAACTGTTGTTTACATCCTTGTCTTTGCTTCCACACGTCTTGGCTATTTAAATTCCCTCCTGTTTTGCAGTCTCTGTAAACTCAAGGTCACCCAAAACTCTACTGCTTGTACCCTAGCAAGCGCCATGTCCTGTTCACCAATTGTCCATAGGCACTGATGATCTCAACGTAAAAATCTAGGTGTGGAGTCAATGCAAAATATAGCACAGAAAATAGGCCCTTCAGCCCACCAAATCTATGCTGACCATCAAGCACCATTTACTTTCAAAGCCTCAAAGTTCAAAGTAAATTCATTATCAATGTGCTATATATTACCTTGAGATTAATTTTCTTACAGACATTTACAGGGGAAAAACAGAATACAATGGAATTTTATGAAAATCTATACATGGAAAGACTGACAACCAATATGCAAATTGAGACAATTTGTGTAAATAAAAATAATGCTGAGAACATGAGTTGTAAAGAGTCTTTGAGGGTGTTTGTAGGTTCAAAGGAGAGGTGAATGAAGTTCCCCATGCCAGTTCAGGAGCCTGATAGTTGTAGGGGTATAGAGGAGGTTGAGAGCCTCAACCTCCCTATATCAATAACTTCCTCCAGAGCTGCCAGTCTTAGAAACAGTCGCATTCGGCCAATTACAGCTTGCTGTAACTTGCCAGTTTTTATGACTCCACTCCTCTGCCTTTCCCTCCTCTTTTAAGATATCCCTTAAAACCCAAATTGTATGCAAGTCAAGATTTAAATTGTACCACACTTCATGTGACAGCATTAAACAGATTTATCAATTATTAGTAAATGTCAAATTTTCTTTGATTGTGCTCCACTGACATATCTTTGTGAATTTTACTGCATTATGATTACAGGCAAGCCTTACTGTTAAAAAAAACCTGCATATAGCTCAATGATGAACTCAGTGCCTTGGTCTGTAAATACTACAATCCTATCTGCGTTATCAACCATTCTCTCAACATGCCCTGCCACTTTCAAAAATATACTCACCTTCACGCTCAATTCATTAGCACCTTGTGTCATGTGGCTCATACAATCTCTCCTTACTCCACATGTCAAAATGTACCTTACACTTCTCTAAGGTTATCATTAAAGCCCCTCACCATCTGGAACTTGCAGTCTTCTCATCACCACCATTGGCAGGAGAGGCACATTAAACAATTCAGAACTGCATCTTCCCCTCCCCCATCGCATTTCTGAACAGTCTATGAACACTACCTCGTTATTCCTTTCTTTTGCACTATTATTTATCTTGTAATTTATAATAATTATATGTCTTTGCTCTGTACTGTGGCAAAACAATAAATTTCACAGCATATAATACAGTGATAATATACCTGATTCTCTCTGCATTAAATGTCATCTGTTGCTTGTTATTCCAGCCAACAAGTTCATCTGTATCACCATGCAGTTACCACTATCCTGCTCAATGTTTGCCAAACTTAGTGTCATCCACAGGCTTAGAAATGTTGCCCTGCAGACCATGTCTAAGCGATTGGTACAGATATCAATAAAAACAGTAGTCCCAGAACTGACACCAAAGGAACATCACTTTCTGCCATCCTCCACACAGACTAGGTTACGATCTCTCTCTTCTGTCTGTCTTTAAGCCACTTTCCTGTTCCTGATTCTTTCATGCATCGGTCCTCAATTATACCATCCAGCCTTCCATATGTGAATACATCGAATTCCTACTGAAACTTCATACAGATCTCACTGCTTCATCAACTATCTCAGTTACCTCATTAATAAAATGGTATTGGGTTGATCAACACACTAATTGTATGGATGTTTTCCCTTTCTGTATCAGAACGCCCTCCCAAGCCGACCATTGTTGTGGAGCCTCCAGCAGATGCCATCGAATTAGGTCAGCCCGTTCACTTATTTTGCACAGTGCCCGGAATCCCACAGGGCATTCAGTACAGATGGAGGAAAGACAAGATACCCTTGCGATCCAGCAGATACAATGAAGGCCTCCAGAACCTGACTCTTCCCGGCTTAGCAGAGAACCAAAGTGTTGCCTATGAATGCGGCACCATCAACAATGTGAAAGGACGTTTGTTTGAGATGTGGAGTGAAGAGGTGGAACTGTCATTGATGGGTGAGTGCATCTTCTGAGACAAGACAGTTTTGTGTTTAGAATTCTAAAATCCTGGTAGGCATTCCTCAGCAGCCCATATACCCATCAGTCAAATCGTATTTATGCCTGTGGGTGGTGCATCTCGAAGCCCAGTTAACAACATCATAAAAAGGAAGAACATGGCAGGTTAGTTATCTCTCTCTCTCTCTCTCTCTCTCTCTCTCTCTCTCTCTCTCCCTCTCCCTCTCCCTCCCTACCCCTACCCTCCCCTCCCCTTCTCCCCTTCTCTCACCCCTCTCTCCCCCCTCCCCATCTCTCCCTCTCTTCCTCTCTCTCCCTCACTCTCTCCACTCTCTCTTCTCTTCCCCTCTCTTCCTCTCTCTCTCTCTCCCCCCACCACTTTGCTTTCTCCCCCTTCCTCTCTCTCTCATTAACACTCCACACCATACCTAACAAAGATATTTTAAGAGTGAAGTTAGTAGACACTATTACCAGCCAACATAACAGATTAAAGTCCTGCATTTACTGTTTCAGTGAAGGTGATAGCTGTTAAATTACTTGGTGGGTGGGGGGGACAACAGATTGATGAATTGTAAACACAAAATAATCTGCAGATGCAGTAAAAGATCAAAGCAACACTTCCAGTACGCTGGATGAACTCAGCAGGTCGGGCAGCATCAGTCAGAAACGATGAGCTGACGTTTTGGGCCGGAACCCTTCGTCAGGACTGAAGAATGAAAGATGGGGAAGGATTTGAAGAATGCTTGTAGCGTGAGTTGAAAGACCAGTAATTTGAAAGACAAAGGGGTGGGGGAGGGGAAGCATTGACGTCATAGCCCTGAAAACAATGGGTAGTAGAAGATGGAGGCGGGACCATGAGGGAGCTGGGGGAGGGGGTAGAGTGAAATAGGGATAGAGGAAGGGAGGGGGAAGGAATTACCGGAAGTTAGAGAATTCTATGTTCATACCAAGGGGCTGGAGACTACCTAGATGGTATATGAGGTGTTGCTCCTCCAACCTGAGTTTAGCCTCATCATGGCAGTGGAGGAGGCCATGTATGGTAGCCACCCACTTCAACTCTGCTTCCCATTCCCATTCAGATATGTCCATTTTAAATGCAAGGAATTGTGTTGTCAAGATGTCAAGATTCTTTAATGTAATTTCCAGTACACGAGTGTAAAAGAGGACAAAATAATTGTTACTCCAGATCTGATGCAGCATAAAAAAACACAATAAGATAAAGTACATAACATGGTAAATATAAATACAAAAGACAGCTTTTATATATATATGTAACCGCGGCCCCCCACCCCCCGGCCAGCCTCAGGGTCGCTCGGCTCACTGTCGTCTAGGGAAACAGCCCTCCGCCGTGCCATTGGGTAATAGTTTGTGTGGATGCTGTGTGATGTACCCCACCCCACCCAAATAACAGACAATACACCAAATACGATTAAATGATTTACAGTTTATAGATATTACTGGAACTATATAATTAATAGAGAATAAAATATAAAAGGAAAATAAAAGGCGCCACACTTATCAAAATTCAATCTCTTCGTGCACAAACAGTTGGAGCTCAGGACCCTTCTTCTTCACCCTGCGATCCCCTCGGACCACCTCAACCTGCCGCCTGGGACCAACAAGGGTGGTTGACCAGACGCTCCACACGAGTCCGTCTCCGTCTCCTCTCCTCTTGCTGAACACCCTGGACCTCGGACTCCTGCTCAGGGTCCAACCCCGTTAGCGGACTCACAGCACCTGGTCCATCCTCTGTCTCCCTCTCCCGCCTTCTCCCCCAAAAACCCGCGCATCACACTAATTTACAGACACACAGAAAGCATAACATCCATCCCAATTGGTTTGTTCATCCTCTTATCAGTAACATAATCCAAATAAACTGCTAGCGGGAGGACTTTCTCAGCAGTTAACATAACAAAGAAGCCATTTTAATTAGACTATGCAGTAACATAAAAGAAGAAACCACTTACATATATATATATATAGATAGATAGGTTGATGTTATATCCATAAACTGTCTATAGGCACAGGAGTGTCTGTACATAAAGGGACTGACAGTTAATGATAAAGTAGTGGTGGTTGGGGGTGTAGAAGTGTGGGCTACTGGGGGAAGGTTTTGATCAGCCTTACTGCTTGAGGTCCATGAGCCAGTCCCTATCAGAGTATCGAAGGTAAAGAAGGTTAGCAACCTTTAAGTTCCTAAGTGTTATTACTTGGTGTTACATACCCCGTAACTGGGTTGCCAAACCAGCAGAAATAGACCACTTAGTTGGAGTCTGGATTACTGGAACTAAGAAAGTTTTATTAAAGAAATAAGCAACACAGTACTCTAATCAAAAGGATATAAATGCAACAGTTTAGCAGTGATAAACACACGTGTACACAGAAGTAAGATAATAGGATCAATCAAGCTCTATCGCAGTCTAGGGGTAAATGATCAGTTTCAAGTGACGCAAAGTTCAGTTCCATTTAGTTCAGTTCAGTTCTCAGTAATCGCTGTTGTGCCATTGGGGCGGGGGGAAGAGAGAGAGCGAAAGCGAATGAATATTCAAAACGGATTCCACACAGACCTTCGATATTCCTCGCAGTTAGCTTTCGGGCAAGCCCTTTGTAATGTCTTCTGAGGTCATCGACTGTGACCCCTCCGTTCCAGATACGATCATTCTTCTGCAGTGAACCCGGCACCCAGGCAAGGGCGGACACACACACCAGGTTCCCGCCGACCGTATCTTTCCACCCTGTGCGACCAGACCTCCAAAAAAACTCCCACCAACTTGTGGGGGGGGGGGGCACACCGCTTTCAGGGTCTTGTTACCTCATGGAGTCGTGTGTCTGTTGCCTTAGCGAACCTGTCCCTTTTTATCCCCCTGCTGGGGTATCACCTGTCCATCAAACTTCAAACAGTTCAGGGTTCAAAGCCACCGGTCTCTGACAATACTCGGAACCATGCCTCCTTTCGGTAATCTCTCTCGTCTCTCTCTTATTAGCACCTTGCATGTTCCCCCATTGTCCTCTTATGGGCATCAATCTTCTGATAACTGGTTCTTTTGTCACATTGGGAAGACTTGTCCTGGGCCCAGCACATAAAAGCAATTACAAAGAAAGCATAACAGCGCCTCTACTTCCTTTGGAGTTTGTGGAGATTTGGCATGACACCTAACAGTGGTAGACTATTGACTGTCGACATCACATCCAAGGTTGGAAACACCAATGCCCTTGAATGGAAAATCCTACTAGAAGTAATGGATATGGCCCAGTCCGTCGAGGATAAAGCCCTCCCTACCATTGAGCACATTTACATGAAACACAGTTATAGGAAAGCCGCATCCGTCATCAGGGATCCCACCACTCAGAACAGGCTCTTTGCTCGTTGCTACCATCAGGAAGAAGGTATAAGAGCCTCAGGACTCACACCACCAGGTTCAGAAACAGTTACTACCCCTCAGCCAAAAGCCTCTTGAACCAAAGGGATAACTTCACCCAAATTCACTTGCCCCATCACTGAAATATTCCCACAACCTATGGACTCACTTTCAAGGACTTTTCATCTCATTTTCGCGATATGTATTGCTTATTTTTTT
Source organism: Mobula hypostoma (assembly GCF_963921235.1). Classification (NCBI taxonomy): domain Eukaryota; kingdom Metazoa; phylum Chordata; class Chondrichthyes; order Myliobatiformes; family Myliobatidae; genus Mobula; species Mobula hypostoma. The sequence goes on from NC_086115.1 coordinate 6,237,239, forward strand.
TCTTTTTGTTTTTGCACAGTTTGTTATCTTCTGCACTTTCGTTGAATACCCTAGTCGTGTGGTTCTTCATTGATTCTGTTATGGACATTGACTATGCCCACAAGAAAATGAATTTCAGGGTTGTATATGGTGATATATGTGTACTTTGATAATAAAATTTACTTTAAACTTTGAAAGTAACTGTTTTACTTGTGTTTTTTTTAATTATTATTTTGTTCTTTATCTTATTGTGCATTTTTTTGTGCTGCATTGCATCCAGGGTAACTATTATTTCATTCTCCTTTACACTTGTGTGCTGGAAATGACATGAAACAACCTTGCATCTTGGATCTTAAATCCTGAATGAAGGGTCAACGTTTCAGGCTGAGACACTCCATTGGGATACAGAAAAGTAGCCTCAGTTTGTGCAGAGTAATTAGATTTTGACTGAATTTCAGCTGAGGAATTGGCAATATTTTCAGAATAAACACTTGCTACAGTACAGAGCTACAATCTACCTTAATGAGCAGGAAAGGTTTAACATCACTTCTGACAAACAGTGGAGAACCCACTGGAAAGTCAGCCCGGAATCATGAGCGTGAATCGCTGAAGTGGGATTCAAAGCCACAGCCGCCTGAGGCAAGGACATTGCTCACAGGGCCACAATTAATACGATGACAGAAATGAAAGCAGAAAATGCTGGAAAAGCTCACCTGATGAAAGGTCATTGACTTAACTTGTTAACCAGGTATCTCCCTCAGCAGATGTTTCAAGCATTTTATAAGATTCCACTGTAGTTCAGCAGATAAAGTTGGAGCCTCGTAACTCCAGGGCAATCCTGACCTATGGTAAACTGGAATGTCAGTTTATTGTTATCACAGGTTCCAAAGTAGTTTGTTCTGTGTGCCATTGATACTGGTCATTTCATTACAACACTGCATTGAGGCAGTACAAGGTAAAACAATAACAGTGCAGAATAAAATGTTACAGTACAGGGAAAGTGCAGTTCAGATGGACAGTGAGGTGTAAGATCATAACACAGTTGAATATGAGGTCAAGAGTCCATCTTATCATACCAGGGGGTTATTCAAAAGTCTTATAGCAGTGGGATTGAAGCTGTCCTTGAGCCTGATGGTACAGGCTTTTGTATATTCTGTTCAATGAGATGGGGACAGAAAAGAGAATGTTCAAGGTGTGCTGTCGTAATTATATTGACTGCTTGACTGAGGCCGCAGAATTCATGCAGAGGAGAATGGTTTCCATGAAGTGCTGAGCTGTGCTTACAACTCTCTGCAATTTCTTGTGCTCACAGGCAGAACAGTGTCCAGTGCAAGCTGTGTTTCATTCAGATAGGATGCATTCTGTAGTGCATCATTAAAAATTGGTGGCGGCCTGAGGAAGTACAGGAGCTGGTATACTGTCCTCGCCATGACGTCTATGTGGTTAGATCAGGACAGGATATTGCTGATGTTCATTGCTAGGAACTTGAAGCTTTCAACCCTCTTGACCTCAGCAGCATTGATGTGAACAGGATGCATGTGCACTCACTGATTTAGCTCTTTTGTTTTTCTGACATTGAGGGAAAAGTTGTCATTACACCATGTCACTAGACTATCTCTTTCCTGTACTCTGACTCATAGTTACTTGATATTTGAGCGACTAAGGTGGTGTCATCTGAAAACTTGTAAATGAGGTACTACCTAAGTTACCTCTGAGGCACTCCGGTTTCCTGTCACATCTCAAATCCGAGCAGGTTGGTAAGTTAATTGACCATTATAGTTGTCTCTCAAGCAGGTGGGAGACTTAGTGAAGGAGTGTGAGAGGGAGAGAGCTTACCGGGGGAATAGTGGGGAAGGGAGATTTAAAGATTAGCTTTAATTATCATGTGTACATTGGAACATATGGTGAAATTCATCACTTGCATCAAATTAGATCAGTGAGGTATGTGCTGGGCAGCCTGCTTCCAGCACCAACATAGCATTCCCACAACCCAGTAACTCTAACTGTACACCTTTGGAATATACAACCATAAGATATAGGTGCAGAATTAGGCCATTTGTCCCATCGTCTGCTCTGCCACTCCACCATGGCTCATCGATTTCCCTCTCAGACCCAACCTCCTGCCCTCACTCCGTATCCCTTCCTGGGAGGAACACGGAGCACCCAGAGGAAACCCATCCACTTCCAGGGGAAATGTACAAACTCCTCACAGACAGCAATGGGACTTGATCTGCGATCTCCCAGCCGGTGCTACAAAACGTTGCACTAATTGCTGCACTACTGTGTACTGCCTCAGTGGGCTGAGTGACCTTCAAAGTTGTGAGGAGAGATCTTGTCATCATTAATGCTCATCAGATCCCATGTCCAGAGGCATGGCCAATGAAGTGTTTCTACCTACTTCAGTTTTTAAATGAGTTTCACTAACATTGGGATGGTACTAACCTCACAAAATCATACATTATACATTTCTTATGAGCAGCTTACCAGTGGCTCCTCTAATTTGTTTGTGTTTTTTAATCCTTGCCAGGGCATTCAGCTTGGGATTCACAGATACTGGTCCACAGTGCCAGTGGAGTTGGAATCAGTTTGCTCATTCTGTTCGTGACAGGGATGTTGTTCCTGTTTTTCAAAGGTATGTCAACAGCACCATCTGTTGGCTTGCTCGGATTGGTATTTGCAGTTCAAATGAAATGTTCAAAGCGGATTTTCTTCTCTTTTCTATAATTAATGACCCAGCAAAACAAAATCACTGAAAGATGCAGTTTCTGAGGCACTGAATCACCTCAAAGATTTTGTTGTGTGCAGAAAACAGACAGACTTTGACCCATCATTTCATTCCCCAATGGCTAGCTACTGTCAGGGTAACTCTAAACAATTATGGATGAATTGATCCCTGCACATTGCTTGTAGAAAGAGTACTGGAGTTGCAACAGATGCCACAAACAACCTCGCTTTCTGCTGGTAGTGTAATAAACCTGTGGCTCGGTGAATTATGGCAGAAAAGATTTGGAGTGTCAGAGGTTTTCAGCTAATCCCAAAGAGCAAAACCCACCACTATAATTCTTCATACCATGTTCAGTAAATGCTGTGAGAAAGCATGGCTTCCCTCGTCGACGCCACAATCACACACCACTACATCACAGATGGTTGCAATAGAATCTCACCTATTCTACTGGAACAAACACTCTATTAGCTGGCAGACCATTCTCTCTCCTCACTGTTACCAGCAGGAAGGAGGTACAGGAGCCTTAGGTCCCACACCACCGGGATCTGGAGAACTTATTACCCTTCAGCCATCAGGCATTGGGACCAAAATGGATAACTTCACTCACCTTAAAACTGAACTGATTCTACATCCTGTGGACTCATTTTCAAGGACTCTACAACTCATGTTCTCAGTATTATTTATCACTTATTTATTATTATTAGTTTTTCTATATATGCACTGTTTGTCTTTTTTTCATTCTGTTGTGTCTCTTCATACTTACTAGAATGCGTGCAAGAAATTGAATTTGGTAATTTTTAAAAATTGAGATACAGCATGGAGTAGGCCCTTCTGGCCCTTCAAGCCGTGCTGCCCAGCAATCCCCGATTAAATCCTAGCCTAATCAGTGACCAATTAACTTCCCAACTGGTACGTCTTTGGATCGTGGGAGGAAACCTACAGGATCACAGCGAGAACTCTTTGGGGCAGCGGTGGCGATTGAACCTGGGTCGTCTGTACTGTAAAGCATTGTGCTAACCACTACGCTACTGTGCCGCCCACTTATGTATTTTGACAGTAAATTTAAGCCCCTAGGACCATAAGGCATAGGAGCAGAATTAGGGCATTCGGTCCATTGATTCTGCTTCACCATTTAATCAGGGCTGATCCATTTCCCTCTCAGCCCCATTCTTCTGCCTTCTTCCCATGATTTTTCACCCCTGACTAATCAAGAACCTATCAACCTCCACCTAAATACATCCAGTGACCTGGCCTCCACAACCTCCTGTGGTAACAAATTCCGCAGATTCACCATCCTCTGGCTAAAGAAATTCCTCCTCATCTCCATTCTAAATGGGTGAACCTCTATTCTAAGGTTATATCCTCCAGTCCTAGACTCTCCCACTATAGAGATATCCTCCCCACTAGCCCTTCAACATTCCATATGTTTTAATGAGATCCCCCCACATTCTTCTCGATTCCAGTGAGTACAGCCATCAAATGCTCTTCATTTATTAACCCTTCATTGCCGGAATCATTTTCGTGAACCTCCTTTGAACCATCTCCAATCTTAGCACATCCTTTCTTAGATATGGAGCCCAAAGAAATACTCTAAGTGAGGCCTCACCAGTATTTTATGAAGCTTCAGCATTTCATCCATGTTTTTTATATTCTAGGCCTCTCGAAATGAATGCTAACTTTACATTTGCCTTCCTCACCACTGGCTCAACCTATAAGTTTACCTTTAGGGAATGCTGCATGAGGATTCCAAAGTCCGTTTGCACCTTAGATTTTTGATTTTTCATCCCGTTTAGAAAATAGTCTACAATTTATACCTTCTAACAAAGTGCATGACCACTTTATTTTCGACTCTGCATTCAATCTGCTACTGCTTTGCCTCCTGCCACAAGTCTTTCTGTAGCCTCTGTACTTCTCCACCTATCTTTGTGTTGTCCACAAACTTAGCCAGAAAACCATCTCCAAGTCATTGGCATACAACATAAAAAGAGCAGTCCCAAAACCTATCATTGCAGAACACCAATAGTCACCGGCAACCATAGAAACCATAGAAACCATAGAAACTACAGCACAGAAACAGGCCTTTTGGCCCTTCTTGGCTGTGCCGAACCATTTTCTGCCTAGTCCCACTGACCTGCACGTGGACCATATCCCCCCATACATCTCCCATCCATGTATCTGTCCAATTTATTCTTAAGTGTTAAAAAAGAACCCGCATTTACCACCTCATCTGGCAGCTCATTTCATACTCCCATCACTCTCTGTGTGAAGAAGCCCCCGCTAATGTTCCCTTTAAACTTTTCCCCCTTCACCCTTAACCCATGTCCTCTGGTTTTTTTCTCCCCTTGCCTCAGTGGAAAAAGCCTGCTTGCATTCACTCTATCTATGCCCATCATAATTTTATATACCTCTATCAAATCTCCCCTCATTCTTCCACACTCCAGGGAATAAAGTCCTAACCTATTCAACCTTTCTCTGTAACTTATTTTCTCAAGTCCTGGCAACATTCTTGTAAACCTTCTCTGCACTCTTTCAACCTTATTTATATCCTTCCTGTAATTTGGTGACCAAAACTGAACACAATACTCCAGATTCGGCCTCACCAATGCCTTACAGAACCTCATCATAACATTCCAGCTCTTATACTCAATACTTTGATTAATAAAGGCCAATGTACCAAAAGCTCTCTTTACAACCCTATCTATCTGTGACACCACTTTGAGGGAATTTTGTATCTGTATTCCCAGATCCCTCTGCTCCACTGCACTCCTCAGTGCCTTACCATTAACCCTGTATGTTCTACCTTGGTTTGTCCTTCCAACGTGCAATACCTCACACTTGTCTGTATTAAACGCCATCTGCCATTTTTCGGCCCATTTTTCCAGCTGGTCCAAGTCCCTCTGCAGGCTTTGAAAACCTTCCTCACTGTCAACTACACCTCCAATCTTTGTATCATCAGCAAATTTGCTGATCCAATTTACCACATTATCATCCAGATCATTGATATAGATGACAAATAACAATGGACCCAGCACTGATTCCTGTGGCACACCACTAGTCACAGGCCTCCACTCAGAGAAGCAATTCTCTACCACCACTCTCTGGCTTCTTCCATTGAGCCAATGTCTAATCCAATTTACCACCTCTCCATGTATACCTAGCGACTGAATTTTCCTAACTAACCTCGCATGCGGGACCTTGTCAAAGGCCTTACTGAAGTCCATGTAGACAATATCCACTGCCTTCCCTTCATCCACTTTCCTGGTAACCTCCTCGAAAAACTCCAATAGATTGGTCAAACATAACCTACCACGCACAAAGCCATGTTCACTCTCCCTAATAAGTCCCTGTCTATCCAAATGCTTGTAGATTCTGTCTCTTAGTACTCCCTCCAATAACTTACCTACTACCGAAGTTAAACTCACCGGCCTATAATTTCCTGGATTACTTTTCGATCCTTTTTTAAACAACGGAACAACATGAGCCACTCTGCAATCCTCCGGCACCTCACCTGTAGACAGCGACATTTTAAATATTTCTGCCAGGGCCCCTGCAATTTCAACACTAGTCACCAGTCAGAAAATGATACCTTTCTTCCCCACCTTTTGCCTCCTGCCAATCAGCCAATGCTCTATCTATGCTAGTATCTTTCCTGTAATACCCTGGGCTCTTATTTTGTTAAACAGCCTCATGTGTGATACCTTGTCAAACGCCTTCTGAAAATCCAAGTTCACAACATCCACCGATTGTCCTTTGGCTATCCTGCTTGTTAATTCCTCAAAGAATTCCAACAGATTTATCAAGCAAGATTTTCCCTCAAGTAAACCATGCTGACTTTGGCCTATTTAATCATGTGCTTCCAAGTATCATGAACCTCCTTAACAATCAACTCCAACACATTCCCAACCACTGAGGTCAGGCTAATTGGCCCATAATTTACTTTCTTCTGTCTCCTTCCCTTCTTGAAGAATAGAGTGACATATGCAACTTTCCAGTCCCCCAGAACCTTTTCTGAATCAATTGATTCTTGAAAGATCATTAATAACACGTCCATAATCTACCTCTTTCAGAACCCTGGGGTGTAGTTCATCTGGTTCAGGTGACTTACCTACCTTCAGGCCTTTCAGCTTCCCAAGCACCTTCTCCTTAGTAATGGCAACTACACTCACTTCTACTCCTGACACTCTTAGATTTCTTGCATACTGCTAGTGTCCTCCACTTATTAAGCTCATCCGCCATTTCCTTGTCCTTCGTTACTACCTCTTCCGCATCATATTCCAATGATCCAATATCCGCTTCCGACTCTCTTTTACTCTTTATAGATCTAAGAAACCTTTCAGTATCCTCTTTAATATTTTTACCTTCATATTTCAGTTTTTATCTATTTGTGATTTTTTTTTAGCATTCAGAAGAGATCCCAATGATCCAGAAGTGTGAAGCCTTGCCCCCTGCACCACTTCCACAGCCACTTATTCATCTGTACCGTCATTTTATTCCTGTCTTGTCTAGCATGTGACGGTGAGAGTAATCCAGGGATTACTTCCTTGGAGATTCTGTTCTTCAGGCTTTTCCCTATATCCCTGTGCTGGCCTCTTCCCCCTTTTTACCTATGTCACGGTCTCTCTTGAGAATCTTCTGCAGCCACTCTGAGACATTCTGGGCCCAAGCACCTGTGAGGCAACACACCATCCTGGCTTCTCTTTCATGGCCACAGAACCTCCTGTCCATCTCGCTAACCGAGGAGTCACTAATCACTACCATTCTGCCTGACTTTATGAGCCTTAGAGCCGGCCACAGTGTGAATGGCCTGGCTGCTGCTGTGCCCTGACACCAGCAATGTTGCTGAGCGGAATGACCACAGGGAACCCTGCACTGACTGCTGACTCCCCTTACCTCCCCTTCTACTACTTGAAGTGTGACCACCTCAGTAAAAGACTCACCTTTGAAGTTTTCAGCCTCCCGGATGATCCTGAGTGCATCCGGCTACAGTTTCAGTTCCTTGACATGGTCAGTCAGGAGCTGAAGCTGTGTGCATTTCCTGCAGATGTAGTCATCAGGGAGACTAGTAGATAGACTGTAATCCCATATCTCACAGGAAGAGAATTCCACTGCCTGAACTACCTTCTTGTCGACACTTGTCATGCCTCTGACTTCTCAAACTAGCCCCTGCTTGTTCTTGTCCAAGCCCGACCATTCTAACACTGTCCATTCACAAAATGGCCACTCCAGCAATGGCCTCTCGTCTTTTTTTTTTGGCCCTTGCTAATTAACTTTAGTCACTGATAACCCAAGCAAGCCCCTTTTCCGCAGTCAAGTCCCAACAGGCCCTGCTCGCTTTTTAAAACTGGCACGTAAAGTCCAGGCTTCTATGTACACTTCTCCCTGGGAAGAGATAATGTAGTAAAAGATGCAAGAAAAAGACAAGTCAATGTATTAAAACTGTGTGTTTATTATAGAAAACATTCCCGAAGTACTTTACAGAGGTGTGTGTACAATAATGAAGTCCAGAGAAAAGGTATTTGAAAAGGTACCAAAATTGTTTAATTTCTATCCCACAGCATTGACTTCTTCTACTTTACTAGTGTCTATTTACTATTCTTAAAACTACCAGAACTAAGAAGATACTCCTATTTATTCACAATACCACTAGGCTGCTCCCTAGTGGATGCAGCAAGTCAGAATGCCCTTCACCATACATCCATGGAAATTTGCAAGATTCTTTGGTTATATACCAGCTTCCTCAAATTCAAACTGCTAGCCATATCACCTCTTACATTCTCATCCTAATGCAGGGTTTTGAACCAAAATGTCAATAAAGCCTCCTATAGATGTGCTCGACCCAATGAGTTCCTCCAAAAGGTTGTTTGTTGCTCCAACTCCTGCATCTGCTATCTCTTGTGTCTCCAGTAACTTCTTATACCATTTATATCATAAGCAGCTAACTCTTGCCCTTCTTGTGCCTCTTAGTTACTGTTTGTGAGGATTATTTTACAGGCAGTTTTTTATATTTGTGTGTTTGATAATTAAAATAACTTCCAACTTTTCTTTTTCTGTACAGTGAAAAGAAATAAGAAGACAAAACTTCAAGGAAAAAGCAACTTGGCCAGAAACAATTCACAGTAAGTGAATAAAAATAAAACATAAAAATCCTTATAATCCAGCATAATCTAGTTTTCAAGTTCACGTTCATGTTCAGGTTCAAGTTAATTGTCATTTCGACCATTTACATGTATACAACCAAATGAAAGGTGCACAAGGTCCATAAAACAGACACACAACATGCAAAATAATATTACCACAAATAAATTAAGAAAAAGTAAAGAGCAGTTACATCACAAGTTAAGCGGTGAACAGAATAACAGTAGTGGTACATCGTAAACGATGAGACGGGTAGTGGCAGGGAGTTCAGTAGTCTTACAGCTTGAGAGAGAGAAGCTGCTCCACAACCTGACAGACCTTGTCTTAATGCTACAGTACCTCCTGCCTGATAATTCACTTATTCGTTATGTGCCATGTCGTATGACGCAAGCGATCATGGTCTTTCCATGACCATGATTGTACTTGGTTTGCCATTGTTTTCTTCCAGCTAGTGTCATTACTAGATGGGTGACCCCAGCCATTGTCAATACTGTTCAGAGATTGTCTGCCTGGTGTCAGTGATCGCATAACCAAGACTTGTGATATGCACCACCTACTCCCATGTCTTCATGTGACGCTGATCAGGAGGGGCTAATCAGATGCTACACTTTGGCCAAGGGTGACCTGCAGGCTAGTGGAGGGAAGGAGCACCTTACACCTCCTTTGATAGAGACATATCTCCTCCCCATCCCATTATTTTAGGGGGTCAAAGAGCTTGTTGGACAGATGGGAGGGATTATTGACAATGCTAAGAGCCCTCCATTTGCAGTGCTCCTGATAAGTGTTTTGGAAGTGTGGAAAATGAACCTTGATGATTCTCTCAGTAGTCTTCACCATCCTTTGTAGAGTCTTGCGGTATTCTTCCACTATAAAATGTGGGAAATACTTACTTTCTAAGTATAAAACTCCGTTCATTTAATCTTCAGTTGTGATGCTGTGAAGTTTTGTTTGGAGGTTGCTCTGTTGGGGAGTCACAGAGGCAATGGGGCAGTGATCTACAGGTCCCAGTCTTGATCTGTGCTGTCAGTCAATCTGAGCAAAACAACTTGAACAAGAAACAGGGTGATACAAGTGGCAATGGTCCTTTAGCTGCATCCTGTGACTTTTGTGGGTATTATGTAAATGTGAATGTCAGGTTGGAAAATCAGGCCTACATATATATATAAAATATTAAACAATATTGAATCTTAAATTTTGCCAGGGTGATGTTGGTGCTGATTGAAGAGCTTTGCTATATCAGTCTAGAAACATTTTAAGAATGAGGGAGATAAATGAAGCACTGTGAAACACAAATTGCAGATCACTTCAGGAAGCAAATTAGCAGAAAACATAACTCATTAAATTTATCATTTGAAAGCAAAATTTGCAGATGGTGAAATTCTAAAATAAAGTGCTGGAAATACTCAGGAGGGTTTCACTCTGTAGGGCTAATGAATACGAGAATAAGGAGGTCATGCTGTAGGTATATAAAAGTTCAGTCAGACCACACCTGGAGTATTGTGTGTAGTTGTGTGCAGCCCATTATAGAAAGGATGTGGAGACTGTGTAAAGGATGCAGAAGAAGCTAACCAGGATGAAAGGTTTGAGCTGTAAGTATATTTTGGACAAACATGGATTATCTTCCCTAGAACGTTGGATGCCAAGGAGAAACCTAATCGTGAGAGGCATAGATAGGCCAGACAGTCAGAACCTTCTCCCCATGACAGGAATGTCAAATACATGCTTTTTAGTTAGATCTGAGAAGTTTAAAGGTGACATGAGAGGCAAGTTTTTTTAATGCAGAGAATGGTAGGTTGAAGGAATGGGTTACGAGGGGCAATAGTGGAAGGTAGTTTGGTGGAGTATAAGAGGCTTTTAGATGGACACGTGAATATGAAGAGAATGGAGGGGACAAGGCTGGTACATAAGAAGGGGAACTCCAGTATCGATGGCATCAAGAGCAGCACAACATTTTGGACTGAATGGCCTGTCTGGTGCTATATTGTTCTATACTCCATGTTCTACATGCTGCCTAACCTGCTGAGTGTTTCCAACATTTTCAGCTTTGAATTCATCATTGATTTCACATGTATTACTCTCTCTGACGGCTTCTAAGCAAAGGAACTACACAATCCTTGGTAAAGTTGCTCATGCAGCTCTTTTTAAACTGCAAAGTCCACAGAATGCAAATAGATGAAAGTTAAAAACACAAATACTTTATGAATAATCTACTAAGGGTAGGAATTTCCCTCATGGATAAACACAGATCCAAGCTACACATATGGGCCTCTGAACCCATTGACAGCAATCCTGCTGTTAAACAATGCATTCGCAAGCTGTGGGCCTTCACAAGAGTTTACAAGAGTTAGGAAGCCCATCAACCAATCTTAGCCCTTGTCGTTTGGGAATGCTAGGAACAGGTTTAAGCCAGTCAGCCTTTCAAAGCTGCTCTGCCATTTGATTATATCAGGCCTGATCTCCAGCTCAAATCTATTTTCTTACCTTTGCCCCACATCTCTCAGTTATCTGATCAACTAACCTCCATCAATTTTTATGAGGAAAGTTCCAGATTTGACTTCCCTTTAAGAAAAAGAAATTAGACTTTTTATTTCTTACTTTCTCTCATTCGTACCTGGTGGATGTATCAGTTTGAAAGTAGGTTTTCTCAAAGATTTAACTCTCTTTTCATGTTTCTATCATTAATCAGAAACCTAAGAAATATTGATAAGGGCATACAAGTAGAAATCTTTATAATTCTGTGAGGTTTTTCTGAAACCTCACCTGAAGTACTCCATCCTTTGGTCTTGGTCCTTAAAATCAATTATACTTACCTTAGAATCTACATAAAGTAGAATTAATTCCAGATGAGAAGATAATTTCAGAAAGAAAGAGTGAAAAGTATGGTCTTATACTCATTGTTGTTGAGAAGAATGAAATGTGATCTCATTAAAATATAAAAGATTCTGAAAGGGATTAACAAGGTATGGCTTCAGGATTGAAGGACGTCCATTTAGAACAGAGATGCGGAGAAATAACTTCAGTCGGAGGGTGGTAAATCTGTGTAATTTGTTGTCACGAGCAGCTATGGAGGCCAAGTCATTGGGTGTATTTAAGGCAGAGATAGATAGGTTCTTGATTAGCCAGGGCATCAAAGGGTATGGGAGAAGGCAGTGGAGTGGGGATGACTGGAAGAATTGGATCAACCCGTGATTGAATGGCGGAGCAGACTTGATGGGCCGAATGGCCTACTTCTGCTCCTATATCTTATAGTCTTATGGTCTTATGGGTGGCTGCTGAGAATTGCTGAGATGAAGAGTCTAAAACTAAGGTGTATCTTTGTCACATGTACCAAGACACAGTGAAAAGCATCCCGGCAGATCATGCTGTACGTATTTACACTGAGGTAGTGAAAAGAAAACTGAATGCAGAATAGAGTATTGCAGCTGTAGAGAAAGTGTGGTGCAGTTAGGTGAACTACAAGTGCCACAATGAGGTAGCTTGGGAGATCAAGAATTCTCCTTTTAGCCTATGTTCAAAAGTTTGATACCACAGTCCAAAGGAAAGTTACTGGTCATATCGGAATTAGATGATGAGAAACTCCTTCCCTGAGGAGGTCTGTGAATTCCTTTCTCCAGAGAATGACAGATGATCAGTCATCAGTGTCTGAGACCAATGGAGTTTTGGAGAATCAAGAGATGCAGGGATTGGGTGGGGCAATATAGGTGTAGAGTCAGCCATGAACTCACTGAATGGTGGAGTGGACTCGAACAGATACATTTCCTGCTGCAGCTGCTATTAAAGTCACAGAAAATGGAGGTGGGAAGCCATGCATAGCAATAACTAAGCAGGCCATAAAAATGGAAGTCTTTGGAACCTCCATGCTTTAAAGCTAACCATGTAGTTTTCAATTAAATGGCAGTGTATATGCTTCAAAGTTTAATTGAACAAGGTGTCAGAATCCACCTTTATTCTGGATCCCTGATCACCTGAATGTTCAGAAGGGTCCTTCAACCAAAAGCCTAAATACACTCAGTGGCCACTTTATTAGGCACACCTGTATACCTGCTCACTGCAAGTATCCAATCAGCCAATCATGTGGCAGTAACTCAATGCGTAAAAGCATGCAGACATGGTCAAGAGGTTCAGTTGTTATTCAGACCAAACATCAGAATGGGGAAAAATGTGATCTAAGTTACTTTGACCATGGAACAATTATCAGTGCCAGACTGAGTGGTTTGAGTATCTCAGAAACTACTGATCTCTTAGGATTTTCATGCATGACGGTCTCTAGAATTTACAGAGAATGTTGTATAAAAACAAAAAAAAATCCAGTGAACAGCAGTTCTGTGGGTGAAAATGCCTTGTTAAAGAGAGATCTCCTGAGATTTTTCCACACGCAATAGTGTCTAGAATTTACAGAGAATGCTGTGAAAAACAAAAGAAATTATCTCATGAGAGGCAGTTCTGTGGACAAAAATGCCTTGTTAATGAGAGCGGACATATGAGAATGGTTAGACTGGTTCCAGCTGACATCAATAACTCAAATAACTATGCGTTACAACAGTGGTGTACAGAAGAGCATCTCTGAATGTACAACATGTTGAACTTTGAAGTCGATGGGCTACAGAGGAAGAAAACTACAAACGTGCATTCGGTGGCCACTTCGTTAGGTACAGGAGGTACCTAATAATGTGACCAGTGAGTGTATATCCTTTGCTCTTACATATTGTCACAACAAGTCAAGTCTTTGTTTTCTTTTATTAATGCTTTTTCAGTTCTGTTTGTCCCACTGGTATGTAATTTGCACTATAGTAATTACATTTAAACAGTGACTAAACTGTTTCAGTTGAGAAGCCGCTCCGCTGTAATTTGATGTAATGCTACTCCACTATATCAAACTGTTTAATACTAGTACTGTCACATCACAATGTAATTATTGCCTTGTTCTCATTAATAAACTTCTTTAAATGATTAAGGAACCAACATAAAGTATCTCAAAATAATGAAGACCAAAGAAACATAAAGGCTGGAACTAAGAGTATTGAACCCTATATTGATAAAGCTCAGGACCTCAAGAAGGCAGCAGGTAAGGGGAATAAGAAAGTACTGAATACAGGATTACAGGGTTACAGAAGGCCTGACTTGCAGAGATTTGATATTTATGCAAATTCTCCCTGATCAAAAATAAGTTTGACTGCTATTCATCCTTTTGAAAAAATGTCACTGCATTTTTAAAGGGTACGGAACGCTCTTCTGCCAAACCAGAAATTGAGTTAGTTCTTCCCCTGTCAATAGCCCACAACAATGAAAGGTATAGAAATGTGTGGAAATCTGAGGACCGTTAGACCTGTAGCTGTACGTAAACAAGAGACATAGTAATATTATCAGCACATGAAAATAATTTGAAACTTCTTCCCCAGTTTAAACAATAGTCTAAAATATCCTGAAATTCTTAATTGAACATCAGCTAAAATTGGGTGTTAACAGTCTCAGCAATAGAATAACAAAGGATGTTTTAAAATGGAAATTCAATTAATCAATTAATTTCATTTGAACTAGAATTAATAAATAACATTATACGTAAAATGAAATTTGCTACCAATCTACTGCCAACGTATTTTGTCATTCTAAGTTTATGTCCTGCCTTATGAACAATTTGATTCTATGAACAATTTTCAGAAATGGAGCCCTTAACATAACCTGGGGACTGACTGTACTGTGAGAAAGAAAAAAATATGCCAGAGTATGAGAGAAGTCCACTTTGTTGGGCTAATTTTATTATCAGAACCTTTCATTCTGTATGTATGTTACATGCATAACTTGGAAGCGTGTACGTGTGTGTATTTCCACAGGCACAGGTATAAAAACTAATTTTGCATGTGTGGCTGTGCATGCACATGAGCATTTGTGAATGTACGCATGGCTATGGTGTGCTTATGCAATGTATACGTGGGTGTGTAAATGTTCCTACATCTTACAGGTGCGAATGAGTGTGCACATGCTGCTGAATGTATATATTTATGTCAATATATAAGTGTGAATGCATGCTCATACAGGTATGAACATCTCGACATCTATGTGAGTGCATTGACATGTTATTTTACGTATATAGTAACAACATATACCTGGAAAGGAATAATCACTTGTAATTAACCCTGGCAGTTATTGTACATGACTGAATAGTCTCAATGGAAAATGTCACAGCCATAATTTAAAGACACAAGGTGGACCGTAGATGCTGGAAATCTGCACCAAACCACACAGATCCTGACTGACTTCCTCCAGCATTTTGTGTGTGCTGTTACAGCCATACTGTAGGCTGTTTTGTAGTTATTGAGTGAATAATGGTCTCTCTTTTATTTTCCACACACATGCACTTGGGCTATGGGCATCTCGTTGGGCATGGGTGAGAGAGCACAGGTCAGGGTATTTTTAGCTTTCTTAAGGGATACGGGGGTTTTTTATAGGATATGATGGATAAGCAGGAATAGGGTAAGGATGGCCAAAGATGGGAGAATAAAGTGTAGGTTAGGGTGTGTGTGTGTGTGTGATTGGGTGAAGGGATTTAGAATGTAAGTCTATTGTACACTCCAGAACAGAAGGTGGCGGTAATGCACCATTAAGCTGGGTGCCAACCGCCGTAAAACAAGACGGAGAAGAAGGAGGAGGAACATCTCGTTCTCGAATCTCTTATTTTTTTCTGAGAATTATTTCCTTATACTTTCAATATTTAAGGAATTTAGGAATTTTGCCCTGAGGAGAACAACAAAATATGTCTGATATTGGAATTAGAGGTATTATTGTCACATGTACTGAGATACAGTGAAAAGCTTGTCTTTCATACTGTTCATACAGATCAGATCATTACATAGTGCATTGAAGAAGGACCAGTTAAAACAATAATACCACAAAATAAAGTGTAACAGCTACAAAGAAAATGCAGACAACACACACAAAATGCTAGAGGAACTTAGCAGGCCAGGCAGCATTTATGGAACAAAGTACAGCTGATGTTTTGGGCCAAAACCCTCCGGCAGGAGTGTCGAAACATTGACTGTACATTTTCCATGGATGCTGCCTGGCCTGCCAAGTTCCTTCAGCATTTTGTTTGTGTTGCTTGAATTTCCAGCATCTGCAGATTTTCTCTTGTTTGTGAAAGAAATCGAAGTGCAGGTAAACATTAAAGTGCAAGATCATAATGAGGTAGATTTTGCCTCATTAAGAGGTCAAGAGTTTATCTTATCATACAAGAGGTCTATTCAAGCATCTGTTAACAACAAAATAGAGCTGTTCTTGAGCGTGGCTGTATGTGCTTTCAGGGTTTTCTATCCTTTACCCAAAGGGAGAGGGGAAAAGAGAGAATGTCCTAAGTGGGTAGGAACTTTGTTTGTGTTAGCTGTTTTACTGAGGCAGCAAGAAGTGTAGACAGAGTCAATAGAGGAGTGCCTGAGACACAATATTTCCATACCCAAAACTGGCTCGCTACTTGCCCCTTCTCTCATCTGCCCATCACATCCCTCTGGTGCCCCTCCTCCTTCCCTTTCTCCCATGGTCTACCCTCCTCTCCTTTCAGATTTCTTCTTCATCCTATCACCTCCCAGCTTCTCACTTCAACCCCTCTACCACCTGCCTTTCACCTATCGCTTGTCAGCTTGTCCTCCTTCACCTCCACACACCGCCTTATTCTGGCTTCTACCTCCTTCCTTTCTAGACCTAAGAAGGGTGTCGGCCCAATACGTTAACAATATGTTCTCTGTAGAAGCTGCCAGACTTGCTGAGATCCTCCAGCATTTGCTGTTTGTTGCTATGGTATTTAACGGATGGATGCTATTGATCCTGCTTCTCCTAAAATGTCTGGGGTTCCTTTCATCTGCAGCTCCATTTGTGAACCAACACTTGTCCAACTTCTCTCATCTAAGAAAACATCAGGAAGCTCTTTTGAGTAATAGATCTGTGGAAAAAGTCACCCATGATAACAAAGTGGCAAAAAATCCCTCACAAACAAGAGAAAATCTGCAGATGCTGGAAATCCAAGCAGCACACACATAATGCTGGAGGAACTTAGCAGGCCAGGCGGCATCTACGGAAAAGAGTACAGTCAAAATTTTGTGCCGAAACCCTTTGGCAGGACCAGAGGGAAAAAGCTGTGGAGTAGATTTACAAGGTGGGGAGGGAAGAGAGAAATACCAGGTGATAGGTGAAAGCTGGAGGGGCAGGGATGGAGTAAAGAGCTGAGGTTGATTAGTGAAAGAGACAGAAGGCCACAGAAGAAAGAAAAGGGGGAGGAGCACCAGAGGGAGGTGATGAGCAGACAAGGAGAAAACATGAGAGAAGAAACAGGGGATAGGAAATGGTGAAAGCGAGGAGGCTGGAGACATTACCGGAAGTTTGAGAAATCAATGTTCATGCCATCAGGTTGGAGGCTACCCAAATGGAATATAAGGTGTTGTTCCTCCAACCGAAGTGTGGCCTCATCACGACAGTAGAGGAGGCCATGGATGGACATATCGGAATGGGAATGGGAAGTGGAATTAAAATGAGTGGCCATGGGAGGTCCTGCTTTTTTCTGGCGGATGGAGCATAGACGGTCAGCAAAACAGTGGCCACCCATTTTAATTCCACTTCCCATTCCCATTCCGGTATGTTCATCCATGATGAGGCCACACTAGGTTGAAGGAACAACACCTTCTATTCTATTTGGGTAGCCTCCTAGGAAGTTGCTTGAACTTCCGGTAATGCCCCCCACACCCCTCTCATTCACAATCTCCCATCACCTTTTCCCTCTCTCACCTTATCTCCTTGCCCACCCATGACCTCCCTCTGGTGCTCCTTTCCCCTTTCTTTCTTCCATGGCCTTCCGTCTTTCACCAATCAACTTCCCAGCTCTTTACTTCATCCCTCCCCCTTCCAGGTTTCACCCATCACCTGGTGTTTCTCTCTCCCCTCCCATCACCTTTCAAATCTACTCCTCAGCTTTTATTCTGAAACGTTTCAGCCTGAAACGTCAACTGTACTTTTTTTCTGTAGATGCTGCCTGGCCTGCTGAGTTCCTCCAGCATTTTGTGTGTGTCGTTTGGCAAAAAAGCCCTCACCTCTTTAAGACCCTCATTTTTGCACCATAGCTTTTAGAAATAGCTACAGGGGAAAAAATGAATTCATTCATAATAATGAAATCAACTTAGCAAATTGCTGGTCCCAGTACAGTCCTTGATGTGACTGACACACAAGATTAACAAGGCTAAAGTGACTTAGAAAACAGTTTACTTGATTATGTTAATGAGTGTATTTAAAATAGCAAATTGAGTAAATTAAACCCAAAGTTTTTATTCCACCTTTCTGACCCACACACATTGAGGAGGATCATCTCCAGGGTACCGGAGGACTGAATAAAATGGCTAAACATTGCAATCAGCTATCATTTGTGGCAGATGCGTGGGTGTTTAAGAAATAGCATCACCTTTCTTCTATAAGGCTAACTGAAGTAATGCTTGACTGATATTAATCTATTGCTTTCAGTACTCCGAGAGAAGATGGAAGCATCGTCTTGGTAAGTTCCTATAGTTACTCATCTGCCCCTTCACAAACTCATTCAGTACTGATGCCAATATTAAAATTGGTACATGGAAAGTCCTGCAATAGTGTTAATCAGTGGCAGGTTCTGTCACTAACTTATATTACGTTCTCTTAGAATGCACAGTCGACCTGTCCTTTATGGTTACATCCTAGCACGTCACATGGAAAATTTTCAGCCCACGTCTCCTCTCCCAATCATAACTCCCCACGTACGTAACCAGCGTCAGAGTTGATGGTAAAATAGAGCATATGTGCCCGAACAAAGACTCCTGGATGTCTCAGTTCATACATGAGCAGTTTGGCAGGGAGAAGTTCCTTAGCTCTGAACTAATGGTAAATCTGGCCCGTCGCTGTCTGGCTTAGCACCATTGAGCTCTCTAAAGTATGGTTAAATCCATAATTTAATTCCGCATTACAGGTTCAGGACTGTGGTATAGGAAATTGCTAAAACTTTACTGGCTTTTAAAAACTTGAGCAGCTTTGCTGTGTATTTGGTGGCCTTCGGATGACACAACACCAGCACTAGATGTCAGTAAAGCATTTTTTTTGCGAGATAATGGAATGCAGTGGAACAAAACACTTCGAAGTGACTCAGGATTTCCAGAGGATGTGAAAGCCTTTATTCATTAATGGTATTTGTTCTTATTTCTCTCTCTTTTTTCTTCTCTTTTCTTTCTTTCCCCTTTCTTTCTGTTTATACAAGGAACCATCTAGAGTGGTAATAGAGGGGGGAGCTGTACCAACCAAGCCTGGGTTTTAAACTGCTGCAAGTGGACTGAGGTTCTCAGCAAGAGAAATGGGCAGAGGTCGAGCATCAGCACTTCCCTTTAAAGTTCGAAGAGAGCGAGAAACTTACAGTGACCTTTTCAGTTGCTTGGCAGCAAGAACAGAAGTGGGAGTGGAGTCCTGTCTCACTCTGGCAATTCTTCAAAAGCAGTCAGGCTGGCAGGGTCAGACATATGTGGGGCAGGGCGGAGCCAACCATGTGTAGACCATGTCTACTTAAAGCACAGGATGCAAGGATGCAGGGCAATAGCAAGGGGGAAATAGATAGATTATGATCTACGTGCAAGGACAGTATGTTCACATCACTGTCAACTTCGTGCCCTTGTCCTTTACTGCTTATGAACACTACTGTTGTCTCCCATTCAGATAATAAGCAGCTGTCCCATTGAGGGTCATAGGCCATTGATGGCTGTACATCTTTCATAAATTTCTTCAGCTCCATGGTATTCTCTGAGCTCCTTAATTAAATATTCAATGTGTTTCTGAAGGCTGGCCCCCTAATAGTCTACTTACTGTTGGTTACGATATTTATCATGGTTTCTCCACTTGCTCCACACAGGAATTATCAGTACAATGTACTTCGGATGAACGAAAGCCAGAAATACACCAGTGACCTCGTACAAACCTACCTCGTACCAAAGCCCAAACCATGCATCAAAGAAGTAGGTAAGCAAGACCATCTTATGAGAGGGAAAAAAATAGTTTATCTCATCACTCACTCTTAGTGAAGGCCTGCTTCAGGGATCCCTCAAACTGAAATACATTGTAAAGTAAAGGCAGATGAGGAAAATACCAATCCTATTATAATTTAAGCTAGAAACACAAGCAAGATGGCAGATGCTGGGAATCTGGAATGACACACAAAATACTGGTGGAACTGGGCACAGTAGGCAGCATCTATGGAGGGAAATGGACAGTGCTATTCCCCTTTCTTCCATGGTCCGCTCTCCTCTCCTGTTAGATTCCTTCTTCTTCAGCCCTTTACCTCTTTCACCTATCACCTCCTAGCTTCCTACTTCATCACCCCTCCCCTAACCACCCACTTTCCCCTCATCTGATTTCACCTATCACCTGCTGGCTTGTACCTTTTACCCTCCTCCATCTTCTTTTTCTGGTTTCTGCCCCCTTCATTTCCAGTCACGATGAAAGATATCAGCCTGAAATGTCAACAGTTTATTCCCCTCCCTAGATGCTGTCTGACCTACTGAGCTCCTCCAGCGTTCTGTGTGTGTTACTCAAGATTTCCAGCATCTGCAGAATCTCTTGTATTTATGGACAGGCAGATTTAATTGCAGATTAAATTACAAATTAAGTTTGTAATGCAGAGAACTCTGATTTACTCTGATTTCCTTAGTCTGCCTACTTGAAAAATGAAAGGACGTGAGGATTGGAAGCAACTAGAACTTGAAGGAGTCATAAGTAATTTTACTCTAACATCATTGAGCCTTAAGCTGATTTGCTGTCTTAAAGATAGTTAGACAGTTTAAGTATTTTTTTGTCAATTAATCATCAATTTTTTGTTGGTGAGTTGAAGAGTGTCTAATTGCTGAATTAGAGGACAACACAGTTAATTGGACCATGAAAAAAGAGAGAAGACATGAGAGGAAGAATTTTAGAAAAAGGTGGAATCTGGTAGGGAGGAAACAGGACTGATGGAGAGGGAAGGAAGGAAAAGCACCAGGGAGGAAAGAAATGAGTGAGGGGATATAGAGGATGGGAGGTGACAACAGAAATTGTTGTGGGGGCAGTATTAGAGGAGGACGGCAGACCCAACAAGTATTTTTACCTTGTTTGGACTTGTTATTGCACATTCCCATTCTTTCCCAGTTATTGTACATTTCCATTTTCCAGTTATTGCGCATTCCCATTCTTTCCCAGTTATTGCACATTCCCATTCTTTCCCAGTTATTACAATTCCCATTTCCCAGTTATTGCACATTTCTATTTCCCAGTTATTGCACATTCCCATTTCTCAGTTATTGCGCATTCCCATTCTTTCCCAGTTATTGTACATTTCTATTTCCCAGTTATTACAATTCTCATTTCTCAGTTATTGCACATTCCCATTTCCCAGTTATTGCACATTCCCATTTCTCAGTTGTTGCACATTCCCATTCTTTCCCAGTTATTGCACATTCAGTAGGTTACCTGGGTCAGTGTTAATGTCCCTTCCTGTTCCCTGCTGATTGGGATGTGGGGTTGGAGTGATGATTGGGCAGTAAAGTCAGCTTCATATCAAGAATTATGCACAGCGTTCTCAGGTGTTGGATCAGAGTCATACCTCAGGAAAGAAAGAAATCTTTAAGGGTTTGAGTTTCTCAATTGAAGGAATCTGCACAGGTATTTGAGGAAATCATGCCAAATATTAACTTGAATCACCGATGGAAATAACGTGTGTATAATTGTAAAAGGTTTAAGAATATGAGAACAGTCCAGCTGCAGGAAGAAATTCTATCTTTTCATTAGATTATGTACTTCCTGTACCTAATAAAGTAGTATTTTCATTGTCTTCTGCTGTTGTACCCCATCGACTTCAAGGTCCGATGTGTTGTGCATTCAGAAAGGCTCTTCTGCTCTCCATTGTTGTAACAAGTTAGTGTTGCAACATATGGTTATGCGTTGCCTTCCTGTCAGCTTGAGCCAGTCTGGCCATTTTCTTCTGACATGTTTCATTAACAAGGTGTTTCCACCCACAGAAGTGGCAATAACTTAGAGTTTTTTGTTTTACCACACCTTTCTCTGTAAACTTCAGAGACTGTTGTGCGTGAAAATCCCAGGAGGTCAGCAGTTTCTGAGTTACTCAAACCACCCCATGTGGCACCAACAATCATTTCACAGTCAAAGTCACTTAGGTCACATTTCTGCTCTATTCTGATGTTGGTCTGAACAACTGAATCTCTTGGCATGTCTGCATGCTTTTATACATTGAGTTGATGCTACAGGATTGGCTGATTAGATATTTGTACTGGTGTACCTAATAAAGTGGCTACTGAGTGTAGTACAGGTTGGAGTTCTCCAAATGGGGTCTCTCCAAGGCTTTGCATATCTATAAACATTATATTTGTGACTTTGGTAGTAACATAGTCTTGTCCCTTTGAGGTTAAAACCAGCATTTCATTAGCTTTGTAAATTATTTTTAAGTCATACAAATGCCAGTCACTTCTCCAAGGGCATTTGTAATGCTTCAATACAAGTTCATTAATTAATTTCCTTGTATAATTTATTCTCCTCTGGGATGTAGAGATATCTAGGCTACCACTTATTGCCTATTCTCAGTCATTCCTGACAAGGATGAACTTGAACCACTGAAGTCGTGCAGACAGACTTCCAATGGGTTGTAAGATTAGGTATTCCAGGGTTTTGATGCAGCACTGATGAAGGTGTGACAATGTATGATATCATGTCTGATCAGATCCATTCAGAAATCTGAAGGGGAAGAGCAAAAGCTGTTCCTAAAACAGATAATGGACCTTCCCATTTCTGCTCTTGCCTTTTTCTGTGGAAGAAATCAGAAGCTTCTGTTGAAGAACCTTTGCAAGTAGGTTCCATGTATGATGGACACTGTGACTAGAATATATTACTGTTGAAGCAAATGAGTAATCAAGGGAAATATTAAACTGTAAACCAAAAGTGTTGCATTGTTTTGGATGCCACAGGGTTTCCTGAATGCTGTTCATTTTTAAAATACAGATAATGCATCTTTGGATTCAACATATGCTGTTCCTGCTTCCCTCTGCTTGAATATACCCAGCCCTCTCATGGAAACAGATCCAGATGAAATCTATGATGTAAGCTTTTTACTAACTTTGTGTTAAGCGTACAATACTGTGCAGTTAATGAGTTTGAAAGCAATAGTCTTGCTACGTACCGGTTGTTTGAACCCAGGATAAAATTAGTTGAGTCACTAGTGTTACGTACCCCGTAACTGGGTTGCCAAACCAGCAGAAATGGATCACTCAGTTGGAGTCTGGAGTACTAGAACTAAGAAAGTTTTATTAAAGAAACAAGCAACACATTAATCGAAAGGATAATAAATGCAACAGTTCAGCGATGATAAACGCACATGAGCACAGAATTAAGATAACAGCATCAGTCAAGCTCTATCGTTGTCTAGGGGTAAATGACCAATTTCAAAATGACTCAAAGTTCAGTCCAGTTTAGTAGTTCAGTTCGCAGTAATCGTTGCCATGGCGATGGACAAGGTGGGGGAAGAGAGACAGAGAGAACAACTCATCATTCAGCACAGCTTCACTCACAGACCAGCAAGATGGCTCACAACCAGCTTTTGGGCAGGTCCTTGGTGATGTCACCTGAGGTCACCGACTGTGACCCCTCCTCCAGATGCGGTCGATCCTCTGCAGTGAACCCGGCACCCAGGCAAGGGCGGACACACACCGGGTTCCCGCTGATCGTACCTTTCCACCCTTGTCGTTGTCTGGGACTTCTCACCCACTCGTGAGAAGCGCACCGCTTCCAGGGTCTCGTTACCTCGGGTGGCGTGTGTCTGTGTCTTAGCGAACCTGTCCCTTTTTATCCCCCTGCTGGGGTATCGCCTGTCCATCACTTCAAACAGTTCAGGGTTCAAAGGGGGGAGCCGCTCCAGACAGCTCTTCCTCCCACATCCCTTCATTACACATCTCCAGACGCTGCTCCATTGTTCCTTATCTCTCCTTCCCCTGAGGGCAGGTGGCAGACCAACTGCTGATGCCACTGATGCTAGCCCAGGCCAGCAAACATCTTAATTTTATGTGTATTCTCGTAACACTTCCCCCCTTTAAGGATTTTTACCGGGAGGTAAAAATTACAAACATGACTACATTATCTGATACATACACAATATACATCTTTAACAGTTATTTAGCTAATACAGAGAATTTGAAGCTGTCAACACCTTGACAGACAGTCATCACATTTTCTGTTCCTTTTACACGTGTTATTAATAATCCCTTAGACCAGGCTCCAACTCAGCAAACTTCAGAGTGGCCAAAAACACTGATGAATTGCGACCAATGTAACCTCTCATTTGGTTTTGTCCCGGACCACAACAACAAGGGTCGTCCCATTCCGACTCAGTTTTCTCTCGCAAGGGCTTAGTAGGAGGGGGACGGGTATTGACCGCAGAGTTATTGCAAAACTTCCTGCAGTACCCCACCATCTCCAAAAGCCTTCTGAGGGCCCTCTTGTCTGTCGGGGTTGGGAGGTCAGCGATAGCCTGCACTGTAGCTTGCATCACTGCCAGCTGCCCCTGTGTCACCACAATTCCCAGGTAAGTGACTCTCGTGTGGCCGAATTCATTTTTTTCAAGGTTCACTATCAAACTGGCTTCAGACAGCCGTGTTAAATCGCCAATACACACCTCTGTGTTCATCAGCCCTTTAGTCACTGAATTACTCAAAAAATATGGGTGTTGTTTACTTGGCCGCCCTATTGTAACCACAATCACCCAACGTCCCAGTTCTTTGCATTTCCTCGGGACAATCAAACACATGGGTGCGAGTCGTTTAATTACTCCTTCGGGGATTAAGGGAGAGACCTTATCAGTAGACCTGGCCAAAACAATAGCCTTCTCCCATCTGACCGATCCCATCCTAATCTTTTCAAAATGGTTTTTTCCTCTTAGCAGGGGGCCCCTAGCTTCATTGATTTCCACGCTAACACCGACTAGGTTTGTTAGCATATCAAAAGCCGGTGACCGTCTCAGTTCGCGTTGGTCATGATCAATAACATTTTTCCCCCTGGGCAGCCGGTAACTCTCTTTCATGATTCCACCAACTGTTTCCTCCAGCACCGCAAAATGTCCACCGGGGGGTACCTCGTGGGCCATGTTAAAAACCTCATCCCCATAACTCTTTTGCATCACCCCCCACTCCTCATCTGCGGATACTGTCCTTGATTTCCCTTTCTTCCTTAGCACTTCCTCATCCGCACAATAGCCTACTAGTTCCCTTGTCAAGGCTGTGTCAGAGAGAGCTGTCTCTGCAAAAACCATCAGCCCCTCGTCTCGCTCCTGCGTCTGCACAAATTCTTTCCTGGCTACTGCTACGTCCGTCCCAGCTCCCTCACTACCTCTTATCTCACTACACCCTGTCTCATACAAGGTTGGCAGAAATGTTTCAGCCAAATTCACCATCGCGGGCGGGGCCTCCATGCTGGCAGGCTGACCCGTCAATCTCACGACTGGGAACACGATTCCTCCGGCGATGTCATTACCGAGCAAGACTTCCACGTCTTTCATCGGTAATTCGGACCTCACCCCGATCGTGACTAGTCCAGAGACCAGGTTGCTCTGTAAATGTATCTGGTGCAAAGGGACTGACTCTGTCCCTTCCCCAACACCTTTGACCTCTACCTCCCCAGTCTGGGTCTCTGAGCTAAACTCTAATACACTCTTCAGTATTAGTGACTGACACGCTCCCGTGTCTCTCCAGATCCGTACTGGAACTGGTTTTAACCTCTCCTTCACTGACACCAGTCCGGCCGAGATAAACCTCTCGCGCCCTTCCTGGACTTTTTCAGACCTGTCCTTCCCTAGCGGTTCGCTTAACAGCTCAATACAGCCATTCAAAATTTCCGCTTTTCCTTTCCCCGTCTCCTTCCTTGGGGCAAAGCACCTGGACGCAAAGTGTCCGACTTTCCCACAATTATAACAGACGACCCCAGGAGACTTCCTACCAGACTGCTCCCGGTCTACCTTATCCTTTTCACTAGTCCCCGGCTTACTTTCTGACTTTTCCGGCGGACTCTCCCCGCCGTCCTGACTACCCTTCTGGTAGCCTTTACTCGGGGCAACCTTCATTTTATGCGTCAACGCATACTCATCCGCTAACTTAGCAGTTGCGGCTAACGTGGCTGCCTCTTTCTCATCGAGGTAGGGTCTCATACCCTCAGGGACACAACCTTTAAACTGCTCAATCAGAATCAGCTGCAGCAGTCTGTCATAATCCCCCTCTACCCCTTCGAGGCGCACCAACGCTCACAATATGTTTGCATCTCACGAGCAAACTCCAAATACGTGCGGTCCCACCGCTTCCTCGCATTCCGGAACCTCTGCCGGTATGCCTCCGGGACCAACTCATAAATCCTGAGGATGGCCTCCTTCACCACCTCATACTTCTGGGCATCTTCCGCGGATAAAGCGGAGTAAGCTTGTTGGGCTTTCCCTTTCAGTACACTCTGAAGTAAAACAACCCACTTATCCCTCGGCCAGTCCTGACTTATAGCTACTTTTTCGAAGTGGAGAAAGTACCGATCCACATCGGTATCGTCAAATGGGGGAACCAGCCTAACCTCCTGGGTCGCCCGGAACCCTCCACCTTGGTTCAACACGAGCCCCTGCTCGGCCCTTATCTTTAACTTCTCCAGCTCAAATTCCCTTTCCCTCTGTTTCTCCTCTCTCTCCAACTGTCTTTCTCTCTCTTGCCTTTCTACCTCTTTCTCTCTCTCTCGCCTTTTTAACTCTTTCTCTCTCTCCCGCCTTTCTAACTCTCTCTCTTTCTCCTGCCTTTCTAACTCTCTCTCTTTCTCCTGCCTTTCTAACTCTCTCTCTTTCTCCTGCCTTTCTAACTGCTTCTCTTCGTGTTCTAACTGCCGTACCCGGAACTCGTGCTCGAGTCTCAGTTTTTCAAGCTGTACCTGTACCGCGTCTCCAGCAGGTTTTTCAATAGACACCACCCCCAGCTCACCTTGGGGAAACACACCTTTAGATACATAGTGCTCTACAATAGCTCTGTGTATCTCCTCTCTCCTCATTGTCGACTTCACCTTAGCAAGATTCACCCGTTTGGCCACAGCTATCAATTCCGATTTCCTGGCATCCTCTAATGCCTCCAAGGTCGGCGCCTTTATAAATTCCTCAACCTCCATTTCTGCTGTTTGTCTTTTCTTTCTTTCGGGAATTTTAACCCAATCAATTTACTCCGTCCCAAATTTAGCGTTCAAAATCGCGGACGAGAACCCCACTTATGTTACGTACCCCGTAACTGGGTTGCCAAACCAGCAGAAATGGATCACTCAGTTGGAGTCTGGAGTACTAGAACTAAGAAAGTTTTATTAAAGAAACAAGCAACACATTAATCGAAAGGATAATAAATGCAACAGTTCAGCGATGATAAACGCACATGAGCACAGAATTAAGATAACAGCATCAGTCAAGCTCTATCGTTGTCTAGGGGTAAATGACCAATTTCAAAATGACTCAAAGTTCAGTCCAGTTTAGTAGTTCAGTTCGCAGTAATCGTTGCCATGGCGATGGACAAGGTGGGGGAAGAGAGACAGAGAGAACAACTCATCATTCAGCACAGCTTCACTCACAGACCAGCGAGATGGCTCACAACCAGCTTTTGGGCAGGTCCTTGGTGATGTCACCTGAGGTCACCGACTGTGACCCCTCCTCCAGATGCGGTCGATCCTCTGCAGTGAACCCGACACCCAGGCAAGGGCGGACACACACCGGGTTCCCGCTGATCGTACCTTTCCACCCTTGTCGTTGTCTGGGACTTCTCACCCACTCGTGAGAAGCGCACCGCTTCCAGGGTCTCGTTACCTCGGGTGGCGTGTGTCTGTGTCTTAGCGAACCTGTCCCTTTTTATCCCCCTGCTGGGGTATCGCCTGTCCATCACTTCAAACAGTTCAGGGTTCAAAGGGGGGAGCCGCTCCAGACAGCTCTCTCTCCCACATTCCTTCATTACACATCTCCAGACGCTGCTCCATTGTTCCTTATCTCTCCTTCCCCTGAGGGCAGGTGGCAGACCAACTGCTGATGCCACTGATGCTAGCCCAGGCCAGCAAACATCTTAATTTTATGTGTATTCTCGTAACACTAGCAATATAGTTATTTATTTATGAGGATATTTATTCCCACATATATTTTACAAGAGATGTTATACTGTATACAACACTAATCAAATCCTAGTTACAACTACATGTGGTAAAATAACTACTTAGTTCTTGCTCACACTGACCCGACCCAAATAAATGGATGCAGACCTAATACAGACAAGTGGGATTAGTGAAGTAGGGCATCATGGTCAGTATAGATAAGGTGAGCCAAGAGGGCTGTTTCTGTGCTATGATTTCTACAGTTCTATTCTGTAATTGTAAATGAACAATCAAAAGCACCACAAATGTTATAAAACTCAAATAAAACCAGGAAAATCTGAAAGCATTCAGCATTTTGAAGAGCATCAGTGGGAAGAGAATGCATTAACATATCAAGCTGAAGGCTGTATTTATCCATAATCATTCCCAAACTTTCACCAGTATGTGATTCAATATTGGTATTGGTTCTGAACAGACTGATCCTGAGACACCAAAATGTGAGGTTTAGCCTAATAGTATTAATGATTGATTCTGTTTTTTAAAACATTTACATTTTTGTTTAGTTTCAGTCCTGTAAGAATAATTAGTAATTCACTGTACAACTTTTGGACAACATATTGGAGAAAAGGCTTTAGCGATAGACATAGAAACATAGAAAACCTACAGCATAATACAGGCCCATCGGCCCACAAAGTTTTGCCGAACATGTCCCTATCTTAGAAATTACCTAGGGTTACCCATAGCCCTCTATTTTTCTAAGCTCCATGTACCTATCCAAAAGTCTCTTAAAAGACCCTATCGTATCCGCCTCCACCATCGTTGTCGGCAGCCCATTCCACACACTTACAGGAAAACTGAAGGATAAAACTTATTAAAGATAAAAAGCAAGTGAATTCAATTAGCTG
Source organism: Mobula hypostoma (assembly GCF_963921235.1). Classification (NCBI taxonomy): domain Eukaryota; kingdom Metazoa; phylum Chordata; class Chondrichthyes; order Myliobatiformes; family Myliobatidae; genus Mobula; species Mobula hypostoma. The sequence goes on from NC_086115.1 coordinate 6,266,138, forward strand.
AAAGCCTTAACTGTAGAATAAGATGTGTTTCAGTTAAATTACAGTTTACATTTTTAGACTGAGTCTGCTGAATTTAATTTTTTTTCAATTATTGCTGTTAGTTATTGACCACTTAAACTTATTGAATTTATCCTTAACCTTCACCAGCAGCTGCAAAGTGAATGCTTAAATTGACTTAATATCTGCATCATTTTCTCTCATGCCCTTTCTGTCCTGAGCTTCTCTGATTAGTCTTGGTCGACATAGATTGAATACATCTTCCTTTAGACAGAAAGAAGGCCCAATCTATTTCAGGCAAATAGCTGAATGTGCCCATACTGTCTGAGGAATAATGCCCTACTTTCCCCTGGGCAATTACCTCCACCATACATTCTTTATAAGAATACTTTATTTATATTTATTTACAATTTTGACATAAATGAAAAGAAACCCTTGAATAGCTGAACAGAAAAGCCCAGAATAGAGTCCTTCAGTCCATCACACCTTCTGTGTGATTCGTCTGACTTCCCTGTTTTCCCTCGTCTCAGATACATAACTTGTTCCAAATCACTGGACTGATCCCTGCTTGAGCCCACTCCGAAGATACCTGCGGATGTATTCATCCTTAAAGATTAGCTTCGATGTACATTGAAAAATTAAAGCATACATTGAAATGTAATGTTCACATCAACGACCAACACAGTCAAAGGATGTGCTGAAGGCTGCCCATTAATGTCACCATGCTTCCAGTTCCAACATAACATGCCCACAACCTACCCTAACCTGTAGGTCTTTAGAAGAAATCAGAGTACCTGGTGGAAACCCACGCGGTCACGGGGAGAATGTAGAAACTCTTTACTGGCAGTGATGGAATTGAACTCCAATCTTCCCATCGCTGACATTGTACAGTGTTATGCTACCACACAACTCCTGGTTAGGTGGTGCTCTTGCTGCCTTGGCCATTTTATTAGGAAGATTGGTCCATTAGTGGAAACTGGGCGTTAGACCACAAGACCATAAGAGATAGGAGTAGAATTAGGCCATCTGGCCCATCGAATCTTCTCCGCCATTCAATCATGGCTGATCCTTTTTTCTATCTCCTCCTCAACCCCAGTTCCCAGCCTTCTCCCCGTAACCTTTGATGCCATGTCCAATCAAGAACCTATCAATCTCTGCCTTAAATACACCCAATGACCTGGCCTCCACAGCTGCATGTGGCAACAAATTCCACAAATTCACCACCCTTTGGCTGAAGAAATTTCTCATCATCTCTGTTTTAAAAGGGTGCCCTTCTATCCTGAGGCTGTGCCCTCTTGTCCTGGACTCTCCCATCATGGGAAATATCCTCACCACATCTACTCTGTCTGGACCTTTCAACATTTGAAAATTTTCATGAGACTCCCCCTCATCCTTCTGAATTCCAGCGAGTACAGACCCAGAACCATTAAACGTTGCTCGTAAGATAACTATTTCATTCCTGGAACCATTCTTGTGAACCTCCTGTGGACCCTCTCCAATGCCAGCACATCTTTTCTAAGGTGAGGGGCCCAAAACTGTTCACAATACTCAAGGTGAGGCCTCACCAGTGCCTTATAAAGCCTCAGCATCACATCCTTGCTATTGTATTCTAGACTTCTTAAAATGAATGCTAACATGGCATTTGCCTTCCTCACCACTGACTCAACCTGCAAATTAACCTTCAGGATGTTCTGCACAAGAACTCCCAAGTCCCTCTGTGTCTCAGAGTCCTGGATTTTCTCCACGTTTAGAAAATAGTCTGCATATTTATTTCTACTACCAAAGTGCATGCCATGCATTTTCCAACATTGTATTTCATTTGCCACTTTCTTGCCCATTCTCCTAATCTGTCTAAGTCCTTCTGCATCCTACCTATTTCCTCAGCTCTACCTGCCACTCCACCAATCTTTGTATCATCTGCAAACTTGGAAACAAACCCACCCATTCCATCATCTAAATCCTTTGCATACAGCATAAAAAGAAGTGGCCTTAACACCGACCCCTGTGGAACACCACTAGTCACTGGCAGCCAGCCAGACAAGGATCCTTTTATTCCCACTCGCTGCCTCCTACAAATCAGCCAGTGGTCTAACTATGTTAATAACTTTCCTATAGTACCATGGGCTCTTAATTTGGTAAGCAGTCTCATGTGTGGTACCTTGCCAAAGGCCTTCTGAAAGTCCAAATATACAACATCCACTGCATCCCATTTATCTATCCTACTTGTAAAATCCTCAAATAATTCCAACTGGTTTGTCAGGCAGAATTTTCCCTGAAGGAATCCATGCTGACTTTGTACTATCTTGCCCTGTGTCACCAGGTACTCCATCGCCCCATCTTTAACAATTGACTCTGACATCTTCCCAACCACTGAGGTCAGGCTAACTGATCTATAATTTCCTTTCTGCTGCCTTCCTCCTTTCTTAAAGAGTGGAGTAACACTTGCAATTTTCTAGTTCTGATGGCACCATGATTTTTGAAAGATCATTTCTAATGCCACCACCATCTCAAACGCTACCTCTTTCAGAACCCTAGGGTGCAGTTCATCTGGTCCAGATGACTTATGTACCTTTAGGTCTTTCAGCTTTTTGATTACCTTCTCTCTTGTAACAGTAACTACACCCACTTCTCTTCCTTCAACATCAGGCATACTGCTAGTGTCTTCCACAGTGAAGACAGACGCAAAATACTCACTTATGATATGATGATGAAGACACGCAGTCCTCTTTTATTGCAATTTAGTAATGCATGCTTTAAGAAATGATACAATATTTCCTCTGGTGTGATATCACAAAACACAGGACAGACCAAGACTGAAAAAATTGACAAAACCACATAATTATAACATATAGTTACAAAAGTGCAACAACACCATAACTTGATGAAGAAGTCCATGAGCACAGTAAAAAGTTCAAGGTCTCTCAAATGTCCCACATCTCACGCAGACGGGAGAAGGAAGAAGAACTCTCCCTGCCATGCCCGACCACAATCCGTCTCTGAGTCATCCGAAAACTTCGAGCCTCCGAATCAGGTCTCCGACACACAGTACTGAGTGCCATCTCTGTCCGAACGATTCGACCTCAATCTCGGTCACCAACAGCAGGCAAGGCCGGGGATTTTGAGGCCTTCCCTCCAGAAGATTCCCGACCGCGCAGTAACGACAGCAGTGAACAAGCGTTTCAGAAATTTCTCCAGATGTTCCTCTCTGCTTTCACGTCCATTCTCCATCAAATCAGAATTGTCCATGGCCCCTATTTAACGGATACGATATCATTTTTCACCGGAGGGCTGCGAACGCGCGGCGCGCTGCTCTCTCTCCTCCTGCCATCTCCTTGTCCCTTGTTATTATATCTCCTGCCTCATTTTCTAGCAGTCCTATATCCACTCTCATTTCCCTTTTATTTTTAACATACTTGAAAAAACTTCTACTATCCCCTTTGATATTATTTGCTCACTTGCTTTCATCTTTTCCTTTCTAATGATTTTTTTAGTTGCTTTCTGTAGGTTTTTAAAAACTTCCCAATCCTCTGTCTTCTCACTAATTTTTGCTTTGCTGTATGCCCTCTCTTTTGCTTTTACAATAGCTTTGACTTCCCTCATCAGTCACGGTTTACTATTTTACCATTTAAGTTTTCTTCATTTTTGGAATACACATGTCCTGTACCTTCCTCATTTTGCCCAGAAACACACACCATTGCAGCTCTGCTGACATCCCTGCCAGCAGCTCCTTCCAATTTACTTTGGCCAACTCCTGTCTCATACCACTGTAATTTACCTTACTCCACTGAAATACTGCTATGTCAGACTTTACTTTCTCCCGATCAAATTTCAAGTTGAACATAATCATATTGTGATCACTGGTTCCTAAGAGTTCTTTTACCTTAAGCTCCCTAATGGTCTCCGGTTCATTACATAACACCAATCCAGTATAGCTGATCACTGAGTAGGCCCAACGACAAACTGCTCTAAAAAGCCATTTCTTAGACATTCAACAACCACACTCTTTTGGGATCCATTACCAACCTGATTTTCCCAATCAACCTGCATGTTACAATCTCCCATAACTAACATAACATTGCCCTTTTGACTTGCCTTTTCTATTTCCTGTTGTAATCTGTGGCCCACCTCCCAGCCACTGTTGGGAGGCCTGTATATAACTGCCATCAACGTCCTTTTACCCTGGCAGCTTCTTAAAAGGATTCAACATCTTCCAATCCTATGTCACATCTTTCTACTGATTTGATGCCATTCTTTACCAGTAGAACCACACCACCCCCTCTTCCTACCCTCCTATCCCTCTGATACAACGTGTAACCTTGGATATTCAGATCCCAAATACAACTATCCTTCAGCCACAATTCAGTGTTGGCCACAACAACATACCTGGCAACCCTTCTTCTCGCTCTTTCCTTTCTGCACCACAGACCCATGCTTGGTGCCTGTAACTCGATCACTGTGGCATTCTCCCAGGGGGTCATCCCCCACAAAAGTATCCAAAGCGGTACACCTATTTTTGAGGGGAATGGCCACAGGGGTGCTCTGCCTATTTTCCATTTCTCCTGACGGTCACCCAGCTATTCGCCTCCTGCAAGTTCGGGGTAACTACTTCCCTGTAACTTTGATCAGTTATCTCCTCACTCTCCCGTACAAGTCGAAGGTCATCCAGTTGCTGCTCCAGATCCCTAACATGGTCTTCAAGGAGCTGCAGCCGGATGCACTTCACACAGATGTAGTTCCCTGGGAGACTCTGGGTCTCCCAGTTCTCCAACATCCAGCACGAGGAACACACCACGGCCATTTAAATGGTACAGTAAGAGAGGGAAAAAAAACAAAAAGGAAACCTTAGCAAATGCTTTCCACAGAGCCAACGCCTCTTCCAAGCCAAAGCCTGGTCTGAGCCGAAGCCTGTCGCTTCTACTCTTGCCACTCGCCTACTCCTGACAATGACCGCTGCGCTTATCCCTTCCGTACTTTTGTTTAGTTCGTAGAGCTCTGTTGACGCCACTAATAGACCACATACAAACTGAGGTTCCATTCACTCACGCTTCCAGATCACATTGATTGCCTGCAAACAGAGTGTCAGAGACATCTGCTAATAATTATAATATGTTTAAATAAGCAAAAATAAATTTTAGTTAATAATAATTATTTTAATTAACATAAAGCAAACAGGAAGGAATTGGCCTCACACTCTGATAAGGAAGGGCTACGACTCTGTCTAAGTGAATGAAGCTTTGGTAGACTTCAAGGTTCAAGGTTCATTTATTATCAAAGTATGCAGTATACAACTCAGAGATTTGCCTTCTCCAGACAGCCAAGAAACAAAGAAAACCATGCAAGTTGTTCTAAGAAAACATCAAACCCCATCCCCCAAGTGCAAAATAATCAAACCTCACAGAGGGCAGCAAGAACATGAAAGCCCAACCCCCCCCCCACCCCACGTAAAAAACAAATAAACAAACAAACTTACTGGTTGTAATTGGTATAGAGATGAGGGAATAGATGTTAAAGTGTATCTGGACCCTTTAAGTTCTGTAGCATCATAACTCCCACCGCCCCCGGAATCAGTGAAACTCAAGACTCTGCTTAGACTCAGCACTCAATCTCAGGATGGGGTGAGAGGCACCTTAGAGGTCAAATGGAGTGCAGGTGCCCCGGGGCTTCCCTATTGCAGTACGTGATGCCCAGCCCATGCTGACCCATTCGCTACAATTGTTCTGTGATTCTCGATGTTGTCAGCATAATCCATAAAGCCACGATAGTGTAGCAGTTAGCGTGACGGTATTACAACTCAGGGCATTGGAGTTCAGAGTTTAATTCTGACATAGTCTGCAAGGAGTTTGTACATTCTCCCCAGAAACATATGGGCTTACTCCGGACTCATTCCAAAGATCTATGGATTAGTAGGTTAATTGGTCACATGGATTTATTGGGATGGCATTTGATCATTAGTTTGGAACATCCTCTTACCAGGATTACATCTAAAATGTAAATGACTAATCTTAGAAGCTCAAACAAGAAGAATGGCTCAACCAGCTTATGAATTTTGAATCTGCCTTACTTTCTGGTAATTCAAATCTGGCACCTCAGTTCTGCATTACTGTGCACCACATTGTCTCTGCCACTGTTATATTACTTGAAAATTATGATGCTGTTCCCAAAGGGGTGACTTGCTAGAGGTATATAAATCATGAGGGCCATAGACAGGGTGAGAGAACAGTCTTTTTCCCGGGGGGAGGGGGGCTAAAAAAAAGCATGGGTTTAAGATCAGACAAGAGAGATGTAAAAGGGGACATCAGGGGCAACCTCTTCATGCAAAAGGTGATCCATGTTCGGAATGAGCTGCTAGAAATAGAGGTTAAATATTGCACATTAACAACACTTAAAAGCCATTGAGATAGGCAGATGGATAGAGTTCAGATGTTCAGGCTCATTGGGCCACACAGTCAGCATGGACAAGATGAGCTGATCCTGTTCCTGTACAGTACAACCTAGTGACTCACTCTCTTCCTGACATGCCAGGTTCCACCACGAAGAATTTGATTCCGAAATGTTCCTCCCAGAAAAAAGACACAAGTTTCGAGGAAACCAGGAGAACCGTGACAAAGCTGCAGCCCAAACTACTTCGAGGACACTAATTGGCAGCTTAACATTTGGACAGGAAACTGCATGAAAGTCCTGATAACAGGGAAACTGTGTTTCATTCTCTTTCTCGCATTGTCTAGGGTGTGAGGTAACTCACTGTGGTTTTACACCTGGTCTGCTTTCAATGAGCATTGAAGCTGTGTTTTGGTATCACAACTCCAGAGATTAAAAATGTATGTCCACACTTGTTTATACTGCCTTCAATAGGGAACCAATTTAATAGGGAAAAATTAAATTAGAAAGTTATCGGCATGATTGTCAGTTTACCAGAGCTATTTTAATTGTGTCTTTTTGTTTGAAGATATTTTCTGTTTTTAATTGCTTTTTCTCTGGAAAAGGAATTAGAAATCCATTTACAAAGTTACTATTTCATCAAGGCTGCCAAGCAAAGTTTATTTCATTAGGAAAGCAAAGAACATAATTTAATATTTAATGCAATACACTGTGTGAAATCTTCCTTTAATTCTTTAATCAATCTGTTATGGATGTAGAATAATTGGTTTCAAATAGTAGCATTTCCACCTTTAATGAAAAGATAGAAACTAAATATGATGTGGTTTTAGAAGGAGCCTCTTCCATTGCTAGAAGAATGTACATTGCCTTCCTCTAAAACTGAATCATGTCCACCTGAGGGAGAGGGCCAGGCCTTTGTAAATAGGGATCTAGTTCTTTCCTTATATATGACAAATAAACTCTTCTCGCACGTCCAGGCGGGTACAGGTATCGATTTTAACCAATATTTTGATGACAAACTCCACCATTTTCATGAAGATGGCGGAGTTTTACATCAAAATATTGGTTATAATCGATACCTGTACCTGGCTGGAAGCTCGAGAAGAGATTATAGACTTTTGTAACTTTATGTGTTACCCAACAAATAAAGTAGATGACAACTCCAGTAGTGTGGCACTCCTTTGGTACATCACCAAATTACCAGCCTAAACTCAAACCTTTTGATTCAAAGCTACTAACTGTTAATGCCAACGACAAGTACTATGGGCTCAACTTTTCATGTCGAGTTGAGTTTATTGTCATGTGCACAAGTACAGTGAAAAAGTTGCTTGCAGAAGATTCAGATTTATCACATGTACATCAAAACAAACAGTGAAAAGTATAGTTTGTGTTAACAACCAACACAGCCAGTGACGTGCTGGGAGTAGTCCACAAGTTTTGCCACATGTTCTGACGCCAGCATATCCTGTCCACAATGCTTGGCAGAACAACAAAGAACACAACAAGCATCAAAACAACAGCAAAAAAAGCTCCTTTCCTCTCATGCACACACAGTCCTCCAACTCCATGGCAGGTCACCAATCTCCAGGCTTCGGCCACTGGTCTTGGACTTCACAACCTCTGATCAACCTTTGGGCACCAGTCCTTGGTATTGACCTCCGGCCTAACTGATAATGGCTGTAACAGCATTAGAAGCACATGAGTTCAGAGAAACAAATTTAAAGTCGCTTGTACAGTTGTGTTTGTTACTTCAAGCCAAAACTCAAGGACAATCCAAAGCTGATGTGTGATATGAATATATCTGGAAGGCTTGTTGAGAGCGAGAAGGAGAAAGGATTAGAATATGTTGATGGTGTTGGATGAGCAAGGACAGAAAAAGATTATGAGGATAGACCTGTGGACCAAATGGATTAAAAATGCCACATTACTCACATTGGAGTGTGTATCAAGGAGCTACTCAAGTTGGCATTGAACTATAGACATCAGTATCATGGAGACAGTACAGGTTAAGTAATTTGCAATCACTAATCCTTTACCCGAAAATGCGAGGTTCCATCACCTCAAGGCAATGATAAGATCAAAATTAAATAAACAAAAACAACTTGCACCTGCAATACTAATCCTGACACTATCAGTGTTGTAAAAGTCTGTTTGGTTCAACACTTTCCTTCACTGGGATAATGGTCTTGTTTATGCATGACTTCAGACACCAATGTAGCTGGCCCAGTAAGCATTCGGTTCCGGAGGCAATAGGCATGAATCATCAAACTATATATACAAATGGCATGAGGAAGTTGTATTCACTACAAACACATCAATGAGATGCTGCTAGAAAGCTTAAGGGTTAAGTTCGTTATGTTGACGCTATTTATGGAACTGGCTTCCTCTTAAAAAATGTTCTGTCTGCTTAAAAATATTGACATTATATGCAGCTCCTAATCAGGTTCCTGTGTCTCTGCCATCGGAGATGCTAAAATGTCAGGCTTCTCAATTGCCAGCACTTGTCTAAATCAGAAGATTGGCAATTCAAGTCCCACTTTAGAGAGGTAAGGACCAACTAAAACTAGGCTGCTACTGAAGATCAATACTGGGTCAGTGCTGACTGCCAGAAGGGCTGATTTCTCAAGCCATCTGGTCTTTGGGAGAGTGTGAAATTTCACCGTTAAAGGGAAACAGGGAAGTTATCCCCAATGTCATTGTGAACATTTATCTTCAAATATCTTAAAAGCAACATTACAAAATGTAATTTTCTGGTTGTGATTACATTATTGTTAGAAATTCCAGGAATTTCTATGATGAAAACACAAGATTCTGCAGATGCTGGAAATATTGAGCAAAATGCACAAAATACTGGAGGAAGTCAGTCAACATCTAGGGACAAGAATAAGCTATCAATGTTTCAGAGGGCTTCTTGGCCCGAAATATAAACTGTTTATTCCCCTCCATAGATGTTTACTACAGTGGAAAATATATTTCTAAACTACTTAATTAATTAAAAATCCACAGGGTGACTAGAGGTTATGTTACATAAATGCACGTCTTTCCTTTTTGAGACTATTTCATGGGGTGATGTTACAAAAGGAAGTAGAAACCAGTGTGGCATCACTCGTCAGTCAATCTCATTCCAAGTTAACAAAGAGTTTCTGGCAAACACCACACCTCTTGCCCCAGCAATGGGTTGGCCCAGAAATATGGTAAAGAGTATCACAGGCGAGAAGTATGTGTTTTCTGCTTATGCAATTTGAGTCGTCTCTCTGCAGTCAAATGACATGAAAATGGATTTATGATGGACAAGTGGCTCCTTCAAGCCTGTACCCACAAAATGAAGGAGGTCTGTGGGTAAACAGTTCTTTCTTTTCTGCTCTCCAAAAGCAGGGTTATCTCTGGGAGACGTAAGGTATTTGTGATACACATCAATTATTAAGGGAGACAAAATGAAGAATTTGGGGCAAACGTTTTAAGTGCAGGCTCTCCCAGGAGAGGATCTTTCCTTCCAAGCTGAATGAAGGTGGCAGTATCCAACAGCAGTTATGCCCGGCTGATGGGCTATGATCTTCCTGACTGTAAGGCCTGCTTCATTGGAATTAATGCACAAGGTGCATGATAGCAGGAACATCCTTATTCAAGACAAACCCTATGCTTCTTCCAGACTAGCAGTCAGGGAATCATTGTATCTCATGTACAAGGAATGAAGTGCATTCACACACTGACCCTTCCACCTCATGAAGGATTAAATAGTTTCCTGATTTTATTTCATTTTACCTCTTCCTACCACAATGTTAGAACACAGAAGTCACAGAGCCTCCTTAATCAATATCCAAAGACAGAAGGTATCACAAGTGGGTAGCATGGCAGCAGAGTGATTAGTGGCACATTTTACTGTTCCACGGACCCAGGTTCAAATCCTGCCTTTGTGTGTTATGAGTTTGTACATTCAACCTGTGTCCCCACGGGAGCTTTGGTTTTCTCCCACCTTCCAAAGAAATAGGTGAATTGGTCATACTGGGTGTAATTAGACAGCACAGGCTTATTGAGCTGAAGGGCCTGTCACCATGCTGTATCTCCAAATAGAAACATAAATATCGAGCATCTTGAAATTGTGAAAAGAACAACTTGAATAGAATATTATTTTTCACTACCCGGTAAGAAGTTTATATTGTTAAGCTGGCTAGCAGTTGCCTGATCAGATCATCAAGCATGGTACTATATGGGTATAAGTGTTGACTATTTTCCAAAGTACCAATATCCCTACTAATATATTTTAATGTCAGTGGATGCACTCTGTATTTACGCCCTTGGATTTCTTCCAACTTTCACAATGTTTTTTAGTCAACATAAAATAATATTACTATTCTTGGTTCTTAACATCAAGGAAATCTACACCCGACGCTCAATTCATAAAACTATCTGCCACATTATCTTTACATCATTTACACAGCTGTACAATAGTTGAATTACAATTCTCAAGGGATGAGGTTTGCTGAACTGCAGGATGTCAAAGGAAAAAACACTGAGAAATATTGCACAATTTAATTAATGATGAAATATAATCCAAGCTTTCATATCGAATACAGAACAGATGTTTGAACTTCCAGAGAATAGGGTCATAAAAATGTGCTTTATGCAGTTAATTTATAAGTCACTCATTTCAAAGTTTCAGATGCCTGTTCCCCTTGTCTGACCTCCCACATAAAGCAAATTCTCGAGTTGCTTTATGTAGTTGTTCTCCAACTTTGCCATGGACTGCATGGACACACCTGTACCTTTTGTTGCTGTGTAACCACCTGGATATGTTTCTAGAATACTTTGAATTGTGTAAATATCGCTCAAGGTGGCTAACAGAAAGACTGTTAATGTATAACCCGCACATTACAGTTGTTGAATATAACTCCTGCTGATTAATGATGGTCATTAGGCATTCAGAAATACCAGTGTAATCAAAGCAACCAATTAAAGTTTTGTTATTAACTTTCTGGTATTTTCGTCTCTTTCTGGCAATCCTCTCAAAGGGTCTTTCCAATGAAGGCTTCTTCATTTGAGGGGCAATATGCTGCAAGGTGTATGACCAGCTCTGTAAGGGTATGACCAGCTTGATACCTGCAGCTGAACGTGAGGATTGAATACAGAGTGAAACACTTCACAAGTGCCAGTCGGCTGACTGCTTGCTGTTGTTTGTTCTTAGTTCAAGACAATTCCAAGATATGCATCGTTTATAACCAACTTTCTCCATGCTCCTATACAAATGGTTCCATTTATTGTGAGAGAATGTGTACAATATACAACCTGATACACTTGTCCTCATCCACATCACTCCCCATCACTGGTAGTATCTACAGGAGGGACTGCTCATGATGGTAACAGCCAATGTCCAGGCTATGCCAACTACTCACAGATTCACAAATTTAGGCTTTTTTTCTCTGGAGTGCAGGAGACCGAGGGGAGATCTGATAAAAGTTTATAAAATAATGAGAGGCCTAGATGGTTAACAAACAGAATATCCCCCTCGCCCCACTGTACCCAGAGAAGAAATGTTAAATATTAGTGTGCAGTGCTCCAAGGTGAGAGGGGGAAAGTCTGAAGGCAGGTGTTTGTTTAACACAGAGTGGTGGGTGCCTGCAATGCACTGCCAGGGATGGTGCTGGGAACAAGTACAGTGAGGCCTTTTAGATGGGCACATTGAATGCAGTGATACAAGTCATGTACAGTCTGAGGGATCAGTTTAATTTGATGTCACGGACGGAAGGGTCTGTTCTGTGCGGTACGTTCCACGTTCTGCCGAATACTCTATATTCAGATGCTCCAACACAGGCCAACGAATTGTCATCCCATTTCTCCTTTGCTGAGCAAGTGGATTTGAATATTATAGGTCTGGAGCTATAGCGAGAACGATGGTGATCACAGGTGCTCTGTCAAAAATGTCAGCAGTGCCTTGAGTGCAGCATCCCTTCCCCTGCAGCCGAAGGCTGTGGAGTCGATGTCCAGGCAGACAGTCCACTGCAGGGCGGAGCAAATGCTCCATGGGTAAATGTGTCTGACACTGGATCCTCTGCACTTTCAGGTAGACAACTACCTATGTCAAAGAAAAATAAGGGATGACCTATATACTAAACAATCATAAACTCTCAACAAAGATTAAAAAACATGGTCCGTATCACAGTAGAGTCAGGGAAATATTTAAGAACAGAGTGATTTCTGGGGGCAGAGACTGGGAATCCAGAGGGCACGGGAGGGGGCGGGGGGGGAGAGTGAGAGTGTGTGTGTGTCGAGAGAGAGTGAGAGAGAATTGTCAAGTGAGAATGTGTTGAGAGAGATCGACTCTGGAGAGAGTGAAAGGGAGAGGGAGGGAGAATGTGTCAAGAGAGATGGAGGGAGAGTGTGTCAAGAGAGAGATGGGGAAAGGGAGAGGGTACATCGAGAGAGAGTGGGATGCACGTCAAGAGAGAGAGGAGGGTGCGTCAAGACCATAAGACCATAAGACAAAGGAGCAGAAGTTGGCCATTCAGCCCATCGAGTCTGCTCCGCCATTTTATCATGAGCTGTTCCATTCTCCCATTTAGTCCCTACCTCCCCCGCCTCTTCACCATAACCTTTGATGCCCTGGCTACTCAGATACCTATCAATCTCTGCCTTAAATACACCCAATAACTTGGCCTCCATTGCTGCCCATGGCAACAAATTCCATAGATTCACCACCCTCTGACTAAAAAAATTTCTTCGCATTTCTGATCTGAATGGGCGCCCTTCAATCCTTAAGTCATGCCCTCTCGTACTAGACTTCCCCATCATGGGAAACAACTTTGCAACATCCACTCTGTCCATGCCTTTCAACATTCAAAATGTTTCTACGAGGTCTCCCCTCATTCTTCTAAACTCCAAGGAATACAGTCCAAGAGCGGACAAACGTTCCTCATATGTTAACCCTCTCATTCCCAGAATCATTCTAGTGAATCTTTTCTGTACCCTCTCCAACGTCAGCACATCTTTTCTTAAATAAGGAGACCAAAACAGCCCACAGTACTCCAAGTAAGGTCTCACCAGTGCCTTTAGAGCCTCAACATCACATCCCTGCTCTTGTACTCTATTCCTCTAGAAATGAATGCCAACATTGCATTCACCTTCTTCACCACCGACTCAACCTGGAGGTTAACCTTAAGGGTATCCTGTACGAGGACTCCCAAGTCCCGTTGCATCTCAGAACTTTGAATTCTTTCCCCATTTAAATAATAGTCTACCCGTTTATTTCTTCTGCCAAAGTGCATAACCATACACTTTCCAACCTTGTATTTCATTTGCCACTTCTTTGCCCATTCTCCAAGGCTCTCTGCAGACTCTCTGTTTCCTCAGCACTCTCGGGCCCTCCACCTATCTTCGTATTGTGACGAGAATACACATAGATAAGATGTTAGCTGTCCTGTGTGATCAGCAGTTGGTCCGCCACCTGTCTTCAGGAGAGAGAGAGAGAGAGAGAGAGAGAGAGAGAGAGAGAAGGAAAACAATGGAGCAGCATTTGGAGATGTGTAATGAAGGGGAAGGAGAGCTGTCAGGAGCGGCTCCCCCTTTGAACCCTGAACTGTTTGAAGTGATGGACAGGCGATACCCCAGCAGGGGGTTAAAAAGGGACAGGTTCGCTAAGGCGACACACACGACACCCGAGGTAACGAGACCCTGGAAGCGGTGCGCCTCTCACAAGTCGGTGGGAAGCTCTTGGACAGCTGATCGCGGGATCAGCCTTAGACGCTCAGGGTGGAAAGGCACGATCGGCGGGAACCTGGTGTGTGTCCACCCTTGCCTGGGTGCCAGGTTCAGCGCAGAGAAACGGTCGTATCTGGAAACGGAGGGGTCACGGTCGGTGACCTCAGATGACATCACAAAGGGCTCGCCCGAAAGCTGACTGCGAAGGTCTGTGTGGAATCTGTGTTGAATATTCATTCGTTTTGCTCTCTCTCCTCCCCCCCCCACCACTGTCCATCGCCATGGCAACGATTACTGCGAACTGAACTAAATTGAACTGGACTTTGTGTCACTTTGAAACTGGTCATTTACCCCTAGACAGCGATAGAGCTTGATTAATCTTGTTATCTTAATTCTGTGTACATGTGTGTTTATCATTGCTGAACTGTTGCATTTATTATCCATTTTTTGATTAGAGTACTGTGTTGCTTGTTTCTTAAATAAAACTTTCTTAGTTCTAGTAATCCAGGCTCCAACTGAGTGATCCATTTCTGCTGGTTTGGCAACCCAGTTATGGGGTACGTAACAGTATCATCAGCAGACTTAGCCACAAAGCCATCTATTCCATAATCCAAATCATTGATGTACAATGTAAAAAGAAGCGGCCCCAACACAGACCCCTGTGGAACACGACTGGTAACCGGCAGCCAACCAGAATAGGATCCCATTATTCCCACTCTCTGTTTCCTGCCAATCAGCCAATGCTCTATCCACGTATGTAACTTTCCCATAATTCCATGGGCTCTTATCTTGTTAAGTAGCCTCATGTGTGGCACCTTGTCAAAGGCCTTCTGAAAATCCAAATATACAACATCCACTGCATCTCCCTTGTCTAGCCTACTGGTAATTTCCTCAAAAAATTGTAATAGGTTTGTCAGGCAGCATTTTCCTTTACGGAATCCATGCTGAGTTCTGCCTATCTTGTCATATGCCTCCAGGTACTCTGTAACCTCATCCTTGACAATCGACTCCAACAACTTCCCAACCACCGATGTCAAACTAACAGGTCTATAATTTCATTTTTGCTTCCTTGCCCCCGTCTTAAATAGCGGAGTGACATTTGCAATCTTCCAGTCCTCCAGAACCATGCCAGAATCTATCGACTTTTGAAAGATCATTGCTAATGCCTCCGCAATCTCCACAGCTACTTCCTTCAGAACACGAGGGTGCATTCCATCTGGTCCAGGAGATTTATCTACCTTTAGCCTATTCAGCTTCCTGAGTACTTTCTCTGCTGTAATTGTGACTGCGCACACTTCTCTTCCCTGCCACCCTTGAGTGTCCGGTATTCTGCCGTCTTCCTCAGTGAAGACTGATGCAAAATACTCATTCAGTTCCTCTGCCATCTCCTAATCTCCCATTACAATTTCTCCAGCATCATTTTCTATCAGTCCTATATCTATTCTCACCTGTCTTTTACTCTTTATATACTTGAAAAAGCTTTTAGTATCCTCTTTGATATTATTTGCTAGCTTCCTTTCATAGTTAATCTTTTCCCTCTTAATGACCTTCTTAGTTTCCTTTTGTAAGCTTTTAAAAACTTCCCAATCCTCTGTCTTCCCACTAATTTTTGCTTCCTTGTATGCCTCTCCTTTGCTTTAACTTTGGCTTTGACTTCTCTTGTCAACCATGGTTGCATCCTTTTTCCATTCGAAAATTTCTTCTTTTTTGGAATATACCTGTCTTGCACATTCCTCACTTCTCGCATAATCTCCAGCCACTGCTACTCTGCCGTCTTTCCCGCCAGTGTCCCTCTCCAGTCAACTTTGGCCAGTTCCTCTCTCATGCCACTATAATTTCCTTTACTCCACTGAAATACCGACACATCAGATTTCAGCTTCTCTTTTTCAAATTTCACAGTGACCTCAATCATGTTATGATCACTGCCTCCTAAGGGTTCCTTCACCTCAATCTCTCTAATCACCTCCGGTTCATTACACAATACCCAATCCAGTACAGTCGATCCCCTAGTGGGCTCAACAACAAGCTGTTCTAAAAAACCATCTCGCAGACATTCTACAAATTCTCTCTCTTGAGATCCAGTGCCGACCTGATTTTCCCAATCCACTTGCATGTTAAAATCCCCCACAATTATCCTAACACTGCCCTTCTGACAAGCCTTTTCTATTTCTTGTTGTAATTTGTAGTCCACATCCCTGCAGCTGTTTGGAGGCCTATAAATAACTGCCATCAGGGTCCTTTTACCCCCTGCGATTCCTTAGCTCAACCCATAAAGATTTTGCACCTTCCGATCCTATATCACCTCTTTCTAACGATTTAATATCATTTCTTACCAATAAAGCCACGCCTCCCCCTCTGCCTACCTTCCTATCCTTCCGATACACCGTGTATCCTTGGACGTTCAGCTCCCAGAGACATGCATCCTTTAGCCACGTCTCAGTGATGGCCACAATATCATACCTGCCAATCTGTAGCTGTACAACAAGATCATCCACCTTATTCCTTATGCTCCGTGCATTTAAGTATAACACCTTAAGACCAGTATTTGGTACATTTCGCTTTGATTTCACTGCAACTCATCCCAATGGCTACAAATTTGCCCCATCACCTGCCTGTCTTTCCTGACATCTTTACTGCTCACTATCTTAGATTTATTTCTGTTTTCCCCTTCCTCCGCTCTGTCATTCCGGTTCCCATCCCCCTGCCAAATTAGTTTAAACCCTCCCTAACAGCTCTATTAAACTTTCCCACCGGGTTCAGGTCCCCTTCGGGTTCAGGTGTAACCTGCCCTTTTTGAACAGGTCATACTTCCCCCAGAAGAGATCCCAATTATCCAAGAATCTGAAGCCCTGCCCCCTGCACCAGTCTCTCAGCCACGCATTCATCTGCCTGATCCTACTATTCTTGCCCTCGCTAGCACGTGGCACAGGTAGCAATCCCGAGATTACTACCCTGAAGGTCCTGCTTCTCAGCATCCTTCCTAACTCCTGGAAATCTCTCTTCAGGACCTCCTCCCTTGTCCTATCTATGTCATTGGTACCAACATGTACCAAGACAACTGGCTGCTCACCCTCCCCCTTCAGAATATTCAGGACCCGATCCGAGACATCCCGTACCCTGGCACCTGGGAGGCAACACACCATGCGGGTATCTCTATCAGGCTCACAGAATCTCCTGTCCGTTCCCCTGACTATGGAATCCCCTATGACTACCGCATTCCTCTTCTCCCTCCTCTCCTGCACAACAGCGCCAGGCTCAGTGCCAGAGACCCGATCACCGTGGGCATCCCCTGTCAGGTCATCTCCCCCAACAGCATCCAGATCAAGATATTTGTTGCTGAGGGGGACAGCCACAGGTATGCTCTCCACTATCCGGGCATTTCCCTTCCCTCTCTTGACCGTGACCCAGTTTTCTGACTCCTGTAGCCTAGGGATGACTACCTCCCTGTAGGTCCTGTCTATCACCTCTTCACTTTCCCTAATAAGCAGTAGGTCATCAAGCTGCAGCTCCAGATCCTTAACGCGGTCGAGAGAGTGTCAAGAGAGACAGTGAGGGTGTGTGTCGAGAGTGAGGTGGAGAGCATCTCAAGAGAGAGGTGGAGTGCGTGTCGAGTGAGAGACAAAGGGAGATAGTGTGTTTTGAGAGAGAGAGAGAAAGAGGGTCAAGAGAGAGACTGGGTCACGAGAGGGAGGGAGAGTGAGTCAAGAGAGAGGGTGGGAGAGTGTGTCGAGTGAGAGAGATAGAGAGAGAGAAAGTGAGAGTGTGTGAGTCGAGAGAGATGAGAGAGAATTGTCAAGAGAGAGTGCGTCGAGAGAGATAAACTCTGGAAAGAGTGAAAGGGAGAGGGAGGGACAGTGTGTCGAGAGAGAGAGGGGAGGGGAGAAGGAAAGAGGGAGAGGACATGTCCAGCGAGAGGGAGAAGGGGAGGGAGAGAGGATGCATCGAGAGAGAGTAGGAAGGCGAGTAGAGAGAGAGAGGGAGAGAGGGAGGGTGTGTCGAGAGAGAGAGAGGGGGAGGGTGTGTCGAAAGAGAGAGGGGGGGAGGGTGTGTTGAGAGAGAGGGAGAGAGGGAGAGAGGGAGGGTGTGTCGAGAGAGGGAGGCAGAGTGTGTCGAGAGAGAGAGGGGAAGGGAGAAGGAAAGAGGGACAGGGCATGTCAAGCGAGAGGGAGAGGGGGAGGGAGAGAGAATGCATCGAGAGAGAGTAGGAAGGCGAATCGAGAGAGAGAGAGGGAGAGAGGGAGGGTGTGTCGAGAGAGAGGGAGGGACAGGGAGGGTGTGTCAAGAGAGAGAGAGGGAGGGAGAGAGTGTGTCGAGGGAGAGAGAGAGAGGGAGGGAGAGAGAGAGTGTGTCGAGAGAGAGAGAGGGAGAGAGGACAAAGGAGGATGTGTCGAGAGAGCGGGAGAGAGGGAGGGTGTGTCGAGAGAGGGGGGAGGGTGTGTTGAGAGAGAGAGAGAGAGGGACTGTGTCGAGAGAGAGAGGGAGGGTGTGTCGAGAGAGAGAGAGGGGGAGGGTGTGTCGAGAGAGAGGGGGACGGTGTGTCGAGAGAGTGAGAGGGAGGGTGTGTCGAGGGGGGGGAGGGTGTGTCGAGAGAGAGAGAGAGAGAGGGAGGGTGTGTCGAGAGAGAGGGGGGGAGGGTGTGTCGAGAGAGAGAGGGAGGGGGAGGGTGTGTCGAGAGAGAGAGAGAGGGAGAGGGAGGGTGTGTCGAGAGAGAAAGAGAGGGAGGGTGTGTCGAGAGAGAGAGAGAGGGAGGGTGTGTCGAGAGAGAGAGTGGGAGAGGGAGGGTGTGTTGAGAGAGAGGGAGGGAGTGTCGAGAGAAAGAGAGAGAGGGTGAGGGAGGGTGTGTTGAGAGAGAGAGAGAGGGAGGGTGTGTATAGAGAGAGAGAGAGAGAGAGGGAGGGTGTGTTGAGAGAGAGGGAGGGAGTGTCGAGAGAAAGAGAGAGAGGGTGAGGGAGGGTGTGTTGAGAGAGAGAGAGAGGGAGGGTGTGTTGAGAGAGAGGGAGAGAGGGTGTGTCCAGAAAGAGAGGGAGGTTGTGTCGAGAGAGAGAGGGGAGGGGAGGAAAGAGGGACAGGGCATGTCAAGCGAGAGGGAGAGGGGGAGGGAGAGAGAATGCATCGAGAGGGAGTAGGAAGGTGAGTCGAGAGAGAGAGAGAGAGAGGGAGGGTGTGTTGAGAGAGAGAGAGAGGGAGGGAGAGGGAGGGTGTGTCAAGAGAGAGAGAGGGAGGGAGAGGGAGGGTGTGTCGAGAGAGAGAGGGGAGGGAGAGGGAGAGTGTGTCGAAAGAGAGAGAGAGGGAGAGGGAGGGTGTGTCGAGAGAGAAAGAGGGGGGGGAGGGTGTGTCGAGAGAGGGGGGAGGGTGTGTCGAGAGAGAGAGAGAGAGGGTGGGTGTGTCGAGAGAGAGAGAGAGGGAGGGTGTGTCAAGAGAGAGAGAGAGGGAGGGTGTGTCGAGAGAGAGAGAGAAGGAGGGTGTATCGAGAGAGAGAGAGGGAGGGTGTGTCGAGGGGGGGAGGGTGTGTCGAGAGGGAGAGGGAGGGTGTGTCGAGAGAGAGAGAGAGAGAGGGAGGGTGTGTCGAGAGAGAGAGGAGGGTGTGTCGAGAGAGAGAGAGAGGGAGGGTGTATCGAGAGAGAGAGAGAGGGAGGGTGTATCGAGAGAGAGAGAGGGAGGGTGTGTCGAGAGAGAGAGAAGGAGGGTGTGTCGAGAGAGCAAGAGAGAGGGAGGGTGTATCAAGAGAGAGAGAGGGGGGAAGGTGTGTCAAGAGAGAGGGGGGGGAGGGTGTGTCGAGAGAGAGAGGGAGGGAGGGTGTGTCGAGAGAGAGAGAGAGAGAGGGACAGTGTGTCGAGAGAGAGAGGGAGGGTGTGTCGAGAGAGAGAGAGAGAGGGAGAGTGTGTCGAGAGAGAGAGAGAGGGAGGGTGTGTCGAGAGAGAGAGAAGGAGGGTGTGTCGAGAGAGAGAGAGAGGGAGGGTGTATCGAGAGAGAGAGAGAGGGAGGGTGTGTAGAGAGAGAGAGAGAGGGGAGGGTGTGTCGAGAGAGAGGGAGAGTGTGTCGAGAGAGAGAGAGAGGGAGGGTGTGTCGAGAGAGAGAGAAGGAGGGTGTGTCGAGAGAGAGAGAGAGGGAGGGTGTATCGAGAGAGAGAGAGAGGGAGGGTGTGTAGAGAGAGGGAGGGAGGGTGTGTCGAGAGAGGGGGGGAGGGTGTGTCGAGAGAGCGAGAGGGAGGGTGTGTCGAGAGAGAGAGAGGGAGAGGGAGGGTGTGTCGAGAGAGAGAGAGAGGGAGGGTGTGTCGAGAGAGAGAGGAGGGTGTGTCGAGAGAGAGAGAGGGAGGGTGTGTCGAGAGAGAGAGAGGGAGGGTGTATCGAGAGAGAGAGGGGGGGAGGGTGTGTCGAGAGAGAGAGAGAAGGAGGGTGTGTGCAGAGAGAGAGACAGAGGGAGGGAGGGTGTGTCGAGAGACAGAGAGAGGGAGGGAGAGAGAGAGAGAGGGAGGGTGTGTTGAGAGAGGGAGAGAGAGGGAGGGAGAGAGGGAGGGTGTGTCAAGAGAGAGGGAGGGAGGGAGAGAGAGGGAGGGTGTGTCGAGAGAGAGAGAGAGAGAGAGAGGGAGGGAGAGGTTAACATAGAAACATAGAAAATAGGTGCAGAAGTAGGCCATTTGGCCCTTCGAACCTGCACCGCCATTTATTATGATCATGGCTGATCATCCAACTCAGAACCCTGCACCAGCCTTCCCTCCATACCCCCTGATCCCCGTAGCCACAAGGGCCATATCTAACTCCCTCTTAAATATAGCCAATGAACTGGACTCAACTGTTTCCTGTGGCAGAGAATTCCACAGATTCACCACTCTCTGTGTGAAGAAGTTTTTCCTAACCTCGGTCCTAAAAGGCTTCCCCTTTATCCTCAAACTGTGACCCCTCGTTCTGGACTTCCCCAACATCGGGAACAATCTTCCTGCATCTAGCCTGTCCTATCCCTTTAGGATTTTATACGTTTCAATCAGATCCCCCCTCAATCTTCTAAATTCCAACGAGTACAAGCCCAGTTCATCCAGTCTTTCTTCATATGAAAGTCCTGCCATCCCAGGAATCAATCTGGTGAACCTTCTTTGTACTCCCTCTATAGCAAGGATGTCTTTCCTCAGATGAGGGGATCAAAACTGCACACAATACTCCAGGTGTGATCTCACCAAGGCCTTGTACAACTGCAGTAGTACCTCCCTGCTCCTGTACTCGAATCCTCTTGCTATGAGTGCCAGCATACCATTCGCCTTTTTTACCGCCTGCTGTACCTGCATGCCCACTTTCAATGACTGGTGTATAATGACACCCAGGTCTCATTGCACCTCCCCTTTTCCTAATCGGCCACCATTCAGATAATAATCTCTTATCCTATTTTTGCCACCAAAGTGGATAACTTCACATTTATCCACATTAAATTGCATCTGCCATGAATTTGCCCACTCACTCAACCTATCCAAGTCACCCTGCATCCTCTTAGCATCCTCCTCACAGCTAACACTGCCGCCCAGCTTCGTATCATCCGCAAACTTGGAGATGCTGCATTTAATTCCCTCATTCAAGTCATTAATATATATTGTAAACAACTGGGGTCCCAGCACTGAGCCTTGCGGTACCCCACTAGTCACTGCCTGCCATTCTGAAAAGGTCCCGTTTATTCCCACTCTTTGCTTCCTGTCTGCTAACCAATTCTCCATCCACATCAATACCTTACCCCCAATACCGTGTGCTTTAAGTTTGCACACTAATCTCCTGTGTGGGACCTTGTCAAAAGCCTTTTGAAAATCCAAATATACCACATCCACTGGTTCTCCCCTATCCACTCTACTAGTTACATCCTCAAAAAATTCTATGAGATTCGTCAGACATGATTTTCCTTTCACAAATCCATGCTGAATTTGTCCGATGATTTCACCACTTTCCAAATGTGTCGTGAGAGAGAGAGGGAGAGTGTGTCGAGAGAGACTGTTGAGAGAGACAGTAAGGCGATGTGTCAAGAGAAGGAGGGAGGGAGAGTGTGTCGAGAGACAGAGAGAGGAAGGGTGTATTGAGAGAGAGAGGTGGAGAGCTTGTCCAGAGAGAGAGCGACACACAGTAGAGAGAGAGAGAGAGTGTGTAGAGAGACAGAGGAAGAATGTGTCGAGAGAGAGGGAGAGGGTGCCGAGAAGGAGTGAAGGAGATTGTGTCGGGAGAGAGAGAGAGAGAGCATCAAGAAAGCAACAGAGGGATTGTGTCAGGAGAGAGAGGGAGCAGTGTGTTGAGTGAGGGAGGAGCTACTGTTATTACTAATAATTTCAGGTCCCCTTTTTTTCACTCTCACGAGGTACTCGACAAGGGTGTCCACTAAGTCCTTTATTATTTAATCTTGTACTGGAGCCTTTCGCTATAATACTCCGTGAAGCTAAAAACATTCATGGTATCTCTATAAATGGGACCATACATAAGATTTCTCTTTACGCAGATGATCTTTTGGCTTGTATTTTGAACCTTGAAGAATCTATTCCTAATCTTTTGGAAATATTAAATGATTTTGGAAAATTTTCAGGATATAAACCTAACAAATAAAAGTGAATTGATCCCACTAAATGCTCCTGTTTTTATATGTAACGATATTCCATTTAGCATTGTGAATTCTTTTAAATATTTGGGTATTATCATTACTAAAAAATATAAAGATCTTTATAAAACTAATGTAATTCCTTTATTGGACTCTATGAAACAATTATTTTCTAGATGGAACCCACTTATACTTTCTTTAATAGGTCATATTCAGGCCATGAAAATGATCTTACCTAGATTTTTATATATTTTTCAAAATATGCCTATCTTTTTAACTGAAAAATTCTTTGATCAAATTGATTCTATTATTTCGTCCTTTATTTGGAATGATAAAAAAACAAGAATTAATAAGTATCATTTACAAGAATCTAAAAAAGATGGTGGACTTGCACTCCCTAATTTAAGATTGTATTATTGGGCTGTTAATATTTGACAATATGTTTTTGGTTATATTGGCTCGACAAGAGCCAAAAACCAGCTTGGATTGATTTGGAATTAAAAGCTATCAAACAATTTCATTTAACCTCATTATTAGGAGCCCCATTACCTTTACAACTTGCTAAAATTCCAAATTTAAATCTCTACCCTGTTATTAAACAGCCTTTACAGATTTGGTTTCAGTTTGGCAACTCTTTTAATTTTAAACAATTTAAATTGCCAAGCTCTTTGTATCTAAATTCTCTATTTAAACCTTCAATAACCGATCCCATTCTTCTCTTATGGAGAAATAAGGGGATCTGTTTTTTTGAAGATTTATTTTGTGATGGTCGATTGATGATTTTTGAAGAGTTAATTAGCAAATATTCTCTCTCATACACACTTCCTGCAATATCTTCAGGTTAGACATTTTTTACAAAAATACTTATCTAAGTTTCCAGAAAAGCAAGAATCTGATTTGTTGGACACTATTTTGAATACGAATCCTTTAGTGAGAGGTTCCATTGGTAGAATATATAATTTACTTTTACTACAAAAAGATATCCTCTCACTAAAGATTAAACAAGATTGGGAGAACTTAATATGACCTTTGTTAATGAAGATTGGTTGCAAGATTGGTGGGTCGAGAGAGAATGTGTCGATAGAGAGAAAGACAATATATTGTTAGAAAGAGTGAGAGAGAATATGTCAAGGGAGTTTTAGTCGAGAGAGACGGAGTCTGGAGAGTGAGAGGGAGAGTAAGGGTGTCGAGAGAGAGGGTGTTTCGGGAGAGAGAGGGAGGGAGAGTGAAATAGTGTAGAGACAGACAGTGGTGTGAGAATGTAGGAAAAAGTAGGGAGCAGGGTGTGTCGAGGGAAGGAGGGGGAGGGTGTGTCGAGGGTAGGAGGGGGAGGGTGTGTCGAGGGAAGGAGGGGGAGGGTGTGTCGAGGGAAGGAGGAGGAGAGCGTGTCGAGGGAAGGAGGGGAGTGTGTCGAGGGAAGGTGGGGGAGGGCGTGTCGAGGGAAGGAGGGGAGGGCATGTCGAAGGAAGGATGGGGAGGGCGTGTCGAGGGAAGGAGGGGGAGGGCGTGTCGAGGGAAGGAGGG
This sequence comes from Mobula hypostoma, assembly GCF_963921235.1. Lineage (NCBI taxonomy): Eukaryota > Metazoa > Chordata > Chondrichthyes > Myliobatiformes > Myliobatidae > Mobula > Mobula hypostoma. The sequence goes on from NC_086115.1 coordinate 6,290,288, forward strand.
GAGGGCGTGTCGAGGGAAGGAGGGGGAGAGCGTGTCGAGGGAAGGAGGGGGAGTGCGTGTCGAGGGAAGGAGGGGAGAGCGTGTCGAGGGAAGGAGGGGGAGAGCGTGTCGAGGGAAGGAGGGGGAGAGTGTCGAGGGAAGGAGGGGGAGAGCGTGTCGAGGGAAGGAGGGGGAGAGTGTCGAGGGAAGGAGGGGAGAGTGTGTCGAGGGAAGGAGGGGGAGAGCGTGTCGAGGGAAGGAGGGGGAGAGCATATCGAGGGAAGGAGGGGGAGAGTGTCGAGGGAAGGAGGGGGAGAGTGTCGAGGGAAGGAGGGGGAGAGTGTCGAGGGAAGGAGGGGGTGAGTGTGTCGAGGGAAGGAGGGGGAGAGTGTGTCGAGGGAAGGAGGGGGAGGGCTTGTCGAGGGAAGGGGGGAGAGCGTGTCGAGGGAAGGAGGGGGAGAGTGTCGAGGGAAGGAGGGGTAGTGCGTGTCGAGGGAAGGAGGGGGAGAGCGTGTCGAGGGAAGGAGGGGGAGAGCGTGTCGAGGGAAGGAGGGGAGAGAGTGTCGAGGGAAGGAGGGGGAGAGTGTCGAGGGAAGGAGGGGGAGAGTGTCGAGGGAAGGAGGGGGAGAGTGTCGAGGGAAGGAGGGGGAGAGTGTCGAGGGAAGGAGGGGGAGAGCGTGTCGAGGGAAGGAGGGGGAGAGTGTCGAGGGAAGGAGGGGGAGAGTGTGTCGAGGGAAGGAGGGGGAGGGTGTGTCGAGGGAAGGAGGGGGAGAGCGTGTCGAGGGAAGGAGGGGGAGGGCTTGTCGAGGGAAGGAGGGGGAGGGCGTGTCGAGGGAAGGAGGGGGAGGGCTTGTCGAGGGAAGGGGGGAGAGCGTCGAGGGAAGGAGGGGGAGGGCGTGTCGAGGGAAGGAGGGGGAGGGCGTGTCGAGGGAAGGAGGGGGAGAGCGTGTCGAGGGAAGGAGGGGGAGAGTGTGTCGAGGGAAGGAGGGGGAGAGTGTCGAGGGAAGGAGGGGGAGAGCGTGTCGAGGGAAGGAGGGGGAGAGTGTCGAGGGAAGGAGGGGGAGAGCGTGTCGAGGGAAGGAGGGGAGGGCGTGTCGAGGGAAGGAGGGGGAGGGCGTGTCGAGGGAAGGAGGGGGAGAGCATATCGAGGGAAGGAGGGGGAGAGTGTCGAGGGAAGGGGGGAGAGCGTCGAGGGAAGGAGGGGAGAGCGTCGAGGGAAGGAGGGGGAGAGTGTCGGGGGAAGGAGGGGGAGGGCGTCGAGGGAAGGAGGGGGAGAGTGTCGAGGGAAGGAGGGGAGAGCGTGTCGAGGGAAGGAGGGGGAGAGTGTCGAGGGAAGGAGGGGGAGAGTGTCGAGGGAAGGAGGGGGAGGGCTTGTCGAGGGAAGGAGGGGGAGAGTGTGTCGAGGGAAGGAGGGGGAGAGTGTGTCGAGGGAAGGAGGGGGAGAGCGTGTCGAGGGAAGGAGGGGGAGGGTGTGTCGAGGGAAGGAGGGGGAGGGTGTGTCGAGGGAAGGAGGGGGAGAGCATGTCGAGGGAAGGAGGGGGAGGGCGTGTCGAGGGAAGGAGGGGGAGGGCGTGTCGAGGGAAGGAGGGGGAGGGTGTGTCGAGGGAAGGAGGGGGAGAGCGTGTCGAGGGAAGGAGGGGGAGGGCGTGTCGAGGGAAGGAGGGGGAGGGCGTGTCGAGGGAAGGAGGGGGAGAGAGTGTCGAGGGAAGGAGGGGAGGGTGTGTCGAGGGAAGGAGGGGGAGGGCGTGTCGAGGGAAGGAGGGGGAGAGCGTGTCGAGGGAAGGAGGGGAGGGCGTGTCGAGGGAAGGAGGGGGAGAGCGTGTCGAGGGAAGGAGGGGGAGAGTGTGTCGAGGGAAGGAGGGGGAGAGTGTGTCGAGGGAAGGAGGGGGAGGGCGTGTCGAGGGAAGGAGGGGGAGAGCGTGTCGAGGGAAGGAGGGGGAGAGTGTGTCGAGGGAAGGAGGGGGAGAGTGTGTCGAGGGAAGGAGGGGGAGAGTGTGTCGAGGGAAGGAGGGGGAGAGTGTCGAGGGAAGGAGGGGGAGAGCGTGTCGAGGGAAGGAGGGGGAGAGCGTGTCGAGGGAAGGAGGGGGAGGGCGTGTCGAGGGAAGGAGGGGGAGAGCGTGTCGAGGGAAGGAGGGGGAGGGCGTGTCGAGGGAAGGAGGGGGAGGGCGTGTCGAGGGAAGGAGGGGGAGGGCGTGTCGAGGGAAGGAGGGGGAGCGTGTCGAGGGAAGGAGGGGGAGAGAGTGTCGAGGGAAGGAGGGGGAGAGTGTCGAGGGAAGGAGGGGGAGAGCGTGTCGAGGGAAGGAGGGGGAGAGTGTCGAGGGAAGGAGGGGGAGAGCGTGTCGAGGGAAGGAGGGGGAGAGTGTGTCGAGGGAAGGAGGGGGAGAGTGTCGAGGGAAGGAGGGGGAGAGTGTCGAGGGAAGGAGGGGGAGAGTGTGTCGAGGGAAGGAGGGTGAGGGCGTGTCGAGGGAAGGAGGGGGAGAGTGTGTCGAGGGAAGGAGGGGGAGAGTGTGTCGAGGGAAGGAGGGGGAGAGTGTCGAGGGAAGGAGGGGGAGGGCGTGTCGAGGGAAGGAGGGGGAGAGTGTCGAGGGAAGGAGGGGGAGAGTGTGTCGAGGGAAGGAGGGGGAGAGCGTGTCGAGGGAAGGAGGGGGAGAGCGTGTCGAGGGAAGGAGGGGAGAGCGTGTCGAGGGAAGGAGGGGGAGAGCGTGTCGAGGGAAGGAGGGGGAGGGCGTGTCGAGGGAAGGAGGGGGAGAGTGTCGAGGGAAGGAGGGGGAGAGTGTGTCGAGGGAAGGAGGGGGAGGGCGTGTCGAGGGAAGGAGGGGGAGAGGCGTGTCGAGGGAAGGAGGGGGAGAGCGTGTCGAGGGAAGGAGGGGGAGAGCGTGTCGAGGGAAGGAGGGGGAGGGCGTGTCGAGGGAAGGAGGGTGAGAGTGTGTCGAGGGAAGGAGGGGGAGAGTGTGTCGAGGGAAGGAGGGGGAGAGCGTGTCGAGGGAAGGAGGGGGAGAGTGTGTCGAGGGAAGGAGGGGGAGGGCGTGTCGAGGGAAGGAGGGGGAGGGCGTGTCGAGGGAAGGAGGGGGAGGGCGTGTCGAGGGAAGGAGGGGGAGAGTGTCGAGGGAAGGAGGGGGAGAGTGTCGAGGGAAGGAGGGGGAGGGCGTGTCGAGGGAAGGAGGGGGAGAGCGTGTCGAGGGAAGGAGGGGGAGAGCGTGTCGAGGGAAGGAGGGGGAGGGCGTGTCGAGGGAAGGAGGGGGAGAGCGTGTCGAGGGAAGGAGGGGGAGGGCGTGTCGAGGGAAGGAGGGGGAGGGCGTGTCGAGGGAAGGAGGGGGAGAGCGTGTCGAGGGAAGGAGGGGGAGAGTGTGTCGAGGGAAGGAGGGGGAGAGTGTGTCGAGGGAAGGAGGGGGAGGGCGTGTCGAGGGAAGGAGGGGGAGAGTGTGTCGAGGGAAGGAGGGGGAGAGTGTGTCGAGGGAAGGAGGGGGAGGGCGTGTCGAGGGAAGGAGGGGGAGGGTGTGTCGAGGGAAGGAGGGGGAGAGCGTGTCGAGGGAAGGAGGGGGAGGGCGTGTCGAGGGAAGGAGGGGGAGGGCGTGTCGAGGGAAGGAGGGGGAGAGAGTGTCGAGGGAAGGAGGGGGAGGGCGTGTCGAGGGAAGGAGGGGGAGAGCGTGTCGAGGGAAGGAGGGGGAGAGCGTGTCGAGGGAAGGAGGGGAGGGCGTGTCGAGGGAAGGAGGGGGAGGGCGTGTCGAGGGAAGGAGGGGGAGGGCGTGTCGAGGGAAGGAGGGGGAGGGCGTGTCGAGGGAAGGAGGGGGAGAGTGTGTCGAGGGAAGGAGGGGGAGAGTGTGTCGAGGGAAGGAGGGGGAGGGCGTGTCGAGGGAAGGAGGGGGAGGGCGTGTCGAGGGAAGGAGGGGGAGAGCGTGTCGAGGGAAGGAGGGGGAGGGCGTGTCGAGGGAAGGAGGGGGAGAGTGTCGAGGGAAGGAGGGGGAGACTGTGTCGAGGGAAGGAGGGGGAGGGCGTGTCGAGGGAAGGAGGGGGAGAGCGTGTCGAGGGAAGGAGGGGGTGAGTTGTCGAGGGAAGGAGGGGGAGAGTGTGTCGAGGGAAGGAGGGGGAGGGCGTGTCGAGGGAAGGAGGGGGAGGGCGTGTCGAGGGAAGGAGGGGGAGAGCGTGTCGAGGGAAGGAGGGGGAGGGCGTGTCGAGGGAAGGAGGGGGAGAGCGTGTCGAGGGAAGGAGGGGGAGGGCGTGTCGAGGGAAGGAGGGGGAGGGCGTGTCGAGGGAAGGAGGGGGAGGGCGTGTCGAGGGAAGGAGGGGGAGAGAGTGTCGAGGGAAGGAGGGGAGGGCGTGTCGAGGGAAGGAGGGGAGGGCGTGTCGAGGGAAGGAGGGGGAGAGCGTGTCGAGGGAAGGAGGGGGAGGGCGTGTCGAGGGAAGGAGGGGAGGGCGTGTCGAGGGAAGGAGGGGGAGGGCGTGTCGAGGGAAGGAGGGGGAGGGTGTGTCGAGGGAAGGAGGGGGAGGGCGTGTCGAGGGAAGGAGGGGGAGAGTGTGTCGAGGGAAGGAGGGGGAGAGTGTCGAGGGAAGGAGGGGGAGGGCGTGTCGAGGGAAGGAGGGGGAGAGTGTGTCGAGGGAAGGAGGGGGAGAGTGTGTCGAGGGAAGGAGGGGGAGAGTGTCGAGGGAAGGAGGGGGAGGGCGTGTCGAGGGAAGGAGGGGGAGAGCGTGTCGAGGGAAGGAGGGGGAGAGTGTCGAGGGAAGGAGGGGGAGAGTGTCGAGGGAAGGAGGGGGAGAGTGTCGAGGGAAGGAGGGGGAGAGCGTGTCGAGGGAAGGAGGGGGAGAGTGTCGAGGGAAGGAGGGGGAGGGCGTGTCGAGGGAAGGAGGGGGAGAGTGTGTCGAGGGAAGGAGGGGGAGAGTGTGTCGAGGGAAGGAGGGGGAGAGTGTCGAGGGAAGGAGGGGGAGAGCGTGTCGAGGGAAGGAGGGGGAGGGAGTGTCGAGGGAAGGAGGGGGAGAGTGTCGAGGGAAGGAGGGGGAGAGTGTCGAGGGAAGGAGGGGGAGAGTGTCGAGGGAAGGAGGGGGAGAGCGTGTCGAGGGAAGGAGGGGGAGGGCGTGTCGAGGGAAGGAGGGGGAGAGCGTGTCGAGGGAAGGAGGGGGAGAGTGTCGAGGGAAGGAGGGGGAGAGTGTGTCGAGGGAAGGAGGGGGAGAGCGTGTCGAGGGAAGGAGGGGGAGAGTGTCGAGGGAAGGAGGGGGAGAGTGTCGAGGGAAGGAGGGGGAGAGCGTGTCGAGGGAAGGAGGGGGAGAGCGTGTCGAGGGAAGGAGGGGGAGAGCGTGTCGAGGGAAGGAGGGGGAGAGTGTCGAGGGAAGGAGGGGGAGAGCGTGTCGAGGGAAGGAGGGGGAGAGCGTGTCGAGGGAAGGAGGGGGAGAGTGTGTCGAGGGAAGGAGGGGGAGAGTGTCGAGGGAAGGAGGGGGAGAGCGTGTCGAGGGAAGGAGGGGGAGAGCGTGTCGAGGGAAGGAGGGGGAGAGCGTGTCGAGGGAAGGAGGGGGAGAGTGTGTCGAGGGAAGGAGGGGGAGGGGAGAGCGTGTCGAGGGAAGGAGGGGGAGAGTGTGTCGAGGGAAGGAGGGGGAGAGTGTGTCGAGGGAAGGAGGGGGAGAGTGTCGAGGGAAGGAGGGGGAGAGCGTGTCGAGGGAAGGAGGGGGAGAGTGTGTCGAGGGAAGGAGGGGGAGAGTGTCGAGGGAAGGAGGGGGAGAGTGTCGAGGGAAGGAGGGGGAGAGCGTGTCGAGGGAAGGAGGGGGAGAGCGTGTCGAGGGAAGGAGGGGGAGGGCGTGTCGAGGGAAGGAGGGGGAGAGCGTGTCGAGGGAAGGAGGGGGAGAGTGTGTCGAGGGAAGGAGGGGGAGGGCGTGTCGAGGGAAGGAGGGGGAGGGCGTGTCGAGGGAAGGAGGGGGAGAGTGTCGAGGGAAGGAGCGGGAGAGTGTGTCGAGGGAAGGAGGGGGAGGGCGTGTCGAGGGAAGGAGGGGGAGGGCGTGTCGAGGGAAGGAGGGGGAGAGCGTGTCGAGGGAAGGAGGGGGAGGGCGTGTCGAGGGAAGGAGGGGGAGAGTGTCGAGGGAAGGAGAGGGAGAGTGTGTCGAGGGAAGGAGGGGGAGGGCGTGTCGAGGGAAAGAGGGGGAGGGCGTGTCGAGGGAAGGAGGGGGAGAGTGTGTCGAGGGAAGGAGGGGGAGAGCGTGTCGAGGGAAGGAGGGGGAGGGCGTGTCGAGGGAAGGAGGGGGAGAGTGTCGAGGGAAGGAGGGGGAGAGTGTGTCGAGGGAAGGAGGGGAGAGCGTGTCGAGGGAAGGAGGGGGAGAGCGTGTCGAGGGAAGGAGGGGGAGAGCGTGTCGAGGGAAGGAGGGGGAGGGCGTGTCGAGGGAAGGAGGGGGAGGGCGTGTCGAGGGAAGGAGGGGGAGAGCGTGTCGAGGGAAGGAGGGGGAGGGCGTGTCGAGGGAAGGAGGGGGAGGGCGTGTCGAGGGAAGGAGGGGGAGAGCGTGTCGAGGGAAGGAGGGGGAGAGCGTGTCGAGGGAAGGAGGGGGAGAGTGTGTCGAGGGAAGGAGGGGGAGAGCGTGTCGAGGGAAGGAGGGGGAGAGGTGTCGAAGGAGGAAGGGGGAGGGTGTCGAGGGAAGGAGGGGGAGAGGTGTCGAGGGAAGGAGGGGGAGAGCGTGTCGAGGGAAGGAGGGGGAGAGCGTGTCGAGGGAAGGAGGGGGAGAGTGTCGAGGGAAGGAGGGGGAGAGTGTCGAGGGAAGGAGGGGGAGAGTGTCGAGGGAAGGAGGGGGAGAGCGTGTCGAGGGAAGGAGGGGGAGAGCGTGTCGAGGGAAGGAGGGGGAGAGTGTGTCGAGGGAAGGAGGGGGAGAGCGTGTCGAGGGAAGGAGGGGGAGAGTGTCGAGGGAAGGAGGGGGAGAGCGTGTCGAGGGAAGGAGGGGGAGAGCGTGTCGAGGGAGGGGGGGAGGGGGAAGGAGTGTGTCGAGGGAAGGAGGGGGAGAGCGTGTCGAGGGAAGGAGGGGGAGAGTGTCGAGGGAAGGAGGGGGAGAGCGTGTCGAGGGAAGGAGGGGGAGAGTGTGTCGAGGGAAGGAGGGGGAGAGTGTCGAGGGAAGGAGGGGGAGAGCGTGTCGAGGGAAGGAGGGGGAGAGCGTGTCGAGGGAAGGAGGGGGAGAGTGTCGAGGGAAGGAGGGGGAGAGTGTCGAGGGAAGGAGGGGGAGAGTGTCGAGGGAAGGAGGGGGAGAGCGTGTCGAGGGAAGGAGGGGGAGAGCGTGTCGAGGGAAGGAGGGGGAGAGCGTGTCGAGGGAAGGAGGGGGAGAGCGTGTCGAGGGAAGGAGGGGGAGAGAGTGTCGAGGGAAGGAGGGGGAGAGTGTGTCGAGGGAAGGAGGGGGAGAGCGTGTCGAGGGAAGGAGGGGGAGAGTGTGTCGAGGGAAGGAGGGGGAGAGTGTCGAGGGAAGGAGGGGGAGAGTGTGTCGAGGGAAGGAGGGGGAGAGTGTCGAGGGAAGGAGGGGGAGAGTGTCGAGGGAAGGAGGGGGAGAGCGTGTCGAGGGAAGGAGGGGGAGAGCGTGTCGAGGGAAGGAGGGGGAGAGCGTGTCGAGGGAAGGAGGGGGAGAGTGTCGAGGGAAGGAGGGGGAGAGTGTGTCGAGGGAAGGAGGGGAGAGTGTGTCGAGGGAAGGAGGGGGAGAGCGTGTCGAGGGAAGGAGGGGGAGAGCGTGTCGAGGGAAGGAGGGGGAGAGTGTGTCGAGGGAAGGAGGGGGAGAGTGTCGAGGGAAGGAGGGGGAGAGCGTGTCGAGGGAAGGAGGGGGAGAGCGTGTCGAGGGAAGGAGGGGGAGAGTGTGTCGAGGGAAGGAGGGGGAGAGCGTGTCGAGGGAAGGAGGGGGAGAGCGTGTCGAGGGAAGGAGGGGGAGAGTGTCGAGGGAAGGAGGGGGAGAGCGTGTCGAGGGAAGGAGGGGGAGAGTGTGTCGAGGGAAGGAGGGGGAGAGCGTGTCGAGGGAAGGAGGGGGAGGGCGTGTCGAGGGAAGGAGGGGAGGGCGTGTCGAGGGAAGGAGGGGGAGAGCGTGTCGAGGGAAGGAGGGGGAGAGTGTCGAGGGAAGGAGGGGGAGAGTGTCGAGGGAAGGAGGGGGAGAGCGTGTCGAGGGAAGGAGGGGGAGAGTGTCGAGGGAAGGAGGGGGAGAGCGTGTCGAGGGAAGGAGGGGGAGAGCGTGTCGAGGGAAGGAGGGGGAGAGCGTGTCGAGGGAAGGAGGGGGAGGGCGTGTCGAGGGAAGGAGGGGGAGAGTGTCGAGGGAAGGAGGGGGAGAGTGTGTCGAGGGAAGGAGGGGGAGAGAGTGTCGAGGGAAGGAGGGGGAGAGTGTGTCGAGGGAAGGAGGGGAGAGAGTGTCGAGGGAAGGAGGGGGAGAGTGTGTCGAGGGAAGGAGGGGGAGAGCGTGTCGAGGGAAGGAGGGGGAGAGCGTGTCGAGGGAAGGAGGGGGAGAGCGTGTCGAGGGAAGGAGGGGGAGAGTGTCGAGGGAAGGAGGGGGAGAGCGTGTCGAGGGAAGGAGGGGGAGGGCGTGTCGAGGGAAGGAGGGGGAGAGTGTCGAGGGAAGGAGGGGGAGAGCGTGTCGAGGGAAGGAGGGGGAGAGCGTGTCGAGGGAAGGAGGGGGAGAGTGTCGAGGGAAGGAGGGGGAGAGTGTCGAGGGAAGGAGGGGGAGAGCGTGTCGAGGGAAGGAGGGGGAGAGCGTGTCGAGGGAAGGAGGGGGAGAGTGTGTCGAGGGAAGGAGGGGGAGAGTGTGTCGAGGGAAGGAGGGGGAGAGTGTGTCGAGGGAAGGAGGGGGAGAGCGTGTCGAGGGAAGGAGGGGGAGAGCGTGTCGAGGGAAGGAGGGGGAGAGTGTCGAGGGAAGGAGGGGGAGAGCGTGTCGAGGGAAGGAGGGGGAGAGTGTCGAGGGAAGGAGGGGGAGAGCGTGTCGAGGGAAGGAGGGGAGAGCGTGTCGAGGGAAGGAGGGGGAGAGTGTCGAGGGAAGGAGGGGGAGAGTGTCGAGGGAAGGAGGGGGAGAGCGTGTCGAGGGAAGGAGGGGGAGAGTGTCGAGGGAAGGAGGGGGAGAGTGTCGAGGGAAGGAGGGGGAGAGTGTGTCGAGGGAAGGAGGGGGAGAGCGTGTCGAGGGAAGGAGGGGGAGAGTGTGTCGAGGGAAGGAGGGGGAGAGCGTGTCGAGGGAAGGAGGGGGAGAGTGTCGAGGGAAGGAGGGGGAGAGCGTGTCGAGGGAAGGAGGGGGAGAGCGTGTCGAGGGAAGGAGGGGGAGAGCGTGTCGAGGGAAGGAGGGGGAGAGCGTGTCGAGGGAAGGAGGGGGAGAGCGTGTCGAGGGAAGGAGGGGGAGAGTGTGTCGAGGGAAGGAGGGGGAGAGTGTCGAGGGAAGGAGGGGAGAGCGTGTCGAGGGAAGGAGGGGGAGAGCGTGTCGAGGGAAGGAGGGGGAGAGTGTCGAGGGAAGGAGGGGGAGAGCGTGTCGAGGGAAGGAGGGGGAGAGTGTCGAGGGAAGGAGGGGGAGAGTGTCGAGGGAAGGAGGGGAGAGCGTGTCGAGGGAAGGAGGGGGAGAGCGTGTCGAGGGAAGGAGGGGGAGAGCGTGTCGAGGGAAGGAGGGGGAGAGCGTGTCGAGGGAAGGAGGGGGAGAGCGTGTCGAGGGAAGGAGGGGGAGAGCGTGTCGAGGGAAGGAGGGGGAGAGGTGTCGAGGGAAGGAGGGGGAGAGCGTGTCGAGGGAAGGAGGGGGAGAGCGTGTCGAGGGAAGGAGGGGGAGAGTGTGTCGAGGGAAGGAGGGGGAGAGCGTGTCGAGGGAAGGAGGGGGAGAGCGTGTCGAGGGAAGGAGGGGGAGGGCGTGTCGAGGGAAGGAGGGGGAGAGTGTCGAGGGAAGGAGGGGGAGAGCGTGTCGAGGGAAGGAGGGGGAGAGTGTCGAGGGAAGGAGGGGGAGAGTGTGTCGAGGGAAGGAGGGGGAGAGCGTGTCGAGGGAAGGAGGGGGAGAGTGTCGAGGGAAGGAGGGGGAGAGCGTGTCGAGGGAAGGAGGGGGAGAGTGTGTCGAGGGAAGGAGGGGGAGAGTGTCGAGGGAAGGAGGGAGAGTGTCGAGGGAAGGAGGGGGAGAGCGTGTCGAGGGAAGGAGGGGGAGAGCGTGTCGAGGGAAGGAGGGGGAGAGCGTGTCGAGGGAAGGAGGGGGAGAGCGTGTCGAGGGAAGGAGGGGGAGAGCGTGTCGAGGGAAGGAGGGGGAGAGTGTCGAGGGAAGGAGGGGGAGAGTGTCGAGGGAAGGAGGGGGAGAGTGTGTCGAGGGAAGGAGGGGGAGAGTGTGTCGAGGGAAGGAGGGGGAGAGCGTGTCGAGGGAAGGAGGGGAGAGTGTCGAGGGAAGGAGGGGGAGAGTGTCGAGGGAAGGAGGGGGAGAGGTGTCGAGGGAAGGAGGGGGAGAGCGTGTCGAGGGAAGGAGGGGGAGAGTGTCGAGGGAAGGAGGGGGAGAGTGTGTCGAGGGAAGGAGGGGGAGAGCGTGTCGAGGGAAGGAGGGGGAGAGAGTGTCGAGGGAAGGAGGGGGAGAGTGTCGAGGGAAGGAGGGGGAGAGCGTGTCGAGGGAAGGAGGGGGAGAGTGTCGAGGGAAGGAGGGGGAGAGTGTCG